>NC_141685.1:727994843-728594843 GCF_964263255.1 Lissotriton vulgaris
AATTTAGCTTTAGGCAATGTTTGCTCATTCATAAACTGTAAGCACTCATGCAGTTGTGGAATTTGGTGCAAATGTTGTTATCATTGTTAAAAACTGAAACCACAATGTGAGTGTCTTCAGCATAGGAGGTTAGAGAGAAGCAGAAGGTTTTATTCGGAGTAGCAAGCCCTTTTACATATACGTTGAATAACGTTGGACTAATTGAGCAATACTGTGGGACCTCACAAGAAAGGGAGAAAGGAGTGAAGATTGACACATGCAAATATTAGAGTGGTTGAGGATCATTTATAAAAAAAAATGTTTTCCCTTTTACCCTCTTCCTTATGAAGTAGTGTATAGTTGTGGCACATTACAACCCCCTTATTAAGAGTAGCTCTTCCGGGTAGCTTATAGCTACAAAGGGAAGTTTAAGGAACTGTGCCCTGCAGTGCATGCTTTGCTGTAGCTGCTGTAAAGACCAAGGAACAGATTTCCTAACATTTTGCATTGCAGATGCACCACTTTATTGGTGCAGCTATGACGCAAAATGTTATTTGTTATTTACAAAGCCACACAAATCTGATTTGCCTTGCCTTGCATGGGATTCTTCCCAAAAAGTAACTAAGGCAGTACATTGTGCTTCCCATTCATCCACCTATGAATGTTGGCACATTTCAAGATAGACTAAAGCAAGTAAACCGTGGCATGAGTCAAAAAGCTACACCTCCCTGAAAAAGGCATAACAAGGAGAAATATCTTTATTTCTCCTTGTTACTTCCTCTTCCCATGTGTGCTACATTCTGCAGGAAGGTCTCACTTCTTGCCCTAAACAGTCCTACCACTACCACTAACACCCTTGCATCACAGTGCAAGGGGAACTTGTGTTGGTATTAGGCAGCACACAGTGCCCTAGTAGACAACAAAAAAGTGCCATATCTCAATTGATGTGGCACATTTCTACTGTCTCCCTTTCATGCAATGCAGCAACTTTGCTTGCTGCTCTGCGTGGCATGAAAAAATGTAAACCTGCCTCTAAATCTCTGGGTCATGTAGATGTGGACATGACTATACCAATATGATCGCATTCATAAAACAAGTCATACCATCCAGTTCTAGAAAACAAAAGTGCATGTTCTGCGAAGTGGGCTGTCATTTTAACCATCCTGTATATGGATAAAATCTTGTGGTCACATTTGGTTGCATCTAGGACCTGGTTATATATTGAAGTCACCCAGCATCACGCCTGTACTTACCAGAGATGATATTAAATGAGATAGTGGCACTTTCAAGCTTTCATTTCGCATTATACTTTGCTGTTAGAACACCTCTGACTAGAAGAGGGTGTGAATCACTTTAGTTTCTAGTAGCTTCACACAAAGTTGGAAACTGCCAAACACACGGAGCAGGATCCCACCATATATCATGCTTGACCTTTTGGTTCCTGCAATTAAGAAAATAAACCAGTTTAACAAATATCTTATGATGGGATCCATCAGATATATACTCTTAGGATTGCAGTACATAATTGTGCATCTTGTTAACCCCATGCATAGTGCTCCATTGCTCTCAAGCTAGTTTTGTTCATAATCAATATCAACATATACACCCATAAGTTATCCACACAATCTAAACACTCAAGGCCACTTCTTCTTAAATGTTGTCTGGTCTTCAAGGTTGTTGTTGAAGTGGGTATCTTAATAATCAAGATAATAGGATGAGCATGTCATTGGCCATGCTCTGATCATGGATGTGCAGCCTGATTGCTCAAATTATATTCGACTCTTAGAGTCTCAATGTTTTATGGAGGTTTGATATCATGAATGACCTAATAAGATGCTTACTGAACCCGGAATCAGAAAGCGAGCGCTGACCAATTGGGTCCTGCGGTATTGCAGAGTGCGAGGGGAGTGGTAAAGGGAACATGGAATGGATCATATGTGGGGGTTATGCTGCAAGGGTGACGCAGAAACCCACCCGCTCACTGTTTCAATACCCGCCGCAGCAACCAGCAATTAGCGGCTGTGCCCACAATCAAGGCCACATCACTGCACTACCGCAGCTAGATGCCCGGCACAGCAGAAATCTTCGGTGCAACAAGGGCGGAAACTCCTGAAAGAGGAGGTGAGCGACTCCGGTTCTGACTTTCTGGCATTACGGCACCAAAGTGCGGAGGAGTGCTGAGTACTGCGGAGGAGGAGATGGCAAGGAAGGCAGCGGATAGCGAAGCATGGAGGAACATCTACAGTGAGGGCGCGCCTGCCGTGGAGTGGCAGTGGCTGCTGAACGCCGCTGAACACAGAATGCTTAAACTCCAAAGGAGGGCTGGTAAGCCAGCACCTCGACAAATAGAGTGCTAGCACCTCAGACAGTAGAGCAGCAGTGCAAATACACCCCTGCACAAATCTCTATTGCTGCCCTCTCTGATCTCTGCTCTCACTGCACCAGAATAACCCAGGACAGCCCTGCCTCTTGTAAAGCCTCAGCAAGCATCTGCATGCCCCCAATTTCCAACTTCCCTGCCTGCATTCGTAGTCGGCTTCGGCAAAGTGTGGCCCCTGCTCCCTGCAGCAGGTGCCCAGCAGAGCTATGTGTGGCTTGCAGGTGTAGTCTGGTGTGCCCAGCTCGAGCCCTGAAGCTTTGGAAACCCTGCAGCTCAGCACAAGGCACGGCAGCGACAAGACTCGGCTACAGCTGTGGCACAAACAGAACAGAAAAGTCACCACAACATGTCTCCCCTGGTTCTCCCCGGATTGAGAATAGAGGTGGGAGGAGAAGACATGGGGTTCTTTGTAAACACGAGGACCTGTTTAATAGTGCACGAGGTGCACAAGAGGTAAGGGAAGTCCTGAACGTAGTGGTAGTAGTTACCACTGATAAGAGAGAGCCCATGCCTGCCGTAGAAGCTGCCCAGCTAGGTATGGGCACTACTTGGGGTCAGCCCGGTGACCTCCCGCTCTTGGCCCACTCACGGGCCCACCCACCCCTAAGACAAAGACCAAGAACAAGACCAAGACTAAGAGTGGTCTAATCCCTTAGACCCCGTGGCCCCCAGTCAAGAGGGCAGCCTGGGAGTTTGAGTTAAAAGAGTGTAAGGAAGAGAGTGGTTCTGGGAGTGCCAAAGTGCAAAGTATATGAACTTGAACTCAATCCTAATCCCGAACTGTGCTGAGCTGAGTTTTTAATTGGCAAACAGTCTTTGGCCAAAGCACCAACAAGGAGCAAGCCCGGGTCTTTAAGCGGTACAAACTTAGCATATCGAGCCTGTCCTTAACCTCTCTGTCCATCTCACGTCATATTACCATTTCATCAGGAGCAGTAGCAGCCAGGTTTAGGTTTCTGCAGCTTGCTTCAGCAGAAGCCCCAGCAATAGACCTGCTATTTTTCTCTTGGTCTTGCTCCTTGTTCCTATCTCTCCCTAGCTGGCTTAGCAGGCCATCATCTCCCTGAGTTGAATATGAGCCATCAAGAAGAACTGAAAAGGTGAGCAGGAGAACAAGTATTTGTTTCTTGAGCCTAATTCCTCCTTGTCCGATATAGTAGAGTGCTATTGGTTGGTTGAAATCGGATTCTTGGTATTCCATTCTAGGTAGAAATTAAAGAAACAGTGCAGGGCTAGTGACAGTGACAGAGGGCAGCTAAAGGTGGAGTCATGACTGCAAAAAAACTGCATTCAGGAAAATTTGTTTTCATAAGAGCTTTCAAAAAACCGAAAGCGAAACATCTAAGGAACAAGTTGATACAGAAAAATACTCTAAAAGGTTTTAGTGCCATTTCCACCCTTTTCTCTAAAAGAGAGACAAGTTTAAACAAAGCGGCGACAATAGAGAATAATTCTGAATCACTCCCTGGAAAGGTTGAGGTGTAAACAGAAAAGTCTCTACTGCCAAATTTTGCCATCTATTCACCTGGAAAGAGAGCGACCTGGTCTTTAGCTGAATTAAGCCCTAAATCCAGAGAAGAAGGCCTTCTGTTCAAAGACTTCACTCTCCCAGATTTTAATCTGAATCCAGTCCCAAAGGAAGTTCAGACTTCAAAGCCACATATGAATATCCCCTCTCTCTTAAACCTACGAGACAGTATAGGAGATTCTCCCTCTAGCCCAACTATTAAAATGCAACTCTATAGTAGTACACCCAGTGGAACATCTTTATTAAATTCAAGGGCGTCCGTCACCCCTGACTTGTCTCTGAGTCCTCATCTCCTAAATAGCCACCCAGAGAATAAAATACTGATAACTGAATCATTGCTCTGCCTGGAAAGAGTCCTGTAATCCAAATCTGCAAAACACTTTGATCTTATATTGGATTCTCTTCTGTCCTTGACCAAATCTGTCATCTTTGACCAAAGACCTCGAAGTGATGGGTGGCGTGGTCTCATCGAGCAGCAAGATGGGCGCTCGTTGAGAGGGCCCTGCTGGCTGAGACAATATTGGTTCATAATCCTGCACCACCGAGGGCCAGCGACACTGGACAACACCACTAATCGTATGCTCAAAGAACCCACCATTTGCTGAGCCCTTGCTGCTGAGTTCCAGATCCTGGTGAGCCTCTGGCTGCGACTTGGGCCTGGCGGACATTGCCGCCAGAGAAAAGCACAGACGTGGAAAGCCAGGCGGGGTGATTCTAGATGCGGCGAGGCATGCTGCTGTGAAGGGGTGGAGGTATGCGTGATCCAGTGAGAGGTACCTCCTGCTTGGCAGTGTGATCCGCTGCTCTTGTGATGGGCTACCGGCATCGCTGCAGAAGCGATCCGGAACTTGGGTCTGTGCCCCAGCTTGGGTGGCCTATCAGTGGCCAAAGGTGTGGGGCCTGAGGACGAGTACTCGCTGTGGGGCACCAACTACCACACTATTGATAGCCGGTTCCATTCATCCTCTGCCAGAGGCAGAGTCCGGAGCCCAGCCCGGACGAGGGAGTGATCGGGTGCTGGCAAGCCTCAGCGGGTTTACCTAGGCCGCACGGCATGGGCTCCGGAGCTTGCCTGCAGGGGCGAGAGCAGAGGAGGCGCAACCCGTGGAGGCAAGGGTGGTGCTGAGGCCAGACTGGTTTCTTTGCGGGATCCTAAACTATCGGCCAGAAAACTGTGTATAATCCCCAGATATTCCCTGTGCACACATGGGGCCTCTCCGCTCTGTGATACAGGGTCTGGAACAAAAAGGATAAGTTACTTACCTGTAATCCTGGTTCTCTTCCAGGGGTATCCTCATCAAAGTCATAAGCACTGAATATTCCCGCCCATGTGCGGGACCCCGGAAACAATATAAAAATATATATGTAAAAAACACATATATCTCGCTCCACATATATGTATGTACATATACTATTTTTCTCACCACAATGCAGCTCCATAACTGAGGGTAAAAACAATGTAAACACATATACATGCACTGCAATTATTTAGGAAGCAAAAAGAAAGCAAACACATTAGGTCAAATAATCTTTGAACTTTGTGTTTTAATGAGTAAACCACTCATAAATCCTGAAAATTGCTTATAAATAGACATTGCTAGCCCTCAGGCTGCATTGTAAAAACAATAGCATAGAAAATGAAACCATTTTCAACAAAAACTGGCACCGTGCCTTTAAGGCAGCCATGACCCCAGGCTTCCCATCATGCTTCAGGGGTGACAGTTAGGTCAGTTGTTCTTTGCATAACCCTGAAGACAGGGCTCAACCACAAGATTGAAAGACAGTACCAAATCTCATTTACCTGGGGAGGCGGGTGGGTTGCTTATGACTTTGATGAGGATACCCCTGGAAGAGAACCAGGATTACAGGTAAGTAACTTATCCTTCTCTTCCAGGGGATCCTCATCAATAGTCATAAGCACTGAATATAATAGCAAGCCCATCACCCACCTGCAGGTAAATGAGAAGTACATGAACCAACCAAATTATAACAGCCAAATCCTCAGCCGTTAAACAGATTCCTCAGGGAGGCCTGGCCCACCTGGGTATCTGCTCTCGTGTCAGAATCTAGACAGTAATGTCTGGTAAATGTATGGACGGACCTCCAGGTCGACGCTTTACAAATCTCAGACATGGGCACATCATGCAGGTAAGCTGCCGTGGCTGCTCTACCTCTAGTGGAATGCACCTTAGGAGTACCCCCTAAAGGCTTCTGCGCCAATTGGTAAGCAAGCTTGATACACGAAACGATCCACCTGGAGATAGAACGTTTCGAGGCAGCATGACCAGTTCTGATCGATCCGTAGTTAACAAACAATTGATCAGAATGTCGAATAGACTTGGACCTGTCCAGATAGAACTTTAAAACCCTTTTCAGGTCCAAAGAGTGTAATGCCCTCTCAGCTGGTGTAGAGAGATTAGGAAAAAAAGTGGGTAAAGAGATAGCCTGATTGACATGAAAATCTGATACCACTTTCGGCAGGAAAGAAGGATGCGTTCTAAGCACCCCTCTGTTCAAATGAAAAACTGTATACGGTTCTTTAGTACAGAGAGCCTGAATTTCGCTCACCCTACGGGCTGACGTAATCGCTACCAAAAAAGCCGCTTTCCAAGAAATATGCTGTAAAGTAGCTTTATGAATGGGTTCAAAAGGAGGACCCATCAATTTTGATAGGACTAGGTTCAGCTCCCAGGGCGGAGCAGGAGGCCGTACAGGAGGGTACACCTTTTTCAGACCTTGCAGGAAATCTTTTACTGCTGGAAGCTGAAAAAAAGAAGTTTGTGAAGGTGATCGCCTGTAAGCTGTAATAGCGGCTAAATGCACCTTAATGGAGTTAAACTTCAAACCTGCTTTAGTCAGGTACAACAGGTATGGGAGAACTGCTTCTTCCTGACTCTTTACCGGATTGTGACCATTCTGCATGCACCACATATAGAATCTCTTCCACTTGCATGCATACGAATGTCTTGTGGAAGGACGTCGTGCTTCTTTCAGAATGGACATGCAGTCCTGTGGCAGTCCTAGATGGCCGTATTGAATGACCTCAGGAGCCATGCTGCCAAGTTCAGTGACGGAATGTTGGGATGGTGAATCCTCCCGTTCATCTTTGATAACAGGTCCTGCCTGCATGGAAGCCTCTTGTGAGGAGACACTGATAGGTGAAGTAGGTCCGTGTACCACCATTGCCTCGGCCAGTTGGGGGCAATCAGGATCATTGTTGTGCACGAGTGGTTCAGCTTGCTCACAACCTTCGGGATCAGCGGAAGGGGTGGAAAGGCGTACACAAACTGCCCTGAGCAGTCGATTAAAAGTGCATTCCCTCTTGTTCCTGGTCGATAGAACCTGGAGGCGAAGCTTGGGCATTTGCTGTTTGCGTCGTCCGCGAAGAGATCTATGGAAGGACGACCCCATGACTGGAAAATGTCGTGTAGCACTTCGTCGTTGAGAACCCAGTCTGCTTTGTCTTCTAAATGCCGACTTATTGCGTCCGCCCTCACGTTCTGCTCTCCTGGGAGATGGACTGCCTGAACAGACAACTTGCGAGCCAGAAGCCAATGCCAGATGCGCTGAGCTTCCAGAGACAGCGTCCTTGAGCGAGTTCCTCCCTGCTTGTTCAAATAGTATATCGTGGTGGTGTTGTCCGTCTGTACTAGAACCATTTCCTCCTGAAGCGAGGGAAGGAACGCTTTGAGAGCCAGGTGAACCGCTCTCAATTCCAGCAAGTTGATGTGATATGTGCTTTCTTTGGAAGACCACAGACCCTGCACTTGTAGAGGACCCATGTGCGCCCCCCATCCTTGTAACGATGCGTCTATGATGATCGTTTGTGTGGGAGGAGGTTGATGGAACAGAATCCCCACCTGCATGTTCTGTCTCTTCGTCCACCACTGGGGGGAAGATTGAGCTACCTCCGACAAAGTGATCTGATCGTCCCATCGATCTGAGTATTGGTCCCATTTGTCCTCCAGATCCTGCTGAAGAGGACGCATCCGAAGTCTGGCGTTCAGTACCAGGAAAATGCAGGAAGCCATTGACCCCAAGAGTGAGGCTATCTTCCGCACCTTCTGAGACCTGTGGTGAAGAATTGTCTGGCATTTGAGGGCTATCGAAAACTGTCTCTCCTCCGAAGGAAACACTTTTCCGAGCTCGGAGTCTAGCAGAGCTCCTAGGAAGTGGATCTTCTGAGTGGGTTGAGAAACAGACTTGCTGTAATTGACATGCAGTCCGAGACACTGACACAGTTCTATGCATGTCTGGAATTGATTCCTTACGTTGTCCGGAGTTGGACCCTTCAACAGCCAATCGTCTAAGTATGGGTATACGAAGACTCCCCTGCGGCGTAGAGCTGCCGCCACCACTGCGACACACTTCGTGAACACCCTGGGAGCCGACTTCAACCCAAACGGAAGGACTTTGAACTGGTAGTGGGAGGTCCCCACTCGGAACCGAAGGAATCTCCTGTGATCGGGCCGTATTGGTATATGAAAGTACGCATCTTGAAGGTCCATCGAACACATCCAATCCCCCTTCCTGAGATGTGGATATATTTGGTGAAGCGCCAACATCCGAAACTTTTCTTTTCGTACATGCAGATTGAGAGTTCTCAAGTCCAGAATGGGCCTGTATTCTTCCTTTTGGCCCTTTTTTCTGACCAGAAAGTACCTCGAGTACACTCCTTTCCCCCTTTGGGACACCGGCACTCTCTCGATGGCTTCTTTTTCGAGGAGTGTAGCTACTTCCTTCTTTAACCGTTGTAGCTGGTGGCTTGATGTTGACATCGGGGAAACGGGTGGAGGTAGACGATGGAAACGAAGACAGTACCCATTCTGCAGCATAGACAACACCCATTGATCTTTTGTGATGGCCTGCCACTCTGTCCTGTGATGCGCAATGCTTCCCCCCACTGGAGTGGGTAACGGCGCTGGGGGAAGTGAATACTCATTGCTTCTGCTGAGATTTATTGAAGTTGTTGCCTTGGCGCTGATTTCCATTTCCTTTGGAATTGCCCTTGCCCTTGTATTGAGACTTTTGTTGGCTCCGCTGGTTCTGGCCTTTCTGCCAGTGAGCGGTTTGAACCCTCTGCTTCGAAGAACCCTTGTTGTTTGAACGGAATTTCTTCCTGAATTCCTTTTTCTTCTCAAGCCCCATGGCTTTGAGGGTGTCCAACTCAGTCTTCATGCGTTGCATCTCCTCATCCGCACTTGCTCCAAAAAGAGATGTGCCTGAAAAAGGAAGGTTAAGGATTCTGGCTTGAGCCTCTGGTTTCAATGCTGTGAGGCGTAACCAAGAGGTTCTCCTTGCTGTGATTCCATGTACATAGCCATGCGCAGCCAGCGTTGCCCCATCTGCCGCCGCTCCTATAATCTGATTGGAGACTTGACCGCCCTCCATCAGAACCTCCTCAAAATCCTTTCTATCTTCCTGAGGAAGTTTAGCGGTAAATCTCTGAAGTGAGTCCCACAGAGCTCTGTCATACCTGCCGAGCAGGGCTTCCGCATTGGAGACTTTGAGGAAAGAGGCTGAGGTGTTACAAACTCTTCTCCCCCATGAGTCTTGCACCTTGCTATCCTTATCTGAAGATACCGTGGACGAGGAAGCTACCGCATTGGATTTTCTAGCCGCCGCAATGATTACTGAATCTGGCGGGGGATCAGCCTTGAGGAACAAAGGATCCTCCTCCGGAGGGCGATACTTTTTGAGAATCCTCGCTGGAACGGACTTCACCGTTGCCGGAGTGAGGAAGACTTCGTTCACAGGTTCCATTATACCCGGAACCATCGGCATCAACGGTTTGGGTGCTGTTCTGTGTTGCAGGGTTTCAAATATGACAGTCGTCTTGATTTGTGGAGTTGTCATCGGTACTCCCAGCTTCAGTGCTCCACTGCCCAAGATATCCTGGAACGAGAAAATATCTTCAATTGGAGATACCCTCGAGCGTGGGCTGCTTGTAAGGGTCGGAGAGTAAGCACTGTGAGATCGGGTCCTCGAAGAACTTGACCTCCTGGACCTAGATCTCCTGCTTGAACGCATTTTAGAACGAGAACGCTCTCTGTGACGAGAATGTCTCTTACTTGAATGCCTAGAACGAGACCGTTCTCTGCGGGGAAGAGGTTGGTCTCGATATCTTTTCAGGCGATCTGCCGTCTCCTTGTCCTTTGCCCAGTGGTGAAGACGTCTATTCCACCTTGGGGAAAGATGAATAGAAGGAGATTTGTGGATGAGATCCTTCACTGGTGAACGTGACCGTGGAGGTCGATCCGTTCGATCCTGTTGCGATCTTGCAGGAGATTTGGACCTCTCCCTATTCGATGCGCAGCTTTGTCCATCCGAGTATCTGCCACTGCGAGATGATGAGGAAAGACTCACTAGAGATCCAGAGGAAGACCTCGACCGCTCTCTCTCTTCTGCAATCCTCCGTCTCTTGGCAGGGGGATCTTGCACTGGAGATTGTTCCACCTCCGCAGCCGATGCTGAACCTGGAGAACCCAACTGTGGTCCTAGGACTTGAGCCTGGCCCAATGAGCCACTTTCCTTGTCCTGAACCACCTGTGTCAAAGGTGACGTCTCCTTTGATTATGCAGGAGAAATGTTCTCTGGCTGCGAAGAGCTCCGTTCCCTGGATCTTTGCTGATCCATTGATGGTGGTCGTAACGACGTCGAGCGCCGAGCAGGCAGACGCTCTCTCAACGTCGACCGTGCTTTCTCTAACGTCGACCTCGGGTGGCGATGACTGTCCTTCGACGTTGAGGGTTGTCTGCTCGACGTCGATGGAGGCTGTTTCGACGCCGATCGCCGTTGTTTCGTTGGCGACTGGGCGTGCCTCGAGTCCGAATGACGCTTCGACGTCGAACGCTCTAGACCAGGCGTCGACGTTGATGATGTGTCGACAGAGGCTCCCTCGACGCCGAACGACCATGACTAGTCATCGACGGAGGATGACTCGACGTTGAACGCCGACAGAGAATGCCTCGACGTCATAGCATGACGATGCTGCTTCGACGTCATATGACTCGTCGTCGAGCTCTTCCGCTTCGACGGTGACCTATCCCTCGACGCTGACTGCAGCGGAGGTACCTTAGATGTAGACGCTGAGGACATCTTCTTCGTCGCCGTCGACTGCTTCTCCAACGCCGATCCCAACGTCGAATGTGAACCAGTCGGGGCTTCTCTCGACGCCTTCCGACTTTTCTGCTTCTTTGGAGATCTTCCTCTCTCAGAAAGCCCATAAACTCGAATCCTCTCACGTTCCTTAAGAGTCCTGGAAGTTAAAACCTGGCAGTGTTCACAGGTTTTAGAGGAATGAGAATCTGGTAAGCACAGGATACAGACTGAATGAGTGTCTGTCTTGGCCATCTTCCTTCCACACAGTTATGGAGCTGCATTGTGGTGAGGAAAAACACCTTTTTAAGCCTAAAAAAGCTTTAAGCAACACCCTATGTCTAAAAGACGTCGAGTGAAAGCAAAAAATGTAGATTAGTTGTAATATTTTTTGACAGAAAGTCAAAAAAGAAAGGAGCTGTTTCACCAGGGTCCTGACTGAAGGAGCCGGAAAGAACAACTGACCTAACTGTCACCCCTGAGGCATGATGGGAAGCCTGGGGTCATGGCTGCCTTAAAGGCACGGTGCCAGTTTTTGTTGAAAATGGTTTCATTTTCTATGCTATTGTTTTTACAATGCAGCCTGAGGGCTAATAATGTCTATTTATAAGCAATTTTCAGGATTTATGAGTGGTTTACTCATTAAAACACAAAATTCAAAGATTATTTGACCTAATGTGTTTGCTTTCTTTTTGCTTCCTAAATAATTGCAGTGCATGTATATGTGTTTACATTGTTTTTACCCTCAGTTATGGAGCTGCATTGTGGTGAGAAAAATAGTATATGTACATACATATATGTGGAGCGAGATATATGTGTTTTTTACATATATATTTTTATATTGTTTCCGGGGTCCCGCACATGGGTGGGAATATTCAGTGCTTATGACTATTGATGAGGATCCCCTGGAAGAGAACCCACAATGCTCAACCAAACTCTCCCCGGCTAGAGAGCGCTCCCTGGGACACGTAACAGGCTGCTGATCTGGTGAGTCTACACCACCCCATGGTGACACCTGTAGTGGAAGCTGGGAGGAATATAAGCCAGGACTTAGCCTGTCGTGGACTGTGTAGTGAGAACATATAACCTACCCAACGAGGGCCTTCCAGGAGCGAGCGACCATCTTGGGCATAGTGAGAGACCTGTGAGATAATTGGCCAGTCATCTGGGGATTTGCCAGTATACTCATATTTTCTGCACAGCATACCAGGTCGTAAATACAGAAGCTAATGAAGTGGAGACTTCAAAGCAAAATCAGCAAGATGTTCCCTTGGTCATCCTTCATTGAAGCCGGTCCCATTGTAGATCTGAGGGCCGAGCTTACCCTTCCCTCCTCTAATGGGGAAAATTGACTCGAAGCAGTCCAAGCTGCCTTTTGAAAAAAAACAAGAGACTTACCCCTCATACTGACTTGGAAATAGAGGTGGGGCAGCTGAGAAAGGGGATGACCTCCGATCCATCCTCCTAGAGGTAAAATCTAGCCTAAGAACGATCGATAACAACATTGACAAACTCACAGATCGATTGGATCAGGTTGAAAAGCAGGTTGACATGCATGAACTGCTAATAGACAAACTAGAAACCAGCCTTACTGATGCACACAAGTTCCAAACTGAATCCAGGGAACAGCTGCTGAATATGGAGAAAGTCTTAGAGGTCATCAATGCTAAAAACGAGTATTTAGAAGCCCGCTCTCACAGGAACAATATAAGCATCAAAGGAATACCAGAGACAATGGCAATGGGCAACAATGATAACTTTGTTGAATCCTTGTTGTGGGACCTGTTCGGAACTACACTCTCTGCGATGTTTATTGTGGAGTGGGCTCACAGATCCCTGGGCCTGAGACCTCCGTTGGGGGCCACCTCAAGACCCATCCTTGCATGCCTGCCCAATTTCTGGGATCATTAAGGGATCCTTCGCGCCGCTAGGGAAATGGGTCAAATAACACACCTAGGCAATCAGATCTCCATATTTCCGGAGTTCACCCCACCTGTGCAGTCGGCTAGAAGGGAGTTCATACTGGTCAAGGGCATCCTTAGGCAGGCTGGAATCACACATGCCCTCCTATACCCAGACAAACTGAAGGTCACACATGAAGGCAATCATCAACATTTTGCGAATGCAAAGTCATCCCTGAAGTTCGCCAAACATGCTACAGGGAGAAAACACTCGACAACCCCCGTGGGTCAGCCCGAAGCAGTACTACTCAGTGCTAACGAATAATATTTTACTTCATGCCCGGAAATCAGTCTGCTGGCTGACCCTAGAACTACGGTAAGGGGAACAGCGTGGGTATATGTAAACAGGAAAATAGACACTGGTGCTGCCTTGTGCTTTGACTGTTAAGGAGAACTTCAATAATAGTGTGTGTTGTCCCTACCATGGGTCTCTCATTAACTTCTCAGCCACCTGACCTCTGGTCAGGTTGTAAGCCGGAGTCACCTTGCCCCCAGGGAGAGCTCCCAGAACTGATACATTTGTTCGCAAGTTGGGATGTTATTGGTTTTTCGGGGGTTGGGAGGAAGTATATACTCAACCTAATTGGGGGTTGGTGTGGGGAGGTGAGTTTGGGGTTACTTTGCAGCATTTTATTGAAATCCATGCAAACTTTCAGTCTAAGTCTTCAGATGCACTACTTCACACTCCGTATAACTATAGTGGTATGTATATGCAAGACTGGTTCCAGAAAAACATATCTCTCGAACTGGATGGGGTGGTTCAATCCGGGTTGAAAACACTATGGCTAACCTACGTCACATTACACTGCGCATCAACAAGTCATGGCATCCTATAAGCTCCTAACATGGAATATCAGAGGTCTGAATGACCATAGAAAGGCCAGGCTCATTCAAGCTTATTTAATCTGACACAAGATTGACTGTTGCTTCCTCCAAGAAACTCACTTGACAAACACATCATATGCAAAGCTGCAACATAGAAACAGGATGGATGTTTACTCAGCGGTTTATTCCAATTACATCAGAGAGGTAGCAATACTTATGCGCTGTGGGCCGGACTGGAACCTGACATATGCACAACTGGACACAGAGAAGTGATTAGTTATACTTAAGGGCTCATTGAGTGGAATAGATTTAGTGATGGTTGCTAGTTACAGCCCAAACACCGATGAGCCAGAATTTTCCACAATATATGGACACACACCGAAGGGATGTGAGACTATTGTTTGGGGAGGAGATTTTAATTCTATTCTAAACAATACCCTAGATAGGCGAGATTCGACATGAAGGCTGCACCCCAGAGCCAGTGAGACCCTTAATATTCTCATACAGGAAAATGAATTGATAGATATTTGGAGGCACTGGAATCCCAATGGCACAGAGGGCACCTCTATAACCTCACACCATAATGCTTGGTCCAGATTAGATTACTAGCTGGTTTCCCGGGATGTGGCTGCATGGACAATCGATGTTCGTCTGTTGCCCAGGGCGGTCTCTGATCATGCCCCTTGCTTACTGCAGCTTTGCAGTCCTATGTCATCTAGACGTGCATTCAGTTAGAGGCTGTTGCCTCTCGCTCTACTAGACTCGGCTTTCCGAGAAGAAATAAGAAAAGAATAGCAGATTATTTTACTGTAAATGAGGGGTTGGTCCCATCAGCAGGGACACTCTTGGAAGCCTTTAAGGTGGTGACTCGGGGAAGCTGCATTGCCAAACAGTCTGGCGTGTTGAAATCAATTAGACAGCTACTCCAGACCCTAGAGACACAAATTAAGGAAGAGGAAACATAATTCTACGAGACGGGTGAGGGAAGTCACTTGGCATCACTAAGGACAAATATATCGGAGTATAAGGAGGAAGCACACTGCAAAGTAAAATTTCTATGGAAATACAGCACAACCAGGAGATATGGGGAAGGAGATCACCCTGGGAAAACCCTAGCTCCATACTGCACAACTCGGCATTCATAATTGAACTCAGAGATGCAAACTGCGCACCGATAAGGGGGTCACAGCAGTGCTCGACTACCTCACAGACTTTTAATCTGGGCTATACTCTTCTACTGCCCCGGATGTGTCGGCAGACCTGCAAACATATCTAGACTGCCTGGAACTGATATGGTTGGAGAAGGCAGACAGAGATTACTTGGATGAACCTTACACTATGGAGGATATTTTACAGGTCATTAACAGTCTACCCAACGACACAGCCCCTGGTCTAGATGGCTTGACCACATCTTTCAATAAAACATATAACACTCTACTTGCCCCACATCCATTAAACATCTATCAGGAATCGCTAGAATCTAGTCACCTCCCACCCACTATGCGTGAGGCGGTGATATTAAGGCTCCTAAAACCTGGGAAAGACCCGACAATCCGGGAGTCCTATTGCCCATTGTCACTTATAAATGTTGACAATAAGATATATGGTAAACTCATTGCACAAAGACTTCAGCCTCTCCTTCCCTTCATCACCAGACCTGACTAATCCGGCTTTATACCTGGAAGGTAAACGGCGCATAATTTAGTAACCTTCTTTACTCTGCTTCACTACCTCAGCCCCCAAACACCTGCTGTGGCTGCGCCACTAGATTTAAAAAAAAAAAGGCATCCAAGTGGTAATGCTACTCCTCTTTCCTCATATAAAACCAATCCTTCCAAATGGAATTCTCCTCCCCTATCCCTTTGCCATAACCTTAATCAAACCAAATCCACCGAAACGTGCACTATTTCCCATCATAATTGCAGCTACTCTGGGACTTAAGCAGGTGCGCCCTTTGGTAGCAGGAAAAACAAGGGTAAGAAATAGCAGACCTATTTGAATAAAAACCAGTCCCTTTTGCTACAGCAGATCTTCAAACTTGTAGACCCTATACCTTTACTAACATCATTGTCCTCTCAGTGTTCATTAAAAAAAAAACAAATATGGAACAGAATTTTTTTCCCAAATTTTTAAAAATAAAGGGTGCAAAGTGTGAACAACCTGCAGTAGAGGAAAAAGAAACCAAAAGTAAAAGTGAATCTGCCCATAGACAGAAGAAGAAAAAAAGGGAAAAACTCTGTAGAATAAACAAAAAGAGATAAAAACGACTGTGCTTTAACCCTAATTTAATTATGAATCCTTTCTCGGCTGCTCTAAAGAGGAAAAAATGCCAAGTTGAAACTATAACAAGGGGTTCTCTGTCACCGCCAAGGAATTTATATGACTCGAACCTCGATTACACAAGGACACATTCCATCGGATTTAAGTTCTGCATTGGTGACACTGCGTAATTTGAATCATAGTGCTGCATTATTTTCCACTTCTTTAGCCAGTTCTGTCATTTACAATCCTATTGAGAATGTGGCTGTGGGAGATAGCCAGGCTAGTCAACCACTGTCAACACCGCTCTCTTTAGAATTTCTGATCACACGCTGTATATGTCTTTCCTATTTGGCTGCTTTGCTGAAATCCTTGTCCTGGCTCAAGTCCAAAACATGGTAATTAGGGGGGGGCAGAGTGACCTTTTGTTCTAAAGTGAACTCCAATTTAATAATCTTAAATAGCATTAAATCGTGATGCTGTGGCATTGATGTTCTTGTTCCCCTAGAGAAAAAAGCTTTTAAAAAAGGTATTTAAATTGGCCAGTTCATCGCCTATTCAGATCCCTCTCCACTAGAAATCCCACACTTAGAGAGAGGAAGTACAATGAGGGTCTTCATCGGGCAAAGGTGACAGGAGAGTTTCCTTGCTCGCTGAGAAAGAGAATAATCAAACACTGACTATAGATGAGTAAGATAGGAAATGGAGTTGGGTGGCGGGGGCTCTGAACACGAATAGCTCTTTAGGGCTAAGGTATAGGAATTATTCCTAGCAAGGGTCTCAAATGTATCTTTCGGAACACAGCCGGCTTATGCACTAATACAAATACATTTCTATTCCTGAAAGAACTTAAAGCAGACATAATATGCATTCAAGAGTCTTGGATTGTAAAGAACTGGTCCATTGAAGTGTGCATTGTTTCTAAGATGTCCTGTGCTCCCAGTGAATAGAGGACATGTGAAAGAAGGCCTTGTCATTCTGTTTAGAACTAGTTTTAGGTGGGTATAAAAAGATATCCCCCAAATTCCTAACCTAATTCAGGAGGTTACGTTAGATTTTAAGGAAGATCATTAAGCCCTCTGCTTATTGTAAAAGCTTAAATCCCCCGACTAATCCTATACCTATTTAATAAAAGACCTATTTGTTTTTATCTCTACTACCATGGAAAGAGAATATTGTAGGCATTTAATATTGGTTGGCGACATCAACACCAAAGTTTTTACCCATAGTATAAAGGAATTAGCTAATGCCTCAAAAGACGAAGCTCTAAAAATCCCTCCTACCTTATTTCCAAATAATAGTCAAGTTGATAAAAGAGACATGATTTTAGAAAATTAGACATATTAATTGCCAATCAGAGATTAGGAAATGCTATCCCAGCAAAAGTTACACATAAAGTGCCTACTGGTTGAACTATTATTGATTACTTAATCATTTCAGCTGATGTTTTCAGGAGGCTCTCTTATAAGCAAGTACTGGAAAATTCTTATAGTGACCATATGGTGATCTCCTGCAAAATCAAGATGACCCTTGCTGAAGTAGACTCATGGAATTTTAAGGATAAATCTGTAGGTTTTAAAAAAAACAATCAGCAGAATTTATTGGAATATCAAAGCTGCCTCAAAACTAAAAGAGATCCTAACAAATTTAAGATGAGATCAGCAGCACACAGTATTAGGAGATCAGCAATCTACCCAGTCAGATCTATTGATATATTTTGTTTGCAGCATAAGCACCCTGGTTACTTAATGTAAAATTAATGAATCACTGACGGGATATTGAGGAGCTAAATATCGACCTACAAAAATATCGGTGACAAAATATCGACTACCAGAATATAAAATTCCTATCTACAAACAGGTAAGTACAAAAATATTGAATCCAAAATATCGTTGTAAATATTATAGTTTGTTAAAATATCGAATTTTTTAAATGTCTTAAAAGTAATGTAAAATTAATTAAATAATAAATATAATTAACTAAAACATACCTAAAAATACTTAAATAACCTTAAAATTTATAAATAATTAATGTAAGTTAAAAAACAAAATAAACATGCATTTTTCTTTTTTAATACAGATATATATTAACTTAATATTAACAAAAAATATTCAATATTTTTAGTGTATGATAGAGGGAGGGTAAAATTGACTATTCCCACTCCAGTGAGTGCAACAGTAGGGAGAGCGTTGGAGAGCGTGAGGGTAAAAGTTACGATTCCCACTCCAGTGAGTGCAACAGTAGGGAAAGTGTTGGGTAGCGGAAGGGTAAAATTTACTATTCCTACTCCAGTGAGTGCAGCAGTAGGGAAAGCGTTGGATAGCAGGTAGGTAAAAATTACTATTCCCACTCTAGTGAATGCAACAGTAGCATAAGCGTTGGATAGCGGGAGGGTAAAAATTACTATTTCCACTCCAGTGAGTGCACCAGTCGGGAAAGCGATGGATAGCAGGAGGGTAAAAACTACTATTCACACTCCAGTAAGGGCAACAGTAGGGAAACTGTTGGATAGCGTAGGGGTAAAAATTACTATTCCCACTTCAGTGAGTGCAACAGTAGGGAAAGTGTTGGATAGCGTAGGGGGTAAAAATTACTATTCCTACTCCAGTGAGTGCAACAGTAGGGAAAGTGTTGGATAGCATAGGGGTAAAAATTATTATTCCCACTCCAGAGAGTGCAACAGTAGGGAAAGTGTTGGATAGGGTAGGGGTAAAAATGACTTAATATTTAAATAAAAATAAATTAATTATCAAAACCAATAACAAATTAATTACCAATTACAAAATATTTAATAATTAATTAATTACAAATACCAGTACATAATATTTATTAAAAATCAATTACCTAATAATAAACAACAAATTAATTTTCAATCCCACAATGAATAAGCAATTTAAAAAATACCAATTAATAATTAATTAAAATTAAATTAATTATCAATTAATTATCAATACATAAAAATAATTTCAATAATTACTTAATTACAATTAAATTTCTTCCCACCCTATTCCCCTATAAACCCACAACCCGCTCTGAATAATAAATTATTACATAATATAATTATCAATTCATAAAAAATAATGATCAATTTATACAAATTAATTACCAATTAATAGTTAAATACCAATAAATTAGTCATCAATACCAATAAATAAAAATAATTAATTACTTAATTACAATTAAATGACTTCCCACCCTACTCCCCTATAAACCCACAACCTACTCTGAATAATAAATTAATACAATTAATATAATTACCAATTAATCAATTAATAACAGTTACTAATTAATAAAAATTAATTACCAATTATTAATCAAATAACAATCAAATAATTAGCAATACCAATAAATATTTACTTCATTACAAATACATTATTTCCCTTCCCTATTCCCCTTTAAACCCACAACCTGCTACAATACTAAAACTCCAAATTGAATTACAAATAATGAATAATTCCTCAAAATTAATATTTCATTTACTATAATTAAATTAGTTTCCACCCTATTCCCCTATAAACCCACAACCCGTTACGGAATTAAATTACTCAAAAATTAAATAACATAAAATGTATTACTTTAAAAAAATTCAAAAATACATTAAAAAATAATACATCCTTTAACACATATACCAACACTTAAAACACTATAAAAACATTCGATATTTTTAACAACTATATTATGACTGTTGATATTACTAACTTCGATATTATGAAAATTGATATTTCTTACCTGAATTTCGATATTCTGCACCATTATATTTTTGTAATTCGATATTTTGTCCATTCTATATAAAAAACTTGATATTTTTGTCCAGTCAATATTTTTTTCGATATTGTGACTAGTTACCAAATTAATCTTTTACCAATTAAGCAGAGATTGTGTTCCAATCTGCTAAATCATATAAATAGGGAACTAAATAAATTATTGAGGGCCCCATTCCTGAACTTTTCCCTTGAACAAAGTAAAGTAATGTACCTACTAAAGAGGAAAAGACTCAAGAAAAAAGTCCCATAAGGCAAGAAAAGGACGATTACGAGTGTGTCCAGTCAAAAGAGGCAGCTTCTGAAAATGACGCAAAAAGGTATTGGGAAATAATCTCAGATTGTTGTGACAAAAGGGTAAAATCCCTCCCAAATCACTTAAAAGTAGAAAAATTTAAATCCCATCTCGCAGAGTTTTATTCTGAGAACTCTAATCCGTCTTGACCTGCCACTAATTTAATTAATTCCCCTAATGTACTACAATCTAGCTATGCTCCTTCAAGGAGCGAAGAAGTAGGACTCATTAAAAGAATGACAGCTTCAGGAGCATTGGGCCCTGACAAAATTCCTACGACAATAATAAGAAAAGAGCCTTCGTTGTGGGCTACATATCTAACTCCTCTTTTTAATTGCTGCTCTCTGCAAGGGAAGACCCCCCTTCCTGATCTGGAAGTATTCTTATTCCACTATTTAAAAAGGGTCTTAGACATCCTCTGGGTAACTACCCGCAAATAGATCTACTAGATGCAGTGGGGAAAATATTTGCACGTAGTATTCTAGACCATTTTACTGACTGGGTGGTGAAGGAGAATTCTCCCCATAGAACTAGCAAGATTTAGAAAAGAACATGCCAGAATGGATAATATTTGTATGTTAAAATGAATAGAGGAAAAATACTCTTTATTTCGTAAGCCAAACATATATATGGCTCTTATAGATTTCTCAACAGCCCTTGATAAGGTAGACTGGCCAATACTTTGGAAGAAACTGCACAAAATGGGAGTGTCTGCCCCTTTGCTATTGCTAATTATTGCCCTGCACTCCCACATGTGGCGCCAGGTGTTAAGTGAGGGAGATCAGGACCTATCAGCAATAATACCCACAGAAAATGGCCTGAAGCAAGGCTGTCTGTTAGCCTTGCTACTCTTCTCTCTGTATGTAGCAGATTTAAGTGAATCCTTTTCTCCCCTAGAAGGAGACGCGCCGAAGATAGGTGGCCGTCTACTTTAATGTCTCATGTATGCAGACAATATTACAACTATGGATTTGACTCCCATTGGGCTGAATAAGAAGTTGACGTCACTGCAGAAATATACAATGGCACAGTATTTGTAGATAGACGTCTCTAAAAGTAAAGTTCTGAATTTGAAATGTAGAAGGAGTAGAAAGTCTTGAAATTTTAAAAGGAGAATTGGATCCAATAATCTTGAGATAGTAGATTATTTTCTCTACTTGGGGAAATTAATAGTGAGCAATACAAATGTCTAATATATGTAGACAATATAACAACTATGGATTTGACTCACATTGGGCTGAATAGGAAGTTGACGTCACAACAGAAATATACAATGGCACAGTATTTGTAGATCGACATGTCTAAAAGTAAAGTTCTGAATTTGAAATGTAGAAGGAGTATAAAGTCTTGAAATTTTAAATGGAGAATTGAATCCGATAATCTTGAGATAGTAGATTCTTATCTCTACTTGTGGAAATGAATAGTGATCAATACAAAGAATAAGCCCCACATCTAACACAGCTCCTGTAAAGCTGGATTACATGTGAATGGTCTACGTGTATTTTATAACATAATGGGTCAAAGCCACTTCCTACACTTGATATCTGCTTTTAAAGCAAAAATTCCCCCAACATTGTTATATGCCATTGAATCCATTCCAGTAGAAGAAAAGGGTTTTCTTGATAAGATGGAATCCCAGATTTTACGTAAATTATGTAATTTTGTCTCACTGGTTCCAACATCCGCTATTAGATTGGAATTTGGTCTGGTAAGTTCATTTGTTCAAGGCTTAACCAGGGTAATTTGATGGGGATACCAGTTGAAGAATAGTGAGCTGTACACCATAAGGGGTATCCTATGTGAAGAAGTCTTTGGAGGAAAAGCATATACTCTTTCTCCCGTGACTTCACTATGGCGCTGAATCTTTTCAAAGCATAGGAGTAGTCAGTGATCTTACACTTTTAGAACTTAAATCTTCTGTACAAAGCACTAGCTGGATGGTTAGTTTCCAGAGAGTTGTTAGGTACTGTAGATTAAAGGAAAGATAGTAGATAATAGCCATGTCAAGTACCCCGAGAGTAGCTCCGAACTACTTATGCTGGAATTTAGACCATGGTATCCGCCGTTGGCTAACTTTATTCTGCATGAATCTAAATGATCTAACAGCAAATTGGTCCCCTTCTATGAAAATAGGAAAAAATTGTAACGTGTAACTTGGTCATTCAGAGCCTTAATCATATCCTGCTTGTTGCCCAGCCTTATTAGCGTATCACTTTCGGTTGCTTCGTCTGATGTGTATAGAGATTAACATCGAAAGCGTACTATCAGCTTGTAAGTTTTTCTTCTATCCAAAGAATGAAATAGTGTGTACAAAGCTATTACATTTTTTGGAAGGAGTTTTTGGACATATTATGGTCCTTACTATACTCTCACTTGAGAGGAGGGAGTCTGTTTCTGTAGGACCTTTCTTCAGTAGAATACACTATATTTTTTGTATTATGGATAGAGAGGAAAAACCCGCTTTACTCCTGTTACCCGTTGGGATACATTGCACCTCACATGACCAGACTCCTAAGTACAGGACCTTTTGTAGATTCTTATAAATGCTACAGGTGTTTTATACTCTCTGGAATACATTTTGCACTCGGCTAGCGCTGCTGTTTGGTTGCTCTTTGCACAAAATTGGAATATATTTTTGCTTTTAACTTTTACTGCTAGGGGAAGTGAAATTCTAGTTATAAATGCTTTTGATCTTTTTCTCAAAATATTTTGTACATAAATATCTGCTGCTACATTACTGCCTGCTCTTTACACAAAATTGGACTAATTGTGAAGTTGCTATTGTATGGAAGCTTAACTTTAACAAATTGCATGTTCAGAACATCGTTGTGTGTGTATTGTCTGATTATAATAGCACTCACCAGACAGTGGAAGCTGTCTCTAGTGAGGCCTACAAGGAGGAGAAAATTAGGTGATTCAAATAAAGAAAGCAATGTTGCAGTAGTATTTACTTTGTTTACTGGAAGCAGGAATAGCAATAGTAGGTGGTGGAAGAGGGCATGAGGAGGGGTCAGAGTCAAAAAAGCGACGAGGATGTGCTTTGTCTGAAGTGCAATGAGTTGTGAAAAGTAACCTGTTTTAAGTAAATTCACACTATAAAAATACAGTACTGCAGTGCAGGGTAAGGTTTGCGGTGAGTTAGGGAGAGAAGACATTTAAGTAGCTGGTGAAAACACAATGTGAATTCTCCATGCTTTCCTGTAAAAAAACAAGCATTGGCTAAGCCAATAGTCCTGGCTTTGGCAAACTGGTGCAGTTGTTATTATTTTTTTATTGCAATCATACGCCACAGCAGTAAATGGAAGAAAAAATACCAGGCAGTCTCCTTAATGTGACATTCATATGCAGGCAATAAAAAATTTAACTAAAAAATACAATTAGCCAATATATATATAACTTTAATAAAACTGTATAGATGAAGTCTTTTATGCAGGTGTAATTAAAAAAGGTATACAAAATGTTCTAGGTTCATTGCACCTCACAGGAAAATATGACTCCTATTGGTGCAAAGAAAATGAATTATTGACTTTGAACCGCTGTAACTTGAAAATATAGCATATTGACCCAATAGGGCTAAAAATAGGAAAACAAGGATTCAGATTGAAAGAATGCATAGTTTATTTAAAGTATTTTCAAAACAGCCCTTGTATTTAAGTGTACTTCTTTTTAGGCTAAGGTGCACTTGTGATGAGGCAAAACTGCTGTAACTCACATTGTAAGTGAGCCAAGAGCTTAAGTCAGCTGACTCATTGCTACATGCTGTATGCTGTGGTGTCAGGAAATGAAATATGAATGAGAGGTGAATAGACCAATGGAGAAAGAGTGCTGACCTAAAGCCCCCCATTTACATATCTATGTTTTTTTATATTTATTATTTATTATTTATTTGTGATTACATAAAGCTGTTAACCTAAAGCTGTCTCTATTACAGACCTAACAAGCATTTGCAGTGCAATAGGTCTCGCTTTTTGGGACCTTATAAGTGTCTAGCTATGCAGCATATTATTGATTATATTACATTACCCATTAAAGATATCAATGTGTGTGGTAAAAATAGAATGACTGAGAGAACTTATATACCACCACTCTTACAACCCTCTGACTATCAGTGCACTTAAGTGCCGGTGAAGTGTTTATGGGTTGCCTTCACTGTAGAATAATGAAACTATGTACAGTCAGCAGGCCTGCCTTTACAAAATCTATCTTCGCACAAATATAGAATCAGTACAAGGTCCTTTCATTCAGTCACTTGGTTAAATGTTCAAGTACACGAATCAGCTTGTACTCAGTCACACCAATGCAAGATCCTGCCATGCAGACACTGGATTCATGTGCAACAATACTGTGGGCATCTGCTTGGCCTGCATGATTCAACACATGGTCGTACAATAAATAGTCACTTGAACTGTACATGATGTTATGATTTATGAATGTGAGTGGATCAGTTTGAATGAATTAGAAAAACTGAGTGAGTCAGACTGAAAATAAATGAGAGTGAGTGAGTATAACAGAGTGACAGTGTTAGTGAGAAGGTATGAGTGTGTCAGTGTAAGAACGATTGAGTGTGAATGAGCAAAAAAGAGTGAATACAAGACAATGTGTGAGAATGCATGAGTCCAAAAAAATGAGAATTATTGTGAATGAGTGTAAATGAAGGAATGTAAGTGTAAATTAGTCAAAATTAGTTATTTTGCTTGTGAGTCTGCGATTGTCCATAACGTACTGAGGGTAATTTTGGCATAGGGAGGAACCCATGGCAAAGTTCCTGCACTGGAATGCCGCAGGCAATTCTTATCATGACAGGCACCTGTCACAAAATATTGGCACTGGCATACTTGAGGTAATTCTTGACATATGGGACACCCATGGCAAAATTCTGGCACTGGCACAGTGCATGTAATTTTTTGCATAAAAACAACCATGGCATACATGGGGCACCCATGAAAATATGTTGGCCCTGGCACAATGGAAATACTCTTTGACATATAGCGGTAGACAGAGCACATTTTAATTTAAAAAAGGGGTCAACTCTTGAGGAGTGTCTTATAGGCTCAGCACACTATGTAAATATTTAACAAGAGCACTTTCAGAGCCTGTGGTATTTTAACACATTTATGTGAAAATTGTGCTTTAAATGCACTGTTATGCCCAGTTTTTTTCTAGGTGTTCTTGGGGAAGAAGCCCCTTAAGTCCAACTGAAGTAGCTTGCTCACTGGATTCACTCATCCACTACAAATCAGGGCAATATTACACTCCACCACTTTAAAAGATTGTGGTAGCATCCTACCATATGTGGTATCTAAACCATCCATTTGTTGGTGTTGTGTTATTTTTATTAATCATGCAGTTAGTATGGAACATTAGGGTTATGGTCATGTGACTGATTTCTGGGAGGATGGTGATAGGTTCATATGATGTCACTTCCTGTGATGTCATGAATTTCTAAGGATGTGTGATGCCACTTTCACTACCCCTGGCATTTTTGTCAATCTGCATCCATTTTCCGAATGTATATCTTTAAATATTGTTTTCTGAAGAAAATAAAACTGATGGTTGGTGTACCTCCTTTACGTGATGGGTACGTGCGAGAGAGTTTCACAAGGTAAATACTTTTCTCTTGTTCCTGCTCCCTCTTTCACCACCGTTGGCATGATATATGCTATTTAAACGTAAAGCCACCTATCAGCGCTGCATGACGGTTTGTGAGACATCAGGGCGCACTACTTGAAAACTATCAGCACAATTATGTTTTGCTTTCTTATCCTTCGACACTGATGTGCATCTGACAAGACATCCCTCACTGTGTGTCTTCCGTCTTCAAACAGGAGCGGGGACCAGATGGGTGCGAGAGTGGGGTGCGGGGAGCCTTAGTGTGCCTTCCGCCAGGTCACTTGGAACCCGGGGCCCGCGCCATCCTGTCACCCAGCAGCACTAGAACGTGGGCTCCCCCCAGGCCCTGCACACTGCCAGCAGCAGGTGTTGCACCCTCCTCTGGGACTAAAGCAGCAGACGTGGGCATCGATGTGTGCCGGAGACAAGATGCTGCGAATCTGCTCTCGCAGAGACAGCGACAGCATCTGGGACAGAGCTGGGAGTCACCATCCTGTAACCAACAAAACCAGTTGCTGTTCCTTTCATAATAATGCATCAAAATATCACTGTCAATCGAGCGGGTAGCGCGAAGCAACAACGAAAAAAAGTCTTGTTTGTAATTACAGAGAAAATTGAAGAATAATTTTCAACTTCTAAATTCCATTGTGTCTGTACAAATAAAATCAAGCAAATATATGAATGTTGAACTAGGAATACATGATTAGCAAATACAAATACACAAAGGGAGTGCTGTAATGTGAAGACACTGATTATTTATTAGAGAACATGTTTAGCATACAATTAAGGGGGAAATAAAATATGCATTTTTTGGTACGCATAAGTGCAATTTTAAACTTTGCACTTTTAAAACATGAGGAAAAATGCATAGATAAATCAATTCAAATTTTTTTGCAAGGAATTTGTACAGATAGAGATCTTTCTACTTTCTAAGTTGCAAACATAATAGAAATTATAGCGCTAAAACAGAAGCACGGCCCGCAGCAGCAAAAGTTAACTGTTCTTAGAGAAAAGGGGGCGCAGGAGGTGAGCCCACGAGTGGTGCGCGCACACCTGGAAAAGTCTACTCTTTTTTAAGCACTGCACTCGTGCTTGTGGCAAGTCCCTGCGCACTCCCGCATGAAGTCTGCTGCCACAAGCACGAGTGCACTGCTTGAAAAAGAGCAGAACGACGGCTAAAGGTCTCCTAAGCGGCGCATGCTCGCTGCGTAGGCGAGACCTAAAAGGGTGAAAAGAAAGAGTAGAAGAAATAGCTAGTGGAGGAGACCTGATGGGGAAGTGTGAGAGCAGAGGCAACAAGCATTAGTAAATGCATTAGTTTTCACCCATGTGATTAATAATAAACTGTTTTTTGTTGTAAGTCGTAGCTTGCTGAGTAGTTGTACAATATACGTTACAGAAAGTTTATTTAAGTGGTATGACTTGTTTATGTACAAAAAAGCAATATATTGTGCTGTTACTAGTGGCATTATAAGATGTGGAGATTAGGTAACTGGTGGAGGACAAAGATACAAAAGATTTACCTGATAAATAGGCCTGAAAGTAATGCAGCTATGCGAAGAATAGCTAAAGAGTGGATGAAAAACCATACAAGTACAGTGTAAGCGCTGTTTTTGGAAATCCAAATAACAAGGTTACGTAAACTAGATGAAACGCTGTTGTTTAGTTATTCTCCATTGTTAAGCTAAGCAAATGAAAATGAACTTTGCATTTTCAAATGAGCATAAGTGAAAGAAACACACTGAAAGTGTGATTATTGTTTTGTTGAGATGGGATCTTTTTTTTCATCACAGATTTTTGCACTGAACATTCTTTTTATTGTTGTGAAAAAACTTAAACATGAACATAAACTCTGAAACAATAATGAGCTTATAGTTAATATTTTCACTTGCATTGTCATTGTCTTACTTATGGTTTACACGTGTCTACAATTAAACTACACAGTGACATTTTCAATTTTTGTGCTTTATACTTAAAAGGTTGTATAGTGTAACAAGTGCTGTATTTCTATTTCAAAGCATTTGTTATAATAAATCCCGGTGCCACTGCACCTGCTGTACCATTGAAATCATGACCCTAGTACCTGCTAGATAACTACACTTTGCCTGTTTTAAGAATGTGCAGTTGGTGCAGTTTTTATTAAGCTAAATTACCAGGTGTAAAGCGAACTAAACTAGACTGTTTTAAGAATGTGCAGTTGATGTTCTTTATATCAAATAATGACGAAAATACAGGAAGCTGTTTAAATTACTTTGGAGAACTCAAGCCTTCTTACCAATTATTAAACTTAAATACCACGTTTTAAAAGTATGCGAAAAAAATTGCATTTTACATCCACTGAAAGATGAACAGGAAAATTCTCACTATTGGGAAATAACTCCTGCTTCAGTTTACAGAGTATAGCTCAGTTACCACACTGCTTATTTATAAGGCTAAAAGAAAATACAGCAAACGATATAACCTACTTGAGGTGCTGGTACCATCCTTTCTGCACAATAAAGGTCAGTCCGAAAAAAAGGTTGTCTTTCCACCTACCTGCTTACTAAGCTAATGATCGGTGTAAAAAAAGTAGAGAGCTTAAACCTAAGAAGAAAAAACTTTTTTTTTTAATTTAAAAGTATTCCAAAATAATAGATACCTTCTGAAAAAAGGACAGCAGCACAAATCGCTTACAATCACCAAACACACTTGTTCACAAAGACAAACTGTGACATAATGCAACAACAATGCCCAGCAGCTGGAATTTTCTAATTCACTGCTCTTGAAACTATACAGCCTTCCTTCCCTGTCAGTAGTAGGAACAGGCTGCAATCACAAAATCGAGGAATATTTTCAGAACAGGCACATGACCATTAATACAATCCAAGACTGTGTGGCAGTTCTCTGGCACCTAAATGTTACACAGAAACTGTCCCAATGGATAAAGAAGGTAAAAAACATCCCTTTAGAGCACCACAGAGCGTGCTCATAAAGTCTGGGAAGAACCGGATAGTTGCATTTTCGTACCTGAGATCTACATGTAGGCAGGCCGCTGGTAGCATTGCGTCATAGTCTCTTTAGTTGAGGATTTTAGCTATGATTGTCCTGGGGGCTGCCCCGGTTTGGCAGAGGCATTGGGGCCCTATGCGACCATTCCACAGGAAAAAAAGGCGGAGAGTCGTTTAGGTTTGAGATGGTTTAGTATTAGATCTTCGAGGAAGAGGTCCACACTCAGTCCCTCTGCCCCTTCCGGAACCCTGACCACTCGAATGTGGTTGCAGCGGGCCCGCCCTTACTGGTCCTCCACCTTAACAGCCACCTGACGGTGCTTATGGACCAATTGTTGGACTCTTTCTTCCAGTTTCCGAGTTTTGTTTTGCAGCTCTGTGACATTGACTTCTGTCTGCGTTACGCATTCTGATGTTTTGTTCATGTCAGCCCTGAGCAAGTTTATTTCAATGGAGACTTTATCAATCTCTGTTTCCAGTGTAGCTCCCGGTACTTGAATTGCCACCATTATGGAGCTTAGTGATGGTTCGGGGTTGTTTGTCAGGCCACTTGTGGCTTCATTCTCCGGCATTAGCTGCTTGGGAACTGCATATTTATCCTGTTTATTAGTCTGCACAGGTGGACCTCCCTTGGGCTTCATTGCAGGGGGAGGCCAATCGAGCGTGTATCAGGAGCAGCTTGATCACTTGATGATAAGTAGATCGTGCACCGGAGCACCAGGATGGACTACCGGCTGTTGCACAGCATCAGCTGTAGTACAGTAGCCGCTGTCTTTTGGACTCCCCCTATATAGCAGCCACTGAGGGTGCCTGTATCTCTTGAGGTTTCTTTCCCCAGGCCCAGTAGTATCCGGGGAGTCTCGTCATGAGGGTATGGTCCACCCGCCTCCAGGTGCCAACTGTATCATGGAGGGGATTCAAGCTTCTGACAAACTGCTAGGGCAAGCACGGCCTGCAGGGCTCCCTTTGCCCGGCAGCTGTCGTATATCCACGCCATCCCAGAACGGCCACCTGCGTGTAGTGTGCACATATAGCGTTGGGTGCCAAGCAGCTTCGGGCACCAACCAGCTTCGGGCGCCTACCACACCCCAATGTTCGTGGCCAAGCCCCAAGGCAGTGCAGCACCGAAACTAGTTTAACACTAGTATGCGCCTAGCCAAAGAATCTGCCCCGCGGTGCAAGGGGCAAAGGTCTCCAATTTGGTGTCCAGTGGCAGCAAGAGCGTGGGGTCCGGTGGCTAGGCCTCACCACTTGCGCGCATAGGGAGGGCTCGCTGCACCAACAGCACGCTGCCGGGTAGAGACGCTACGAGTGCCACAAGTTTGGCCCCCCCTACAATCTTGGCCTGATCAGTATGTGAGTAGTTCCTGGGAGGGGGTCTTCAGCTGACTGGGACAGCATGTAAAAACTGCCAGATTTTGGCACACAACAGCGGCTGAAGTGGTGCGCAACATCCGACACCATCGGCATCTGTTGTAAGTCTCTGACACCAAGGGTGTATTGCCCGTGTTGGCCACCCAGTCTCAGTCCTCTAGTACAGTTCCCGCCCTGTGTGTGTTGGTCGGGCTGTACACATGCATGGAGTCAGGGGCGGGATACCCGCACCCCAGTGGCAGCTTTGTCCTCGCTGTGTCAGGCCCGTTTCACCGAGCCTCGGCTGGGCAGGAAGAAGATGGTGGCAACCAATGATCGGAGCCGGGCGCGTCTCAATCCATGCCAGAGCTGCCGGTTCTCGCTGTAGTCCCACTTCCTTATGCTGGCACCGGATGGGTATCAGCGAGGAGAATTGGTTTTGTCAGGGTCCTCCTTATGGTCGGGCAAGTCACGGGCCTCTCGCTGCAGCGGGTCCACCGACGGGCAAGGCATTTACTCGAGCGCCGCCCACTCCTACGAGGCCTCGCCTGGGCACCACCTCGGAGTGCGCAGCCGGTGAAAAAGGATCAGGCAAGGGTACCAGCACCAGAATTAAACACTGTTCAGTGCAGTGAGTGTTCCACAGGCTCTGCTATTGCGGCAGCCTCGTCTAGAGCGGATAATTGTCAGATAATTAGGGGCTTTTACTCCGGTTTTCGCTGAGCACCTTTCTTAAGCTGCAATCTTAGTCGGCGCTAAACCACGCCCCCGGTAACTGCACTTTTGACTGCCTGCTTAGCAGTAAAATATAGCTATATTAGGTGTTTAGTGGTGTGTCTAGAGCTTTTGGTCAAGGTGTCACTGCATCTGCTGCACCATTCTAATCATGATGCTAGTGTCTAATAGATAACTGCACTTGTGTCTGTCTATTTAGTAGTAACATTTAGCAGTAATCTGTGTTTAGTGGGGTCCATAGATCTCTTGACCCTGGTGCCACAGCACCTGCTGCACCATTTAAATCAAGCCCCTTTTAACTGTAAGGTAACTGCACTTGTAACTGTCTGGTTAGTAGTAAAATGTAGCAATATTAGGTGTTTAGAGGGAAAGATACCAAGATGTAAACAGTAAACGGTATGCAGTGTTAACCAAAAGAAAAATGTTTGAACCGCCAACACGGATGGGAATGAGTAGTTAGACCACAGGAAACTAATAAGAGAGACACAGAAGGGAGACCAGGCTACAACCAATGGAAAGGGAGGAAAGCAATTTGGCAAGCACACAGACCAATAAGAAGTGAAGGCGGGATGTAAGTCTCTTTAAGATATATTAAAAACAATAGATTTCACAAGCGCTGTGCGGGTGAAACCTAAAAAGGGGGAGTAGATGACACAGTTGGTTGCAGCATTTGAAAGTGCAAAAACAATTTCAAGGAAAGGCATTTGTCATACTAAATTTGATAACCCAGTGAATGTCACGGTGAATTACAAATTTAGCGTGAATAATGAAAAGAGAGTCAGTTTGTCATTTTTTTTCAATTGTTTGCCATACTTTCAACTTTGATCCAATTCCGTTCATTTAATAGCTTACCTCTAATGTGGTTTTATGCTACTTAAAGAAAGCCTGTCTTTTAGAAAGTCATCCTTTTGCCATGTTCACCCCCATTTTCTGCTGAATGATACTGGTGGTAATCGACTCTGACTGTACCCTGGGGTGTGCTAACCAGGCCCAGGGCAAGTGCATTGTGAAAAAAGGTACATGTAATAGGGTACACTTACAATTGGCAATGACAGACCCTGTAAGTCCCTAGTAGATAATAGGGCAAGGGGGTGCAATCTACCTATAAGTCCCTAGTATATAATGGGGCATGGAGATTTGGAGGCCCAGTAAACTTCATGCACTTGCATGTTTGTTCTGCTGTGTGCCTGCTGCCCTTTTAAAAGCAGTACTGCCTTGCAGCCTGACTTTAAAATTAGATTCACCCAATTGGTATTGACAGATTCTATAAGTCCCCAGTACAAATACGGCTAGGGGTCTCAAACTACCCAATATATTTCTTGTACTTGCATGTGCGTACTGCCTACTGTCATTTAAAAGGCAGCCTGGGTTTGCAGACTGTCTTTAACCCCTTGCGTGCTAGCGGTTTTCCAGCTGTGCGCTGGATTTTTCAAAAACCCGCGTTACATGACGAGCTCAGCTCGTCATCAGCATACAAGTGCCGTAGCTGATGATGAGCTGAGCTCGTCATCAGCATCTAAGGGGTTAAAAGTAAATTGTTTACAAACTCGACTTTGGTGGTATGGGCACTTTAAAAGTAATATTCTACCATACTGTTACATATCAGGCAACCCACAGGGCTCCCCAAGGTTTCCGAGGGGTGGGGGTTATGTACCTATAGGTAGGGACCATATAAAAGATGTTTTATATGCCCTAGTGGGGAGAAACTGCTCATTTCATTTTCCCCATAGTAGAGTCTTAGCTCCATAGGCTAACCTTGCAATATTTTATTTAGTTATAACTATTGCTGGGAAAGGAGTAAATATATCATTCAAGGACTTCAATGATTGTTATTGATGAAGTCAACATTTTGGCACTGATGAATTTATCATAACTAGTACAGAAGATACATTATAGACATTTCTCTTCTGTAAACCAAAACCCAGCCTTCTAGTAGTCTCTACTGATTGGCCAGTCTTAACAGGCTTAGCCAGTCTGCTTTGATTAGGTGATATGTGGCCTGACCAGAGCAGAGTTTATTTGATGGAGAGAGTTCTGAAGCTGAGGGGGATGGGTCCTGCAGAGGGGGCTGGGTAAATCAATCTGAGCTCAAACAGAGAGCTGATCAGTAAAGAATGCCAGGTGTACCTACCCCCACATCCTGTGCCCCAGCCAGATGGCAGGCTCAGGAAAGGAATTTGCAGAGGTCAGGCGGAGGAAAACTAATGTAAGTGAGCCACACTGTGGGTTGGTTTAGCTAGCTCTTATCTGGACAGAAATCACCCATGTTGGATTTTAGAAGTGCAGTGCTTTGTGGCACAAGAAGATGTCACACTTTGGAGGCAGTTGTCATGCTCTGGGGTGGTACCCTGCATCTCATTGGACAAAGGTGCCTCCCACTTTTCACCCCAGAACACTGAATAAATATGTGAGAGCTGCAAAGTCTCTCATATCTGCTGCCTGAAACTGCAAGGAGAAGAAGGACTGCCCTGATGGAATGTGGATTTACACCCATAGGCCTGTACTCTAACTTACTGTGAGTGTTGGACAAATTGGTACTACAGCCCTGGGGACAGTGCCTTGCTTCAAAAAGGATTAAGGAGTAGACTACCTGCAAGCTACAGGGTAACAGAGCCCACCTGCAACATCTCCACCAAGGGCCCTATCCTGGAGTGTGTCCCGTGGATTTTTAAAGATTTCATCAGGTGCATTGTGGGAATTGTGGTCCAGATATCCCAGACACCATTCACGAGATTCCAGACCTTTGGATTGGTGATTTGTTCACTTTGGACGTACAAGGCGACATTCAGGAAGCACCTCCTGAAGTTTGGAGAACTTTTGGGAAAAAGCTTCATGAGGTGACCACCACAACCTCGAGAGTCAAGCCAACTACCTTCAACCGCGACCCGGCCAGGATTTCAGGGTCATCCAACTGAAAGCTCCAGAGCTCCAGACTTTCAGGATTTGAAAAGGGCCTCGTGGAAAGTCAAGTCAGGGAACCCTCACGGAATCCAACCTCCTGTGGAGGACCGAGTGACGTCGGAAGTAAAAGCTCCAGAAAGGTTTACTTTATAAGTGTGAAGTTCAAATTTTAACCAGGGCCTCACACTTAGTGTATCCAACCAGCTTTCCAACATGGTCAGCCTCAAACTTTGCCTTTTTACCAGTCAAGTGTGACAAGGTGTTCCAGAGTGACACTATATGTTTTTGAGCACTATAAAGTGCTTAATATTTAAAAATGTATATCTCCTGTTCCGTACATTGGATTTTTTTCATTTACTATTTTTATAAATTGGTGTGGGATTTTTATTGTGTGTTGTGTTTTACTTATTTGATGTATTGGTGTTTTCAAATGATTTACACCCCTGTCTCCTAAGTTTGGCCTGACTGCTTGTTGTCTGCTACCAAGGGTTGAGCAAGGGGCTAATTACGGAGGCCTTTCCTGGAGCCAATACTATATTGGTGGCCTCATGACTAGTTGTAGGTGCATCCTAACCCCTACCAATAACCCACTTTCCAACACTGTCCAACTGATCGTCAACCTACCTGGAAATAAACAAAAGTATGGGTATTGGTGTAATGGAGGTGGTGCTGGGATGATCATATAATTGTGGAATATTTTCACCCAAACCACATTGTTGTAGCTTCCCTAGAAATCTCCCGCTTTGAAGAAACCTTACTCCATTCATACATACCTTTCATGTGATCGTCTATTATTAAAGATGCTGTGAGGATCTCTAGGGTTGCTCCTTGTCAGGGCTACCGCATAGGACCAGAAAAACCTTATCACATCCCATGATAAGGCAATTCCAGGGATATGTGAATGTCAATACATTGTATATCAGTTCAGTTTGTTTGCTAGGGTTCAGATTTGTATAACTTTCTAAGAGATGGATTTGGTACCGGAAATCTAATGTAGTTATTGTTTTTGCGTCAAATATGCCTTTGTAAATCCTGATGCATGCTAGTACATTATATTTTCTTTATTTTCCTTCAGCTCCTCCTGTCTGCTCTAGACCACCATTGGTTCCCCATGGAAAACTTGTTGGTGATGCGAAAAATGAATATAATCCGGATTCATCTATTGAATATATATGCGATGAGGATTATGCTTTGGAAGGAACAAGATTACTTACTTGTTTTGGTGGGACATGGTCAAGAGACATGCCACAATGCATACGTAAGTACAGAAATAACTCAGGATACTAAACATATTGGACAGGATTCACAAATATGTTGCAGTGACTTACTCTTGTAGTACTTCAGTCTTACTCCTGAAATGAGTCAGGTTTAAGTCAGGAGGATTCCTCGCTAACTGTTAGAATCAGCACTACAAAATGTAGTCCCACCTACTCATAGCAAAAATCCTTCTGACAAGGACCAAACATTTTGAATTATTCAGTTTCATTGATTGGGAGCCATGTAGGCCTTTAGATTTTATCATTATGGTAAAATGATTTTGTTAGATCTAGGGGTCTCTAGTTGGCAAAGGTAGGTACCAATGTCCAAATAGGGACACTTGCTTCTAGTCAGGGAAAGGGGGATACACTCTTTGGATAACCCCTGCTCACCCCCTTGGTAGCTTGGCAGGAGCAGACAGGCTTATCAAGGGCAATGTGTAAAGTATTTGTACCAACACTCACAGTAACACACTGAAAACACCACAAATGGACTCCACACCAGTTTAGAAAAATGAAAGTATCTTTATCCATTCTAAACTACACAATACCAAAACGACAAAATTCCAACATACACCGTTCAAGAATATGATTTTAAAAGAGTTCTAGGGTTTGCATCAAAATAATTCACAGTTGCATCACTCTTAGCCCAAAGAACCTATAGATGCAACAAAAGTTCCAAGTGGAAGCTGCAGCGTTGGAAAACAAGAGATGCGTCACTCCTGAGACCCTGGGGGGGCAATGCAACAACTACGCTGCAGGAAGCGGGTGAATTGCGTCATATCTGATCTGTATGGGGAGCGATGCGATACCTTGTATAGATTCTGGGTTGCAGGTTCAAAAGGAAGCATCTCGCACAGGCACGATGCGATGATCTCCGGGACGGCATTGATCTTCGGTGCGGCAGCGATGCATGGCGCAGCGTTGATCTTCTTCTGTCGCGGCCCCTCGATGCGTTGACTCTGCGACAATGTTCGCAGCGATGTGATGCGGACCGCAAGCAAGCGGTGCGACGGTTCTTCACAGCCGTGACAGGCTCTGCGATGATATTCGCAGTGACAGGAATCTTCCAGCACCGGGGCGATGCGCTCCGCAAGCGAACGATGTGTTGATTCTTGCAGCGGCAACAGGCGCTGCGACGATCTTCGCGACAACGGGAAATTTCTCGCACTGTCGATGATACGCCCCGCAAGCGAGCGATGCATGCAAAATTGTAGATCTTTTCTCCTTCTTTTCCAGCTCGCCAAACAGCAGGCAACAACCCCCAGAGGCCGCACAAATGGATCAAGCACTCTAGGAAGGGCAGAACTCACTCAGCAGAGTTCACAGGGAGGCTGGGGGTGAAGTCCTTTTGGTTCTGGCACGTCTTAACAGGAGGCCAGCTCTTCTCAGTCCCTTGGAGATCTCTTCAAGCAAGGGGACACAGCAACAGCAAAGTCCTAACCCTATCCTTGGCAGAATAGCAACTGAAGGTCAGCCCACAAACACACAGCAGGACAGTCCTTCCTCTTCAGTCTTCGAGCTTTTCTCCTTGGCAGAGGTTCCTTCTTGATTCTAGGATGATCTAGATTTCTGAGGTCTGGGTATCACTTTTTATACCAAATTTATTTTTGTACTCTGAGGGCAGCGAGGCCTTGGCCTAGGCCAAACCAGTTCTGGTCAGTCCTGGAGCACTTTATTTATCTAACTCCTTCTTTCATTTGAGAGAGAGGGGCCAGCATTGTGGAAGGCAGGCACAGCCCTATTCAGGCCCAGGTGCTATCCCCTCCCACCACTCAAGATGCAGATATAGCTATTCAGCCTAGGGATGGCTCAATCAGCTCCTTGGAGCAAACCCAGCCCCTGTCACTCACAAACCAGACAGTCAATTCACAAACAGGCCAAAGCACACAGAAAGGTCATACAAGAAAACAGCCACTTTCTAAAAGTGCTGTTTTCAAATACAGGATTTAAAAACCATCCTTCCTAAAAGATGTGTTATTAAATTCTGAGTTCAGGGATACTAGACTTTAAACTTTCTATCTTGCTCCTATGGGAAGATATGCAGGTAAACATTATACACAGCATTCCCCGTTATAGCCTATGGGCAAGATAGCCTTCCAATAGTGAAAAACAAAATTGCCGGTATTTCATTATCAGAGCATGTCACCTACATTAGTACATGCTCTACCTTCCGCATACACTGCACCCTGCCCAGGGGGGTACCTTGGGCCTTCCATAGGGGTGTCCAATGTGCACAGAAAGGGAAGGGTTAGGCCTGGCCAGTGGGGACACTGGTCAGGTCAGCAAGGCAGTTAGCAACTGCACACAGGCACTGCGGTGGCAGGCCTGAGACACCATTTTAGGGCTACTCATGTGGGTGGCACAATCAGTACACTTTACTAGGGACTTACTGGTCAAACAAATATGCCAATCAGGGATAACCAATCACACTAACAATTACCCCAGGGAGCACGTACACTTTGACACTGATCAGCAGTGGGAAAGTGCCTTAAGCATCTAAAGCAGCCAAAACGAAATCCAGCACAGCATCAAAAAATACAGGAGGTAGAGGCAAAAAGTCAGGGGAAACCACGCCAAGGATGCCAGGTCTAACAGATTTGATTGTAGCTGGAACTGAAATGCAACAGCTTCTGTGAAAATGATCTGGAATTCTAAAGTATATTTGTATCAGTTTTAGCTGACACATGGAACTGTGCTTTGCAGATGAAATGAGAATGTATTCTTGCAGAAAGCAGAACAGTTTAAAAGGGTCAGTGGTGGCCAGAGGTACTCAGTAGGCTATTGTGTAAAGTATGTAATCTGAGGCCCCCAAACCTTTGGGAAGATTAGGTAAAATCACTTGACATGTGGGAAATGTTTTGGTCTGGTATCTCATATCTTTTATAGGTAAAAGCATAAATCCTGCAAAAACGTTACTCAAAAGGAGATTCGTTTGAGCAGAAAATGTCTCTCTCCACTGGGTGTTCTGTTCAAATCAGACTTCCGAGTGCAAATTCAGGAATTACATGATATCACTGCATGTAATCAAAATTACCCTCAGTCGTAGAAGTTAGTAAGACTTTCTCAGAGTAGATTAGAAAGATTCTTACGGTTTTATCCACATACAATCTGCATGTGGATTTTAGATTGCCTTACAAATGTAATTGTTGGGAAGTGAGCGTCTACAGGTCTTATAATTTAGTTAAGCATCCAAAAAGAAATTTTACATTTTTCAGACTGAAGTGTAAGTTATTTACTGTGTTTACACTTCAGTTGAAAACTGCACAAAATATAATCTTGTATTGGCTCAACATAGAAAATGACTTTTCTTATGTTTAAAAAGGTCCCAAGTGCAAATATATTATTAATTTGTCCACATTTGTGTATTTTGGTTTTTGCACCATTTCACTGATCCAGCCCTAACGAGATTCAGGGTTTGCACTACCCTGCTGGGCCATGTTAATTACTCTTCGAGCTAATTGACAGTTCAACAGTTCATACAACTCCCTTTGACAATAGGTCCTTTTGAGTGGGTGTAGCCTGGTCGAGGAAAAGGGTTGGGTAGAAATCGGCTCATATAGGTCCGCTAACACTCAGCATGCCCTTCTTAGAGGTAAAAAAGGTAAAATCCTCACTTGCTAAAAAGAGCTAGCACAATTCAAATTTGGAACCGGGAATGCTCCAAATCATACTCAATATTAACAGAATATGACATTAATACCACTGTCTTTCCCATATCACGTACCCTCTGATCCTTTCCTAAGCCAACTCCCTATTCCTTTTACCTCCTGTCCTATCTAATCCCCACAATGCTTACTCCCTCTTACACCCCATCTCCATGCCTCACCACATACAATTTGTTAATCTTGTTCTCGCTCTCACTCAACTCTCCCTCTATTCACTCTCACTGAGGCAAGGTTGCCCTCACTCCTGCTCCAACACACTCTAAGCAATTTAATACAATTTAACATAATTTACTGAGCCCCGCTTCTTTAACCCCCTTCAAAGCTCCACACCCCTCCTTAGGCCCCACCGTCCTCTTACAGCGATTTCCTGCCTCACTTCTATTCTCTATCTCTCTGTACAAATCCCAAAAGCACCTCTTCAACTACTTATTACAGTCCTTATCTCCCATCCTCTTTGTCCCTTTATTCTTACCCTAGCTTCTATCCGAGCCTCCTATACCCACTCCACTCTTGGCACTGCCAGTGCATGTCGTCATCCCATCAATACCTCTAAAGTCACAAATATGCTTCCTAGACCAATTCAATGATCATGTGATAGCTGTTGCATACCACGTCTGCTGCTTCATCAGAAAGAGCTGCAACATGAGCTGAAACAAGACCTCCATTGGGACCATGACCCACACAAGGTGCAAAAACAAATTTGCTACTTAACCACCTGACTGTGCCCTATCACCAACTTCAGAACTGCACCAATACCCAACAGAGGACATTTCAACAAGCCTAACTACAGTTGAGACCTCGATGTACTGTATATAAAATGACAAGAGTGAGACCAACACCTGCGTATTGCAAACTACCAATACTCAATCTTATTAGATCAATGACAAACTCCAAACTTGTCCAAATATGATTTTAGCCACCTATGATGTATGCCAGTCAAATTGAGATCCATTAGAAAAATATTTGAATTGTAGATATGGTCTGTTAGATCTGCGGGTCTCTAGTTGGCAATGCTATTCACCTTTGTCCAAATAGGGACCCTTACTTCTAAGTCAGGATAAGGGGATTACACTCCTTAATAACCCCTGCTCACCCGATTGGTAGCTTGGCACGAGCAGACAGGCTTATCTCAGAGGCAGTGTGTTAAGCATTTGTGAATATACACAGTAATACAGTGAAAACACTACAGATGGACACAACTCATGTTTTATAAAAATAAGTATTCTTTATATAGACTTAACACAAGACCACAAACAACAAAAATCCACAATACTACACTTAAGATTGGTTAAAAGATGATTAAAGTTGCTTAGTTCAAGTTGATAATGAATGCGACAAACTTCTCAACAAAGTATCTGGATGCGTAACGCAAAGTAAAAAAAAGGCTCACAAAAGGGGAGATGCGTCTGTTCCGTGATCCGGGGGAGATGATGAGTCGTGCCTCAATGCTTGCGGAGAGTTGGGGATGCGTCGTGATCCTTACCGGTGCAGAGGTGATGCGTAGATTCTCGGCCTGCGGGCCTGTTGCAGTGCGCAAGATGGCGCCTCAATGCGATGTAATGATCCGGTTGCGATGCGAGAAGATGGCGCCCTTGATGCGGCGATGCGATGATGATGCGTAGACGCCCTGGCAGCCTTGAGACGACTCTGTGCTTTGGAGCCGCGACAGGCCCTGAGACACGCTTCTCCGGTGATGCGATGTCGACTCTCACAATGGCGTCACGCTTCTCCGGTGATGCGACAGCAGGCAGCTTCGATGAACACACGCTTCCAGAGAGATGCGGTGAAGGCTCACTTCTCCGGCGATGCGACGATTTCAGCTGCGGCTACAACACGCTTCTTCTTGATGCGTCGCACTTCCAGCTCCCGGCGACACGCAAATGCCTGGAGTCAGAATTCCCAGCAAGGCAATTCAGAGGGGAGCTAGAGATGAAGTCTTTTGTCCCTTAGACTTCAGCAGGAGGCAAGCACAGTTCAAGCCCCTGTAGAATATTCTGAAGATGATGAAAGTCCTTAAAAAGTTCCTTCTCCTATCCTTGGCAATGAAGCAACCACTGCAGGCCAACCCCAGCAAACAGCACACTGGCAGAGGGGCAGTAAACCTCCTGCAGCTTCCTTGGTTCTTCCCCTTGGCAAAAGGTTTCTTGTTCCAGTAGTGATCTACTTTCTTGGGATCAGGGTCCCAATATTTATACCCCAAAATCCTTTGTTCTCTGAAGGCAGAGAGGCCTCTTCCTAGTCCAAACCAGTTCCTGAGCACTATGTTTACGCGACTCTCTTCTTCTTTTCACTGTGCAGGGCAGACACACCAGACACCTTACAGGAGGTGGAGCCAGCACAGGGGAGGGAAAATACAGCTCTGGAGCACTTTGTTGACAAGATTCCTTCTCTCCTTTCACAGTGCAGGGCAGAGACATCAGACAAGCCACAGGAGGTGAAGCCAGCACTGTAGGGGGAAGGCCCAGAAGTGTGGCTCAATGGTTGGAGTGGCAGACCCTGATGCAGAGGTCTAGCCCGGGACCAATGTTCAATTCCCCGCCTCGGTGGGTCTTGGGCTCAAAAATTCCACGGACCAGATAATTCTCGCATCGGTGCCTATTCCAATCATGGAGTCCCACTCTGCAACTCTGGGCAATAGCTTGCTTAATCTCCACAACGGCCCCCACAACGCTAAGGATGCCTGGCCTCTACCTTGGGGGTGCCCAGGAGTGGACACCTCACAGGGAAAGCCAGGATGGGTTCCACAGCGGTATTCGTACAAGCGCCTTGAGACCCTTGCGGGTGAGTAGTGCGCTATACAAGTATCAATTTACATTTACATTTACATTTACATTCAGGTCCCAGGTGCAACTCCTCCCTCCCATCTAGAAGCAGATCTCTCTATTTAGCACTGGGCTGCCCCAGCCTGTCTCCTGGAATCCCCCAGCCCTGTCACTCACAAACCCAGACAAGGAATACACAACCTAGCAGAGGCAGGCCTGGACAGTTAGGCAAGAAAATACCTACTTTCTAAAAGTGGTATTTTCAAACACAGAATATTAAAAACAACTTTACTAAAAGATGTATTTTATTATTCTGAGTTCAGGCATACTAAATTCGAATGTCTATCATGTTCCCTGAGTCCGTTAGGATTATAAGAATGTAATAATCTAGCTGCCCATTCTAACCTACGGAGAACAGGTAGCCTTCAATAGTGAAAAACTAAAATGGCTGTAATTCACTATTAGGACATGCTACACACATCAGAGTATGTCCTACCTTATGCTTACAATGCACCTTGCCCTTGGGCCTACCATAGTGGTGTCTAAGATGAAGCAAAGGGAAGGTTTAGGGACGGGCAAGAGGGTGCACTTGGCCAAGTCGGCAAGGCAGTGTTAGACTGCCCATAGGCCTTGCAATGGCAGGCCGGAGACACACTTTACAAGCTGCTTCTGTGGGTGGCACAACCAGTGCTGCATGCCCACCAGCAGCATTTGATTTGCAATCCCTGGGCACACATGGTGCACTGTACTAGGGGCTGACAAGTAAATCAAGTAACCCCATCTTGGAATAACAATGAATACATCAATTTAACATAGGGAAAACTTGCACTGTAGCACTGATTAGCAGTGGCACAGTGCCCAAAGCATAAAACCAGCAAAAACATATCAAAACAGAGGAGGCAATCCGTCAAAATGGAAGGGAGACTCACGCCAATGATGTCAGGTATAACATGGACTACTACTAGCAGACTTCAAATCTGATCTCTGTGCCATAACTGAAACCTATCTTGCCAAAAATGCAGGTCCCATACTTCACTGAGTAATACCCAAAGGATATCTATCCCCTTTGGAAACTGACCTCATATTAAGACTGATGAAGAACTTGCACTTCAAACAATGAGCCTGCCTTCATCCACCATAAAGGACTTCACTGATTCAGATAAGAAACAATGGCTAGTCTGCTGCTCTCCATCTGTAATGTTTAAAGCCTCATTCCTCCTCATGTATTTACCACCATTTCACAATACTGCTTTTACAGATGCCCTTAGGGATTCAACTACTAACAATAGTATTGCTGTAAGAAATTGTGCATTATACGGGATCTCAACATTTGTTTTGACAAACCTGCACTGTAACAGACTAAAAGGACACAGGTATGTAGGAGTAAGTACTTTTATTAAAGAATAGGAAAGACAGGACGAGCCAGACCTCCGACTCGGAGAACCGCCACCTCCAATTGACAAGCACTTCATTGCCCCAGCAACCTTGATTCCATTGTGGAAGGAGATGGAACCCAACACAACTTCCCCCTTACATAATAGACACAAAAGATCATGCAATTAAATCAAATGTAAAAATACATGTTAACAATGGAGAACAATTTTTGAATAAACAATGAGAAGGTGACACATCCTCCTCCTATGTACAGAAAAAAAACATACAAGTACTATGCAGTAGCATTGTAAGATATGAAATCACAAAGTCTAGAAGATGGAAATCTGGTTCTGGTGGAAACATGTCTCTCACATCGACCAATCCCGGAAGATGGACTGCTGAGGCGGTTAGACACGCGATCTTCACCACCATCATCAGCCACCAGATTATCACTGTGAGAGTCGTGAGCAATGGAAACCTTATCCTTATTCCACCATTTGCCATTGTGTAATGTAACAAAAAATTTTTTAACAACTACCACTCTGTGCGAAGCAGAAAACTTGGTATCTTTCCCGGCAATGATCCTAGGCACCTTGATCCTGACAAAATCACCAACAGCTACTTTTGAGTCCCTTCCCAGTGCAGTCACATACTTGTTCTGAGCAACAATCCTCTTCTTAATCACACCCTCTACTTCCTGCGAGGAAGGAGAAGAACACTCCATCCAATCTCTAATTAATTTAGATGCAGTTAATCTTCCTCGTAAAAGAGAAAAGGGAGAAATATCAGTGTTGGCATGGGGGTTGTGCACACAGCCCACAACAGCTTGCGCAACTCCTCCTTAGAGTTTAAACCACTGGATTTGGCAAGCTGAACATTATCTTTAATAACCCTATTAAAACGTTCCACCAGACCATTACTCCTAGGATGATATAAGGAGGTCCTAGTGTGTTTAATACTTTAAAAAGTGACAAAATCAGAAAATTGAGACAAAGTAAACTGACAACCATTGTCAGATAGTATTTCATCCGGAATCCCCTCTCTAAGGAAAATAGATTTTAAAAATTCAATGACACCTAAGGTGTTGGGAGACTTGGCAAACTTGATCTCAGGCCAGCGACTGTAGAAATCAATAAAAACAGAGCCATATTCTTGTAACCTTCCAGAGAATGCCATGGGACCAATAATATCAATAGCAATCTTTCCCCAAGGTTTGTTGGGAACTTCAATAGCTTCAATAGGACTGGGAATGGTTACTAGGCTCTTGTTCCTTCCAGCACAAAAAATGCAACCTCTAACAAAACGCTCAACACTCTTGTCAAGCCCAGGCCACCAAAAATGTTCTCTAATCCTTCTCTTTGTGGCATGCATCCGATATGCCCCTCGTGGACTAACATTTGGACTTTAGCCCTCATGGATTCTGGCACAACTAGGAGACTAGAACGATAGAGTAAACCATTGATGATAGAAAGTTTTTCAAAGACATGCGTGTAAGCATCATTCTTGACAACATCAGATTTCCATTCTGACCAACCTTGCAGAATACCATTTTTTACTTCTGTCATTAGGATATCAGTTTCACAAGCTATGCACCACTCATTCTCGTGAATGGCACCATCACAACTGAGTTCCACTGCACATACTAAGGTAGAGTCAAAAATGTCTAATGATTTGACTTCACCCACTTTGGTGTATTAGGTAGATGAGACATACAATCTGCTAACACATTTTTAGCTCCAAGAATATACTCAACAGTGTAATCAAATTCATGAAGCCTATACTGCCATTTTGCAATTCTAGGCACTGCACGTTCCATGCCTTTGGTGGTAAATAATTGCGCTAAGAGTTTGTGATCCACACAAACAGTAAAATGAGAACCCCACAAATACATTTTAAAATGAACGATGCCCCACAAGAATGACAACGCCTCCCATTCAATTACGAAATAGGATGCCTCAGCACCCTTCAAGCTTCTTGAAGCAAATGCCACAACCTCATCTTTGCCATCCCTACGCTGCATGAGAACAGCACCTAAACCCAACTGGCTGGCATCGGTCATCATGATAATTTCAACAGAGGTGTTGAAGGGCTTAGGAGGAATAGCATGAACAAGTTCCTTCTTGATAAGAAAAAAAATTGTGGTTACACAGCTGCCACTGTAGCCTACGGGACGCAACATAGAGTTGGATAATTGGGTACCATTGCAATGATCGTGACAAACTTTTTCACTTAATAGAGTATAAGATTAACCCGAATCTGCCATGACGTTTACATCAATGCTGTTAACACTGATCGTACAATATGGTCTAGTGAAATTGTTTAAAGAAACAAGACAAACAGAATCCTCAACAACAGGATCTTTGATCAGGAGTACTTCATCGTTGTCGTCTGAATCCTGATCTTCCTCAACAACATTGTTTGGATTTATTTCTAACACTTTTCTTCTATTCTGGACTCCTTTAGAGGCTCAACAGACTTTAGAGAAATTACCTTTTTGCATACATTTGGCACAAATTGGGTCCTTAGCAGGACAAAAACAGCATTGCCTAAATGAGACCGACTGCCACAACAGTAACACTCAATTTGCCTGAAACTTGCTTTTTTTACTATATTGTCCAAACTTTTAGTGGGTCCCGAAGTGCACCTAGAAGCATCACTCTTCTTAAACTTGGAATATTTGGACTTCCGAGGTTTTGTTGTCAGAAACAGTAAGTTCACTCATGAATGACTTAGTGCTTTCAATTCTAGAAGCAATCTCTACAGATTTCTCTAGCATTAAATTGGATTTAGATAATAAGGCTTCTTGAACCTTCTTATTATTAGTCTTCTCCACCAATTGGTCACAAATCATTTGATCTTCAACATCCTTATGTTCACATGTAACAGCAAGAATTCTTAATTCACCTACATAACTGGCAGCTGATACACCAGAAATTTGAACTCTTTTGTAAAATTTGTGCCTCTCCATGATGACATTTTTCCTTGTCTTGAATCTTGAATCTAGTGCTTTTAAGGCCGAGGCATGTTCATCAACCACAAAATCTCATTCTCTTTCACCTTGACTAACTAAAACAGGATCGGGAGGAATGTGTTTGAGAATCTTACGACCTTCGTTACCCAAACAATGGCGAAGAACAGCAAACTTCTTTTTAGATGTAAAAGTATTGCCATCTAAAGCATCTAGATATGCCTCAAAAGCCTCTTTCCATTGTTCCCAATCAGATTCAGGAGTAAAGAGTAAAGGCAGGTGGAGGTATAAGTGAATTTTGAATTACTAAAAGCAGAACACGGTGAAAGCTGTGTGTATCAGCGTAGGAGCGTGGCAGTGCACGTATGAACACAATGCTTTGAAAATAGAAGGTAAACACTAATGAGTGAAGGTAGCAACCACAAAGAGATGAATAAATATGTGAAAAATAAGTGCTGTGAGTATTAGCGATGAATACGCAAAAAAACAAAACGGTACTTAGAACAGCTATGTGTATCAGCGTACACGATGAGAAGAAATACATGTGAGGAGAAACACGTTCTATGTATCAGCAATGAATACACTGTTGAAACCACTGCACTGAAGAAGTGTATGTATCAGTGTGCAGAGATACGCTGGAATGCAGACCTATTAGCCGAAAAGTGGCGCAGGAGAGTGCAGCGGTGACAAATAGCTGGGCAAATGAAATCTAGGTTGCAGGAACTGCACTAAAGAACTGTGCGTATCAGTGTGCAGAGATACGCTGAAGGCCACGACAAGCAGTTGAAGATAGGCACATAAGGATACAGCGGTGACTGGACGGAAACAGCTGATCAGAATGAAGGCTTTGGTTGCTAGGATACGGAAGCTCCACACTGAAAGCTGAAGGAGAAGGCTGATGCAGCGTGAGGCAGTGACGTCAGCGGAGTCGGGGGCCGTGAGCAGAGGTACTGATAGCTCAAGACGCACTAGAAATATTAAAAAGTACTTACAGCTGCAGATTCAGGGCAACCCAACCTGAATAGAAAGGTTGTAGAAACCTCGGAAGAGAAACCACGCTAATATCCAACCAGGCAGCAGCCGATGATCCACACGATAGCAGGCAGGCAGCCGAAAATAGGATCCCAAGGCAGGATGCCGCGTGGGGGACTCGTCCTGTCCCAGTAAATCGTCGCCACTAAAAGGACACAAGTATGTAGAAGTAAGTCCTTTTATTAAAGAATAGGAAAGACAGGACAAGCCAGACCTCCGACTGGGAGAACAGTCACCTCCAACTGACAAGCACTTTGTTGCCCCAGCAACCTTGATTCCATTGTGGAACGAGATGGAACCCAACACAGATCTCCTGCCACCTCTGCACTGTTAAAGTGCTTGGCTTTCACCAATTGGTCACTAGTGTCCTTAATTCAACAGACCATGCGTGTGTCATCAGTTTTATCCCAACAAGCCTAAACTCAGAAACTGGAAACAGTCTCATACTTGAAATGATAGTCACATCATCCATGTCTCTTTAACACTCTGATGGCAACCAAATCTACAACAAACTCTTGTACAACTATAGAAAGCAGGTATTGGCAGGCATCTGAGGTAATTTCCTTCAAGGAATCCCTTTCCACCTCTCCACTGATTGGCCCAAAAACATCTGTAACACCGTTATTCCAGTATTTTACAAGGGCATTCAACATCATTATTCCTCTCAAATCCATTTATCTGCATCTCATAAGAAGGATAGCAATTTGTTTAAAATCACTAACTCGGATGTAAAACAAATAAAAACAGAAGTAATTTATCTCAAAAGGCTTTAGATGAAAAGACGCAATGTAGATGTAAAAATGGCACAGACAATACAGAACATACATGAAAAAAAGGACAAACGTTTTATTTATGCACACTGTATCTTAGAGGCTGCATGTCCAACTAAAAAGATTTTGAGAACCACCAATAACTTCTGTTATCCTACTAGCATTTTAATATCTGGAGCACTGTATGTGAGGACTTAGCAAAACACTTCATCAAAAAAAGACACAAACCTTACTTCCTTTCAAAATACAGCACCCTCATCAACAAACCCTCTCACTCCAAACCAGGCTACTTTTATGCCTGAATCGATTGTTCATTAAGTCTACTAACACAAAATGAAGCCACTGATAAATCTGAAGCCACTTTAAACAAGGCCAGCTCCCAAGCAGAGCCTTGCCAATCAAACACTCGAAGTCCATTTTACTTGCCACTGCTGTAACACCAACAAAAGAGATCCTGAACTCCTCCCTATCAACAGGTGAATTCTCAAGCGACATGAAAACATATGTTTATTCTAATCTATAGAAACAGGTACTCAACCACTATGTCAGAACTAATTAAATGCCTATGGCAACCGGCCTTCCCTATGTAAACTCACTCCATGCCAGCTTTCATCGACCAAAGCAATCTTGTGTCAGGCAGAATGGCAATCTGTCTGGGGCAACCTCAGGAATGTTGACTGCAAAAGGGTTGCTACCCTACTACTACCTCACATGTCAGTAACTAGCCCAAAAGCTATGGTACCGAGGTGTAGTGTAGGTCCTATTTTCCCAATAGGCTCTGCGCATTGGAATAATATATCCTATAGAATTGACGTAGGACTTAGGTCGAGTAGGTCTCTATCGAATATATTAGACTTAATTGTGAGTACCAGCTAGCTCCGAGGTCACTAGAAACTTTCTCGAATAAACAAAAAGGGATTTGTTTCTGACAACCGCATAAACATGACAACTTTGTTTCCCCAAGATAAAACTGATCTTCAGAGTCGTGGAAACAATAGATAGATATTTCACTCAGTCAATCGTGCATGCTTCGTTTCATCAGAGGTGCAGAGAAATAGAGAGACAGGAGTTTTCAATAAAAGTATTTATTGAACAGTCTTCTTTCTCATGCAGAAGAAATGAACTGCTACAATCGTAATACTAGCTGTAAAGTACAATGCGTACAGCAAGAAGAGTATTATGAAATAATACTGTAAAAGCATGGTATGGTTTCTAAGCCATAAAATACATAAAATACATACATTAAATAAATAAGGACTAATAGTACTCAACTGGTGCTTCTAAAATACGCCTACCCTGATGTACCTAACTTAAGTCTAGTACGAGGGAAGAAGTAAGTGTGGTGTAGCATAAGTTTAGTTTCTTTTTGCCAAGAATCTATCCAAGATTTCTCTTAGGATCTAATCAGCTCTGTACCTTGGTTTAGAATGATGGAGGTCTGGCATCTCTCTGTCTCAGGACTCGATTTCCCAACAAGCCACAAGGGTAGCTTGGAAACACTGGAGCTGGATTTCTCGGCAAGAGAAAAGACAGCGTCTCTCTCAGTGTGTCTGCTGGAGGGTCGGCTTCCTTTGGCACTTGCTGCTGCGAGATGCGTCGGGCAAGTAGATAGTCGAACTGCTCCAAACCACTGTGTGTTTGCTTGGACAAGTGTGGGCATATTTATACCTTGAAGGTGCAGAGTTTGACGTAAGGTTGGACATAATAACATCATCAAAGAGTCTCAGTTCTTTCAAAACTCCTTGAGTTCTTGAATAAATCAATATTCAAGCAAGGGGAAGTCTCTAGCTGCTGAAGGCGAGTTTTCCAAGAAATCGTTGTGGATTTTCGGAACTAATGGAAGTAGCCATTCCGTATTTGGACTGCATGAGCTATGTCTAAATATGGTTATGATTTCTATGCCTATATAAGGATAGGGTGATTTGTACCTATATAAGGGCATGAATCTGGAAATTTACACTAGGGTCCTAAAATGCTATACAACACCCACTCCACTTTATTATGTTCGGCATTACTAAATTGTATGCACTAAAACATATCTAAAGCAAGTGTTTACAATCCCATCAAAAAATACATAAATGCATTTAAAAAATGGTTGTACACGAAAAAATGAGCATTTGTACAGTACACATTAAAAAAGGTAATGGTCGTTATTCAAAACATGAATTATGATGTTGGCAAAGCTAACTGAATGAATCATGTAATGCCATTTATGAAGTGGCTCTAAGTTTACAGAAGAAAAAAGGCCGAGACCATTTCCAAAGCATAATATATGAATTGTTATTGTTTTGAGGACGAGGCTAAATATTGTCTCTAGGAAGTTTTCAAAGAATTCTTGTTCTCTAAGAATAGTTCTACTTTAAGCAGATTACTTTGTGCCAAAAAAAAGTTACATTTTGTAAAAAGTCTAATCAAATCGTAGAAAAATAGAGTTCCAAAGTTAGAATTTTTTGTTTTGAAAAGCGAAGGTCGAATTCAGAGTTCATAGAATGCTGTGTGCAGATTGCAAAAGTTATTGTCTGTGTTAGGAGAAAACATTTAATTGTCTAAGCTGGCAAAGAAATCGTCTACCACAGTAGGTGAAAGTTGAACCACTTCATTAAGTAGATCAATTGTACACAGATGAGAAGCATCGCCGTCAGCGTCAACCCCATTAGCAACGTTCGCAGTAGATGGTACCTGTATGCCTGTTTGTCCACGAATCTCACTGGCAGCAGTTTGCGTCTGTGAGACCTCAATGAATGCCATCATCAGGATTGGTAGCTGTTGGGGCCAACATGACGCATGAGCTTTTACCGAACCAAGCAAAGCGTCAACATCCGTTGGCAGTGCTGATGGGAGTGTCAGACAGATATCTAACATGCATTCCTCTCCACAAAGCAGGCATCGTAGAACAGGTAAGATGCAATCTTGCCAGATTGGTCTGAACGAAAGGAACTATGTGGTATTTCAATCTCTTAAACGAGTCAAGCCAAGAATCTATGTTATTCGGTCACGGTACTGCATCGCCAGAAGAGCATTTCCCATGGTAATCTGGGTACCGCTGGTGACTGGACTTGCCATATCGGAGGAGAAGAAATAAAAGTACTATCCCTGCTGCGAGTCCCAAGACGAGAGGCAGGCCGCCGAATACAGAGTGCACAAAATTTGGAAAAATGCCTAGGACTGCTTCAAAGAGTGCTAACCGTCCCGAAATAACTGCCTTAAATACATGTCCTATACCACTAGTATCAGACATGTTTAAGATACGACCTAACATTTCTGCGAAAGGTATTGGACTGCTTTTTGATAATAGGGCATGTATCTCTGCAGAGGACCTTGCAACTTGCAGATCATACATTTCTTTGGACGAGGTCAGTGGCACAGTTTTTTGTAAAAGAATGGCTTTCATTCTGCTTAAAGTATCAATTCGTATAGAAGAGATGTTCAGTGAAGGCCATAGCGGCGACTCCTCGTCTGTCTTGCTTTTAGGAAACAGTACTTGCATACAACAAGTGACCCTGGCTGACACACTAACTAGATAGGCTTTTCCTGGCATCATTCCACAACAGCTGTGATCATTCAACATTATGCAGCTACCATTGGAAAACTGCCTAAAAACTGAATCTATCACTGCTGCTGGTGAACCCTGCAAGTGGCAAGAAAGGTTATTTGAAGAACCCTTGCAGGCTCCGTGTAGATTAATACCTTGACACAAAAGTGAATGTTTGCAATTATTACAACTAAGAAATAATTCCTTTCCCCCACTCCAACATGTGTGTGTGTATGGTAAATCCCAGGTCGACTTAATTTATTCTTTACCCAACCTTTCATACATGCCTGCTGGTATGTGTTTCAAGCAAAACTGAAACTGGAAAATCGCCACTGGTATCGTGATGGTGCAATGTATTATACATTCTATGGCTGGTTTCTCACAAACGGTTAATGGTAATCTTTCCAGTTTTTCTATGCTCAGCACCGTATAGTCTGCTCCCCTCTGTGCCATAGAGATTTGTTTGTCTGTAAGGTTGAATGCAGAAAACAATGATGTGGTGTTGATTAGACGCCAAGGCACGTAGCCTGAACGGAGATTTTGTAACGTCCAGCCTAGCAGCATTATAGAACTCAATTGAGACTGGCCATGTTGTAACATTAGCAAGTCCTGTTCCATTATATCTATGGCAGAGGATACTATGCTGTCCAAAGAATAAATTCTGGAGGACAGAGTTGTTAACCCATTGTCCACTACAGAGAGAGCTTTCTCTAAATTAATATGATCAATTTCTCATATTCTTTCTGCAGTTTCCATTTGCTTGACTTTCCATGTTTCATTATAAGCAGTGTATTTACCGGCGTATATGAAAAGTTTATGACGTGGTTTACGAGGTCCCAATAAGAAGTCTCTCAAATCAACGCCATCTTTAAAGTAAAGTTAAGTGTTCAATTTCTGGAAGTGTGGATTTCGGTAGCCAATCAAGGCATAGTTTTCCTACACTGTACGTTGGTATTATCCCTGGATGTTTTCTCTGGGTATATCTTGGATCTGGCCTAGTTACTGTAAACCCTTGAGTCTTGTTCAGGAATCTATCTTGACAGTTATTTGTGTCTGTGGGCCAGATCAACCATTTTTCCCAATCAGGATTAGTTTTGTTCTGTTGAAAAATATAGTTTTGTCTACCTCCTCATCTGTAGTTCCATTACTATCAGGTGTGGGCTTAGGTATGGACGGTTTGTTTAAATCTTTTATCTTAGCCATGCCAAGACAAGATGTCTGTTGAACAGTTTCATTTAAAAACATTCTTTGTTCTGGGATGATGCAGGCTTTAAATAAGGCTTCCAAACCTTGCACCTGCCAGTCTTTTGTGCCCCAGACAGTTTTTGTCTCAATGTTGTCTTTCCGAAAGTCAAAACCTAATGTGGACAATTGAGCATAAAAGGCTGTAGAATAAATTTGCTTAGTATTGGTCAACATACTTTTCATTCCTGTCTTATTTATGTTTTTAAAGTAAAACATTTTTGGATTTGTGACATTGAAGCCAGAAAAGTATGGAAATGTTGCATAAAATGTTTTTGAGCTGCCCTTTGGCAGCGTAGAACAATGTTCCCATTGATTATAAGTAAAATTTCTAGGATTTGCAGATTTGTGCAAATAATGATGACCATAATGATTAAAACAATACATTTGTTCGTAATCTGATGAACCTTCTAAGTATTCATGTTTTGTGAATTTAGCTGACATTTCTAAATCTGCCATCATGTTATTATCAGTCAGAAAATTTACTGGGTGATACAAACTCACTCGAAGAAACCTTAAATTGGTGTGGAATCTTCAACAGCTCCACCGGGCCATGAATGTCATAATCAGTTGTGTCCCTTGCAATACCACCAGGTATAGGAACGGCTGTGATGTTTACTGATGACAGGTCTCTTTGTTCACGATGAGATTTGTGAGGTCTTAGGAGCAAGTTGATGTTCTTACGTGCTGTGTCCATTTTACTGTACTTTCCATCTATCAGTTTTCCCAAACTTAAAACAAGAATAAGCCAAAGTAGTAGAAACAGTACACCTAACACAATCCAAAACTCAACCCATGGTGAAATCAGATATGTTTTGTCAAGTTGATGAAAGAGTTCTGTTATTTTTTCTTTGAAAGTTTTATAAGCTGACGTTGTTTCAGGCTCACTGGGATCCTCAGAAAATGTATCAAAGTTGATGAAATTGCCAGAGGCAGTGCTATCAATTGTTGGAATAGCATCCGGATTACTTGAAATCGCTGTAGTTGCTTGATCCCTTGTCATATAAGTATAGTCAGATGCTATATCATTGTAGACAAGAGTGTCTTGACAAACTGTTATTTGGGTTTCAAGAGGCTTAAGTTCCATGGCTTTGTTGTATAGTCCTTCTTTTCTTATTGCAGGCTTATCAAACGTGATGAGTCTTTCAGTTTGAACCTCATGTAGTGTAGCTAGATTTGGTCTGCTACTTCTTTTGAGTCCACTGGGCCTACTACGTATTATCGGCCACATGATGTGGTTTGACCAGGTCGATGGACACGACTCGGTTCTCCTTTCTTCCAGCAAGGGGCGGCAGTAACACTTATCTTGTTCCGTGGATTGCTAAGACAGGTACTGGTTTCCTGTAAGAAGTCCCAAATTCCTTCTTGACCGCGATCTTTTCTCTGACTAGATCCCCAATCTTAGGAATCCAGACAGGTCTTGCTGTGACAGGTGATTTTTCTTCAGTGGTCGTTGGCTCCTGTATTGTGTTGCTTAGACTTCTTCGTGTTTCATTTAAGTCCTGTAAAACAGCCAAACGATCTTTCATATCAAAGGGTTTTTGTTCTACCATTGAAGTGTCACGATCAAGGTCCTGGATAAGCATTCTAGTACCAAAAAGTATTTCATATGGAGTGATTCCACCCAGAGAATTTCTTGGAAGATTATTAAGACTGCGTTGGACACTTATTAGATGTTTGACCCACCTGTCACCCAAACCTAATACCCTAGCTGTTATAGATTGCTTTATGTCTTGTTTTTTTCTTTCCACTACCGCATTTCCCTCAGGATGGAATGGGCTTGAGTACCGCAATGCAACGCCCAAGCTAGCCATGGCCTCCTTGTAAGCTCGAGAGCTAAACGCAGGACCCTGGTCAGAATGTAGCGTGCCGATTGGGTATGTGCCGATAAAGACTCGCAAATCTTTTATAACAGTTTGGACGTCAGCTGTGCGCTGAGGCCACATCCAAATGAATCTTGTCCTAATATTTGTGGGACCGCATTTGTCCATAGGGACGTCTGCATGTAGAAAGTCTAATGCTGTCTAATAATGGTGTCTGAACTGAGCTGGCTACACTGTAGTCAGGTATCTGGTGGTTTTCAAAGCTATGATCTTTGTAACAGGCATCGCAATTCATCCCAAATTCATAAATATGGGCATTCATTCCTGGCCACCAGTACGTCTCTTTTAATTCAACTAGAGATTTAGAGGTCCCTTGATGTGTCAGACCCTCTCCCATATGTGCTTCTTGTATCAAAGCACCTCTATGTTTCCTGTTTGTAATTACTCTGTCCCCCACTCCAGGGATTCAAAGAAAAGGAACGCAGTTTGCATCAATTATGTATGAATACTCGAGTGGATAGTTTAGAAGTAACGCAGCTCCACTGCCTTTGCTTGTGGCATTGACAGCTAGCATTGCCTCACCATCTATTTGTGTTTTTGAATGAGTGATTACAGCTACGGAAGCATTTGCACGGCTGCCTCTACGGCTTAATCAGCCAAATATTTCCCTGCAACGTGAATGCCATCACGTTGAGGACTCAATGTATGGATCACATGAGTCTTTTGTAGTTCTTTCTGTAGTAGAACTACTTATTCCCAAAGCAACCTATGCTTGATTGTGCGACCTTTTGAGTCTTTGAAACCATTTTGAACCAAGTTCTGCAAGTATTCATTGTAAGATTGGATGCAGTTTTACGAATCGCACACTATGAGTGTGGGGATTTGCGATCAGTATTTTCAAGCGCCATCTTGAAAGCCTGTAGTTCAGCTCGCTGAGCTGTACAGTCTCCTAGTGATTGAGTTTTTGTGACCATTGGTCGGAATTTACCATCGCACAAGCGACCTTTAACAATCGCGCACGAAGCACTATAAGCTTGTTTGCCCCCAATTGCGGGCTGGGCTGATCCGTCTGTTTTAATTATACATCCGTAATGTTCTAGAGGCAGAATTTCGGTCGGCACTCGTGTTTGTATTGTAGAAATTCTTGTGTTTTCAAGTATGGGTCAAAAACGTATTCAACGTCAGTTGCAGCAAGAGAGTTAACCCATTGTATCTATCTTGGACTTAAAGCTTTAGCATTTGGAATGCTCACCTTTGTTACTGCCTCTAAGGCAGGTACAGGCGTAACAACCATTATGCGTTTACCCTGCGCGAGAGCTCTCTCTTTTGCTACTGCAGTTTGAACCGCTGTCAGAATTTTTTCTGTTGAAGTGAATTTCATTTCAGCTTGTGTGTAAAAGTGTGATTTGTAAGCTATCGGTACCTTCTCACCTTCATTAAAGGTTAGGTATGTGAATCTGCATCTCCCTGGGATGATTCAGATTACAAGGTTGCGCATGTTGTCGCGTGTTTGTATCTGCGTTTTTGCTAACATGTCTGTATGCACTGAACACAAAATTTTGGTGTGTTTTTGAGCCCAATTAGTTGGTTTGAAATCAGGTTTGATTAAATTCGTCGAGAAGTTTTACCCTTTCTGCGTAATTGAGAAAGTAAGTTCTTCCAAAATTCAGGAAACCTAGAATTGACTGTAAGTTTTTCAGCGTTTTTGGAGATTGGAGCAGAGCACATTTCTCTAGAAAGTTTGCTGCCAGGCTTTTGCCTTCACTTGAAAGTTCGTATCCTAAGAATAGGACGTTGAGGTGGGCAATTCGTGATTTCTTAAAATTGAATTTGTACCCTTCAGAAGCGACCCCAAGTATTATAGTGTTCACTCTTTTCAAGTGCACATCCAAGTCATCGTCTGAAAGATAGATGTCATCGACATAAGATAATGCCTCATCATCATACGTTTGTAGTAACTCTGTTACTCTGGCTGAAAATAACCCTGGACTATTCTTGAATCCCTGGGGGAGATGGCAAAAATGATGTTGTGTCCCCATGATTGAGGAAGCGGTCAAGTACCTGCTTTCTGGTGCAATATTTTGACTGAAGAAACCATTAGAAATATTGAATGTAATTTTATATTTTTTGTGCACAATGTTATTCACTAGTGCTGCACTGTGTGCATTTTGTACTGCAAAGGTTTTGCAACACAAGTTTAAATCTCTGTAGTCCAAAACTAGACGATATGTATTTTCTCGTTGGAGACAGGAAACAAAGGATTTTTTATGGACGAGGTGCATTTTTCAATCACCCCTTGGTATTCAAGTTGATCTAAGATCTCCCTGACCTGTTTTTTAGCTTCCTGTTTCACTGGATACTGCCTCTGAGCAGTAGGTCGATTTTTCTAACTGGATTTTATGGTGAGGTGAATCCCAATCCCATCCCACATGCTTTTTATGTAATACTGGAGTTTGGGCCACAGCCCATTTTCTGGCAGAGATGTTTTTTTTATGAATAGAAATATGTTTGGAAAAGGCTAGCATAATGATGTCTTCACCATGCGGGCACTCCCTGACAAATTGAGGTGGCCAGTCTTTTTAAGCTAGAAGAATGTCATAACCCTTAGAGAGCTTCTCACAAAAGAGTGTTGTTATTTTTCTGGGTATGTCCCCCTGCATCCGGAGCGTTACTTCATATAACTTATGGGGTACACTAACCCTGGTGTTGGCAGTTTAAACTTGAATGCATTCATTCAAGCCCACTGTCTCCAGATGATCCTTCAAGATCGTGCGAGCTATGGTAACTACTGCTGCGCTGTCCAGCATTGTCTGGCCCACTCCCCGTTCTTGAGTTGTGTCCTCAATATCCTCGGCATGTCTGATTTTTAGACTTGCTACCTTCTTTTTGGAGAATTGGGGTTTCTTATTTTTTCTGAACGTGCTGATCGTCTTTGGACTTCACACGTTCTTCTTTGTGTTCTGATCATCCTCTTCTTTGGGATTTCTGCGAGGAAGTCTGAAAGGTACGAGAGGAACGAGTATCAGTATCTTGATATCTATCAGGTTTTCTCAAATTATCCCTTTTTCTGAGGTTATACCTATTTTCAGAGGGCTCCTTTTGAGGATACCTACCTCTGGACTGAGAACGCTTCTTTCTTGGAAGTGTCTGTTTAGTGTTTTCCCACTTCTTTTTAGGAGTAGTGAGATTGTTTTTAATAAAGACTTTTTCAGGATTTTCTGTCAGTTCAGGTTTTACTGGTTTCCCACTCAAACTATCTCTACCTAGCTCTTCATAGGATTTTTCAAAAATTCTGGCAAGTTCATACGGTTGCTCAGTTATATCAAGTTCTTTTAATTTTTGGTGGATTGCCACGGATGCTGATTCACCTTTAATGTTAGCTAATAATGTAGCCGAGACCTGTTTATAATCTTTTAGTAATTTCATACCAAGATTCAAGGCAGTTTCTGGTCCATATTCATTTTGAATCTGTTTCAGGACGTCTGGTATTACCGCCATGGACAGAACACCATGGGGCCGATTCTGATTCGGGAAGAAACACTCCGAATAGCTGTACGGAGCGTTTTTCCCATACAAATTGTACCCTGCAACCTCCCCCGAACGTATGATGAAGTACGATTCCTACCAGGAGCAGGACTCCGTACAAATCGTACAAAGAACGTACAACTCTAATCTCTGTACGATTCTCCCTCGGAACCCGCTGTACGCGACATCTGTACGTTTCAAAGCAGGTGTTCCCGACCCAGCAAGAACGATTTGTGTCGGGTACACACCGTATGACGCTTTTTTACCGGAGCAAAAAACGTCCGGAGAAGCAGAGTACGCCTCGAAACAGGTACGGAAAGCCCCCCTGGGTATGGTGCGTACACCCCATGTCTGCAGGGGTACGCATCGTACCCCTGCAATCATGGGGTGTACGCACCGTACCCCACAATCATGGGGTGTACGCACAGTACCCCATGATCGCATGGTGTACGGTGCATACACCCTGCGATCATGGGGTACAGTGCAGAACACCCCATGATCGCAGGGGTACGCACCGTACAGTGTGTATGTGATTGTTTGGTTGTCCATACGAATCGCCCTTACCTGGCGTGGACCGCACGAATCGCGTCCTCATACCCCGGTCCGGATCGTACTCCTTGGGTCGTACGGCATGTTTACGAATTGTACTGTTCACTGTGAGGGTCCGTGTCGTACGGTTTCAGCCTTGCAATTCGTACGGTTTGCAACTATTCGGACGGATTGACGAGATACGGATGGTACTACGCAATTCGGACGGACGTGTATGATTCGTACAGAGAGGGCTCCGGATACGATTCAGACGGACGCTTTTTTTCCCGAATCAGAATCGACCCCCATGTGTTTTTGTGTAGATTGAAGCAAAGACTGTACCCCAAGTGTAACAGTCCTCCACGTGTGGTGCTATCCCCATTGGTAAACAGATTGTTAGAATCCTGTGTTTCTCATGAGGTGTACTATCAGGAAATACTGCCTCTATTTGAGTAATTTTTTGATCTAACCAGAACAGAATTTGTTCATTTTTTGCAGGCAATTTAACAATGACTGATTGTATAGTCTGTGGTGTAATTTTGTTTGTGTTCCCCTGTTGAGGGGTGTGCTGTGGAATCCTTATAGCAGGTTGGACTGTTAAGATCCGCATGACATATTGAACCAATTGTCTATGTATTTTGATTAACTGTTTTAGCTGAGCTAATAGTTCTGGTCCTGTCATTCTTTCAATGTCAGGATGTGATGTATAGCTGGCTAATAGCGGCCATGCTGCTCCTGGTCTACCTAGTGGACCGAAACTGGTAATCTGATTTTGATGTTGTAGGGCCCCTTTAAACCAGAGCTGATGCTCTTGGTAAGTTAGTGGAATTTCAACGTCCTTGAAAGGAACGTATTCCGCTGGAGGTTCCTCTACTTTGTAGTAGTGGAACTCATGTGTTACTGGATTTGCTGTAGGAAACAGAATCCATGAATAGAATACCTCTGTCTGCTGATACTCATGTGCCTCTATAACAAATATTAATCTACCAACTCTCTATGATACGCCATTTGTTATGAGCTATATAGTTATGGTTTTCCTTACATTTATTGGGATGATTATAGCATCATCGTCGGCTTCACTAAAGCCTATTGTGTCAAGACCTGGTTGGTCTGCTGCTGTAGCTCCACCGGTCGCGTTGTTGTCGTTATTCGACATTGTTTAATGAAAGTTTGCAAAGCAAGTTTCAAGGAAACAAAGATAAGGTGCACAATATTTTGGAACACTGTATCCTTCAGCGCTGAACTAACCAAAAAACTAATTCCATAGGATTTCCGTCCCACTCAGTTATGGCAGATATTATCCTTTCACCCACTCCAGACCTCTATTGGAGTTTTTTTTTTATGGGAGAAAGGGGTCTGTGTGAAAAGCACGACTGAGTTACTCTAGTATCTAGCATTAAATTAGTGCCTTACCAAACGTTGGGCGCCATGTAGTGTAGTTCCTATATTCCCAATAGGCTCTGCGCATTGGAATAATATATCCTATAGAATTGACGTAGGACTTAGGTCGACTAGGTCTCTATCGAATACATTAGACTTAATTGTGAGTGCTAGCTAGAGGTCACTAGAAACATCCTCGAATAAACAAGAAGGGATTAGTTTCTGACATCCGCATAAACATGATGTTCAGAGTCGTGAAAACAATAGATAGATATTTCACTCAGTCAAATGTGCATGCTTCGTTTCACCAGAGGTGCAGAGAAATAGAGAGACAGGGGTTTTCAATAAAAGTATTTATTGAACAGTCTTCTTTCTCATGCAGAAGAAATGAACTGTTACAATCGTAATACTAGCTGTAAAGTATAATGCGTACAGCAAGAAGAGTATTATGAAATAATACTATAAAAGCATGGTATGGTTTCTAAGCCATAAAGTACATAGAATACATACATTAAATAAATAAGGACTAGAAGTACTCAACTGGTGCTTCTAAAATAAGCCTACCCGATTTACCTAACCTAAGTCTAGTACGAGGAAAGAAGTAGGTGTGGTTTAGCATAAGTTTAGTTTCTTTTTGCCAAGAATCTATCCAAGATTTCTCTTAGGGTCTAATCAGCTCCGTACCTTGGTTTAGAATGAAGGAGGTCTGGTATCTCTCTGTCTCAGGAATCAATTTTCCAACAACCCGCAAGGGTAGCTTGGAAACACTGGAATTGGATTTCCCGGCAAGAGAAAAGACAGTGTCTCTCTCAGTGCGTCAGCTTCCTTTGGCACTTGCTGCAGTGAGATGCGTCGGGCAAGTAGATAGTCAAACTGCTCCAAACCACTGTGTGTTTGCTTGGACAAGTGTAGGCATATTATTACCTTGAAGGTGCCGAGTTTGACGTAAGGTTGGACAGAATAACGTCATCAAAAAGTCTCAGTTCTTTGAAAACTCCTTGAGTTCTTGGTAAATCAATATTCAAGCAAGAGGAAGTCCCTAGCTGCTGAAGGCGAGTTTTCCAAGAAATCGTTGTGGATTTTTGGAACTAGTGGAAGTAGCCATGCCGTATTTGGACTGCATGAGCTGTGTCTAAATATGGTTAGGATTTCTACGCCTATATATGGATAGGGTGATTTTATACCTATATAAGGGCATGAATCGGAAAATTTACACTAAGGTCCTAAAATGCTATACAACAGAGGCACACAGTGTAGTGTCTTCGCAGGCCAATAAATCACGCAAGCAACTTCTTTATCTGGGAGCTTCTTTATTCATGTCTTACAGCCATTGTGGTCAGCAGTGAACTGCCCTTTCGTCCCCCAGCTCCTCCCTTTCCTCCCGCCCTCGGCCTTCCCTCGGGCTGGTCCTAGTGCCTGGTCAGTGTGGTCACTGGGCACTATCTATTGACTACATTACACCTCCCCCCTCGGTGGATGGTGGCATAATGACATGTCCCTGATCGGATCACAAGTTCATTTCGTTACGGTTCTTCGATCAGACGCGATGGCTTCTTAATCACACGTCTCGGGTGTGCTTGCAGGTCGGGGTTGTCGCTCTCATTCTCGTCGGTGACCTCCATTGTTAGTGGGCTGTTGGTTGTCAGTCTCTCAGGGTCTTCCGGCTCTAGTTTGGGATTGGCCAGTGACTCGGTGACAGTGGGCCCGCACTTTTTGAAGTATGTCACATTTCTGGTGAGTCTCTTCACTTCAGTCTCCGCGGTGATCATGGTTCCCTTTTGTTGGATTACTTTGATTGGGACCTCATTATATCGACAATCAGTCTTTCGGTGCTGCTCTTGTCTTGCCAGCACCCAGTCTCCTTCTTTTATTTGCGGGGGGGCCGCGTGACGTCGCTCATCCGCATATTCTTTCATCTTTTCCTTTTTTTCTTTGTCTCTTGCCGCGATCTCTTCGTGATCAGAGTCAGAATCCATTTCTGGCGCAGTCAGATTCATCATCGGTATTCTGGTGCGCACTGGGCGTCCTAGCATGATGGTAGCGGGACATTTGCCCGTTGTGGAGTGAGGCGTGTTTCGATAGGCCCGCAGCATCTCTTCAAGGGCTGTTTGCGGGCGCTTTCCGGTGAGTTCGGCTTGCTGTAGGGTCCTCTTGATCGTGGCCATGAAACGTTCAACCATTCCGTTGGCCTGGGGCCATAGTGGCGTGATCTTGCGGTGTGTGAAGTTGAGGTGTTGGGCGAACTCAGCAAAGTCGTGGCTATTGAAAGGTGGTCCATTGTCCGACTTTACCACTAGGGGGATTCCCCAGGCGGCAAAGACCTCTTCCAGGATGGGTATGGCACTTGATGCTATTGTGGATGTGCACAGCTGGGCGATGGGGAATCTGGAGTATTCGTCCATAATGACCAGGACGTATTGGCCCGATTTGATCGGCCCGTAGAAATCAATGGCTATGTGTTGCCAGACGCCCTCCGGTAGTGGGGACATTTGTAGCGGTGCAGGGGGGTCTGGACGACTTACGAGTTGACATTTCAGACAGTCCTTCAATGTCGCTTCCACCATCTGATCTAGTGTTGGGAACCAGACCCTTTCGCGGAGTGCTCTTTTTGTAGCTACTACACCCCGGTGTCCCTCATGCGCTAGGTTGACGACCCCTTGTCTGAGTTGTTGTGGTATTACTATTCTTGTGCCTCGTAGAATGAGTCCATTGGCGGCTATCGACAGTTCTTCACGGACATGTTTGAATGCCGCCATGTCAGTGTTGGTTTGTCCATTGCTTGACTTGCATCTCCAGCCATTGGTTTGGATCATGTGTTTCACTTCTTGCATGGTGGTGTCCGTTTGTGTTGCTTCACAGATTGCATCCAGTGGTACAGCCGGAGGCCTCGCTTGATTCACTACGAAGTGAATGTATTCATCCGCTATTGAGTGTTCTCGTTTGTTGTCTTTGATGGGGTGTCGTGACATGTAATCTGCTGGGTTTGCATCTTTGCCTGGCTTGTGGATGATGGTGTATGTGTACTCTTGCAGCCTTAGGCCCCACCGCTCTATTCTCGGTGGCATTTTTGCTTTCGGGTTCCCGAAGATTGTTATTAGGGCCTGGTGGTCCGTTATGAGTGTGAAATGTTTTCCAAAAATGAAGATGTGGAAATGTTCACATGCCCAGACAACCGCCAGGCTTTCCTTTTCTGGTTGCGAGTAGGCCCTCTCTGTGTCAGTCAGGCTTCTGCTAGCATACGCTACTATGTGCCTTTGATCTTCTTCCCTGTCATACTGTGCTAGGATGGCACCTAATCCTACGGGACTGGCGTCCACCGTTATCTCCGTCTTCATTGCTGGGTTGAAGTATGCTAGGTTCTTAGCTGATTCAACAGTTCCCTTAATTTCCCGAAAAGCTCCTTCACACTGGGTGGACCACTGGAAAGATTGCCCTTGTTTAGTGAGCTTCCTTAATGGGTAGCTTAGTGTGGCATAGTCGGGGATATATCTGGAACAGTAGCTGGCCATACCTAGGAACGATCGTATATCGCCAACGTCTTTCGGGCTTGGTGTGTCATTCAACGCTGCTACCTTTTCTGGGTCTGGTTTCATTCCGTTTCCAGAGAACAGGTGTCCGAAAAATTTTAATGTTGGTTTGTGCAGTTCACATTTGGCTTCGTTAAGTGTGAGGTTCGCGTCCTGCAGTGCTTGACAGACCTGATTCAGCGCCTTGTTGTGTTCAGCCGCCGTTGCTCCGTATACGAGGATGTCATCACTGTAGTTCAGGACCTGTGGGATGTGGTGTATTGTTCTCCTGATGGCCTCTTGAAATATCTCTGCCGCTGATGACACTCCGAAACTTAGCCTCTTGTATCTGAATAGTCCAAGATGTGTCGAGAATGTTGTGATGTATCTTGACCTTTCGTGCAACTCTAGCTGATGGTATCCTTTGTTGAGGTCCAGTTTTGAAAATATCTTTGCTCCGTTGAGGGACGTGATCATATCACTGATGTGTGGGCCAGGATGTCTCTCTCTTTCAATGGCTGTGTTGGGCGCTCTCATGTCTACACACAGACGAACTCTGCCAGCTTCTCCTTTCTTTGGGACCACCACGACCGGGGAGACCCACGGGGTCGGTCCTTCCGTTCTCTCGATGATGTCTGCCTCTAGCAGGTCTCCGAGTTCCTTCTCCACAGCTTCTTGGAGGTGAAATGGAATTTTTCGGTGGTGTTGTGCCACCGGCATGACTTGTTCATCTATATATAGTTTTATTTGACAGTTCTTTAGTTTTCCTAGTCCTTGGAACAGTTTTGGGAATTTTTGGATGAGTGCTGGTTTGTCAGTGACTCTGAATAGGATATCTACCAGTTTCAGCCGTTCGGCAGTTGCCAGGCTCAGAAGGCAGTCGGCTTCGGGCCCTTCAATGACGTGAATGTATGCTGGTATTGTCCGGTCTTCATAGGATAGGTCAGTTTCAAACTTCCCGAGGCACGTCAGTGGCTTTTCAGCCATCCACGTGTACACTTGCACATGGGCCTCCATTAGTTCTGGTTGTGGATTCATCCGGTGGTACTCAGTGGCTGGTAGGTAGTTGAGCGTTGCCCCACTATCGAGTACAAACTGGGTGGGGTGAGAGCCAACGTTGATGTCCAGACGTGGGTATTCTTTCAGTTGATCAAGGTCTGCTACCCGATAGAGGTATTCCTTTCGAGGAGCAGGTGGTGGAGATCGAGATTCTCTGGAGGATGATCGCCGAGACTGACATGTTCTGCAGGAGCGGCCACTTGATTGTGATGACCCGGAGGATGAGTCACGTTTGTCTTCGACAGCCCTGACATGATGGCGACTGCTTGAGTTCGGGTATCGTCGGTGGCTTCCCTTGTGGTCACTCTTTGATATGGCCCCGCACATGCTTTCAAAGTAGTTGTCTCTCCCACATTTCCGGCATTGCTCTCCCAGCGCTGGGCATGCATCTGCATGTGGGAAGTCGTAGCCGCATCGGTAACATTTGGTGTGCTTGTCCGAGCGTCCTTTCGTGTATCTCTTGTCTTTGTGCCCCCGGTGAGATTGGTGGTGGTGTTTCTTGGACCTGGATGAGCGATCACTTGGCGGAGACCGCCTAGGTTCGCGCCGAGACTGCATCCTGAAGGCTCGTTCCGGTCGCTCACTTTTTCCGCCTTCCATGCTCTTTGCATGCTCGTCAGCTTGTTCTTCTATTCTCGTCATGTCCACGATTTCTGTTAGAGCATAGTGTTTCTTCAGCAGCTTGCGTCTCAATGGTTCGGAGAGGCATCCTTCTATGACTCTTAGTCGCATAGCGTCTTCCTTTGAAAACTTATCAAACTCGCAGTATTCTGCTAGGCGATCCAGACGAGTCACGAACGCCTCCATTCGTTCATCTCTCTCTTGCACGGCCCGGTTGAAAGTGTACCGCTCATAGTCAACATTCTTTTTGCGTAGGAATTTACCGTTCAGGGCATCCCGTGCTTTCGTGTAGGACGCCAGAGATTCTGCTGGCAGTTCTTTCATGATCCGTCCGGACGCCTTTATGAAGGTGTCAAAGTCTTCTATCCATTCTTGCCACCGCAGGCTCATACTCCTGCCCGATTCGACAATAAGGGGCTCGGGGCGCCACAGGAGAGAAGCACGCGACGTGCTCTCAGGGGCGGGGTCGGTCATTGTTCGCTTGTAGGTCTTGACGCCTTTTGCAGTCTGTGTTCGCTCTTTTGTCTGTTCTTGTTGCACTCGCTAGTGCTGATTTGTGATCTCCGTTGCATTCGCCAGTGCTTGTTTGCAAGTTTCGTTGCACTCGCCAGTGCTTATTTAATATCTTCGTTGCACTCACCAGTGCTAGTTTGCAGGTTTCGTTGCACTCGCTAGTGCTTATTTAATATCTTCGTTGCACTCGCCAGTGCTTGTTTGCAGGTTTCGTTGCACTCGCCAGTGCTTGTTTGTATGCTCAGTTGCACTCGCCTGTGCTTGTTTTTCTTTTTCTTGTTTTTCAAGACTCTTGCCTGACTTTAAAATGGCCGCCGGCAATCCCTCGCAGGGGATTGGTCCAATCTGCCTGACTCCAAGATGGCCGCCGGGAATCTCGTTTCTGGCGGGATTTCGGCCTATTTCATTCGAATTTTAACCAGGAGTCTGGCTGGGTCGGCGTTTTCACTCACCCGGACCGGGATCCGCCGCTGGAGGCACAGGAGGTGAGGTAGTCTTCTGTTTCACCGCCGAGGTGGGCACTCGGTGGGTGGTTGTCTCGCTACTCCGTCGCCGCCGAGGTGGGCACTCGGTGGGCGCTTCACAGGTCCGCGTCTCGCCACGCTGTCGCCGCCGAAGTGGGCACTCGGTGGGCGTTCTTTCTGGCTGCACGCCGCCGAGGTGGGCACTCGGTGGGCGTTCTTTCTGGCTGCACGCCGCTGAGGTGGGCACTCGGGCGATCTTCTTGGCCGCTCGCCGCTGAGGTGGGCACTCGGTGGGCGTTCTCCTCCCTTTCCGTCGCAGCGCGCTCAAGCCTCCATGCGTGGGGCGAGCCCGGGGTCAGTCGATCGCCGGTCGCTGCTAGTTACACGCGCAGGGTGTCTTTAAACCTTCGTCGCCAGTTGTAGTGTCTTCGCAGGCCAATAAATCACGCAAGCAACTTCTTTATCTGGGAGCTTCTTTATTCATGTCTTACAGCCATTGTGGTCAGCAGTGAACTGCCCTTTCGTCCCCCAGCTCCTCCCTTTCCTCCCGCCCTCGGCCTTCCCTCGGGCTGGTCCTAGTGCCTGGTCAGTGTGGTCACTGGGCACTATCTATTGACTACATTACACACAGCACAATACTCAATTAGATAAAATCCTTCCTTACAGACTATCTATAAATTGTCTGTCTGCCTCCTATAATTTATTCACCTTACAGCGGTTCAGTATGGAATTTCCCTGAGCTCAACGAGCATACCCTTACTCTTTAACATATACCTAGCCGCTCCTCAGAAACTGGTAAACTCTCTCAACTGTATCTACTGCAATTTTGCTGACCACACAGAGGCCCTCCCAGTACAAAATCGTAAATCTTAGCCTATGCCTATTAGCTAGGAAACTATAGGTTGTTGGGAATCATCTCAAAAACAGACATACTCACCTTTGGACCAAGGCAAACGACATGTCATCTTGGCCCAATGAATTGAGCCAGACATGTATTGCTTCACCTGAAGTAAAACATCTTGAAGTGAAAATGGCCTCCATAATTTCTCTTCAATTTCAACTCAGCAAAGTGACTTAAGACTCTTTCTCTACATTGCAAATTCGACAACTGATTTAGTCCTGCCTAAGAGTAAACAGACTCTACATTTTACTCATTGTAAAATCAATTACCCAAGTACAAAGAATGCATAAAACTGTGGCTAGATAAGTTCTCATCCTAAGCAGATAGAATCATACTACCCGCCCCCTCAAAGCTCTATATTTGAACACTTGTTATGAGTGTCTAGGAATATATCATTTAAAGCAATCTACATTGCTCATCTGTCAATCCACAGTCTGAAACATAGCTACTGATGATCAAAAGTAGGACTGTACTAGCAAAAGAGAAACCTCATATCAAAATGAACCTCCTGCTAATACTTCCTCCCTACTATAAACCTCATATAGAAAATAGAGGTTTCGTAGGTCAGACATACCCATTAGGGATTAAATTGCCAAGGATAATCAGGTCCATAGACACTCATTTTCAAAACAGAAGAACCTTAAGTCCCGGATTTTTCCATATCAAGACTGACATACTTGCACCTTCCACACTTCTTTTCTCTCTGTCACACTTGTAAAATGTGCTGGCACACCACCGCATCAGGTTTGGAGCATCTTTTCCAGGCATCTTCCATGAAGTCAATTTCCAACCCTAACAATGAACACCCCCTTTTCTCACCCGCACACCACAGAATCAAAACAATCGACTCCTCACCTGCAGAGCACATTGACACCTCATTCATAGTTACACAATTATATAAATGCAGCAATGCAATAATATCTAAAATTAGAACTGCCAAACACTAAAGTCAGAACAGTGTTAAAAGCTCCTGCCAGCCTGTGACTTCTAGCACCAACAAATGTTTAAATACACCAACTGCATGCTGCACACAAGTGCAGGTTTTATTGAGGATCTTTCAGATTGTGCTTTTTATCTGAAACACCCTATGTACATGTTATTATATACAGTGCTTATTTCCAACTGCCAGTACAGTGCTTTATATTTCTACATATTCATCTTTGTGTGCAAAGGCAATATTTTATGAATGTATGATGCTGTTTTATATCATTTGCAGAACCTTGTCATCTCTTTAAAGATGAAATGGATAAAAACTTCTTAGAATTGTATCAGCCTGAAGACATAAGCAAAGCTGTTAAACACAAGACATCCGTACCCTTTAAGTGTAAAGAAGGCTACGTCAAGGGACCAAATTCAGAACTCTTTGGACAGTGCAAAAATGGGACAATAACATATCCTTCATGTGTTATGGATAGTAAGTGAACCGTTTTGTTTCTTAGCCTTTTATGGGGGCTATATGAATATTGTTTTACTTATGTATTCAGACTCAATAGTTGGTAATGTATTTGATTGGTAACACACAAGCGTGACCAAGAGAACTCTCCAAAACAGGTATGAAAACAGGTATGAAGGTGGTGAAGTTTTCATTTCATATGGTCATTTTGGGAGCTGACCATGAGCCAACATGAGGTCAGGGTGACTATCCCAGAGGGGTCGCTTTGGAGACCGGTTCTGCATGGTAGGTCCCCAGCAACGTTTTGACTTCGGTGCGTTTATTTTAGAATGGCAAGCTGGAAATGTGTGCAGTATTCGTTCCAAAGAGTAGCAAACAGCATTTGAATGGGATCACCCTTCTTCCCGTGCTTCTTGCTTATGAATTAGGAAACGTTGACAGTGCCGGATTAAACACTGTAGAGGTCCTTAGGAATTCGAAATTTCAGGGCCCCCCTCGCAAATTATCTCCTAATACGTTTTTAATTTTACCAACCAACAATTTTAATAAACACATATTTTTACACAAAACAAAACATTTCCAATCATTAACATTATTAAACTTTTTTAAAAAGTTTTAATAAACCAACAAAACTTTACATATTCACTTTGCTCAATTTGTTTGTAGTGAAATCTTTCAGGATATCTTGGAAGACTACCTTTTGCAAGACGTTGTATTTAGTGGCCATAATGGCAAGTGAGTTCAGTCGTTCTTGTGTCATTGAAGATCGATTTCAAGATCAAATCAATATTATTTTGATCCGTAATTGCATGGCCCCAAAAAGCTATGGGGGCCATAGGCCGGTGCATACTTTGCCAATTTGTTAATCCGGAATGGAATGTTGATCAGACTGGTAATGCAAGGTCAAAGATTGTTTCCTGAAGCATATTGAGGGGTTCATTTTCAGAGATAGGGAGGAATTGAAAGAAGTTGAATATGGTACAGAGTACATTTGAATGTGACCCTATTTAACTGGGACCAATATAATTCTTTCACATGAGAGATAATGTGGTTGCATTTTCTTAGAATTAAGCAGAGTCTCACGACGTACTTCTATATTTGTTGAATTTTCTGAATTTCAATCTTTAGAGCGCTCGCATTGACTAAATGAAATGAGTTAAGCCTTGACAATAGAAGTGCCCCTGTGACTTCAGTCTTCTTAGTCTTCCCAGCTGGATGTTCTGTAAACCTGAAGAAAGTATTTGTTTCAAATATCCACCATGTGTGTACCCTTTTTGATGTTCACGAATATTTCAACAGCAAAAAAAACATTCAGGTGACACACAACGCCAGCTCCACGTTTGGCATGATTATGCATGCAACTTGAAAGAATATGATCACAAATCCCCTGATACACACAACACCACAATGGAACATATGTTTTTTCACTTTGCACCAAAGCATTTTGCATTGTTTGTGATATTCATGAACAATGAATTAAGACACATAAGGGACACACAAGAGATGCATAGGATACTCCTTTGATTTGTCATTGGTGAAGAGCTCACACCTTTTGGACCATGAACATACATCTCCATGACACACAACATATTATTGACACGTGTGACATTTTGATTTTCACCAGTGTGCACATTTTGTATCTTAAATATGCACTCCAGGGAACCTGGGCAAAATCTTGATCTTTCACAAAAGTTAATAGACAGATGGCAGGGCAGCATAAGCAAAGTCTGCTCCTGGGGTCCCACCATTTCTCCTTCAGCACCCTACCCCAGAAAGCCTTGGGGTGCAGGCGTCCACAAGTGGAGTAAATTCAAATATGTTTCAGACCACCCCACCAGATACAGTTGAAAGGGATGGAGCCATTCACCATGTCCTCAGATTGGTTAATAACGCATGCCTTCTGTTGAGATACTTGCATGTGTTGTGCCACATAGTGGCAGACATCTTGACAATCATCACAGACGACATTAGGCCCAATCCCCAGTGCCTACTCAGGATGGCCGGGATGAAGCAAAGAACTACATCCAGTCAGACTTGGGCGTTACTGACTTGGGTAGGGCAGTCAGGACGAGCATGGTGCTTTGGGCCAGGCTTGGAGTTTTTCCATAGGGCATGCCATTTGACGGCACAAGTCACTCCGGAGACAATTCAGACTCAGATCTGGAGCACTTCAAAGAAAGGAAATGGATTCATTCTCTTGTTTTAGCAAAGCCTATACAACAGTTTCAGAATAGGTTTTCCCTTTTTGAGGCTTTGGAAGAGGATTCCAAAAGTGGCAACATCAGACCTTCCCTGAAAAACAACAGGCCTCCCATGTCTTTTGAGGCAGAGGCTGGGGATCTGATCGTCAGCATCCATGGTGCCAGATGCAGCCTCCTACGGAAAAGCATCCCCTTGCAGCTGGCGCAAAACAGATTTAATTTTGCTTTGGCTGGACACAATCGCCAATTAGGTCGTATCACCCTTTACATCCCGTGTCAATGAGCATCACGTCTAACCATTGGGTGAGGCAAATTGTCTATAATAGTTAATCCCTTCCCTTTCTGACACTCCCTGTGACATGCCTCATACACCATAATGCATACTGAAGGACTAATTGTCCATGCTCTCAGGAAAAGTTCAAGCTCTCTTGGCCAAGGGAGCCAATTAGAGGGCACCAACATCAGAAATCTGGACTGGTTACCAATTCAGTTACTTTTTGGTATCGAAAAAGGAATGGAGGTCTCCATCCTTTCCTCAATCTACATCCTTTGAACTTCTTCCTTTTGAAGGCCCAAGTTCAAAATGCTCACCCTTACCCAAGGTTTGTCTACACTAATCCAGCAGACTGAATGGTGGCTTTGGGTCTGGAAGATGCCTATGTCCACATTCCCATCCTGACAATCAGAAAAGACCAGGCCTAAGTCATCATAGAATCTTGCTCTGGGCTAGCAGTGTGGTATCCGGAGCTCTGGCCATGAGCATCTTTGATCTGATCCAGCTGCTGTCAGGCCTGCTCCACTCCCTATTGCGTATGCACAAGGGGCAGAGCAAGGCAGGAACAAAAGGAATCAAACAGATGGAAGAACGTTTTGCGTTCTAGTCAACACATGCTGGTCTTTCCTCCTGCCCCTCTCCACACTTACCTGAATCCCTTCTGTGTTGCTCTGACGCTAGTCGGCGTTCTCTCGCAGAGCTCCACTTCTTGACCTCCCCTGCTCGTCCAGTGCTGTGGGAACCGGTTTGCAGCCATTATCCCGCATTTTTAATCCTGCAGACTTTCAGGCCGCATACTATGATACCGCAAGGTCATTGACCCCGCATACCATTATCCCGCATTTATTTACAACGCATGTGCTTTTATCATGCATGCCTTTACAACGAAATACGTTGTAAAGGCATGTATGGTAAATGCATTTGCGTTGTAAACCACGACGATGAGAGAGGAAAGTGGGTTTGGGTTAATTTTATAGGGGTGGGGGTCGTGTTGGGGTAGTGATTGTGTAGTGTAGTGTTGTGTTAGTGTAGTGTAGAGCTGTGGTGGTTGTTTAGTGTAGGGTCGTGCTGGGGGAAGTGTTATAGGGGTTAGGGTAGTGTTGTAGTGTTTGTGTAGTGTGAGGTCATGCTGGGGTGTAGTGTTTAGGGTTTAGGGTAGTGTTGTAGTGTTTGTGTAGTGTAGGGTTATGCTGGGGGTAGTGTTTTAGGGTTTAGGGTAGTGTTGTAGTGTATGTATAGTGTAGGGTCATGCTGGGGTGTAGTGTTTCAGGGTTTAGGGTAGTGTTGTAGTGTTTGCGTAGTGTAGGGTCATGCTGGGGTGTAGTGTTTGTAGGGTTTAGGGTAGTGTTGTAGTGTTTGTGTAGTGTAGGGTCATGCTGGGGTGTAGTGTTTTAGGGTTTAGGGTAGTGTTGTAGTGTTTGTGTAGTGTAGGGTTATGCTGGGGGTAATGTTTTAGGGTTTAGGGTAGTGTTGTAGTGTTTGCGTAGTGTAGGGTCATGCAGGGGGTAGTGTTTTAGGGTTTAGTGTAGTGTTGTAGTGTTTTTGTAGTGTAGGGTCATGCTGGGGTGTAGTGTTTTAGGGTGTTGGGTAGGGTTGTAGTGTTTGTGTAATGTAGGGTCATGCTGGGGTGTAGTGGTTTAGGGTAGTATTGTAGTGTTTGTGTAGGGTCATGCTAGTTGTAGTGAATTAAGGTAGTGTTGTAGTGTTTGTGTAGGGTAGTAAAGGGCTTTATGGTAGTGTTGGGGGGTCATGCTGGGTAGTGTAAATGTAGGTAATGGACTGTGTGTCAAGGGTGGGTGGTGCAGGGGTACTACATTAGAGTATAGTGTAAGGTAGGGTAGGGTAGGGTAGGGTACTGTTACTGACTTTTACTACTTTAACAACAAGTATACCTTTAACATGCATGCCTTTTCGTTTTAAAGGCATGCCTGCTAAAGGTATATTCGTTTTAAAAGTTTGTGATCTCTTAGTTTGCGGACTAATGGTACTTGCGGGATGATTTTTGCCGGATGATGGTATGCGGGATATTTTTATGCGAGCTGACGTCATATATTCGTGGGAACCTTCATGCTGCTTCTAACAGGCTCGTTGGTGTTTTCTTGTTGAGCTCCACTTCCTGACCTCTGCTGCTAGGAATCTTCACTCTGCTCCTGACAAGCATGTTCGATGTTTCCTCATCGGACTCCACTTTCTACATAACAGCTTCTCTTCTGTCACCGTGGGGGCCTTCACGATGGCTCCTGAAAGATAAAAAAGGAAAAGACATAAACAGCTCACAAAGAGTCCATGCTCCTTAAGGAGTCACTTTGATTTTGATGTGCATAGCATGTTAAGTACTTATCTGATATAGTCTCCATGGTGTATGGAGATTAGGCTCCCTTGCTGACAGTGCTTGATGGCTGTAGAAATAAATATATAAACATGAAATTAGTCTCCTTATTATTTAAGGGGCTGATTTTTCACTGTACTTTAGCCCTGCACATCTTTGTTTATTTCTTATTTATTTTTTCCATTCATTATCCTTTCAGGTAGAATGTGCTTTTTGTTTTATTTTCCTAGTTTTAAAATGGATATGAATAAGTTGGGCGTTAATTGGATTCTGCGCTGATCATCTTTTAGGTTAGTTATGCCACATACATCCTTAACTTTACTATCCTGTTGTTCTAGTAGGAAACACCTAATGATCTACTCTTACTCATTGATCTATACAACTGACTCTGCTTTCTGATATCACACACACCTAAGCACAAAAGGTATCTTTCATGGGTAATTATATCCAGTTTTGTATCAACAGGGGGGAACACGGGGTTAGGACAATTATTAAAGGGGTCCAATGTATATGTCCTGGAAAGACTATCAACAAAAAGAAATACAGAGTTCCCCGGTTGCAGTCAACTAAAGGACTGTCATTGGCCTCTCTCTTGTTAGGTCAAAGAAGGGAAAAAGTGAGTGTTGGGAACCCTCTCTCGGAATTTTTAGGGGTACCTCACACAAGTCGCCGGTTGGACTACATTTGTAATCCCACCCGGTGATCGTCCAGCGTCATCATCGGTACCCTGCCCCTGCGCCAGGCTGGCAGTGCAATGCCTGTCGGGCAACAATAAATGTTGCTCTTTGGCGGGGATCTTCTATTCCTTCGCCAAAGGGTGTGTGGATGTATGGGGACTACACAAGGAGGTAATATGTGGTTGTGCAAAAGTGAGCGTGGGTGAATAAAAAGAGTCAGTGGAGTCCAAAAATTGGGATTTTAATGGTATGGCTCACTGCTCTATTCAAAATACAAGGGGTATAGAGGCAGAACAATCAAGGTAGTAAGCCTCATTCAACCCTTGGTGAGTGAATGGTCAACATGTTTCTTGCTTTAGAGGCAATTCGTCAGGACCAAAGAGTGCTCATATAATTTGCAAGGGCACCCCAGTGATCAGGGGGCCCAGTATACGACCTGGTAGGTGTCGTATGGCAGTCCTTCCTCAGGACCCTTCCCAGAACCGTATGTTATACTCGGGAGGCTTCCTCGAGCTGACCGGGTGGGGCCAGAACTTGGTGGAGACCACCTTGGAGTTCCTAGCGAGGGGCTTCTAGTCACCTACCCTTCCCAATGCGGACGATACCAATTTTTGGACTCCACTGACTCTTTTTATTCACCCACGCTCACTTTTGCACAACCACATATTACCTCCTTGTGTAGTCCCCATACATCCACACACCCTTTGGCGAAGGAATAGAAGATCCCCGCCAAAGAGCAACATTTATTGTTGCCCGACAGGCATTGCACTGCCAGTCTGGCGCAGGGGCAGGGTACCGATGATGACGCTGGACGATCACCGGGTGGGATTACAAATGTAGTCCAACCGGCGACTTGTGTGAGGTACCCCTAAAAATTCCGAGAGAGGGTTCCCAACACTCACTTTTTCCCTTCTTTGACCTAACAAGAGAGAGGCCAATGACAGTCCTTTAGTTGACTGCAACCGGGGAACTCTGTATTTCTTTTTGTTGATAATTATATCCAGTAGCATCACACTAATTGCTTATAAACATTATCTCCAGAATACATGCACATGTTAATATTTATAACTTTATCTCCACTGATAGAGCGCGCAGGTCACCTGACTAGGGTCTTACCGATAATCGCCTGGGCCCTTAATTCCAAAACAAAGATATCAATATTATTATTACCTCAGACAGGTAACCCGCACTCTACTACCAGTTAATGTTTTATACTAATTCCTATATCAGTAAACTTACCAATCCTTGTCAACACGATGAATCAGGGAGTTAGATAAGATAAAAGGCACTCAAAATATCATAGCATTTGCATTATATAATAACCACAGACTCAGGGTATGTTCAAACTCTTTATCTAATCATCATCTTCAAAAGTCATACGCCACAAGTTAAATGCAATCAAACTATCAATAACCAAGATCAGAAACAGTGTATAACTATGTATAAGATAGATTATGCCAACCATTTAGCAAATTTGAAATAACAGGAAAGTAAAAACAGGGAACATGCTAATTTTAGATAACAGACTTTCGCAACTTGATTAAAGGAGGGTAAAGAAGGGGAACATACTAAACCCAAGAACTTTCGCAATACATTGGCAGTTTGGAAAAGAGAACACAATATGTAGATCTAGGTTTAATTCAGCACATAACTATAGGAAGGTAAGAATTGGAACATACTATAAATTCAGCTTATCTCCTTAAAGGGAGGGTGAGAAAAGGAACTGTTACTATATAGAAACGATTTGGCATTGACTAAAGGTAGGTTGAAATTTGAAATATGCTAATAGACAGTAATACATGAAGTTCTCATTTTACCAAGGGACAGGGAAAGAAAAGGAACATATGTAATCAAAGCTTTGCAAATTTCAGGGAGGGTAGAGAAAAGGACACAATTTAGAAAGACAATTACCCACACAGATTTATATTTACCTAGAATAGTGTGAAGACCAACCCTGGCCACGGGTCAGTTGGAAATGACAGGAGAAACCCCAAAGACTTCAGTGCCAGTAGGCAAGCAGGTGCAGCTCATGGACAATCAGGACAGGATAACCCCAGAATTTGGATCAGGACCGGATCACCAAAGGTTAAGACCAGCACCCGCAGTTTCGGTTGCTACGCCTGCGCTACTCCCTCTCTGCAAGGAATCTGCCAAAACCCCGATTGGGTTACAATTTTCACCAACAAAGTGCTTCACCAGCACTTTCACTTTCCAAAAAACCCCGATTGGGTTCTCGAACCTCCCGACAGAGTGCTCCGCAGCTCTCTGCTCTTAGTCACCTATTGAGTGCGTTGGGTCACTGACATGTCAGCTAATCAGACAAGTCGGACAAATTCTCCAGCTAAACCTACGCTAGTTATACTGTTTTTCAGGTCAGTGTACCACCCCCCAATGTTGCAAGTGTAAGTATCCCCAATTTTGATTGGACAAAGGAGGAGGACAGGTCTTCACACCACCTAAATTTTGGACTTTCTCAGTCTTCTTATTTAAATTTCGTCTACGCCCATTAAATTTCAGGTTCCCATGACATATGCTTTTCAGTTAACAAGGGTGAATTTAACATTAAATACAATGTAATATTTTGAGTACAGTTCAGCTTCTTCTAGCAGGGGAGAGTTTGTTTTCCCATGCACATCTTGGCTGTTGCTGTCATCTGCCTGGGTTTCAATGCCATAGAGTTCATCTTCCTTCTCTCGAGTGACATGCGCGGAAAGGATTTTCAAAATGGAGTAGTAAGCACCTCCCAGGCCCACAGAACACGATGCATGAAAAGTAAAAGAAACAATTTAGAACACAGAAATACATGATTACACTGTATACCATGAATTTCTACACTATACCCATTACTTTAATATAAACTATAGCATTAGGATTAGGCAAAACGAGCAGCTTAGCAAAAGCAGCTGTGCAAGCTTCTTGCATGTGAGAACACTGAACAGCCATTTTAGCACTAGTGCGCAGATGCGACAGGGTTCCCTCCACAACTGCAAGTACGTCATGTCACGTGGGTATGACATGCGCATGCGTAGTAGAAATTCCCGCGTAGCAGCAGCCATATTAGATGCAAGCGTAATAGGATTAGAACACACATAAGCAAGCTTCTCTCGGATACCCCATATAAGTGTAAGATGTGCGAAATTAGTAGAACAAACAGGTTGGTTACTTCGTTATCTGTTATTCGAGGTTCATGAGTATGAGCAAGTCGCTTCGTATGCGAATCCTTGCTCCATCACCACTACAGGAACCACTTAAAGACCATTGAACAAGAATATCCATACCTGGTGCGCGTTGGTGACACATCCCCCTTTTCCTTTCCTTTCCTTTCCTTTCCTTTCCTTTCCTTTCCTTTTCTTTCCTTTCCTTTCCTTTCCTTTCCTTTCCTTTCCTTTCCTTTCCTTTCCTTTCCTTTCCTTTCCTTTCCTTTCCTTTCCTTTCCTCTGTGTTGGCTTTCACACTGATGGGCTTGCACTGGTGGATGTGGGAAGTTGGGACCTTGTTTCAGATCTTGCATCTCACCCCTGCGGAAATGACAGGTGAGAATTACAGAATGCAAAGCCCACGTTTACTTTCTGCCTGGGCAAGATGGAAGAATGCTAATTCACATTAGCTGACTAACCCACATAAAGAAACTCAAGCACTTACCCTTAGAATAGACACCTTGCACCAAAGCTCCTTCCTTCTCCCTCCACTGATTCTAAATCAGGGGTATCTGGTAATCTGTTCTTCCATTCCCTCCTCGTCTAGTGGTGGTCATCCAGTATTTCATGTAACCACTCCTCCTGAATACATTTTGGGAGGCCCTACCAAGTTCATTACTTTTATAAATCAGTGCCAATTACATTTCATGTGCAAAGCATCCTGCTTACCCACTGAAAAAGCTAAAGTAGCATTTGGGTTGTCATATTTATGGGGAACGGCTGCCCCTTGCTCTATCCCATTAGTGTAGCGAAATGACCCCTTATTATACAACTATGCAGAGCTCAAAGACGAATTATGTAGATTGTTTGACAGGTATTCATCTGTAGACACCGAACTCTTAAATCTAAAACAAGTGTCCAAAGATTTGATGACAGAATTTTTGTGCAATTCTGAAAAATCTGAAATTATGTTTTGGGGACACAACCCTGGTGAGGAATGGCGCAAATGGTGGCCACAGAATATGTCTCCCCCTGCAAATCTAGCTACCATTGTCAAAAACCTTGTGGGGAAAATGGATGCGGACATGTTCATGAAGTCCCAGGTCCAAGCAGTGACCGGCACATGTTTTGGCCTACTGAAAATGTTGAGAAACTTCCTTCCATTACTCCCAGTCCCACATAGGAAAACAGTAGTCCAAGCATTGATTATTTCCTGCCTCGAATATGTTAATGTCCTGTACTAAGGCCTCCCTGATTATCTTCTTGGCTGATTACAGGTGGTGCAAAACACTGGGGCAAGAGCCATACTCATGGTAGGCTTCAGTACATACATGACCCCTCACTTGAGTTCCTTCCACTGGCTTCCAGTGCACAAGATGACAGATTTCAAAGCCTTGGTATTGGCTTATAAGGCCTTCCACAATATAGGGGCCTCAAACTTGAGGAACAGAATCCAGCGCTATGCTCCATCTAGAATTTTGAGGTCTTCCACCCAGCAGCTCTCGACTGTTCCAAGATTCTCTCGTTCCCGCCTGGGTGGTCGTTTCAGGAGGTAGCCCCTCAGCTTTGGAACAGCCTGCCGCTATCTTTACGTCAGACTCAGGATCTCCTCAGCTTTAGGAAAGGTTTAAAACCTGGCTTTTCTCACAGTAAAGCAGCAGTCATGCCTGTGCCTGTATAGCTCTGTCACTGGTTCTCTTTCTCAGTGCAGGGACACCCCAGGGAGTAGCTGTGCACTTTACAAGTGCCCATTAACATTAAAATTACATCTCCAGCTTCAATAGGTTAGTGGCTGAGGTAGGGCAGTCAGATGCCAAACAGAGTGCTCTTTTTTATAAAAGGCTCAGAGATTAACTCAAAGGCGTATTTGTGCAAGTAGTGGGTCCCCCAGAGTCCTGTAATTCTCTGATTGACCTCGTAGTCAAATTAGATCTTTGGTTACATGAGATGAGACAAGAGAAAAAGGGGGCCTTGAAGCCAAATATGTTATGTATAAAGACAAGAAAGCAGATTCTGAAAAAAGTACAGAAGAACCTGAGCCTATGCAAATAGGTAGCGTTTAGGGCCCTCAGAGTGATGAAGAAAGACAGCATTGCAGAGATAAGAGTTGTGTCTATATTATGGAAAGCAAGGACACTTCTTATGTGACTGCCCTGTAAAACCAAAAAGGCATAGCAAGTCAGGAAACTGAAGATCCCGAAGTCTATGGAGACAAGCTCTTCAGGTAGATTGGGATTAATAGTCTCTCACCTCCTGACTCAGAATCATTCTTTGCCATCTCTCCATCATTTCCTGATAAAAGTGTGATTATTGTGGGGAGATTAGTCCATAGAAGTTTACATTATGATTGACTCTGGCGCAACAGGACATTTTATTGACATGCAATGGGTCAAACGCATGGAACTACCTGTCGAACATAAGACTGATAAAGTTAAAACTATTGACAGGAGAAATATAAACTCCGATCCCTTTGCTCACACTACCACTGAACTGAAGCTCATTACACTAGATCAACAGTTCAGTTTTATATAATTTACTCACGACAATTCCAAACAATTTTAGGTATTTCTTGGCTAACACAACATAATCCGAACATTGATTGGCGGACCCGTTCTTTGTCTTTCTCTTCCAGATTTTGCAAGGTCTATTCCAATTAGAACCTGTAACACAAAAAGATATAGCTGTCCTTGTAGATTCCAATGTACCTGATTTACCTACCTGTTATCAAGATTTGGCGGAGGTGTTTTTTAAGGAAAAGGCTTCTAGACTACCGCCACACCAACCTTACGACTGTCCTATTGATATGGTCACTGGAGCACAAATTCTGTGTTGTCGGATTTATGCTTTAACCGATAAAAAATATATCTATTTGAGAGAATATTTAGACAAGATGCTCAGGATAGGGTTTATCCATCCTTCACATTCACCTGCTTCTTCTCCTCTCTTCTTTATCCAAAATGGGATGGAAGTCTCAGATGTTGTATTCGTTACTATGCTTTAAATGACATAACCATAAACAAACGGTACCCTCTGCCACTTTTCCTATTGTTACTTAATCAGGTTGAAAATGGCAAGATTGGATTTAAGGGGAGCATATCATTTAGTGAGGGTACAAGAGCATTTCGTACAACATTTGGACTCTATGGATACCTTGTGATGCCATTGAGCCTTTGTAATGATCCTGCCACCTTTCAGTTTTTTTATTAATGAAGCCTTGAGAGATATGTTGGACGTATGTGCTATAGCACATATAGACAACATCCTGATATACTCATCTACTACCACAGAACATGGAGGACATGTGAGGGCTGTGTTGGAACCTTTGAGAGAGAATCGCTTATATGTGAAGCTGGATAAGTTTGAGTTCCACACAGCAAAAGTGACCTTCTTGGAATTTGTGCTATCTTCTGAGGGGTGTGACAATGGATTTGCAAAAGATAACAGATATCATGCATTGGCCTTCCCCAACATCTGTGAAAGGAGTACAGACCTTCTTGGATTTTGCTAACTTTTATAGGTGTTTCATTGGCAAATTTGCTCCTATGGCAACTCCCATTACTAATCTGATGAAAAAAGGAGTTTCCTTTTGCTGGACAGCTGCGGCTGAAGAAGCCTTTACAAAACTCAATACCGCCTTTGTTACTGCCCCTACTTTAAAACATCCTGATTCATCTCAACCGTTTATAGTGGAAGCAGATGCATTTCAAGTTGACAGTGGGGTAATTCTGTCACAGAGAGATAAAGAAACTGGACATTTACATCCTGTGGCCTTCTATTCCCATAAACTGAATCCGGCGGAACAAAACTATTCTAGGGAGACAGAGAATTGCTAGCCATAAAATGTGCTTTTAAAGAGTGGTGCCAATATCTGTTGGGTGCTTTGCATACAGTGACCATACTTACTGACCATAGAAACTTACAGTTTTTAAAGGCAGCCTGAGCCATATCTATGTATCAACTGCTTTGGACACATTATTTCAGCATTTTGATTTTATAATACAGTTTCAGGTAGGCAAAAAAACAAAAAAGCAGATGTTTTATTATGATATGGCTATGAATAAGCGGAAACTACCATGCGTCATTCCCTTATTGTAGCACAAGAGTGCGTTTTAGGGGGCATATATTCAGGAGAGGCTTTTTTGAGTGAGGTGTTACAGGCACAAAATTGTAGTGAGGTTGATGAATTAGAACAGAAACACACAGTAGTAAGAGTACAAGACCTCCTTTATATCCATGGGGGTTTTGTGATTCCTACAAAACCCTTACAACAAGGAGTCCTTGAATGGTGCCACTCTCACATGTTATTGAGGCATCCAGGTTAAAAGAAAGCCATTGAACTTAATAGAAGATCTTTTTGGTGTCCCATCATGGTTCAAGATACCCACCAGTACATTCAACTCAACAATGTCATGTTTGTGCTCAGAGCTAAAGTTAAGACCAGGTCCCAGCTCGATTATTGACTCCCATGCTTACACCCCCCACCCCTTGGCATTCCGTCTCCATGGATTTCATTATAGAGTTACCAAAAACTATTCAAGGGTTCACTGTCGTTTTTGGTGGTTGTGGATATGTTGACAAAAATGTCCCACTTTATTTCTTTGAAAACATTTTCTACCTCCAAAGAGGTACCTACCATATTTTCGCAACACATAGTAAGATTATACGGCCTTCAATCTATTATTGTATTTGGCCGAGGTCCCTAGTTTGTATCTAAATTCTGGAAGAGGTTGGGGTCCTGCACATTGATGTACGTCTTTTATCTGCACATCATCCTCAGACAGATGATCAGGCGGAAAGAGTTAACCAATGCTTAGCACAATATCTAAGGTGTCAATGGCTTCACTCCTCTGCTGATTAGCATACGTTTTTGTGGGCGGCTGAGTTTGCTTTCAATAATGGGAATCATTCTTCTATTGGTTATTCTCCTTTTTTCTGTAATTATGGATTCAATCCTCATTATCTACGTTTGCCTCCACCAATTTCCACACCTACCTCAGCTTCCCTAGAATTTGTAAATCATCTTCACGAGACACAAAAGACAGCCCAAATGAACCTAAACAAAGCTAACAGCATGTACAAGGAGAGTGTGGATCTCCATCACCGGCCGTCCCCTGATTATGCAATTGGAGACAGGGTGTGTTTGTCCATACATAACATTGCAGTGAAGGGAACACAAAAGTTTAACCCCTTGCATGCTGATGACGGCCCCCAGCCGTCATGCACTACAGTACTTGTGTGCTGATGACGGCTGGGGGCCGTCATGAATCCGCCCACTCAATAAAAGTGCTGCACAGGCGCAGAATCGCGGCAGCATGCAAGGGGTTAAACCCTGTTTCATTGGTCCTTATACCATCGTAAAGGTAGTTAATCCTGTGGCCATGAATTTGGACCTCCCTTCCTTTCTAAAAATCCACCCAGTTTTTCATGTTTCATTATTAAAACCAGTGGAGTCGGGAACAAGTTTACCTGTACAACCTCCCCCAGTTTTGGTTTATGATGAACCTGAATATGAAGTGGAAGCTATTGTGGATTCCCATAGAGTGAGACATCGATTGCAGTATCTGGTTCACTGGAAAGGTTGTGGGCCCGAGGATCGTACATAGGAACCTGTTGGACATATCCATGCCCCTTTGTTCCATTGACGCAATCCTGGTAAGCCCAAATTGGTGGGGGGGGGGGGGTGGTGTTCTGGGGGGGTGTACTGTCGGGCCTTTTCCATTCCCGTTTGTGTATGCACAAGGGGCAGAGCAAGGCAGGAACAAAAGGAGATGAACAGGATGGAAGAGAAATTCGGATTCTAGATGATACGTGCCTGTCTTCTGTCCTGCTCCTCTTCACACTTACCTGAATTCCTTCCTGGTTGCTCCAACAGTTGTCGGCGTTCTCTCAACGAGCTCCACTTTCTGACCTCTGCTGCTCGTCAAGCGCTGCAGGGACCTTCACACTACTTCTGAGAGGATCGTCTGTGTTCTCTTGTTGGGATCCACTTCCTGACCACTGCTACTCATGCGGCACCAAGGGATTTTAACAGGCTGTTTGACGTTCCCTCGTTGAACTCCACTTTTCTGCAAATTAGCTTCTTGTCTGGCACCATGGGGGCCTTCACAAAGGCTTCAGAAAGATAAAAAAGAAAATAAATAAATAGCTCACAAAGAGTCCACACTCCTTAAGTCGGTAACATTGATTTTTAATTGCATAGCATGCAAAGTACTTTTCTGACCTGGTCTCCACAGTCTATAGAGATTCTGCTCCCTTGCTGACATAGCTTGACTGCCGTAAAAAATAATATATAAACATATAGTCAGTCTATTGATTAATTAAGGGGCTGGTCTTTCATGGTACTTAAGCCCTGCACATTTTTGTGTATTTTTTATTTATTTTTTCCTATCCTTATCTGTTCCAGGAGAATATGTTTTTGTGTTTTTTCCTGGTTTTAAAATGGATATGAATAAGTTGGGCTTTTATTGCATTCCACACTGATCATCTCTTATGTTAGTTGTACCACATACATCCTTAACTATAATATTCTATTGTTCTGAATAGGAAACACCTAACTGTATACTCTTCCTCATTGATATATACAACTGACTCTGCTTTCTGATATCACACATACCTAAGCGAAAGAGGGATCATTCACAGGTAGTTATATCCAGTAGCATCACAAACATTTGTTATAATCATTTTCTCCAGAATACTTGCACAAGGTAATACTTATAGCTTTATCTTCACTACAGGAATCACATAAAGACCATTCAATGAAATTATCAATACCTGATGCACATTGGTGATGTGTCTCCCCTTTTCTTTTCCTTGTTTTGTTTCCCCTCTTCTCCAATTTCTACTATGTTGGCTTTGACACGGGTAGGCTTGCAACGGTGGGTGTGGGAAGTTGGGACCTTGTTTCAGATCCTGCATATCGCCCCTGCGGAAATGAAAGGTGAGAATTAAAGCTGCCTCTTCCGAAGGACCTCTTTCACAGCAGCAGGGCAACAGGACTGGATCCTGTGCCCCAAACTACAGGACCTACACCTTCATTTGTGAAAATAGAACAGCTGATGGCTTTTAACATTAATCTTAAAGTATTTTCTGTAATACTGGCTGCCAGGTGTTCCTCCACCAAAACAGTTTATGCCGGATGCTGGGAGAAGTTTGTTGGATGGTGTTCTCGCAATATTCGGCCTCTACAGGCTCAATTTGCTGACATACTGTTATTCTGTCTTTCTTTAGCCCAGCAGGGCTAGCTTTGGCAACAGTTAAAGGTTACTTATTAGCCCACTGGGCTTATTTTGCTTTTCTCTGATCAGCCACCTCTTTTTAAATCATCTGTTGTGATCCATTTTTTAAAATGTCTGACATATGTTCCAGCCAACACCATTTGTGATGCCACAATGGGACCTTCAATTGGATCTCACCTTTTGTAAATGTTCAACTTTTGAGCCAATGCACACTTGATTTCTACATCTATTAACACTAAAAACAGCATTCCTTATAGTGATTATTGATGCTCACCACATGAGTGAATTACAGTCACTCTCAGCCCACCAGCCGTATTCCACCTTTTTCCAGGATAGACTAGTTGACAGAAACAAGGCAGCATTTCTCCAAAGGTTGTCAGACGGTTATACATCGGACAGTTTATCACCCTGCCAGCTTTCTTTGACCTGCCTCACCCATCTAAAGAGGAAGAAAGACTTCATTGCTTTAACCCAAAAAGAGCTTGAAGCTACTACATCGACCTCACCAAAGAACATCTGGTAAATGATTAGCCTTTTGAAGGGTTCTCTGGCACAAACAAAGGGAATGCTGTCTAGAAAAAAAACATCTTGAGATTGATTGTCTTGTGTCTCCAAATCTGTTATGCACTGGCCAAGAAAAAGCTCCAGAGGGCCTACATGCGTATTCCACCAGAACAAAGGCTGCTATCACTGTGTTTGTGTATTGTTTTTTCCCAAAGCTTACCTTTGTACCCACAATTGGCAAATCTCTGGCCACAGGTAAGACCCTTGTAAAAAGTAACATGGGTATGAAGGGCACTGTGACCAGGGAAGGCCTCTAAGGGCTGCATCACCTACTGTGCCATCCTTAGTGGCCCTGTACCTTAATATACACACACTGCCTTTGAAGGCTACGTGTTTTGGTGCAGAAAAAAGTGAAGAGTTGACATGGAATACATCCCTGTGGGCCATGCCTGAGGCCTAGGTAAGTCACCCCTCTAGCAGGGTGCACTAGCCATAAGGTGAGGGTACAGAGGCATGAGCCTTGTACCCCAACAGTGTCTAGGTCCATTCTTAGACATTGTAAGTGTAGTAAAGCCATAAAGAGAATATGGTCTGGGAGTTGGCCATTAGAAACTCCACAGCACCATAATGACTTTACTAAAACCTAAGATGTTTGGTAGCTAACTTCTCTATAGATTAATCCCACACTGATACCAGTGTGAGATTTAATGTAAAATACACTCAAAGGGCATTTTAGAGATGCCCCCTGAAAAACGACCAGCCCTGGTGTGGTTCCTGAATGGCTGCGTGACATTTGCCACCACCAGACACGTTTCTGGACCCCTGGGTAGAGGGCCTCCGCTCTCTGACTCCAGAAACAAACCCCATCCTGGGCAGATATGTCATGCCTCTTTCCCTAGGATGGACTGGGTCCATGAAGGGGATGCTTCAAAGGCCTGCCACCCTTGCTAGCTGTTCCTGCTTTTTGCTCGCCCCAGCAACTGACTCCCACTGGTTCTACCCCCCTTTTTGTGTGGCTGAACCAGCAGGTAAAACCATGTTAGGAGGAGAAATGTGCCTATCTTTGCCAACCCTACCACTCAGGTGGGGAAGGTGAGGCGAAGCTCACATCTTGAAGATTAGGGGACCCAGCCAATGAGGAAGAGGATCATGCCACTTATCACTGGAGGGTGGCATAATAGGGGGTGTTCCTACCCGACGGAAAGGACCAATTGTTCCCGACCTGCACACCCCTTTAACGCCACTAAGTTTAGTATTTAGGGGCAATCCTGAACCTTGCCTCCTCAGATTCGAGGAAGAAAGAAAAAGTACTGGAGAGGTGTGATGACCCAGGAAGAAAAGGACACCAACTTCTTCGGCCCCAGCCCTACCGGCATGTCCCGTCTCTGACCTAACTACAGGGTAAACCCCTACATGTCCAGCAGCCACCCAGAGCGTGGAGCACCTGCCCTGCACTCGACTTACAGAAATGAGCATCAGATTTGCTCAACAAAGACTCACCCACAGAATCCGGCTCCAGGCGGCTCCCGGATTTTGCACCACTCTACATACAATGCCTATGGCCTGAGTTGAAGTGGCTAAACATCGCAAGGAGTTCTCCCCAGTGATCCTGAAATGGGATTGTGTGATCCCTGACCACACTCAAGCTTCAAGCCGATGCCTGCAGCCGCAAAACTGAAAAGTAATCAAAAGTCATTTCTATTTAATGTGAACTGTTTTGAAAGCATATACAAACCTGTAACGATTGCAAATCCCTTCACAATTGCATTAGATTGTTAAGTTTTACAATTGTTAATACATTTTACCTACCTGTACCAAGTCCTGCTTGGTTCTAGAAATAAAACCTAAGTATACCTTTTTTTATACTTACCGGATTGGTCTGGATTGAATTTAATACAATAAATGTTTAACACACCCTCCTGATAGGCCTAACTGCTCGCCCGCACTACGACAAAGAGAGCTCTTAGTATTATCTAATTTAGCCTCTGCTATATCTCTGGGGACTCCCAGACTCTGTGCACTATACCTTACTTTGGTATAGTATATACAGAGGAGCCAGCTTCCTATATTGGTGGATCAGCCGTAGGATTTAAACTTTGCATTTATTGGACTAACTTAGTCAACCTCTTATCGCATGACAAGAATCCAAAAATGTACTTTAGTAGAACAAATTTTTTGAATTGACTTTTTTTCAAATTTCTAAAAGTCTCGTTAGGGCCTTGTGTTAAGTACCTGTAGTAAATTCTTTTAGAAACTCCCTCAAAAGTCACTTAAGTTAGGGGGAAAGTACTTAGAATTGGTGTAGGTCTTCTAAAAAGGAACCACACTTTAGTAAAACAATGAGCAACTCAGAGAAGATGGCTGAAGAGCTCGACCTCACCCCTTACTTTAACCTAGAGGTTAGAAAGTTACGGCTTCTCTGTAAAGTTAAAAAAATAAGAACTGGGTCCAAAGCTTCCAGAATACAATTCCAGGAGTTCCTTGCAGGGTATACGAGGGACCCCATCTCAGCTGAAGGTGAGGACCTTCTGGAGAATGAGGAAAGTTGTAAGGATGATGAAGTCTTAAAATACCCACCTCAACTACTTAGTGAGGAGGGGAAGTTTGTTTACTACCCTCGATATCCAAGGAGTACAGGGTCTAGATCCTACAGAGGTAGGGCTAAGTCCATACCAGACTGTGAGGAAAACGTTACTGAGGAGGACAATCTTTTGGCAAGGTTGACCAAGAGACTAGAGCTAGAAACTAGGCTCTTAGCTCTAGAGAATGAAAGATCAGAAATGGGCCTATGGTGGCAGAAATGTTTAACAACAGAGAGAAGGAATGGTCTTATGACCCTAAAATCCTCAAATGGTTTGTCCCTAAATTTGATGACAGTGATGATATCACCAAGTGGTTCACAGCCTTTGAGAGGGCTTGTGAAGCCAGAAAGGTGAGGAAGACTCACTGAAGGGCTCTCATTTAGGAACTGTTCTCTGGTAAGGGCAGAGACAGACTCTTGACCCTTACTGGGACAGAAGCAGAGTTTTATGAACTCACAGAGGACACCCAGATTGATGGATTTGGATTCACTATTGAGGAGTACAGAATTAAATTCAGGTGGGACTCAGAAATCCCAGAGTCAGTCCTGGGTGAAATTTATAGACTACTCAACAAAAACACTAGGCTGGTTGACTGAAAGTAAGGTGCAGAATTATGAAGAACTTTATAATTTGTTTATGAAGGAACACATTTTAAGTAACTGCATAAATGATAAGTTGCATCAGTATCGAGTAGACCTAGGTCCAATTTCTCCCCAAGAATTGGGAAAGAAGGAGGACCACTGGGTCAAAACAAGTGTGACCAAGACAACCACTGGTGATGACCAAATGTAAGGGGTTACAAAGCCTCCCCAGGGTAAAGAGGGTGAGAAGCCCAAAGATAAAACAAAAGAGTCTTCTAAAGGACCCAGAAATCCTGTACAGGGTGGTGGGCCCATGAACTCTTCCCAGCTCACGTGTGGGTATGAAGGGAAAACATTGAACCTGCTAGGGCCTGGTATTTTCATTGTAACAAGAAGGTACACCAAACTGGAGATCCTGTCTGTCCCAACAAACCAGCTCCTAGCCCCCCTCCAGTTTCTACTGATGTGGCAAATCTCCAGATGGGATCAATAGCATGCCCAGAGCAAATCAAGGTACACACTGAGGGTGTTTTATTCTACAAAGGGGAGGGAGGGTTAGCCACTTTGTCTGTCTGGCCCCTAATTCAAATAATTACCTGCTGTACCCCTTGGTGAATGGGACTAAGATAGAAACCCTACGGGATACAGGGGCAGTGACACCATGGGGAGAGACACACTGGTTTCCCTAGAGCCAATCAGGACTTGAAAGACGCATCCAGTTACCAAGGCTGACAGTGTCACCACTAACCATACCATGGCTATGGTGACATTAGACTGTGGGGTTGCTGGTCTGAAACAGGTTGGGATCTCTCCAAAACTCACAGCCGCCTGTCTGCTTGGAAATGATCTGGAAACCTCAGCAAGGGCTGAGATAGAAAGAAAGACACATGCAGCCATATTCCAAATCCCTGACAGAATGCATTTGAAAACAAGAGCACAGTGCCTAGCACAGGGTGAAAAAGGAGAGTTGGAGCCTGAAATGATAGCCAACCTCCCAAGAGGAAATGTAGGAAGACTGGTAAAACAGGTTCCACACAATGCACAAGGACCAGGACCCCTCTTCTCAGGGAGATGACTTGTCAGCCCTAGAGCGAATTGAGCCCATGGACCTTGAACCTTACTAGGTAGAGCTCTAGGGAGCAGCTTGAGCACTCTTGAAGGCCTGAGGCAGCAAGCTGCTGTACAGGAGCAGGGAGATGTCAGTGGCTCCCACAAGGTCTATTGGGAGGAAGGGCTCCCTTACACTGAGACAGAGAACCCATCCCTGGTGCCCCTAGGAGAGGGGTAGGCTCTCAGTTGTATAGAGAGTTTCTACTCACTTTAGCCCATGACATACCCCCAGCTGGACATCTGGGACAGACAAAAACTTGGGAAAGACTTGTCACCCAGTTCTATTGGCCACAGATGTCCCAAACATTGAAGGAGTTTGTAAGCTCCTGTGTCACCTGTCAAGCCAGTGGCAAGACAGGGGTGTTGTGTTTCAGTTTAGATGTCCGTATATAGGTTTTCCCGATATATGTCCTTATATAGGCACAATTCGCACTACCCTTATATAGGCACAAGATTCCAGCCCTTATTTAAGCACTAGCCATGGTCTCCAAATATGGCATGGTCACCTACATCCGTCCACCCCAACATCACAACGAGTTCTTAGAAACCAGGCCCTTAAGCCATTGGGACTTTCCCTAGCCTAGGACTATTGATTTCTCCAAGTACTCATCTATTATGCATGAACCGGCTATTCCTTAAGTGTTCATTCATGACGTCTTCCTCTGCCCGACTTTACGTCAATGAAAACATTCCTAAGAACCTTCCAGGTATAAATATACCTTTCCTTACCATGGCAAACCATGGCACGACTCGACTTGGCTGCACGGTTCACCACGGCAAGTTCGGAAGAGATTGTGTCCCAGCCTGACACACTGACCAGATGTTGTCATCCCTGCTAGCAGAGAATCCAGCTTCCAGTGTTTTGATTGCCTACGCTGGGTGTTAGAGTTTGAGACCCGGAAAAAGATTCCCACCTCTCTCGTTCTAAGGTATGGAGCTGACTAGAACCTAGAGGGACTCTTGGCATACCGAACAATAGCTTACCATACTATAGAATATAGCACCTACTTCTTACCTGTACTGCACTTAGGTTAGTTTACACTGGGGTAGAACTAGTTAGAAGCATCAGACGAGTATCCACATTTTAGCCTGTGTTATATATATATGTATATGAATATGTGTCATAGCTAAAAGACATTGCTATTGCAGTATTATCTCTTTCTACTGCTTACACTGTACGTAATATATCTCGCATACTGTCTTACGATTGTAACAGCTCATATCTCTTACCCGAGAAACAAGACTGTTCAATAAATCCTTTTATTGAAACGATCATCAATCTCTTTCTTTTCTTTTTTTTTTTAACTTTATTTATTATTATTTTTTTTAAAACACAAACATAACAACATTTACATGATGTGCTGGGTTGAGGGAACAAATTAATGAATACACATATCTTAATCAGAAATATAACAAAAGTTTAACCTACTAGACAATTTAGGATTTTACATCAATGGAGAAAGAATGAAAAAACATTAAAAAGAAGAGAAAAGGGAAAATAGTTTTAATGTGAAAGCCAATGCTCGATGGGGGCCCAGATCTTAGATGCCTCTTGGTGCCTCCTACTCCCCCTCATCAGATACCCTGAAGATTCCAATTATACCAGGCCAACATCCTAGCTTTCCATTGATCAAAGGTAGGAGCCTCCAGACTTAGCCACTGTGAAGTTATACATAACCAAATCATTGCCATTGCAATAAACAGAAATGCTCGGACAAATCTTGTTCTTTCGATAACTCCTTAGTATTCAAAACCCATTATAATCAACTCTGGAGAGATGTTAACCGGGATTTTAAGCACCTGATTGATGAAAACCTCAATGTCATTCAGAAAAAAATCAAATTAGGACAGGGATGGAACATAAGAATTGCATCAGCTGCAAATAATTTACATCTAGAACAGGAATCCCCCTTACCACCCCCCAGCTAGCAATCTTAGCCGGGGTGTGATATAGGTTGAACATAGCCATGTAACTTTGCGTACGCAAAGTACCCGAAACTAAAACATTGCTGAGTAGTTCAAGCAGCTGTTTCAAGTCCAGTATTGGAATTTCAAATGTCTCCGCCCACTTAACATTGTGAATATCCAGATCGTCAGGAAGATCTGACAGGAGATATTGATAAATAGCACCTATTCTGGCTCTTTTCTTGATCAATTCAACTAACGTGATCTTATCATACAAGCTAGGATCACTGCGGTAATTTCTATCCAAGAAGCTCCTAACCTGCAGATATTTAAAAAAATCACTGGAGTGCAAATTAAACTTACCCTTTAGGAAGGAGAAAGAAGCCAGCTGACCATCATGACCCAGATCACCGATGTCTTTTAAGCCCGCAGAGTACCATTTAAATGTTACAACGTCCTGAAATATCAGTGGTAACACACCCACAGCACTTAGCATAGTATAAAAATTAATCTTCGGAATTGCCATACGGAGACAAATTTTCTGCCAGATAGAGAACAGAGCCCAACAAACCTTAAATTTCGTTTTTTGGAAATAACTTGGCTCTAACACACGGGTTAAAACACCCTTAGCAGCATCGCCAAGGGCTAGATCATAAATAGATGGACTAATACAGAAGGGAATATCTACCCTATCGCTCATCAATGGTGAGCCGAAATGTTGTAGCATGGCAGCCCAATAGTAATATAAAAGATTAGGAAAGGCCCAACCCCCCCTCTCCCTAGGGAGACAGGTCCATTTTGCAGCTCTTCTAACCTGGCGATAGCCCCATAGAAACCACTGACAAATTCTCTCCGCCCTAACCAATGTTGTCTGTGGGATCAAAAGAGGAATTGACCAAAAAAAAAAAAAAACTTTGGGAGGATTAACATTTTCAGAACATTGCAGCACCCAAAAAGTGACAAATGAAGATGGTCAAGACTCTCGAGCTCAATATGAAGAGAGTCGATGGCAGGAAGATAATTTAAGTCTGGAATCTTCTCGACCACGGGAGAAATTTGAACCTCAAGATAGGTAGCTTCAGTTGCAATACATACCTGCGAGGAAGGCATACCTGATGACTGAATAACTTGAGTTTTTGCAATGTTAAGTTTATATCCAGACTTAGCCCCGAATTGAAAGGCCAGGGTTTATAAAGGATGAAAGGTGGGCCCGACATCATCGGTTAGAACAACAATATCATCGGCATACGCCAATGCCTTATATTCTACCCCATGAACCCTAACTGGTGAAATATCATGACACGCTTCAATCATACTGAGGAAAGGCTCAATAAACAGGGCAAATAGCAGGGGCGAGCAGGGGCAACCTAGCGTGGTTCCCCTGCTGATGGTAAAGCGCCCTGATTCTTGCCCTGAGATGCGGATTGTCGCAACTGGAGAGATATAAAGCGCCTGGAGAGCCTGAATAAACTTGGAACAAAACCCTTTCCAGAGCACCACGGCCCACAGGAACCCCCAGGAGACCCTGTCAAACGCCTTCTCAGCGTCTAACAGGATCACCGAGGGTGAAACCCGTGGCCTGCGCCCAATCCAGAAGAGCTATTACGCGCCGGACATGGTCAGTTGTATCCCTGCCGGGATTGAACCCATGTTGTCGTAAGGAGACCAAAGGAACTATGAAGCGTGCTATATAAAAGCAAGGATCCTGGAGTAAATTTTACTATCAGTGTTAATAAGTGATATTGGCCGGTATGAAGAGGGATTCAGCTCATCTTTACCTTTCTTTTTAAATAATACAACCGTGGTCTGTCTCCAAGAGTCAGAAATAACACCAGCCTGTGCAGCCCTAAATACAGCAAGCAAATCCTGTCTCATCACTGCCGAGAAGATCTTATAAAAGTCTAAGTGAATGAGATCTGGACCAGCGGCCTTCCCGTTAGCAAAGGATTGAACTGCACCTTCCGCCTCTTCCCAAGTAATTGGTGCAGAAAGTACCTCATTTTGTTCCAATGTTATCCTTGATGAATCTATAGCCTGCAGGAAGTCATCCACACCATCCTGATTCTGAATGACATTGGACTCCTCGGTATAGAGACTAGAGTAAAATTTCAAAAAGACATCCATTACACCCGATGGGGTCTCCTGAATACAGCCCTGCTGATCCATAACCCGGACAATACGGTTTGCCACATACTTTTGCTGAAGTCTCTTGGCTAAGACCCTACCCGAATGTTCACCAAATTCATATATCATAGTTCGAAATTGGGCGTATTTAGCCGCCAAGTCTCGGCAGGAAAACTCCAGCAATTTAGATTTTAATATGGCAACCGCCTTCTGGCTCTGGGATATCTCACGACCTAACCGAATGTTGGTACTTAGCTCCAGCTCTGCCAAGCGTAGCTCCTCTAGCCGGCTTTTAATCTGCACCTGTGCGATCTTCCAGCGATGGGCAGCAAAGCTTCAATGCTCTCAAATGTCCAAGGCCTAAGTTGTTTAATAGGGCGAACCCAGGGAAACTCTACCACTAAAGCATTATGATCTGATAAGATCCTTGGCACCAACTCTATATTTGCCATCCCCACATACTGATCAGACAAAAAAACATAATTGAGATGAACCATTTTGTTATGCGGGATAGAATAAAATTTATACCCGTCCTTATCTTGATAATGGTAGTGGCAAAGGTCTATCAGACCATGTTCGACAATTAAAGTTTGAAGAGCCTTGAACAAACGGGGTTTCCTACCTACATAATTGCGATCAGTTATCAGATTGAATTGACTAGCTAAGTTAATATTAAAATCCCCACAGAACATCATTGGGTGGGGCCATACTGCTAGTTCGATGTTAATATTTCTAAGGACCTTAGGATCATCCAGGTTGGGGCCGTAAATTGAACAAACCGATATGGGGCGGTTATTTATTATTATCTCTACAATCACCCACCTGCCCGTGTTGTCCTCTTTAACTCTCTTAAGACAACCAACCCCCTTCTTCAGCAAAATAGCACACACCTGATCATCGAGGTCTGACGAGAACAAGCCACTAATTTGTAACCGGGGAGTCTTAGGAGCCTGCGATTACTCCATGGAATGTGAGTCTCCTGAAGACACAGTATATCAACTCGCAACATTTGCAAAATCTTATAAAACATCCCCCGTTTTTCCCATAATTTAGTCCACAAATATTCCATGAACAAAGACGCAATCTATTCTGCCCCATACAGAAACAGATTTATGTTGCCCTCTCCCTGGTCCAAAATCACAATAAACATAATAATCGTCCTAGTAATCCTAAATATAGCAAAGCAAGTTCTGCACACAATAACATAGCACCCATTCCCCTCGCTCGAGCACCCAGCTGAAACAACAAACCAGCCCCAAAACACCCCCACCACCAAACTCTCACCCAAGCCAGAGCCCACCCCCCACCCGAACCCAACCCCTCACACCCCTTGTAGAGCAACAGGACAGTAGTCCTTGTGATCGTTTAGGCTGGTGTCCACACCCATTCCCCTGCATCCGAGACCCCCCTGCTAACAACATTGAGAGGCTGACCCTGATCCCTAGACCAGACCAGAAACTGAAAACTGAGAGGAAAGACAATATGATCAGATCAGCCTATTCTTCTACAGCCCATCAATAAGTGCCCCTCCCCACAATAGACAGCCATATAGAGCAATTTTAATTAAATCAAATCCAGAAACTCCTTTGCCTGTATCTCCGAGAGAAAATACTTTGTTTGAGCTTTAAAAATTACTTTCAGCTTGGATGGGAAAGTAAAAAAGACTGAGCGCCCTTGGCCTGAAACAAGGTTATTAACCGGCGAAGCTGCCACCTTCGTTCCACTGTTGCCGGACAAAAATCAGGCCGAACAAAAAATTGACAACCCTTCCCCAACCTCCTCTTATCTAGTCTAGCAAGATCAAAGATTTTCTCTCGGGCCAGAAAGGTATTGAAGCAAATCAAAATAGCTCGTGGCAGAGCAGTTGTGCCAGAGGGTCCAGGAGACTGCCTTTTCTTAAACGGAAACCAATGCGCCCGCTGTATTTTCAAATGCCAGTCCCACTGCGTGACCTCTGGAAAAGCCTCAGTGGATAGTTCTACTACAAACTACCTGACATCTTCACCTTCTTTGCCTTCATCAATTCCTAAAATTCTCAAGTTATTTCTTCTGGCCCTATTTTCCAAATCAGTCAACTTCCAGAGCATGTCCTCCTGCTGCTCCTTGATCACATTCGCCAATCCCTTCTGAGCCGCTACTGCATCTTCCAAAACAGAGATCCGCTCCTCAGCCTCTCCAATCCTAGAAGCAATGTCAGAGCAAGTTTTCACAACCCTGCGAATTGAGTTTTGCATTCTGCGACAAGTCCCTTGCGTACGGACATTCGCCTGTTGTGCCTCCTCACGATGTGTGATAATCGTTTGATAAATTGTAGATAGAGTCACTTCCTCCTGTGGTTCCATTAGAGGGTCTGTAAGAATGGCAGAGTTAGCAAAATTCCTTGGGGTAATCTGGCCCGGAATAACTGAGATAGAACCTGAGTCGCTCCTCTCCCTTAGCTGGGGGGAGCTTTAGATTTAGTAATCTTACGGACAGTACTAGCACCCCCAGATGCTGTCTCATCCTTAGATGCCTCCCTTAAACGCCAATCACCAGACTCACTGTCATAATCTGACCACTCTATCTCAGCCCCCTCATCTGCCAAGGAAATCTGACATGGAATAGAACTTATCAGTAGCTTCAGTACCCTCAGACTCCCTTGTGTCAGGAATGACATCCGTAGAAGGATTAATCAAGTCAAACAATGATAACTTAGCATTTAATTCACAGTTGGGTAAGACTTGAATAGTTGGCTGAACTACAGTTCCCAGAATGCATTGGCCAGAAGAAGTAAAAACAGTAGGGCTCCCATCGCTCGCTATCAATGGCAATGATGTCCCAGGCCCACTCACCGACAATTCTAACCCTAGATTATCGTTGAGACTGAGATCTGTTGCTAACGTGGTTACAGGCTTTATAGAAGGATCCAGTGAAATATTCTGCTTGCCACTGCCACTACCATCATCACGACTGAGAATTGATCCGGAGATTGGCTGTGGCTGCAAGGAAGCTAGGACTACCTACCCCTCCTTCACCGCCCGAAGTTTTAACGCTTTTGTAGAATCCAGCTGTCTCTCACCCACTCTCACAGCGCTGACCTCCGGGAGCGCTTTCTCTTTTAGGGGCTGCCGAAGAAATAACTCCGGGAGCGTCCGCCCACCTCTCGGCGCCTCTGCTGAGGCAGAAGCCGATCTCGATGCACCCGAAGAAGTCACTGGCTCATCAGCCCCCCCGGGAGCAGCCAAGCGGTCCTTTCCCTCAGGACCACCGAGAGCCACATTACGTGAAGCGCTGCGGGTTTTTGCAGCTGTTGAGGCTGCCTTCGCTACCGTCTTCTGGGCCATACTAGAAGCGGCAGGGATTCCGAATCAAAGCACAGAGTCAATTGGACGAGTCCGCCCAGATGAACGCGGACAGGAGCAGGAGCAGGAGCAGGAGCCAGGGGCGGTACGCGCCCACACCCAGGAGAGCTTTGCGGTAAGTCCCGCTTTCACTTGGTTGATTCTAGAGATCAGCGCCATACGCCAGCGGAAGATAGTGCAGTAATTATTATGTAGCTGGACTTTCACATCCAAGCATTTTTAGAAAGCCGATACGGAACCAAGGCATAAGGCAGGAGCAAAACGAACAACCGGAGGGGTGTAGTACTCCAGGGGAATACCGGCACCAGCCTACTCAGCCGAGGTCACGCCCGCCATCTTTGCCCTCTCGTCAATCTCTTTCTGTGTAACTCTGAAGAAACTAAGCATGCACGATTGACTGAGTGAAACTGTTATCTATTGTTTCCACGATTCTGAGATATGTTCTGATTCTAAAGGGAAACAAAGTTGTCATGTTTATGCTGTTGCCAGAAACTACTCCCTTCTTGTTTTTTAAGGAGTTTCTAGTGGCCTCTGAGTAAGTTGGCATACAAAGCAATTAAGTTTACTGTACTCGATATGGGTATAATAACCTCAGTCCTATGCCAAAACTATAGTGTTTATTATTCCAATGCGCAGAGCCTATTAGGTAAATAGGAACTGCACTACAAGGAGGAAACCCAAATGCCCCCTTAATTCCACTACCTGTGGTCGGGTTCCCTTTGAGAGAGTAGGTGTGGATATAGTGGGCCCACTTGAGCCTCCCACTGCTTCAGGAAACAAATTCATACTGGTGGTAGTGGATCATACCACCAGGTATTTTGAAGCCATTCATCATAGGACTACTAAAACCAGGGTAGGGTTTCTTAAGGAGGAGGTATCAAACCGAGGTTCCAACTTCATGTCTGCATACTTAAAACACAGGAATGAGTGTGGGTGATCTATAAGTTCACAATACCTTACAACCCACAAACCAATGGCCTTGTTGAGACATTCAACAAGACATTGAAAGGCATGATAACGGGACTCCCTGAAAAGCTCAAAAGGAGCATTGGCATACCCATACAAGCACTCACACATTCCGTTACTCACCCATACAGCCATTCTCACAGATGCTCAATGTTCAATACAGTCGCTCACACCTGATGTCAGTAAACAAAACACCTACTCAAACAGCCACTCATTCACCCATACAGCCACTTAAACACCCAGTGACTTACTCATACAGCCATTCAGACATCCAGTCACTCACCAATGTAGTCACTACACACCCACTTACACAGTGAAAGAGCCACTTACACCATCACTCACCCACCCATACATCTACTGGCATACCTACATACTCACCAATACTGACACTCACACAGCATCTCACTCACCTACACGGCTACTACTCAAACAACCACTTATACATCCACTCACACACCCATACGCACAAAGATACATAAAGTCACACAGCCACTCACAAGATATATATTAACAGTAGTATCACTCATTAGGAGTACATCTAGTATACTACTTTAAGTTTTATAGTACATTAGGATATATGTTTAACAATCATAATATCTTACAAAATACTTACACTCACTGGATGGTGACATCAGTGATGTCATCAGTGATGTCATTTGAGATGTCATCAGTGATGTCATCAGTGATATCACTGACCAAATCATGAGTGATGTAATATTTGAGGTCATAAGCAGTGCATTGTAGCGCCCTAAGTGATAGTTTGCTGAGGTAACTATAACTGCTGAATTTCACTGGTTTTGTATAAGTGAAATCTGACCCTAACTATAACGTCCCTGCAATCTTTTTTTTTTTCAGTGAATGTCTAAGGTTTTTAAAATTCTATTTCCTAATTATAACGTCCCTGTGACCTTTATTTTTTTCAGTGAATTCCTAAGGTTTTTGAACTAGTAAGCACGTTTGCAGAGTGGTGAAAAAAGAGGGCTGGGCCTCGAACAAGCACTCAGGAATACCGCTGTGTATGACTTACAGGAGGTACCAGAAGGGCTTTTTGGCTCCTAATGACCCTCGGGATTAAAGTGGACTTAACCCCCAATCAGTAGTGCACCATGAGCCATGTTTGAAGAGTAGTAGAGAAAGGGGGCATGTCATCCGAACACTTCTTGCAGATCACGCTGTGTGGGACTTACTGGAGGTAACAGGAGGGGATTTTGGACCCTAAGGTGTTTGCAGCATGGTGAAAAAGGGGTGTGACCTCTGACCACCTCATAGAAATCCCTTATGTGGGGCTTACTGGTGGTAACAGGAGGTCTTCATGGCCCCTAAGGACCCTCAGAAGTCAAGGGACTTCATCCCCAAACCAGGAGCATACCAGGATGCGCATTTGCAGAGTAGTAGAGAAAGGGGCCGGGGCCTCCTGCGAGTTGTGTTTTTTGGGAGGATTTACAAAATGGGGGCTGTGTGGCCCCCTGTCCCCAGACCATTTTGGGCCCCGGGGACCTATCCCCAGGGACCTGATCTTTTTTTTAACAATTACATTTTCAATGGGGGGGGCTGCGTGGCCCCCCTCCTAATGCCTATTTCAGCCCTGGAGAACCCATCCCCGGTGCAAGGCTTTTATTAATTTCTTTTTCAAAAAGGAGAGCCTATATGGGACACGGGGACTGCGTCCCCCGGAGCCAGACCGTCATCTTTTTGTTTTAATGGGGAGGGGGGACAGATAATGCCCCGGGGACTCCATCCCCGAGGCATGGCCATGTCATTGAGGAATGGTGGGGGACCATCAAGGCCCCTGCCAGCTCCCCACCTACTGCGGAGCCAGCACTTCTTTTGGGCAGAGGGAGCAGCAAACATGCAGCTCCCTCTGCCCAAAAGCAATTCTGCTCTGCTCATGGAAGCCAGAGCCTTTTCATGTAAATAGCAAACTGCAATGTCCTATGGGTGGGAACCCTGGGACATTTCTGAAGCTATCCCTGGGGGGGGTGGGAGTGCCCAGGGACATGCAAGACTCCTGGAGGGGGGGTGTGCAGCTCCCCTCCTGTTTTGTAGTTAACCACATGAAGGTGGTGGTCCCCTGGCCAGTGGGGGAGGCCATAGGGCCTCCCCCACATGTTAAAAACAAATACATATATGTGTGTATATATATATATATGGATAGATATATATATATATATATATATATATATAGATATATATATATATATATATATATATATATATATATATATATTTATATATATATATATATATTACCTACTGGCGGTCGCCAGTAGGTATATATAGTTAGGATTTTTTTTGAATAGGGATTTCTGAAAATTCTATGTTGAATAACTTTGGCGTTGATGGACGGAATTGACTGAAATTTTCAGGAAAATGGCACATTTTGTTTCTGAGCGTCCCCTGAAAGTTTGGGGGGGTTTCGTCAAGCGGGGGCCGAGAAAAAAGGGGGGTCCCAAAACGTGTTTTTAACATTGAGTTTTCCATAGGGCGGTTGGACTCACTTTTAGCCCGAACGGCGGAATGGATTTCCACCAAACTTGGCAAAATTGTAGGGACTGGTACCCCGATGTGCCTTTGCTATGTCTCAAGATATATGCTCCAGTGGTTTTTCCGAAAATTAACTTTGAAAAATATATATTGGGCTACATTGGGCTATATATATGTTAGAGCCCAAATGTAGCCCAATGTAGCCCAATGTAGCCCAAAGATGGCCACCAGAGACAAAAAAAAACAAATGTAGCCCAAATATCAGCCAGATGTAGCCCAACTATAGCCCAATGACAGAATGTCCCAGAGTGTCCTAAAGAACAACTAGAGCGCTAACAGTCTTACTTATGACAAAAGTATGGCACACTTGAAGTCATCTTGATTGGAATAAAGTGTTAACACTTAAAACATTTAATTTGCCAAGGAACAAAATGAGGGGGTTCATTTTGCCATAGAAATTATGATTATTGCTGAAGAAAGAAACATTAGGGCACATTTTGAGTGACTTCTCAAATCCTCTTATATTTCATTAAAAAAATTCTGATATGCAGTCTCCCAAGATGGCCACCAGAGACAAAAGAGCCCAAATGTAGCCCAAATATCAGCCAGATGTAGCCCAACTATAGCCCAATGACAGAATGTCCCAGAGTGTTCTAAAGAACAACTAGATAGCTAACAGTCTTACTTATGACAAAAGTATGGCACACCTGAAGTCATCTTGATTGGAATAAAGTGGTAACACTTAATACATTTAATTTGAAAAGGAACAAAATGAGGGGTTTCATTTTGCCATAGAAATGATATATATATATATATATATACTAGCAGCCCGCCCCAGCGTTGCCTGGGGCAGAAGGGGGCTAGGGGCAGCATTTCAGGCTTGCGTGCACTCCCGCCCCGGCCCCCGCCCGCCACAACATTGTCTGTGTCCCGGACAATGTCGTGGCGGGCGGGGGCCGGGGCGGGAGTGCATGCAAGCCTGAATTGCTGCCCCCAGACCCTAAGCCTTACCGCAGTTGTTCCGGCCCAACCTCCCGCACCGGCTCACTCCCGCCCCATGTCCCAGAGCCTTACCTGAACCGCCGCTCCTCCCCGAGCTCCTCACTTCACCGCCGCTACTCCTCATCATCACGTACGTTGCGACCAGCGCTACGTCGTGGCCGTCAGCATCGCGGCCGGCGCTACTTTCAGGGCACTACTTTTTTTGTAAGTTATATTTTTACATTTATGTTTTTTTTAAATTTTCTATAGCCTATGTCCATCTGCACACCCTGAGGATTACGACAATGTATTGGGTGTGTGGATTGGCGCTGTGGTTCCCGAGTTTACCTTGCCAAAAGGTTTGTGTTCTCTCTTTATAATAGTAGTATAAATATATATATATATATATATATTTATATATATATATATATATATATATATATATATATATATATATATATATATATATATATATATAATTTTCAGGAAAATGGCACATTTTGTTTCTGAGCGTCCCCTGAAAGTTTGGGGGCGTTTCGTCAAGCGGGGGCCGAGAAAAAAGGGGGGTCCCAAAACGTGTTTTTAACATTGAGTTTTCCATAGGGCGGTTGGACTCACTTTTAGCTCAAACGGCTGAATGGATTTCTATGAAACTTGGCAAAATTGTAGAGACTGTTTGCCCGATGTGCCTTTGCTAGGTCTCAAGATATGTGCTCCAGTGGATTTTGAGAAATTAACGTTCAAAAAAATATATATATCTGTGACAGCGTCCCGGTTAGCGCCCCGGTTCGCGTACCAGACGTGTAACGGAACTTCGCGAGGAGAAGCGGATTGGCTCTCCGGTGACTGTCAACATTCTAAACAGTCCGGAGCGGCCGCCATCTTGTCTCTCGGTAGGATCGAGAGACAAGAGGTGGAAATAAACGAAGGGGGAAATGAATGAAAGAGGGCAAGGTAGACCCCTCCTGACCCCCTAGGATTGATGTGGGGGCTATTAAAGGGTCCCGCGGGGCAAAAAAAAAAAAAAAAATAATTCGATTTTTCGCGGTGGAAGCGCTACCCGGTACGCAAACCGGGTAGCTCACCGATAGCGTAACGGGAGTCCGCCATCTTGTGTTTCGGATGAATTTAGTCACAAGACGGAGGATAAACAATGTTGGGAATGGGTATAAGGGGGCACGGGAGACATATCCTTACCCCCTAGGTTTTCTGAGGGTGGCTGAGGAGGCCCATATATGTAAAAAAAAAACAGCCTTTTTTTTCAAATTTTTGCACGGTTAGCGCCCGGTCCGCGCACCGGGTAGCGTTCCGGAAAGCGTAACAAGGGGAAAACCAAGGGAAACAGTAAAATAATATTGGTGGGTTATCCTGGAGGTGACGAACCTCAGCAACGCTATAATTGATTGGATGCCACCTCTGCATGTGGCGGTGCATAGTATAGTTTCCAAACTATACTTTTTGTCTGTGCCTCGGGACAGAACTGCATCGCAATGAGGCATGTCACCAGCCGGGCATTGACCTTTTTTTGCCCTCGAGGGTAAGAAAAAAATTGCCATATAAAATGGTCTAAGCGGTGGGATTGCCGGGGCTCTTCACGCAAGAACTGCCTCGGCTCTACCTCCTCTTCCTCTTCTTCTTCCTCTTCCTCTGGGTTTGGAAGGAACTTTGCAGGTGGTCCTTCCTTCCTAGGTGGTTGTGGTGGTGGTGGGGGTCCACCAGCTGCAGCTACTACAGATGCCATGACTGAACAAGCAGAAACAGGTCTTCCTCTCACAAAGATGAAAGTCAGAGTGAGGAAGAAAGGTGGGGGCTTTCATCATTTGGGAAAAAAAATGTTCTAAACCAATGAAAAGTGTTAATTTCAGGTCACATGACCAGTTACGCTTACGTTTCGCGTCCCACTCCGCGCCCGGAGCGCTTCCGGGGTGCTGCCCTTCGCACCTCGGGTCGCGCTCCGGAGCACTTCCGAGTGCGCTAACGCGGCGCGTCATAAGACGCATTACGCGGCAACGCGATACGTCGCGCTTACGTGACACGTCACAATGTTGTTTTCGAATGCGGCAGTTGTGCTAACGGAACGTTTCCCGGTGCGCGGATCGGGTCGCAGCACCAAATTGAGCTAACGGGAAGCTACCCGGTGCGCGGACCGGTAGCGGAAAAAAAAAAATATATATATATATACATAAAAAAATTATATTAAATACATAAAAAATATATTTTTCCTTCAAAAGAAGAATATATTTTACAGCTTTTGATAATTGCAATTAAAAAACCATTGAAATTCACTGAAAAAACCATAGGTTATAGACCATATATAGTTAGGAATTAGCATTTGCAAAACCTTGAAAATTCACTGAAAAAACCATAGGTTATAGACCATATATAGTTAGGAATTAGCATTTACAAAACCTTATTTTACTCACACAAAACCATTGAAATTCGCATATATAGTTAGTTGCACTAACTATATATCGCGCACCCGCAATCCACTGCTGATGATGTCACATATTACATCATTCATGACATGGTCAGTGACATCACTGATGACATCACTGATGACATCTCAAATGACATCACTGATGACATCACTGATGACATCTCAAATGACATCACTGATGACATCTCATTTGACATTACTGATCACTTCACTGATGATATCATTCATGTGATAATACGATGAACCTCTTCAGACTCTAATATAACCTTAGATACAATCAGTGTAAACAGACACTCACAGACTGTCACTCATCCATGGAGTTACTCACACACCTAGTCAGTCATGCAAAGAATCAATCACACCTCCATTTACTCAACTATACAGTTATACACACCTTACTTATTCAAACATATACATATTTACTCTCTTATACAATCCCTGATACAAGTTCACAATGATCCATACAGCCACTCACACATTCACTGGCTCTTATGCACAGTTATTTATATATGTCAACTCTCACATGTACTGTGTTTTACATATGTACTTACTTTGACATGTAGCACTGAGATATCCATTCACTCACCAATACACTCATGCACACAGTCAACCGCCCATACAGCTGTTTCCACATGCACTTTTGAACCCATACATCTAGTGAATCAACTGCTCACACATCTATGCACAGAGTCATACACCTCCCAGCCACCGACACACACACTCAGTCTCCCATACAAATACTTGGGCAACCAATCAATAACCCATATAGTTTCTCATATAGATACTGATCAACACATGCAGCAGTTTACAGAACAACAGACATAATGATGCACAAATTAAAACAGTTTAGTCACTAACCCATGCACTCAGTGAGACACATTTAATCACTCACTCATACAGTCAGTCATGCACCTACTAAATCCTTCATCCAGGCACTTATACATCCACTCATTCTTCAATATGTAAGACATATTTTAACTTTACAGAAACATACAGTCACTGGATGTTGTCATCAGTGATGTCATCAGTGATGTCATTTGAGATTTCATCAGTGATGTCACTGACCATGTCATGAATGATGTAATATGTGACATCATCAGCAGTGGATTGCGGGTGCGCGATATATAGTTAGTGCAACTAACTATATATGCGAATTTCAATGGTTTTGTGTGAGTAAAATAAGGTTTTGTAAATGCTAATTCCTAACTATATATGGTCTATAACCTATGGTTTTTTCAGTGAATATATATATATATATATATATATATATATATATATATATATATATATATATATATATATATATATATATATACATATATATATATGAGAGGAGGCGATTGCAAATCCCCTTCGAGGCTTCTGCTTCTTTCATTGAGAGGAGGCGATTTCTTCATTAATTCCACACGTGTGCCAGAAGCGCGTTCAGGAGCTCACTCACTACTTGTGGCTTGGAGAATCTGGACCTAGCCTCGGCTCCGCCTGTTTCTTCATTTTTGTGAATATCTCCGAGCTCGCCGGCAGTCCAAGCGATTTGAAGCGGCTAATTGAGACATTTGCCTCGGCCGGGCGGGTTGCATTGTTCTCCCGCCCCTGCGACTTTGCTACTTGGACTCTCGGTTTGTGAGGTATGGGGACTCGAGGCAGCACCTTCAACTTCTTTTGCGGGTCTTGTCCTGCATTGACCCCAACCCCCGCTATTTTCCTGCATTTTCATCAACGTCCCTCAGCCACACTTACCTGGGAACAACCAGTGCATCCTGGGTCACGAAGTCCGCTGACTTTCTCGGACCGGCTGCAACTTCACCTGTGAGGGGCGGAGCTAACATTATGCACCTATCAGAGTGCGGTTGGGTGTATTTTCTTTGCAGGACATTTGGGACTTCCTACACACTCACCGCAGGCGCTGACGAAGGCCAACCCGGCCGAAATGCATTCGCCATTTTAAAGAATAAAGGATGTTGTCTTGCAAATCCCCTTCGAGGCTTCTGCTTCTTTCATTGAGAGGAGGCGATTTCTTCATATATATATATATATATATATATATATATATATATATATATATATATATATATATATATAAACAAAGTCCTGTCCCTCTTATTGCAGCCAAGAGGGAAACAACACAAGTACGGGCCACCAAGTTATTCAATAGAATCCAAAGGAACGGGTTCACAGTCCCGTAATTTATTTAATGTTCATCCAAGTGAAACAGACAAGTGTCCGCTCCAGACGAGTTTTGATCGCCACAGCGATATATATAGATATCCACAACCAACTCTGGCACACGTGATCATTTAGGCAGGCACCAACTCCGCAGTTCCAGTTCTTCAGGTAAGATTTTATTGAATTAAATATCTGGCTGTAATGCATTTCGGCAGGATCCCCTGCCTCGTTCACACAGCGAGCTACAATGCTGTAATTACTTTTAAGTCAATGAATACGATCACACTGTGTCATAAACACAAACAACATAATTCAACATACACAAATTTCATTGCCCATTACGTGGGTTTGACAAATGTTCTAGCTTGTTCTATGTTTGTCCATTCTTTGCCCAGATATTTCTAATTTTTTTAATTTTTTATTTTCTTTTTTGCATTTTATTGAATCAACGTGTTCAGTGCATATACATGAGATTAACTACTTACTTTACTTCCCTCTAGTCAGACCCACACATGTTGTAATATTTTGTTGTGTGTATCAATGCCCAGCCCCTTATCATATATTTCTCCATTGTATTCATCCCAAGTCAAGTTAGTTGGCATGTATACAATATTAGGTCTATATAAGGCAGCAAAATTATGTATGGCTGAGATACCCGCCACCCCCTCTCAACACAATCCCCAAATGAGGGAAACCGGAAACAGTTCTTGAAGTTTTTGGAAGTGGGAGGGAGTGACCCTCCCGGCCGTATTTATTAAAAACAAAAATTAAAAACATTTAAACATTAATGTACAATTTCATACCACACTGCGATGTTTGGCTAACCTTAACAGATTCTCTAATACAGAGGTTCTCCTAGCCGATCTAACATCCTACAAAACATTTACTTGAAATATTGAAATTGTACATCCTAACGTTTAAGGGCCAACGGCAAGGTCGTAACCGGTGTCAAGATCCCTAACCAGACATACCCCCCCCACTTGGGAGGGGCGACAGCACTGAGGCGTACTCACGTGCAACTACTACAATTTCCCTTGTCTTGACGGGGGCACTTATCAACTCGACGCCAGTTAAAGGTCGTTCGAAGACTCGTGTGAGGTATCTAGAAGGTATCGTAGACCTCCCCCCAACCCCACACAACTTACCGCATCTGCCGTCGCAGATGTCACTGGCCCCGGGAAATTCCCCAGGAGGGGGCTGTAACCCCTCCTACACAGGAAGGGGCCTTGACCGCCTTTCCTCTTCTTCCGGCGACCCATCCTTAGAAGGGACCGCCTCCCCGTTGAGGGGCCAAAGGCCACCTCCCCCGAGCGCTCCCATCCGTGTTGGGTGACGCCCACTCATAGGGATCTTCCAATTAGTGCTCACCGATCATGACCTTACCGCCTACCGCCTGACCGAAATAAATACGACAAGTGCTAACTAAACGAAACTACATTGGCCACTATGACCGAAAAACCTGTGTCTAAATGGACCTTAAATCCGACATTCTTTAATCACCAACTTGTAACATTGTACCAATCTTTATTACACATTAAATATCAACATAACACCAAACAACCTGAAAACGAAATAAAATAACTGATCAACTTTATTAAAACAACTAGCTGTCCTCAGGGGCTGGTGGGTGGGTCAAAATTGGCTCTTCGTTCCGTCTCGAGCTCACGTGCAGCGGGGAGGTGCAGCTTCAGAGCACAGGAACAAGAGGATGTCTTCTGGTCTTGCGTCTCTTTTTATCCATCTTCAGGGCGGGCGTAAACCCGCCCCTGCCTGCCCCGAGGGCGTGGCCGGCGGCGTCCGTGTCTAGGCCAGCCCACTCAAGGGCGGGAAAAAGCGCGCCCCGGCTACGCCGCTTCGGGCATACCAGCCGAGACGCGCCTCCCGCCCAAAAATGTCTTCCCGGGGGGATCGAGGCACTCTGCCATACGTTCGGGGGGACCGAGTGGTCGCCCCTTTCCATATGGCTGAGATACCCGCCACCCCCTCTCAACACAATCCCCAAATGAGGGAAACCGGAAACAGTTCTTGAAGTTTTTGGAAGTGGGAGGGAGTGACCCTCCCGGCCGTATTTATTAAAAACAAAAATTAAAAACATTTAAACATTAATGTACAATTTCATACCACACTGCGATGTTTGGCTAACCTTAACAGATTCTCTAATACAGAGGTTCTCCTAGCCGATCTAACATCCTACAAAACATTTACTTGAAATATTGAAATTGTACATCCTAACGTTTAAGGGCCAACGGCAAGGTCGTAACCGGTGTCAAGATCCCTAACCAGACATACCCCCCCCACTTGGGAGGGGCGACAGCACTGAGGCGTACTCACGTGCAACTACTACAATTTCCCTTGTCTTGACGGGGGCACTTATCAACTCGACGCCAGTTAAAGGTCGTTCGAAGACTCGTGTGAGGTATCTAGAAGGTATCGTAGACCTCCCCCCAACCCCACACAACTTACCGCATCTGCCGTCGCAGATGTCACTGGCCCCGGGAAATTCCCCAGGAGGGGGCTGTAACCCCTCCTACACAGGAAGGGGCCTTGACCGCCTTTCCTCTTCTTCCGGCGACCCATCCTTAGAAGGGACCGCCTCCCCGTTGAGGGGCCAAAGGCCACCTCCCCCGAGCGCTCCCATCCGTGTTGGGTGACGCCCACTCATAGGGATCTTCCAATTAGTGCTCACCGATCATGACCTTACCGCCACAGGCCGGATAGTTGACCGGCTATCCGGACCCCCCACAAAACTCCTACCTAAAGGTCATGTTTCAAAGATTTCAACCATGCTAAGAGGTCTCCTAAGAACAACTCATTCCCCACCCAAGACAAATGCACACCATCCCCCAAATACATCCTGTCATCATTAATACAGCTATGAGAAATAGAATGCAATGTCCTGGAACGGAACAACCTACTCACTTTATTGTTAAGCTTTCTAACAGAGTGATTCAAAGCAGGTATAGAGATAGCCCCCCGCCACACCTTTCGTGGAATCAAATGGGACCATGCAATCGTGCACCCCGGAACTCTCCTCGCCAACCAACTTACAGTGGAAAGCATTGCCTCCAGGAGTAGTCGTCTACCGATGGTGACCAAATCATTGCCCCCAACATGCACTATAACTATAGACGGCGGTGACCTTGTCCGCCCTAACAAACCCTCAAAAAATGTTTGAAACTGGTCAATACAGAGACCGCCCCTTCCGTAGAAGGACATCCTGTACCCGTATTCCCCAGCTACGTGAATCATGTCACCTGCTTTGAATACGTCTGCGGCACGCCTCACGTATGAGTGGCCCACGACCCACACCTCCTTTTTCACAGCCGGTGATGTCTGACCGCTGGCCCGGTGTAAGGTCGACTGCATAGTCCGCCCCGCCTCATAGGCTTGCGTAACTGAAACCAAACAAAAAACAAGAAGCGTGAGTACAGAGTACATAATGACAGCTTCACAACATGTGCAAACGCACATATCTTTTATAACAATTGGAGGACCAACGCCCCATTCGTTTCACTTGCTCAACATTAAGACCCCTGGCTGTAGCTTCCGTAGCAGCCCCTATCCGAAAGGAATGGGTCCCAAATTCGCCCGGGTTCAAGCCCGCAGCGGCAACCGACATCGCAAGCACCCGCTGAAACTGAAATTTCGTCAGTGGGGTGGCGTCCGCGTGTCTTAACAAAGTCCCCCCCCCATGATGCCACCCTTCGTGCTAGGTAATCCTCTAAACACTTTACCGGACATATGGAGGACCCAGGAATCCTGCGTATGATGACGCAGTCACCCATCCCATCTTGGTCAGTCTTAGACCTTACAAAGGAGACAGTCATTGTTTCTCCCCTGATCTGAACGTGTTCCCGGCACAAACCCCCCGCCACATCCAGTTTGTTCCTTGCAACTAGTTCGCTTACCCGCATTGCTCCGTGAAATGCTAACGTAAACGCGGCTCGGAACAGCACTGCCTCAAACTGAGAGGAACATGTGGCAGGAAGTGTAGCCAACAACTGGGACAATCTATCCAAACCTATCGGGCGCCTTTCATCTACTCTGCGACCCTCAAGGCATTGCCACCCCCGCAGCGCTTTCTGTACAACGAAAGACGCTGTTGGGTCCTGGATAGCGTGTGCTCTGGCAACAAAGGAAATGGCAGCACGATGCCTCTGGGCCGTAGCCACCGATTTCCCAGCCCTACGTAAGGACATCAGGAAATTCACCACCCATTCCTCATGACCCCAAAGTCGCTCTCCATCACTCCCCAAAAAGGCTAAATAGGCCCGAAACGCCCCTTCATATGCCTTCCTCGTCCTTGGTGCTAGACTCTCTCCCACGAGGTGACGAAGTTCGGGGCACCGAGAGACCAGAGAGCTTCGGTAAAGGGTGCCGGCTCCGGGTCCGCTGAGGGAAGGAAACCCGAAAAAGCCTGCATTTGAAAACGAGACAGTGCGTCAGCTGCCTGATTCATCACCCCTGGCACGTGTTTTGCTCTGAATAGCACGTTCAATTGCATAAATAGTAAAACAATTTCTTTAAGCAGTCTTAAGATCAGTTTACAACGTGCTGCCTGACTATTGATGCACTCGACCACAGTCATAGTGTCCGACCAAAATATGACCGAGTGATTTTTGAACACATCGGGCCATGTTCTCAAGGCCACCAAGATGGGAAACAGTTCGAGGAAAGCAATATTACTCGTCAGACCCTTCTCATGCCACCAAGTCGGCCATCTTTGTGCCGACCATTTTGTGCCGAAGATGGCGCCAAAACCTATGCTTCCCGCCGAATCTGTCCATAGCCCCAGCTCCTCAGAAGACACGGCTGGTTTATTCCAGACGATTCTACCATTGAAATCCGCCAAGAATGCTAACCAAATACGCATGTCCTGGCGGATCTCGGCCGATAGTCTCGTGCGATGATGGCTTTCTTTAAGGCCGACCATCGCCTGGGCAATTGAACGGGAAAAGGGGCGGGCCATTGGTATTACCCTCAGGGCAAAATTCAACTGTCCCACCACCTGCTGTAATTGTTGCAGCGTAACTTTTGATGCATTTATACACAATTGCAGCGCAGCCCTGAACTTCAACACTTTCTCGGCTGGCAAACGGAAACACCCCTCAATGGAGTCCAACTCGATCCCCAGAAACTCGAGGCAAGTCGTAGGACCCACTGTTTTACCCGGCGCCAATGGCACGCCTAACTGTTTCATCAACACACAAAATTCGGCCAAGGCCCGGCCACATTCAAGACCCCCGGCTGCCCCAAGAAATAAGAAATCATCAAGGTAGTGCATTACATCTTGGAAACCCGTATGCTTTGTGAAGACCCATTGTAGAAAACAACTGAATTTCTCGAAATAAGCACAGGATATAGAACACCCCATTGGCATACACCTATCCATGTAATAACAACCCTGAAACATGAAACCTAGGAGACGCTGGTCGTCTGGGTGTACCGGGAGCAATCGGAACGCTGACTCGATATCTGACTTCGCCATCAGCGCCCCGGGCCCCAGGCGATTCAAAATGGCTACGGCCTCATCGAAGGATGCGTACCGCACCGAACACACTTCTGGATCGATTGCCTCATTTACGGAAAGACCTCGTGGAGCTGATAAGTTATGAATTAGTCGGAACTCTCCAGGGTCTTTCTTGGGGACTACCCCTAAGGGAGAACAAACAAAATTCTGGACTGGGGGTACAGTAAACGGGCCAGCGACCCGACCTCGAGTCACCTCTTTTCGGATCTTATCCTGTACTACGGTTGTATGCTGCAGGACGGAAAGTTGGTTTTTACACTTATCCACACCCTGAAAGTCCCCTACCGGGATGCGGAAACCATACGAAAAACCGTTTCGCAGCACCCCAGCAGAAGTACGATCCGGGTAATCACTGAGCCAAGGGATCATTGCCAGGGTATCAATGGGAGTGGGTAAAGGTGCCCCTCGGACTATATTAGACCTGTTTGGCACCTCCTCTCCCCCCGTTATCACCCGTTCTGGCTCTGCACGAGGCCTCAGGATGGGACGACCCACAACCACTACATTCATGTTTGAATTTACACGATCCCTGCGGTCTCGTACATTTTCCTCTGTTGTAATTAAAACAGAAACCCTTTCTTCCGGTATTGCCGGTAGGTTTCGAGTGATCATCGGCCCCCGAACCTGATCGAAAGGGCGTCCCCGCATATTGTCGGGAGGATTCACCCACATTACTTCCCACCAACGGCATTTTTAACATCCCTGACTCCTTCATTTTATCCCAGGTCAAGGCATCATAACAATCCCAGGTTAAACTTTTATTATGCTCCTTTTCCTTTCTGAACATATTATCGTAACAAAACCAATGATTCCCCTGGTGCGATGTCGAGTATCCCATGATTCGTGATTGGTAGATTGGGAACTCGGAAAGCAACTCAGGCCTACGTTCCCCCAGGATTGATGTAAAGATTCCCCAGGCATTGCCCCAATTGGCGATATTCTCATTCACTTTAAAGGCGGCCATTTTTGCGCGCCAAACACTCGGATGCATTAGGTCCTTCTGACTCTTTACATGCTCCACCTCATAATGATCAACAAGTAACGAAAAAATGTTCACATACTCCCCCGCCCAAATCTTTTCCTTAATTGCTAAAGGAACATGTTGCCCCAACTTTTCTCTCCGAGAGGGTGTTGACTCATCCCTCGCGATCGGCAATGGCCGCTTACCTGCACCTGACGCTGCCTCTGTGGTCGCAACCGTCCCTGGTGTCTTGTCCCCCACTGCAGCCGGCACGGGCACCTTGGCTGCTTCCCGTTTCTCACGCAATTGCTTAATCAGCTCCTGCGCTTCGACAGCCGTGGCGCCCTCGTTACCTTTTCCCAACCACGCTGCCAATTGTGCTGCCAACTCGGGCGGCATATCATCCTCGGACACGGGGGTGATCGGATTCCCCTCCTCCGGTACGGGAGTTGGAGCCTCGAGCGGAGCACTGGGACCGGGGATCTCTTCTTCCGCTGCCCCCCTCCTGGGCCTCTTGTTTTTCCCTCCCGGGGCTGCTCCCGCCAAAGGACGTTTTGGACCCCTTTCCTCATTCTTGTCCACCCGCTTCCTTAGCTCGGACATCTCTTTCATGAGAACACGCAGCATCTGGTCGGTATTCATGGGCTTTCCAACCTTCTTCGGCATTCTCCAACAAAGTAACTGAAAAACAAACAAGAACGATTAAAACGCTCAAAATTGGCTCTTCGTTCCGTCTCGAGCTCACGTGCAGCGGGGAGGTGCAGCTTCAGAGCACAGGAACAAGAGGATGTCTTCTGGTCTTGCGTCTCTTTTTATCCATCTTCAGGGCGGGCGTAAACCCGCCCCTGCCTGCCCCGAGGGCGTGGCCGGCGGCGTCCGTGTCTAGGCCAGCCCACTCAAGGGCGGGAAAAAGCGCGCCCCGGCTACGCCGCTTCGGGCATACCAGCCGAGACGCGCCTCCCGCCCAAAAATGTCTTCCCGGGGGGATCGAGGCACTCTGCCATACGTTTGGGGGGACCGAGTGGTCGCCCCTTTCCATTTTCTGTGTTATGCGCTAGCCTGGTTGGAAATATTTTCCAATAAGGCATATACATGATCTCTGATGAGATAATAAATAAATAGATGTGATAAACTGTGGCAATAAAGTGCAAGTGCAAATACCACGCACTGTTAGAGAGTCAGTGTCAGATATCCCAGCCTTTATATTGAATCATTTTATTGCTGTATACTACATGCTGTTTAAACTCAACCTGTCTATACCCATTCTGTCACTCCAAAATGGAAATGAGCGTGCAGGCTTAAACGGGCTCACAGTCCCTAATGTATCTCAAATATGTGCAATTACGCTATGAAAGTGCAAATGCCACTAGGTGTAATGGACTCACACTATCACTTAAACAAAATACCTGTTCTGAACATAAAATGCTTTCTTCTAGTCTCTGAACTATCAAAGTGCAAATTCATCAGTGCATGTTATCTATATAAAGTGCAAATGCATTAATAGAAAAACTATTGAAGTATCCGTATAAGCTTCCCTGAGCATAATACCTACTTGGGACGGAGTGAGCTTTATTCTAGTCTTCGTTATATCAAAGTGCAAGTGATTCAGTGCATGCTCTTTTTGTAAAGTGCAAATGCCATTTTTGGAGAACAATTCTAGAATATTAGCATAAAGTGCAATTGCATGTATATGATACTGGTTAAAAATATATCAGTACAGTCTAGTCCAAATAGTGCATATCACTAACACCCTAATATATGCATACAAATAACTTTTTTGCCTAACTGCCTTACTCACTCTATATGGAAGAGAACATTGGGGTATGATCTTAAAACCAAGATGTTCACATGAAAATACATATCTATGAAATAAAAAAGTATTAAAACATTAAAGCATTGTACAGACATAATCTGCATATTCCATTTGTAATCTCCATTTTTCTAAGGATGGATTGGTCCTTTACATGTTTCTCTTCTTTGAGATGGACATGCAAATCTTCATCAGAGTTTAAACCTCTAGGTGTATTACAATCAAACATTAGTATATATTGATATTCTAGTTGCCTAAGCTTGCCTTTGTGATTTCCACCTCGTCTGCTTCTGGGGACAAAATTAACTACAAAATACATCAGCTCCTCAACCTTGCCTGCATGGATAGCATTAATGTGACGGGCTACAGGATATAACTTATCTCTGTTTTTTACCGCCCTAAGGTGCTGGAGAATCCTGACATGAACCATATGAATTGTACTACCCACATAAACTTAGGGCAGGTACATTGAAGGACGTACACTACATGGTCGCTTTTACAGTTGAAAAAACTTGGAATTTGTGAAGGTTTATTCATTAATGGAAGTTGGATCTCCTTTTTATTTATTCCATGCTTACACACCTTACACTTCAAGCACCTGTTGGAGCCTGGATTTACCCTCAGCCAACTCTCGGTTTCAACTACCTCAGGGCTGTTTTTCACCAATTGCTGCCTCATAGATTTGGCACTTCGGTAGGAGATGAGGGGTTTAACTGTAACTAGACTTCTCAGTGTTGAGTTCCCTTTGACCAGATACCAATGCCCTTTCATGCAGTCTATTACCCTTACATGATAGGCATTGTATCCAGTCATCATCCTGGCTTCTTGTGTAGTATCTCCAGGTGTTTTTTTCTCTTTTTTTTCTTTGAATAAAATGTCCTCTCTAGGTTGTCCATCCACTTTCCCTAATTCTTGATTCAAGACTGCTCTCTCTTTAAATATTACTGTTAAGTCAGTTTTTGCTTGCTTAAGAGAGCTGGCCTCACTGCAAGCTCTCTTCTAAAAAAAAAATAAAAAAAATATCTATATCTATTTATCCTCAGAAGTGAATTGATTTATATTTATTCATATGCAAGTGAAAATTAAGCAAGATACATAAGTTGAGCAAAAAGAAATCTTATTCACAGCAAATTGTTTTACCGCAGTGTGATTGTTTAGATTAGGGAGGTGGAAGGACTCATTGCGCTGGAATCCTTGTATAGAGAAAATGAGTTTGGTGGCACTGCCATGGAAATGGATGATGTATTGGGCAACCTGAGTATTAACTGGGAAACACCAAGTGGCAGGGGTTTCAAACCTAAATCTAAATTAATTCCAACCCTGCTGCATGATAATGTGGATGTTTTCCATGAAATCATGATCTAGGAGTTGATCAAGAATAAATAAACTTGGTTAAAATTGCCAGACAATTTATCCAGTTTACAAAGAAATGCCCTGCTATACTTGGAAAGGCTAAATCTATTGTTGAAAATCCCTCAGATAAGGGGAGTAATGTTGTTCTTGATGCCAGTATTTATGAATTAGAAGTTATGAGGCAGTTGTCCCAGGAAGATTGCTATGAAATAATAAATGTTGATATTTATAGAATCTCTGTATTAAAATATAATGAATTTTTAACAAACTAGCATGACAGGGGAATTCTTGATTTTGATGAATGCACTTTTTTAAGAAAGGGTCTCCCCAAAGTACTATCATTTTATGTACTTCCTAAAGTACACAAAAACAGCAGCAATCGCCCGGGAAGAATGATTAGTCTCTTCTAAAGAGGGTTTCTTGAGATTTCTTTCTGTTTCCATATGTGGCTGCCTTACGTTTTTATTTTAAGGAAAGTGGGGACTTTTCATCAAAGATCTTTGTTATAGAGTGGTCTTACTGATACTTGATGATCATACTGGATGTGGTCTCATTGTACAGCTGTATAGATCACAGCTTTGGGATCAAAGCATGTCAATATTTCTTGAAGAGAAGACCTGTCATGTTCTTCGAACATGATAAGATGTTAGTAAACATGATTACATTCTGTCTCCAGGAAAATATCTTTGTATATGATGGGACCTTTTACACACAAAATGTTGGTACTGCAATGGGCACCTGCTTCAACCCCAGCTTTGTGAATCTCGTGATGGGCTGGTGGGAGGAGCAGGTGACGTGGAGCGAGGATTGGCAAAAAATGTTACCACTTGTTTTAATTTTGTTCCGGTACATAGATGATTTATTTATTTTGTGGAGTGGCCCTAGGGAAATGGTGTATGAATATGTGACCAACTTGAATAATAATCCTTTCAACTTAAAATTTATGGCCACCATTAGTTCACATTATATTGCTTTCTTTGATGTTTTATTGTAAGTAGAGGGATGAAAAACACAGTCCACCATACACCGCAAGCCCACAGCTAGGAACAGTACTCTGTATTTTGGAAGTCCACATCATAATAATGTAATAAAAAAGCTTTAGACTGAAATGTATTTTCAGCAGCCCGAAGTATTGGAGATTCAGACTTCACATGTGAAAAAAAGATTTAGAAAGAGGGGCTTCACGCCTAAAGTATTTAATACAGCCAATGAGAAGGCATTACCCTTAACAAGAGTTCGGTTAGTTCATTCCAATGAGATAAAAAGAAAAAAGAACCAAGTATATGAATTATCAACACCTATAATTCTTCATCACATACAGTAAGAAATGTAATGTGTAAACATTGGTCAATTTTGAAAAGTGATTGGGTTATAGATGTAGATTTGCTGGCTTAACCGGCTATTACTTACAGAAAAGGCAAGTCCTTAGGAGATGAATTAACACAGTTACTATACTAAAGGTCAGAGAGCTGATACTTGGATGACAAATTCTAAAGGATTTTTTAAGTGTAATCCTTGTAATATGAATATGAAACAGCTAGTGGTGTTAAAAGGAAAATATGTAGTTTTTATAACTGTGGATCAGATCATTGTGTGTACGTACTGATGTGTCCATGCAATTAATGTATGTGGGCAATACCATCTTTCCCCTACGAAAAAGGATTTTAGAACATCAAATATAAAATCTTGATTTCACGTATCCGCTGGCAAGACACTTTTATGACGTCTCCAAATTGAGATTCTTTGCTATAGATGGGGTAAGAGCCAAACTGAGAGGGGGGACCGAGTGAAACAACTCTGATGTTTGGAGTTAATGTATATTCTGAACTTACAAAGGCCCCCTCAGGATTGAATAGGAATGAAGAAATTAAAGTCCACGTGGGATGAAGTGGCTAAACCTTAATTGTAGCAAACTGGGCCCATATATTATAGAACTGAAGTGCTGATTGAAATGAAGTGATGATGTAGGGAAATGTGAGAGGATATGCATGAAATGATTTGCATCGAGTACTGTGCAGATAGAGGGTTGCATTTATTTGGCCCGATTCACAGAACTAACTTATGGAAGAACAGCCAGACGCCCTGTTTTTTGACTGAAACATGGTTGAACGATAGTGCTGGCCCTGACATAGCCACAGCTCTCCCTACTGACTATGCTATCATGCGGAGATATTGAGCACTGAAAACAGGAGGAGGTATCGCCATTATTTTTAAAAAACATTTGCAATGTAGCTTCGGCTCCTTGAACATTCCTGAGTGCGAAGCTGCCTCTTTCAAAATAACTTTGACCCCCCAATTTTACTCTATCCGGTATGCTGATTTACCGTCCCCCAGGTAATTCGACACAGTGGGCTACCACTCTCGGCAACTATGTCACCCCGCTTCATCCTAGTTCAAAGAACTTTTCTCTCATTGGAGACTTCAATCTTCATTTAGAAGACCTCTCTAATAATATCTGCAACAACCTGATAGATGACCTTGCAGCCCTTAACATCAAACTTCTTAACTCAGGCCCCACACACACAGCTGGACACCTGTTGGATCCAATATTCTCTAGCCTGCATGAGTTGTTATGCTATCTGGCAATTCCCATATGCTGGTCAGATCACTTTTTATCCAAATTCACTCTTGGATTACCCACCCTAACCACTCCTTTCCTCTCCACACAGATAACTCCGAGAAGGAACTGGAATAAATTTGACATTTCTGTCCTAAACAAGGCTCTCTGTAATAACTCCCCCCGAGTTGAATACAAAATGGAGATTGCTGCTGAGACCATGCAAACTTGGCTCTCTGGAGCAGTTGAGCTATGTCTGCCCACATTGCACAAAAAATGTAATAATCATGGCCCCCCAGACCCATGGTTCAATGATTCACTTAAAAGTGAAAAATCCATATGTAAAGCACTAGAGAGGAAATGGCGTAAAAATTATTCGCCTGAGCAAAAAATGATATACACCAAGGCCAGAAATAACTACCACACCTCCTGTATAAAAACAAAAGCCATCTATGTTTCTAAAGTCATCTCCGAAGCCACTAACCACTCAAAAAACTTTATTTAACATGTCAAAGAGCTAGCAGGATCTCAAACAGTCGCAACCCCAAAGCCATTAAATGAGTTAAATGTGACAATCTCGCCAAATTTTTCAGAAGTAAAATTGAAAATATAGTCTTGGAAATGAATAGCCCCAACTGTGACAACACCATTTCCACTAACCTAGAGGACACTGTAATCCCCAATGCCCCTGTGGGCACTTTAGACTGTTGGCCTCCGATCAATATAGACAAATTTAAAACTATTCTTGAAAATATTAAATCAGGTTCACCTAATGATCCCCTTCCCATCAATATTTTGGAACAACTTGATAATCCCCACTGGAAGTTGATTCTTAATACTCTCAATACCTCACTGCTCCAATCCATTGTACCTGCACCCTGGAAACATGCAATGGTGACTCCCCTCCTAAAAAAAACCACGGCTGACCCGGAAGTGCTGTCTAATTATAGACCCTTTTCCCTCTTACCAGTCTTTTCAAAGATCCTGGAAAGACATGTTCACTCACTTTTAATACAATTCACGGAAAATAATAATTCTCTCCATCCTTCTCAATCCGGCTTTCGGGCCGGTTACTCCAAGGAGACAACATTATTAGGCTTCACAGAAAAGATCTGCTAACTTTTAGATGAAGGTCAAACAGTCGCACTTATTCTATTAGACCTTACTGAGGCCTTTGATACCATCTCACACAAACGGCTAATACACACGCTTAATATCTCAGGCATAAGTGGCGCGGCACTAGATTGGATTACTTATTTTTTGGATAATCGTACGTTTCAAATCATTTCTACCAATGCCTGCTCAAAAACATATACCTCACCTCATGGAGTGCCCCAAGGTTCAATCCTCAGTCCACTGCTATTTAACCTTTATGTTAGACCTCTAGCAGATATAGCAGATTGAGCTGGACTGAATTTGTTTACATATGCAGATGATTCACAAATCATCTTCTCTCTCTCCAACTCTGACCCGTTAGCTCCTTCCCTTCTCAAACAAGGCCTCACCAACATTTCCAATTGGATGACCAAAAACCAACTAAAACTAAATGGTTATAAAACCGAGGTTCTCATCTTGGGTAAACAGAAAGACCTTTGGAAGGTCTCCCATTGGCCTACTCAAATGGGTAATCTCCCTGAACCTACTAGTCATGTTCGAACTCTAGGCATTATCATTGATAACACTTTGTCCATGCACCAACAAACTGTCAAAGTAGCTGCTTTATGTTTTTCCATCATAAAATGTCTCAAGAAAATCCTATGGATGTTGCCCATTTCTACCCAAAAGACCGTAGTCAACGCTCTTATTACAGCCAGACTTGACTACGGCAATTTTCTCCATCTGGGGTCAAATAAAGCTTGCAGCTAATTCAGAATTCTACAGCCAGGTTACTTTGCAGGATTCCAAAGACCTCAAGCATCTCTGGATATCTACGGGACCTACATTGGCTCAGGGTGAAGAACCATGTTAAGTTCAAAGCCCTGAGCTATATGTTTAGGATAAAAGCGGGGACAGCTCCCAAATATCTCCAAGCACTAGTACGCCCTCATGTTCCCGACATTTAAGATCTGAAACCTCGGGCAACTTCTGTGCGCCCAGGGTTAAACTTTCAAGAATAGGAAGGAGATCTTTCTCCTACCTGGGCCCCTCTATCTGGAACACACTTCCCACTTTCATCCGAAAAGAGACTAACTACATGCATTTTCGAAAAAAACCTCAACACCTGGTTTGTTTGATCAGTAAAGGACCTGCTTACTGCCTATAACCTTGCTGGCGCCGGGAAACCCTTTTTGGGTAGCTGAGCGCCTTATAAATTCAACAAATAAATAAATAAATGGGGAGATGCTAACTTGCATGTGGAAAAGCAATCTGGTTTGGATTTTGAAAGTGAAAACAGATTTCACTGCTCTGTCTTTCAAAATCCAAACCAAGTTTGCTATGAGAGGGCGGGAGCCATGAGACTCCCGCCCTCTCATAGCAAAAAGCAGTGTCCCGGGGTAGGCACCCCGGGACACTGCAGGAGCCGGCCTGGGGGCATGGCGGTCCCCAGGGCCCTCGAGGGCTCCAGGCAGAGGGCCACGCAGTCTGCCTCCCATAATACACAAATCCCCAGGGGTGGTAGTTCCCGGGGCTTTATGAGGGTCGTTGAGGCCCCCACACTTCTAATTTTGCAGGAGGGGGGCCTTGGACGCGAAAGTGGCGCAAGAGTGATGTAAATCTGGTACACAGTGTTCTGTTTTAATTTGCATTCCTTTATGTCATGTAGAGGATCCTGGGTAAATAGAACGGTTTCTGTACAGCCAGTACCTATCAACCCTACCCCCAAATTGCTTACTGCCTGCTACGATTGTAACAGTTCATGGAACACTTAAGTGAGCACAGAGGTTAGAAGTTCACCACACTATGTCGAATCGAAACAGTTACTGTGCTGCAGTTTTAAAAGTTTTCCATAGGAACCGTTAGTCGTAGCTATAGACTCTGGTAAAGAACTGGTAAAGAGTTAGCCTCAGTATTATACTTCAAGTTATAAATATTATTTCTATTTTTAAATGTTTTTGAACTGTATTATTATCACACTAAATAATAGTGAAATGTTGTCAGAAAAAGAAGACATATATGCTTTTTTTTAATGAACTTTTATTAAAACAACCATAAATAACAGGAAACGTAACTTAAACATAACAATGTAATACATAACTAGAAACATAAATTTAAAAAAAAACAATTAAACAACATGTGTTATGGACTCCAATAGAAGTAGGGTAGGTAATCTGCAAAACAAAAATGAAAATAAGTGTTCAAAATTAGATCGATGTGACTAAATGAGGTCAAACATTACAAGTTAAGGTAATACTTGGCAATATTTGATAATGTGCACGTCTGCAGTGTGCCTGATACGTTCAACCTCTCTTATAGGCCCGCGCTCAAGAGGTGTCTGTAGGGAAGTGCCTACTGCGTCAGACTTACAGTATGGACCAACAGGTCTTTAAAATGATTCAGAGATGAGAAAGAATTAGGTGAGAGATCAAGTCATTATACAGGACAATATTCTTTGGGGCTTATTTACAAGCCCCTTGCGCCACTTTTGTGTTACTTTTCCCATGTTAAAAGTGAGGCAAAAGTGGCGCAAGGGGCTTGTAAATAAGCTCTTTTATTTCTAATGCATTTAATCGGAGGCATTGTATATCTAGGCGCCTCTGCTGACCTCATGTAAACACTGTGACCAACAGAGTTCACAACTTGAACTCAGCTTTGGTTGTACACGGCAGAGTGGACAGCAGCGTCCATAACTTTAAAAGAGAAAGAGAAACGATGTGAGAGAGAGTGAGAGAGAGAAAGAAATAGAAAACGACATTAAAACTGTGAGAGAGAGAAAGTTATAGATGGAGCAGTTAATACTGGAGAAAATACTCGTAGCTCACCTTTTGCCTACTTTGTGTGTCCAAGCACATGCTGGTTCATAGTACACCCTCCAGTTTAGTGATCTGAAAGATAGCATATAGAGTTAGTAATAGCATAGTACATACAGCTGCACACGTATATTTTTGATTTGTTTATTTGTACACTCAGGATAAGGTATTTCATAAACTTCCACTGTAAGGAGGTGTCTGTGCCCTGTTTTTTCTTCAAAAGTAGTACATCCCATGCACTCCCACTGCATAGCTGTGAGTTCTCAATATTGCGTACCTAGACTGTTGCACCCCATTGACTCGCAGAGTCCGGAGGTGACTGTTTTACTTGGGAAATCAGAGGCAGATTTAGAAACTCCTTGCACCAATTTTCCCATGTTAAAATTGACACAAACATGGTGCAAGGGGCTTGTAGATATGCCCCTCAGACTGTAGTAACCTATCCTCACTTGTCGGAGGTAATTGTACATTTCTACGCAGTGAAGCTGCTGCACACTACCCACTCTCTCTTTTCACTGATGACTTGTTGTTTCGGAAACAAGCTTATTTGCTCACCTTGTGCCATTGGCGTGATTCAAAGAGGGTGCACCACGTGTCGAAGCAGCCTTCTCAGACGTTGTTGCGATGGCCACGCATCATGGCTGAATCCACAAACGTAGAGCTTTGTAGGTGTTTTGGGGGGGGATGACGCCAATTTTGGAAACACAAGCTGTAAGATAATAAAAAGGAAGTTAACATTGTGTGTCATTTCTTTATCAAAGGAGAGAGGAAGTGAGAGAGTTACTGAAAAGAATATTTGCAGCTCACCTTTCTGTCATTGGTGTGTTTTTCACCACGTGCAGGGACATAATGCACCCTGAAGCTCTACATCAAAAAGATAGTAAAAGAAAGATGTTATGATTGGTATTTGTTACTATCTTAATGTGGAGCACAATAAGATCGCCCTTTCACACACCTTCCCTCCCGCATTTGAAAACAACTATTTGTACAGTTTATATTCCGTACGTTTGAGCGATTATAAAAACGTTCCTGCTATTGGAAAAAACATATATAAATGCAATAAGATACGGTATATAGGTCTGCGTATGCCTAAATCGCTGCGTCAGTTTTTTGTATCCATTCTGCTGCAGCCCATCAACTCCCTCCGATGCACATCCAGGCCTCACTGCTCACCTTTTCGTGGACAGGACACCTTCTACATCATACAGTCAAACTCTGCCACCAAGAAATGTGACATATGGTGCCGAGTCTTGATATCGGTATGGCTAACGACTGTCATCATCGCAGGTTCCTCACCCGCTCAGTCCTTCCGGTACCATTAACTCAGTAACCAAAGAGGCCACGTACGTAGTGGTGGGCCCTTGTACTCAGTGGTTCGGGCCTACCTGAGGCGTCTGAACCACTAGGACGGGCCATCTCAGCGTTTGGGATGGGAGCAACTCTAAAATGGTGTAGAGCACGTGCCCCCGTCTTTTTTATTGGTACGGTCACGTGTGAAGTGACGCATGTCCTGGATGGGTGTGGTGTGGGTGTATACCAGCCATGAGGGAGTGTTTTTGTGCCGTTCTGACAACTATACCTGGAACTAAGAAATCACTACAATGGAAATCTGAGCAATGTTTCGTTTTTGTTTTTTCCTGGTAGAGTAAGTGGAGTGGGCTGGCCTAACGTATGCCAGTGCTGTGCAAAGCTCTGAACCATGATTCCGAAGCTATGGGCATGATTCCGTTGTTGGCTATATGAAAAATCAAGTGATTCGGGTGTCCATTTTGTAGTGCTGACGTCACCCGGGTCTTAAAAGCAAATGTGTCATTATATGTGTAAAGTTCCACAACTTGGCCAACATGGAAGGTACGGGGTATCACTGACTCTATATTCGTTTTTAGTTGCATACATAAAAGATGGTGGACATGACGCATTTATGTGATTATGAGTGTTGTAGCTGTAGTAATACAGGGCTGTGAAAGGTTTAAGTTGCAATTTTTGGCACATGAAGGGCAGCTAATATATATACGTATGTGGTTATTCAGATACACTGTGGAACTTGGTGCTGGAAATCAGTGTTCGAGGCTCGGAGTTGCGTGCACATCCTGTTATTATAGAGTAATGACGTAATGTACGCGTGCCTGAAAATGTACTGTAAATACGGTGCTCATGTAAATTGCTGATATAGTTTTGAGTTGATTTTGCGCTATATAAATATGCTAAATAAAAAAAAAGGAGGAATAGCCCACACTTACTGTCAGAAGTAAGATGGCTGTATATGCTATTTATAGGACAACATAATGTGGTAGGGTGCAGGAGCAGCATTTTACAAACATAAAAAATACACAGACACAGATAGATAGTTGAAGCGGGTACGGGCATGGTTTATGACTTCTGCTGTACAAAGGTAGGAGCACTGTATGTGGAATAATACACAGAAGATTCTATCGTAAAGAGTTCATGAGTTGTGGTGCACTGCGGTAGGAGCGGTTTGTGTGGAGCCTGCGATGATGCATGGTTCAGGCAGACCGCACAGGTAAAAATGTGCTTTGACTATTGAATTTTGCCCTAACAAGGGCATGTGATGATTATTTACGGTGTACTAAGTTAGTGGTATCTCTGGTGTTTAGCGTGTGCTCACCCTGCGATGATGTGTGGTCTGAGCGGGCTGCACTGAAACCATTCACTGTTGCATACTGGACTATATGAACTTTGAGGGGGGGAACTAGCATTGATGGTTATCAATTGCTGTGCAAACTAGGTGTACTGATTGCTCCCCATAACAAATTAAACAATTCCACTTCACGCAGTTCATTCTAACTTTCACAAATTGGGGCCATAGTTTCAAGATGCAACGATAGAAGGTGTTTGCGCATACTAGCAGTACAACAGCCCTATTTTTTTCTCTGCTTTAAATAAATCGAGACTGAATTTAATACTGTCTGTAGTGTAGATCAAAAGGTAAATTCAAGTTCTGTACCCTACTATCCACAGTGTACATCGAAGCTACTAATCAGTACAGTTATAGAAGAATGCTTTTTCACTTATTTTAACAAAATCTGAATATATGCAGTATAATTGTCTATGCATTAAATAAATCAAGGTTGAATTCCCTAATATCTATAGTGTAGATGCAAATATGAATTCAAGTTGTAAACCCTGCTGTCTGCAGTGTAGATCTTAGGGTGGAGTGCATCATCTGCAATCATGATTGAAGGGGAAGATCGAACATGTATGCAGTGTGCATTTTGTTATTCAACTAAATCTATAAGTGATATATTAAAGTTTTGAAGGAAGCATAGTAAAGGGATATTGTGTAGGATTTGATAGGTGTTATACTTAGTTTGGTTTCCACTGAGTTAGTGGTACCTGAAACAACAAGGTTCTGTCGAGCCTGCGATGATGTGTGGTCTGGGCAGACCGTACTGATAGTAATGTTTTTTGTCTTGTGAATTCTGGCTTACTAAGGTCACTTGGCGATTTTGTGAATGTTTGAGGGATGATTTTTGGTGCACTGAGTTAGTAGTACCTTTGGCGCTTAGCGTGTACATATCCTGCAATGATGCGTGGTCAGGGGGCACAGTAAATGGAGTGTAGATCGAAGGCCCTCCTCGACACAAACATTGATGAATTCATTTTTGTCACAGTTAACAAAATCTGAGGACACAGTACAATTGGCTCTGCCTTAAATAAATCGAGAATGAATGTCTTATTGTCTGTAGAGCTAAAGTGGCACTGGTACCAAGTTGTGAACCCTGCTGGTCGCAGTGTAGATCGAAGGCAGTAGTTGATACAGACATCAAGGAATGCTTTTTTTGTCACATACTTTAACAAAATCTGAGGACACAGTAGAATACCAAAGAAACAATAAAAGAAAGAAAAATACAATAACTTTCCCTTTCTGTATAAAGATTCCTTGCTGTGCTGAGTTTGTCCTTTTTATAGCTTCAAAATGACAGGCAACCCAAATATGTAAAGTACGTAGCTGCAGTCCAAACTGTAAATAAGTCCCAGTAAACAAAAGTACTTAGCTCAGTTCACGTTTGGCAGAAGAGGTACTGCTTGTTCCCTACGAAGCGTTGGAGCCTGCTCAAGGACGAGTTAACTGATCTGGAACTCTGAAGTGTTGACAGGTCTGGAAGAGGAATCCGACGGAAAAAGCCAAGCATGTTTCTTAAGGGCGCCAGCTTTTTATGTTATTTTATGTTATGTTAGTTTTACTTATAGAGTGCACTGTTACCCAGGTGTGTCCTGGCGCTGAGTACTGAATCTAGTTGCAATTGCAGGTTAAAGAGAGAAAAACCATCTTTTCAAATCCTTACGAAAGGAGGCCAGGTTTGAGGCGTTTCTAAGACAGAAGGGGAGTTCATTCCAGGGTTTGGAAGCACAGTAAAGAAAACTTCTACCTCCCCAATTCATTTTCTTGAAGGTGGAAGTTTGGACCAGTTTAGAACCGGATGAACGCAAAATTCTACTTGGAACGTACCATGTGAGCCTGGTTTGCAGAAATTCTAGACCAATCCCATTAGCAGCCTTAAAGACGACACATAGTGCCTTAAAGCGTGATCTAAGTGGGACTGGAAACCAGTGCAGTTTCTTGAGTTCTCCTTTGATCGAAACAAACCTAGGGGTTCCTGTCAGCAATCTTGCTGCCGCATTCTGGACCAATTGCAACTTGTTCATATGTTGTTTCTGAACATTGAGATAGAAACTGTTGCAATAGTCCAGATGGGACATGATGAGAGCCGTGATAACCATCCTAAGATTATCTGCTGAGAGAATTTTTTTTATTTTTTAAATAATTCTAAGGACCATAAAGCAGGCTGACGTAACCTGATTGACTTGGTCCCCCATAGAGAGTTTGTTGTCAACCAGTACTCCCAAATTCTTAGCTTTCCGTGATGGAGAGGGGCATATATGGGTTTATATGCTCCTCAGACAAAAAACGTTGCTGGGACACGTTGTCACACATGTGACCCAAAGACTGCAGGCTTGTGAGCGTGATGCTAGGAACGACCGCACGTGACAGAAAGCTGTTCAGAACGTGCGGCCGCCATAAGCAAATACCAACTAAGACATGAAGCGGAAACCATTGGTTTCCAACAAGCGTTGCTACCAGCAATATGCAATTCTGTGGTATTCTGTATTTATATTATAAGGTAATTTACCACCCCTGCTCAGCCAGTGCCTGTGCTCTGACTCATTAAGAAGTTGGTGTCTGATGATGCGTCGGAATGTTGGGACTCAGAGAGGTGAAGTGGCAGTTGGTCATGGGCTCAGCAGCTGACATGCAGCTCGTGGTGGGGCTCTGATATACAATTTAACTACTTGATGTCCTGAACCTTAGAACTTGTTAACTACTTGAAATAAAACATCCTGAATTACAATCTCTTTTGTGGACCTTCATCACCACATATTTTGGCGACAAGGATGTGAACCTACAGCTACAAGCAGATCTCAGGTACATGACGTACAAGTGGACCTGGTGATGGCGAAATTTATAGAAACTACAGTGGCTTCTACCACAATTTTCAGAAGAGGAGGTATCCACAACATGGTCATTTCTATGAACAAACGTTTTGTACACAAGACTAAAAAGATGACCACAAGGAAGATACTACTACTACAAAGAAAAAAAAAGAAGACATCAAGAAACAAGTAAGCATTAAGCACGTGGGGGCATATTTACAATAACTGACACATTTGTGCCGTAAAAATGGTGCATTGCTGGAGTTGCGTCGCAAGCGCGACGCATCTCCAGCAATGCTCTGGGTGCCCTATCTAGTTAATGCTGCATCAATCCTTACGCCTGCTTCAGTCAGGCGCAGGGTTTTGATACAGCATGGGCCTAAAAGTGAATGAGTGAAATCTTGTAGATTTCACTCAGCCACTTTTAGGAGGCGTTCCTGGGCCGGAACGCCCACCCCAGCACAGGAACGCCTACATGTGGCGCAGGGCTTTACAATGTGACGCATGTCCCAGATGCGTCACGTTGTAAGTACCCCCGCACCATGGCGCAGGATTTGCGCCGCCGCTGCGTCACATGAGTGACGCAACGGCGGCGTAAATGAAGCGCAAGGGGCTTGTAAATCTGCCCCGATGCATTTAAGCCCCACCAGTGGCCTCACCATCGGCCAGCCCTAGCCCAGGCGTGCTGTGCTCATAAAGATTACGTACTTTGGACTCTGGTAACTTCTGTTGCCTGGCTTTTTAAACACATCAACACTACAGGCAGACTATTCTTTTCAGTCACACTTTTGCATTTCCAGGCTCACTCTACAACCTTGGGTAATTATAACAACAATTCGGCACAAATTGGAATCTGGTCACGGCCTGAGCTGTGTGATCTTGAGCACGTGCTGCCTAAGCTGTTTGACTTTGTGCACATCTAATCTCCATCTTGGGGACCTCGAATCTTTCTACACTGTTTGTCATCTAGACCACTACAATTGTGTTGAACAACATGGATGGGATTAGTGTCTTTTCCCAACAAACTTCAACAGCAAGTTACATAGCGGCGATTTATGGTGACTACATCAGTGGTTGGTGCCTCTTTTACATTTCATTACAGTGCCTCAGTGTCTCGGAGACGCACATCTACGCTTTGTTTTTGTGAAGATTCACTTGTGAGAAAATGGACGCTTCGAACATTTTTCATGTCGTGTTCAGGTTTGGTTTGTCTACATTTTAGTGCGCTGACCTGGACTTACAGCATTGCCGGTGAGTTATTTATTTGACATTTACAGTTCCTCACACTTCTGACACAGAGGGGCATATTTACGAGTTCTGGCGCATCTCTGCATATCAGCAGAGATGCGCCAGAACAAATGCGTCACGCAAAACTACCCTTGCGTCACGGCAGATGTGCCGCATTTACAATGCGGTGCGCCGCGGCGCAAGGGTAGGCAGATGCGTGACACATCTCGTGACGTAAGGGCGGCGCATCGCTGGAGTTGCGTTGCAAGCGCAACGCAACTCCAGCAATGCTCAGGGCCGCCCAATACTTAACATTGCTCAGGGCCGCCCAATACTTAACATGCTGCGTCAGTCCTTACGCCTGCTTCAAGCAGGCGTAAGGAATTGACGTAGCAGCGTCGTGGAAGTGCCTGCGTGAAATCTTGTAGATTTCACGCAGGCACTTTTGCGGGGCGCACAGGCGCCGGAACGCCCACCCTGCGTGGGAACGCCCCCATTGTGGCGCTGGGCTTTATAACGTGACGCATCTCCCTAGATGCGTCAAGTTGTAAATGCCTCGCAGGGATGCGCCACGTTTACGCCTCAGTTGCGTCACGCAAGGCGACGTAAACGTGGCGCAAGGGGCTTGTAAATCTGCCCCAGAGTCTTTGGCAGTTTAACCGCCGGTCTGTGTCAGTTAATCTTGAGTGCGATATTCACTTCACACTCCATACCGTGCGCGGTTTACCTCATCTGTGTGCTGAGCTGGAAACCTCGAGTAATTCTTTTGTGACGTCAAGCCTCGACATTTCACAGCCTGTCAGCTCACAGCGTAAATGTGGTTGTTGGGCAGTTTCTTGGGCTGCTTAAGGACGTTTTGCAAATTGTGCGCGCCGCAAGCCATCCGACACGGCGTGACGTGCGTGCCGCCATTTTTGGAATGACATCAACAGGGTTACGGCGGACTTTGTTTCTCCTGCATCTTCCTTCTGGACAAAGTGCATTGTACTTTAGCAGCTCATCTTTCTGCATTAGTTCCTTAGTCATTCCATTACAAGAGGTGAGAGGAGCCGAAATTGAATATCGTGAGTGAATTGTGTTGCGTTTGTTCTACCCTATGGTCATCCCGTTTTTTTAGCTATGTACTTTGCCCCAAATAATCCTGCCATCATTATGGTATATGTGCTGTACACATGACTGGAATCAGTGACTGTGGATACTTCCACTAGGTCATTTTATTTACATTGTTCCAGATGGACATAGTGACAGTTTTGCTAGTCTTTTGCAATGTCACAGACACTATGCCTGGTTTCGTTATGGCCATAAGAGGTGTCCACGATACTGTCCAGCTATTCACCAGTGAAGTTTGAACAAACTTTATCTACACTGTGACTCTCATTATTGTGATGGGGTAATAGATGGAATTTTGTGATGCTTTTCACGATTAGTATGTTTAAAAGTCTATGCTTGTCTATTCATGATTTTTTGCTCAATCCAGAGAGTATTGTAATATTTTAGGAGTTGAGTTCTACACCTTATTTTTCCCTACATAGGGAGGTCAAAGGGTCACACTAATCTTTTACTGTATATTTCACAACACCATTTTTCACTCTTTGGGATGCGAATGGGTTCTAGCCCCATTTGCACACTACAATCTTGCTTACTTGGGCTACATTTTGCGATCTTGGACTTTGGGCACTCACCTACAGGGGCTCATTGTGCATTTTTCAAGTGTACATTTTTACACTTTACATTTCCCTACACAGGGAGGGCATTAGGTTTCTGCCCCATTTGCTATCTTACACATGCCTACTCGGGCTACTTACAGTTCTCTCCCTTTCACAGGGGACCGTTGCAATGGAAACTGTCCCATTTACATTCCCACAGGGCACCGTTACATGGGTTACAATCCCATCTACGCTCACATTGCTACCCTCATACAGGGTGCATCTTATGGGTCTTTGTCCCATTCTTATTCTACTTGTGACCTCTACATGGGGGTTGTCCTTTTACTGGCTTTCACACTATGGGTCATAGTCCCATTTACAGTACTCCTCACACTCTTGCATAGGAGTAGAGCACGGACATAGGTGTTAGTCCCATTGGCTGATAATGTCTTTTCACATTCTGTATTTTGTTGTTTTGTATAACGCAATATTACACTTATGTCGGATTGTTATTGTTTTATTGAAAATGGGGGGAAGTATTAGTTATACTGTATGTATTCTACTTTTCTTCTTTTCTGTTTTCCATTATGTCCAGCTTTCCTTGTGATGTCATACATAATTTTCATCCTTGGTTTCTGGATCTACATTGATTGTTGTCGTCCTTTGTCTCCAGCCTTCCCTCGTTCGCATTTTTATTCTTTTCCTTCCCTGTTCAGGAGGAGGTCCGTTACTCCCTCTTCCTTGTGTCTGTGTGTAGGCTGGTGTCCGGTTTCCATCATGCCTTATCCTTCCTTCCTTTCTTGTCTGCCTGGCCAGTGGGTATGTTTGGGGGTTGTCTTCGGCACATCTGTTCTCTCTCTATTTCGTATTTCCTCCCTTTCTTCTCTCTGTCTAATTCTTTCTATTTCGTTGTTGTTGAGGATGGGTTTTCCATTTTATTACTTACACCATATCTTTGCCTCCATGTCTTCTCCTATCTTTTTCCTCCCTCTGCTTTGCTAGCTCTTTTCCTTGATGTTCTCTCTGTTACTCCGTTGTTCCTTCCTTGCTATCTGTCCTTTGTTCACTCTTGTTATCTTTTATCATATTTTGCGCTTGTTCTTCTGTTAGAAGGAAAAGGGATATATGTAGTATCCTGCATCTATATTGTAAGATATTTTACCACCGCTGCTCAGCCAGTGCCTGTGCTCTGACTCATAAGAATGTTGTAGTCTGATGATGCCTCGGACTGTTGGGACTCAGAGAGGTGAAGTGACAGTTGGTCATGGGCTAAGCAGCTGACAGGCAGCTCCTGGTGGGGCTCTGATATACAGCTCAACTACTTGATGTCCTGAACCTTACAACTTGTTAACTACTTGAAATAAAACATCCTGAATTACAATCTCCTGTGTGTGTAGTGTAGTTCCTATATTCCCAATAGGCTCTGCGCTTTGGAATAACATAAACAGCAGTTTAGACGTAGGACTGAGGTCGACTAGGTCTCTACTGAATATGTTAGACTTAATTAGGTATGCCAGCTAGCTCAGAGGTCACTAGAAACATTCTCGAATGAACCGGGAGGAGTTAACTTCCCTGATTAGACAAGAAGGGATTCGTTTCTGACAACCGCATAAACATGACAACTTTGCTCCCTCCAGAATAAGGAGTAAATCTCCAGAGTCGTGTGAAAACAATAGAAAGCTATTTAACTCAGTCAATCGTTCATACTGAGTTTCACCAGAGTGCAGAGAAATAGAGAGAAGGGCGTTTTCAATAAAAGGTGTTATTTATTGAGCAGTCTTCTTTCTCATGCAAGAGAAGTGAATTGCCACAATTGCAATACTTATCATAAAGTAAAGTGCGTACAGTAAAAGGAGTATTATGAAATAATACTGTAAAAGCATTGATATGGTTTCTGAGCCATATGATACTTAAAACGGATAAAATATATACAGTTACATAAAATGATAAAAGTTGACTAAACTTACTCAACTGGTGCGTCTAAAATACGCCTACCCCGGTGTACCTAACCTAAGCCTAGTACGTGGGAAGGAGTAAGGGAGTTGCAGTGTTAAGTTAAGTTAGTTTTGCCAAGAATCTGAATCAAGAATTCTCTAATGATCTAATCAGCTCCGTACCTTGGGTTTAGAATGAAGGAGGTCTTGTGTCTCGTTCTCAGGACTCGATCTCCCAGTAACCCGCAAGGGTGACTGGAAACACTGGAGCTGGATTTTCTTGGCAGGAGAAAAGACAGCGTCTTTCTCAGTGCGTCAAATGGGAGGGACGGCTTCCTTCGGCACTCGCATCAGCTGGGCTTTGGGTAAGTAGATAGCCGCTCTGCTCCAATCCACTGTGTCTTGCTTAAGGCAAATGCTGGTATATTTATACCTGGAAGGTGCCGTGTTTGACTTAAGGAGGTAAGTAAGTAAGTAAAATTTATTTGCACAATTAATTAAAATCATTGCAATATACACATTCAGAATTGACTGTTATAAAAAGAAGTATTCAAGTCTATTAAAAAGTCAGTGAGATTGTTGGTAAAAAGAGCAGTGGGGGGGCGTGGCCAAGATGGCGTCGGAGTAGGACGCTTTCTCGAGCCTCTCCGACGCCGATCCTGCATTGCGACTAATTGCGGGGTCCCGAGGCACCCTACTGGCGCTGGTCGATCGGCGGGGGCTGCCGATAGCTGGCGGTGTGTTCCGGTTTCCCCCCTTCGCCGGAGGGTGACCGGTAGGAGGCGAGACCCGGGTGCTGGACGGCGGCCTGTGAGGCGGCGGCCTTGCGTAATCTGGTGGCCGGAGGAGGCGGAGCAGTTCCGGGCTCTGTGGCGGCGCCGGCGCAGGGTACGCCGCGCTGAGCGGGAGCAGCGAAAATCCGGACCCGCCGGCGGAAAGAGCGCTCCTCAAAGGTCTCAGGGTGGAACGATCTGCAGCCCGGGCCGGTGACTGAACGGCACTTGGAGCTGGCGGAGGGAGCCGAGGAGAGACCCCCCTGAAAACCGGAGCTGACTGAAATAAATGTGCCCCAAAGGCAAGGGAATGCATATACTACACTGACCCGAGCGCTGCAAGACGGAGGTGGAGCAGGGGGGTTCCTCGCTTCGGGGAGTGGCGGACTGGAGTGCCTACCAGCGGGGAATAGCAGGCGAGGCTGCGGAGTAGCGAGGCCCAGCATCGGCGCCCGAACGCGCGCATCGTGAGTGACTGCTGGATTTGGGCCTGGTCAGTGCTGGTGGCTGGAGGGCCGATGCGAGGGCTTGCACACGCCTTCAATCGGCGAGGCAGGAGGCATTGAGCCGGTAGTAGCTGGGCTCCAGAAGCCATCGGGGGCCCTGGTCCCTGCTGCGAGAGACTGTGGAGTGGCTTGCCATCACGTTGGCGGTGAGCTTCTGCGGCGACGCCTGGAGGGAAAAGGGCATTCACGACTCGCCGGCACGGTTTTGGGAGACGGAGCGCTGTGCCTGCCGCCACTCGGATAGTGGGCCCTGGTAGCGGCCGGACACTTGGAATTGCTTTGAAGTGACCTTTTCGCTGGCCGACCGTTCTGGACTGTCCCTGGTAGAGGCAGTTGGAGGGGACACGTGCCATATTGGGATACCGTAGGCCTTAAGCTTGGCAGTCTGCCTTGCGGTGTTGGCCTCCCCGGCCGCCCTCTGCCCCCGGGTGGGGTCTTGGACACTGGTACGCCAACAGATCGAGGTGACCTGGAAGGAGCGTGACAGCGCTGCCGTGGGGAGACACCTACTGGCCACTGGAGTGGACGGCCGGCGCTATCAACGGGTCGCCCTAGCGCAGTAAATCGCCATCCCGGCCCCCACCCTCCGAGGGGCGGTGATCTGGAACTTGAAGTGGGAGTGAGGAAGAGACTGACCGCCATGTCCAACTCGCAGCGCAGAGGGGGAAAGTTGGGAAAGGAGGTGGCCCCCAAACCATCGCAACAGCCGGCCTCGCCAGGGGCCAGTGGCTCCTCCAGACAGTCAGATGATGAGGCACCGGCGACTAAAGCCTTCATGAAAGAACTCTTCGCCACTATCAAAGATGATATTTCCGAACTCCGTACGCAGTTGGCTTCGGACCTCAGAGAAGTGCGGAGAGACGTAGATGGGATCGGCGAAAGGGTGGCGACGTTGGAAGACCATGATCTTAGCATGGCGAATGATGTGCATCAACTCCAACAAGACATCATACGCCTAACGGAGCAGAATCTGGATTTGCAAACCCACACGGAAGATTTGGAAAACCGCTCCAGAAGAAATAACATTCGTATCAAAGCGGTGCCGTGGGACGGCGAGGCAGGGGATCTACGTGGGTACGTCCTGGCCCTGTTTCTCCAGATCTTGGAGGATCCAGAGGTACGTGAAATCCAGATGGACAGGGTGCACAGAGTGGGGCTGCCCAGGAGGGGCGGAGGGCCGCCTCCTGACATCCTTGTTTGCGTACACGATTTCCAATTGAAGGAGAAGATATTACGAAAAGCGAGAGTCACTACCTCATTGCTATTTAGGGGCCATCGCCCCCAGCTCTACCAGGACCTGGCAGCGACGACTTTGCAGAAACGGAGGGATTTCCGCCCTGTGACCGCCTTCCTCCGGGAACGCGGAATATCCTACTCCTGGGGCCATCCCTTCAGGATCATCTTTCGTTGGGAGAATCGGTTGCGACAGATCAACGTCCTGCGAGAGGCAATGGATCTCCTAGGTATTGTGGAAGCGGAACCGACGCAGGAGGCCCGGGGCTCCCCGTTTCGGAGGCGACGGCGCTCTTCTTCATGGCACACTGTGGGCCCGACATCAGAACGACGACGGCCGGATTCGGCGACTAGTGAACAGGAGAGGGGGGCCGCAGTAGCTTCAGTGGCCTCCGCCACCATGACAAACTCCGAGATGAGCTCTGGTGCAGCGTGACCCCGTTCTCATGGAGTGGCGTCGGAGGGGCTCTTGGTCTGAGGTCCCCGGGGTACGATGGTACTTTTGGAGAAGACACCCCGGACTGTGGACCTGGGGGTCCCCAGGTGGACCCCCCCGCCCCGAACCCAGTCCAGTGAGAGACTTCTGAACCACGACTTACTGGAACTGCAGACTGCGAGGTTCAGGTTCAGGTTCAATGTCTTGAGTTGTATTTTGTTATTCTTTGTTCTTGGGGGGGGAGGGGGTGGACCTCTTGAAGCTCTGCTTTTGGGTGTCATGGCAGGGTGGTTTGGTGTGGGGTTGGGGTTACGAGGGGTGGCGGCGGCGATATGTGGTGAGTGTGTGTTGGGGATATTTTCGATGTCATTCTCCTATAAATATGTGTGTTGTTTTGAGATGTGCCCCTTACTGGCCCCTATGTGCCTTCGGAACATACATGCCGGGCGCGGCCTGCGGTATGACCATGTGGGTCTTTTAGAGTGGATGTGGCTGGGATCCTTCCCCCGAATCCTTCCGTGGGTTTGGGCCCTGATGCCTGTGCGGGACCGGAGCGAGCTCCGAGGCTGTCTGGTTGTGAACATGGCGGGGACTCTGTGTTGCCTCTTATGCCTGTCTGCATAGGAACGTGGAATGTGAGGGGCCTTAACTCTCCGCAGAAGCGGCAGAAACTCTGGAAATACGTCATGGATCATCATTTAGACGTGGTGGCCCTCCAGGAAACACATCTGGCTAGGAGGGATGAATTGAGGCTTCGTCATAGGCAGTTCCCCCTTATTTACAGGGCGTCTGCGACCACGAAGCATAGAGGGGTGGCCCTACTCTTCCGGGCTTCCTTGCATTTTCAACCTATGGGGGTCAGTGGGGATAAAGAAGGCCGTTGGCTGCTGGTGAAGGGTTTGTTGCGTGGACGCCTATGTACTTTTGCTGTATTGTATGCCCCTAATGCGGGACAGAATGGCTTTCTGCAGGAGCTGCTGGACAGGATGGGGGACTTTGTGGAGGGTCACTTACTCTTATTAGGAGATTTCAATATGGTATGGGACAGGGGTCTGGATAGCTCTGGGGGCGGCAGAGCAGAATCTGGGGTCTTTTCAGATGACACTAAACGTCAGATAGGAGACATGGGACTGATTGATAGTTGGCGCGCTCTCCACTCGCAGACCAGGGATTACACTTTTTTCTCCAATGTACATCACTCATACTCCCGCATTGATTATGTTTTGGTTAGTCAGGCCCTCCGGGGGGACATCCAATTAGCTGATATTCTTCCGCTTTCACTATCGGACCATAGCCTCGTGGTTCTGGGACTACACTGGGCCACCGGGGGGGATGGCTGGCGTAAGTGGTATTTCCCGGCGGCTCTAGTGCGGGATGAGGAATCGTGTAAGGCTCTCCGCAAGGCGATTGGTGACTTCTTCCTCCTCAATCCACCTGCGGACACGTCGGTGTATACCACGTGGGACGCATGCAAGGCCTCTCTGCGGGGCACATGCCTCGCCCTCAATGCAAATTTGAACAAGATGAGGCGCAAGGAACGGGAGGCTCTGGAACTGGAACTGGCTTCCTTAGAGCAGGCCCATAAGGCGAATCCCTCGAGGAAGACTCTACGCCCCCTGACGGCGGTGCGAGGGAAATTGAGGGCCCATTACAATAACAGGGCGGAGTATACTCTCCTGCGTCTTAGGCGCACCTCCTACTCCCAGGGCAACAAGATCGGGCGCCATCTTGCCCGACAACTCCGGGACAAGCGTGAGAAAGATTATATAGGGGGTATTCGCGACCACGTGGGCTCTGTCCAGCATGGAGATGCTGACAAAGCGATTGTATTCGGGCGCTTTTATGAAGCACTCTACTCGAGTGACACCCTTGATCCAGACGCGCAGTCCAAATTCCTGGAGGGTCTGTCCCTCCCGAAAGTCTCGCCAGAATGGAACGATTCACTGTCTTCCCCCATCACCCGAGAGAGGTCCTAGACGCCATTAAAGGCCTGAAGCTGCACAAGGCCCCGGGGCCTGACGGCTACACGGCCCTCTTTTACAAAACGTTTGCCTCTGAGGTGTGTGACTACTTGGTCTCCCTCTTCAACGCAATGGCGGTTGATGGCAGAACCACGGACTCTATGGCCGACGCTCTGATCACTGTCATTCCCAAGCCGGGGAAGGATCCTACTCTCTGTACCTCCTACCGGCCGATCGCGCTTCTCAACTTAGACGCCAAGCTATATTCCTCTATTCTAGCGGGTAGACTGCAGGATCTGATGCCTATACTAATCCATCCTGATCAATCGGGGTTCATTAAAGGCAGGCAGACCCATGATAACCTACGCCGCGTCATACACCTCATCGAAAAGGCGGAACGATTTCGCGTGCCTGCAGTGTTAGTAGGGCTCGACGCGGAGAAGGCCTTCGACCGCGTCGACTGGGGTTTTTTGCACAAGACGCTGGTGACCTTTGGCTTTTCGCCCTCCTTCATAAGGATGATTGAGGCCAACTACAGCGGCCCTATGTCCCGAGTGCTGGTCAACGGCCATAGGTCCCCGAGTTTCCGTCATTCCCGAGGGACGCGCCAGGGATGTCCCCTCTCGCCCCTTCTCTTTGCTCTTAGTATTGAGCCATTGGCTATGGCGGTACGGGACAATGAGAGGATTTTGGGCCTTCCCTTCACGGGAGAGCAGCACAAGATCTCGCTCTTTGCGGATGACGTTCTGTTGTCTATCAGGGAACCTGCGCTGTCACTCCCGCATGTCCACTCGGTGCTCTCCGTCTACGAGGAGGTGGCGGGCTTCAAGGTCAATTTCGATAAATCCTATATCCTGAATCTGACCCTGTCGGCAGGGGAGGTACGGCTAACCCGGCCGCTCACCCCACTCGCCTGGGCGTCGGAGTCCTTGCTTTACCTGGGCGTGCGATTGACCCCCACCGTGCATGCCCTGTTCCAAGCCAACTTCCCTTCGATGTTCTCTATTATTAGGGCGGAACTAGAAAGGTGGAAGCCTAAATACATCTCATGGCTGGGCAGGATACACGCTCTTAAAATGGCGCTTCTTCCCAAACTATTGTACCTCTTTCAGGCTTTTCCCATTCCGATAGGGTTAGATTACTTCCGCGGATTGAAGACCATGATGCTGAAATATGTCTGGCAGGGTGGCCGTGCAAGGCTCCCGTTTTCGGTCCTGCGGCGCCCACGCCTGGAGGGGGGGGTTGGCTTTCCGGACATGCATTTATACTACAAAGCCGCCCAACTGAGGGTCATAGTAGAGTGGTCCCAGCAGCTATCGGAGAAGCACTGGCTCCACATGGATCGGAGTGTTGCGGGTCGCTCCATCTGGGACTTGGCCTGGAAGCCTAAAGCAGACCGGCCAAAAAATGCCTACATTAGCACTCCCACGAGCACGGTATTGAAGGTTTGGGACACGGTGAGCGGTGATGACCGCTGGACCACGTTCCCGTCCCCCTTCACCCCGATTCATTTCAACCCGGCTTTTGCCCCGGCCCTGGAGGAGGGCCCCTTTGATGCTTGGAGGGAGGGTGGCTGTCGTTCCCTCACCCATTTATTCCATGGCGTCGAACCCCTCACCTTTCACAACTGCATGAAGGACTACGGCGTCCTCCCGACAGAACGCTACAGACATCTCCAGCTCCTGCATTGGGCGACGTCGCCTGCCGTAGTAGATGCGGCTACCAGACCCTTGTCGAAATTTGAATCCTTCATTCTTCACACCTCCACCATGAAGGGGACGATTTCTTTCCTGTACAAACTTCTGTTAGACTCTACCGTGGCACCGCGTCCGCGTTATCAGGACCACTGGGAAGCCACACTGGGGAGGGACATCTCTACTACTGAATGGCAGGCCTTGTGGAGGGATGTGACAACACATAATCACTCTACTGACCTCAGAGAAGCACATATGAAACTTGTCTTTGACTGGTATTTGTACCCCTCTAAATTACACCGTATATTTCCTACTGCTTCAGATAGGTGTTGGCGGGGCTGTGGGATGTTAGGAGACTTCAGCCATATATGGTGGGATTGTCCCGCCATCAAGCCATTCTGGGCTGAGATTCTCTCCCACGTAAAGGATATCCTGGGTTACCCGATCCCGGCCACCATGGCCTTTGTTCTACTAGGGCTCAGGGACCCGCTGCTTGAACATCAGACTAGAGCGGATAAACGAGTTATGTGGTTGTGTCTGGGTGCGGCCAAGTTGACTCTGGCAGCTGCATGGAAGTCCCCGTCTGCCCCAGCTCTTTCCTTGTGGCATGCCCGCTTGTGGCGTCTGTTGAGCATGGAACGCCTCTCTGACATCTTCCTGGGGAAATTTAAAAATTTCATGTACAACTGGGGCTCACTTGTGAGATTTCTGTCCCGAGGCTTGCCTTCGGCTGTGTGTCCGCCGACACTGCGGTCTCTTCATCTTTTCCAACTCTGAGTACGTGAATGTATGCATGGCACGGTGTGTTTGATCGCCGCCACCGGGGGGAGGGTGATGTTGGGGAGGGTTGAGGGTGGAGGGATAGTTGGGGTAATCATCTTGTGTTCTTCCTTTCTCTCTTCTCTCTCTCGCTGCGATTGGCTATGACTAGGGAGGGCTACTGGACACTGGACGACCTTGGGCTGGACTGGATGTTGCACTGGGTGGATACTCCCCCGTTGCTTATCGGACTGTTGTCAGCTACCTGTGGCATGTGGAGCCCTGTCGCCCTTTCTTTTTTGCATGCACCCTCCCTATTTCTGCGCCCCCTGTGTGGGGCTGAGTGGCGACATGTCGCCGGTCTTTCTCCCTTTTTCTGATTCCCCTCTTACTGTTCCCACCCCCTTTCCATTTCAATTGATATTCTGCAAAATAAAAATTTTACAAAAAAAGAGCAGTGGGAATGTCACTTGGAGAGGATAGCTCAAACTTGGTCAGATCGTAAGATCAAAGAATTAATTTCTGTAATAAACTTTACAAAGCGTGTCGCCATCTGAGGTGAGTCCCCCCTCATACAAACGTCTAGTGCTTCTTGACATGTCCTGGTATTATAGAGAAGCCAAATTGGTCTCAGCCAGAAAATTCTTTGGGCTCGTAGGCGATGACAGATACACAAGATGTGGATGAGGTTTTCCTCTTCCTGATTACAAAAGCGGCATTGGGAGGAAGCTTCTTTCTTGTATCCTTGGCCAAACCTATATACCTTCAGGGGAATTAAACCAAAGCGGAATCTCATTAGTTGGTGTTTTGTATGTAGTTTCATAGAGGATGCAAGATAAGATGGTAAAGTTTTCGAGGCATATAGTTTAGAGGCCCAGGAGCCATGAAAGAGCTGGAGTACCTGTTGTGCATCGAGGCCATTTGATAAGAATTTTTGCTTGTTTGCTTAGAAGCTTTGATTTCACCTCGATGGGCAAAGAAGTTGACCATATATCTGTTGCTTCGAGAGAGTCGAGGCAGAATGTCAGGTATTTATTCCATGATGTTTTGGGGTTACTAAGTACTGACCATATGCAGCTCTTTAAGGTGTGCGGGCTAGCTTGTTTCGCCTTTAGGCAATAGGTGATGTTCCTCGGGCTCATAATCCATCGCATAGATGATAAAGAGAATTCTTTCCGAATTTGGGCGTGGGAGGTCGAGTTTGGCAATCGAAAGACCCTACGGTAGCATGATGATAGCGCTCTGTCTAGCCAGTTATTCATTTTATCTTTAAAAATTATTGCTCCAAATGAGATTGTGGGAAGGAATTTTGCAGTAATTAGTTTTATCCATGGGACTAAGTCCTGAGAGTGCAGAGCGTTCTTCCTTCTCACAAAAGCCCCCTCCAAGCTACGAGCAACTGCCTGCATCTTAGTTGTGTGGACAGAAGAACGCCCTTTATGTTCGATCCAGACGCCCAGATACTTATATTTATGTTTGAAGTAAGGTTGGACATAAGACGTCAATAAGAACTGTCACTAAGAACTGCCAGTTCTTTCAGGACTCGCAGGAGTTCTAGGACAAATCAAAACAAAAGCAGGGGGAATTCCCGGGTTGCTGGAGGTTTGGTTTGTTTAAAGAACGCGTTGTACTTTCTAGGAGTCTAAGGAAGTAGCTTTGCTGTATTTGGACTGCATTGGTTATGACTAAATATGGATATGATTCTTATGCCTTTATAAGGATATGACTTGTTATAACCACATAAGGGCATAAATTGGGAATATTTAATTGGGGTCCGAGATACGTTTACAACATGTGGACCTTCATCACTACAAATTCCTAATAGAACAAATAAAAAACAACAACTGGGCATATGTTACCTAAAACAAATACTCATGCAAGTATGTATTTCCTTCTTAACATTTGTAGAAAAAACACATTTCTCATAACCAACTTTGGCAATTAGAGCTCAACCACTACACTATGTATTTTGTAATTGCACATACACTGCTATGTGACTGACTAGGGTTCCCTGCGGATGATGACAAATTACGCACTGCTATATGACTGACGAGGGTTCCCTGCGGATGATGACAAATTACGCAGTGTATGTTTTGTGCATATGAATCCGTAACACCTGCTCTCTCCCTTTGGAGAGACATACATTTCAGATTCCGCCTTGTCTTCCCCTATGCCCATATGAATTTATTTACCACCCTATCTAGCTTTTGGAACCAAATGGTCTCAAATATCAGAGGTATTGATCTGAAAAAAAATAGAACTTTAGGCAAAAAAATCATTTTTACCACATTTTAATGGCCTATTAGTGATAAGTGGAGGTTATTTAATCAAGCGAAATCCTGTGATCTCTTCTGAATAACCAAGGTTTTAATCACCTCCACAATTTGCCCCATATGAGCTGAGATTTCAACCCCCAAATACATTGCTGACTGAACTACCCGAGCGTCGTTCAGCCAGACATATTCATTGGTTATTGTTTGGGTTTTATGTTGATTGAGTGAGTACCCGGATATTTTCTTGAAGGCTAGTAATTCTTTCGCTATTTCTGCCATTGCAGACTCTGGTTGTAGTGTAGTGACCGCTAGATCATCCGCATACCCTAAAATCTTGGTATCGAACCCGTGAAAATGTATGGTTTTTATCCCAGGGTTGGCATCGATCTTGCGGATTAAAGGGTTGATATAGCAGGCGATATAGAAGTGGAGAGCAGGCGCAACCCTGTCTGGTCCCCCTTTGTATCTTAAATTCCTCTGTTTGTCCGCCTGCCAATACGAGTCTGGCTGTAGTGGAAGTATACAATACTTGTAAGGCCTTGATAAAATCCATAAAAAGCCCCAGGAGGCCCTATCAAATCCTTTCTCTCAATCTAATAATATAGGCGCCATAGGGTCTCCTGTGACTGCCATAGCATCAAAAAGCATTGTAGTGTACTTCCTATTACCCTTCATGCAGGACCTGCGCTGTTTGTGTATAACATATACTGTGGGTCCGGTGGCAGACTGACTCTGTACACCCCTGCAAAGTATGTTAGCCTAGTCTTGCATTAGCTAGCTCTCAGTGCCATTAGAAACTCCTTTTATCAGAGAGATTCGTTTTTGGCAACCTCAGAACACAACAAACCCTGATTTCTCAGACTCGTATATACTACTTTTGACCCAGTCACTCGTGCTTGCTCTTTTTCCCTCAGAGAGATACATAGAAAGAAACAGTCTGGCGTGTTTACAATTAGAATTTATTGTACCATTGTTCTCATGTAAAATATATGTGCTGCTACAACTGTTACACAGTAGCAGAGATATAGGATCAGCAGTACAGTGAATAAAACGAATAGTATAGCTCTACCATTTTGCAATAGTCATGAACATATACATGAATATAAAATGCATTTATAAAATAAGGTGCATACTCCTATGATGCCTGTGTAGGTGTACCTAATTGTACCTAGTATGGGAGTAGGTGCGAAAGAGCTAATAAGACTAAGAGCCTAAAAGTTAGAGAGCCTAAGAGCCAAAAATCCCACTAGGATTTAGTCAAACCCCATTACCTGAATAGTGAGAGTGTGGGACTTCGTCCTGGACTTGATTTGGACACCCGGCAAGGGAAAGTCAGACCACTGTCAGCTGGAGCGATTGCATGTCGGAGATACAGCTTCTCTGGTCAGTGTGATGGCGTGAAGTCTTGGTCCCTCCTGCCTACTGATAACAAGAGGTGCTGTATTTATACAGTCCATGTCCATGTGTTAGCCATTGTTCAGTATGAGGATGACGTTGGGGATTAAACCTTGTGCGTAGATAGGAGAGGTGAAGTATACCCACTGGAGTGTGTTCTCATAAATTATTCATATGTGCTAAGGATGACATCTTAGCAATATCGGTTGCGAAAAACCCACCCTCGTCATGGAACTGGGTGAAAGGTCTAGGGCCAGATGTAGGTATCCAAATACCGGTCGGTAACGGCCCAAAATACTGATTTTCGGCCGTTACCGACTGGTATTTGTATTCTGAGATGTAGGGCATCTTAAAATATAGATTCTGTAATTTTACCGAATCTGTAAATTTACCGATTCGGTAAAATTACAGATTCGGTAAAATTACTGAATCTGTATTTTGAGATGTAGGGGTTTCTTACCTAGACGCTTCACGCCGACCAGCCATTAGTAGCTGGAGTTTCTGCCCAGACTGACACCGGAGGCTGCACCAGCAACTCGCCGGACCCGCTTCGCGGGTCGCGCAGCGCGGCCATAACCGCGGAAGTTGCAGTGTTTGAAGGGGCTGCTGTTCACCGACCGGCAGGGCTGCGAGCACTAGGCAGGGACTCCGTTGACCAGGAGTCCCTGCGCGCCCTGTCACGACCAGCTGGGCTGCTCTCCCTGCCAGCCCCGCCCACCCGCCAATCACGCCCTTTGCTATTTCAAGGTCGTCGTGTCCCCGCTGCGCGGGACCGCGCGGGAGTGCGCCGGGAGAAGCCCGGGACAAGGGCGGGACCGTCTGTGGCCGTCCGTGGTCGGACAAGGTTGGGTTGGGTCTGAACCCCTGGCAAAATCGTTTCCCAAGCAATAGGTGCTCAATCCTCATTGTTCGGGACCAAAACGCACATTGACATAGTCTGTCTTTGAAAGGGAGTGTGTTATACTGCACATTAAGGGTATAAGGTTAAATAAGTTGGAAATCATTATGCCTTTGAGATCAGGGAAAGAACGATAAGTCCAGTTACAAACATCAAAGGGAGTTGTTTCTGGCCCGCTGGACGCTTTTATCACTAGAGCCACAGGGATTTTGGAGAAAGAAATAGAAATGGTGGAAAAAAGGTTGTCCCTAGATTTGGTTACTGGTAAGCGCTCTTCGATGGGTGTCTTGGCACTAGCCAAAAGTCCCGTTCCCCATGCAGCAATCAACTGCATTTATTCTATGAAGACTGAGGCAATAGTCCATGTGGATGGAGAGGGGGTGGCCCTACTTACATCTCCAGTCACCAATGTCTCGAAATCAAACGTCAGTCAGCCAAGGGAGGGGGATGAAAGCCAGAATAATGGGGACAACGAACATAACTTGGACAACTCTTCCCAATCTATTGATTCCACTTCATCTAACCCGCCTGAGGTTGATCCTACGAGCCCGAGATTGATATCTCGTAAGAGAAAGCATGATTCGAGTCCCCAGGGGGCAAAAGACTTAAATAGCCTAAATTGAATGACACTCGCAGTCTTTTTCTACCAGCCCCACACCCACCCTTGGGTTTTCCTAACGTGTATTGTCCCTCTTTCACTCCCTTGGGGTCATCTAATCCTTGTCCAACATGCCTCAATAGTGATGACATTCTTTTGGTCAAAATTGAGGCTATGTTTAAGACTATTCTGCTTCCTGTTCTGGAGCGAACAAGGTTGATGACCTCCAAAATCGATGCTTTGGAAACTGTAGTTAACACAAATCTGGGCTTATTGCAAAAACTATCCACCCCTAGTTCTGCTGCAGTGGCCCGTAATCAGACACTATGTAAAACCACACCAGCTAGTAATCCCCCAGCGAATCAGGTAACTAAGTCAGCACCAACAGGGGTAGCTATTATGTTATAATGTTATAATGGGACTTCTATAGCACGCGGCTACTCCAAAGGAGTGTCCCGGCGCTTTGTGCTCCAGACCCAGAAGAGGAAACTGGAAAACATAACAAAACAAAATTACAGAAAAAGGCAGAGCCGGAGGAGAAGACTAAAAGAAAAACTCTAGCCTGAGAAAAGCCAGGTCTTCAAACCCTTCCTGAAAGTGAGTAAGTTAGAAGTGGACCGCAGGGACAGCGGTAAAGAATTCCACAATTGGGGAGCCAACATTCTAAAAGACCGTCCTCCAACACGGGCTTTCTTTATGCGGGGGACTACTGCGAGTGCCAGAGACTCCGATCTTAACGATCGTGTCGGCAAATAAAAGGCCAGCCTCTTTTGTAGATATTTGGCACCCGTGGCGTGTAAGGCCTTATGAGCTAAAGTAATGGCTTTAAATATTATCCTCTTCCGTATGGGGAGCCAGTGTAGAGTTTGCAACAAGTTCGAGGCACTGGCTCGACGATGCAGGCCAAAAATGGCTTGTGCAGCTGCATTCTGGGTCACCTGCATACGCTGTAGGAGGTATTCTGGAAGACCCAGATATAGAATATTGGCGTAATCCAGTCTGGATCCAATGAGGGCCTGGACAGTTATTCTCCAATGTTCCTCAGAAAGCAGCGGGAAGAACTTTCGGAGCATCCTGAGGATGCCGAAACATGTTCCTGTGAGGGTCGACACCTGGGATTTGAGCGACAACCTGTTGTCAATTTTAATGCCCAGGTTCTTAGCCCACTCAGAAGAGTGAGCAGGGGGGAACATGTCGGCCGGCCACCAATCATGCCAGTCTGGTTCCGATGGGCTTCCAAAGAAAAGTATCTCGGATTTATCCGAGTTACACTTGAGGCTGTTCAGTTGGAACCAATTAAAAACAGCCCCAAGGCACTCACGGATACTGTCCCCATCGAATTCTTCGCTCTTACGGCAGGTGAAAAGAAGCTGGGTGTTGTCAGCATATGAGACGATCTGGGCCCCATAGGACTCCACCAGTGCCGCCAGAGGGGTCATAAAGATGTTAAATAGAGTAGGGCTCAGTACTGAGCCCTGAGGAACTCCGACTCCCAATGGCGACATTTCGGCAGATCCAGGGGGGGCCCAGACCGTTTGTCGGCGGTTGACTAGGAAAGAACGAAACCAGTTGAGCACCGTCCCCCTTAGACCGATGTCATGTAGTCTTGTGAGGAGATCCTCATGGGGGACGGTGTCAAACGCCGCCGACAGGTCTAACATTACTAACATCACCCTGCCTCCAACATCCAGCGACTCCTTAACAATCTCTGTGACCTCCAGGAGCGCAGTCTCAGTACTTAGGTTAGGTCGAAAACCTGATTGAGACGCGTGGAGAAGCTCATTTGACTCCAAGAAGTTGGAGAGCACGCTATGGACATGTTTCTCCAGGATTTTAGTTAGTGCTGGAAGGAGCGAGATAGGTCTATAATTGGCTGGGACTTCCGGGGCAAGGCTAGGCTTTTTAAGGAGAGGAATAACCATGGCCTGTTTCCAGGAATGTGGTAAGGCTCCCTGACTCAGAGATAGATTAAGAATAGGGTTGGCTATGGGGTTGACAACGTCGGCCATTTTAGCTAAAAATTTCGCTGGGCAGGGGTCGTGTGGTGAGCCGGATTTAAGATTCTTCATAATAGCTAGGGATGAGGATATCGTGAGGGGCGCAAAGTTCACCAGGACAGGGCCAGCGGTGAGTAGGTGGACTGGCTCTTCCGGCAGGGTCACGAGATCGACTGACGGTCTCGAAGGGAAGAAATCTTGAATCTGCCTAATTTTGGTGGTAAAAAAGTTAGCAATAGTATCCGCCCAATTCTCAGCCGGTACTTCCTGTACTGAATTAGATCGCAGGGTAGTGAATTCCCTTACGATGGAAAAAATCTCCTTGCAGGAGTTGTCTGCTTCCTCTATTCTCTGAGCGAAGTAGCATTTCTTTCCCTGTAGGACAAGCCTATGATAAGATTTAATCATAGATTTGTAAGTCCGTTTTGCCTCGGCATCATATTGGGCTCTCCACGTCCGTTCGGCGATTTTACATTGCCTACGGGAGTGGGCCAGCTCCACTGTAAACCAAGGGGCCGAAACCCGTTTGATGCTGGAACGGGAAGGCTGTGGGGGGGCAAGTTCATTTAATCTAGCTAAGAGCCAGGTCTGCAGGGTTTCAAGGTCATCATCCAGATCACCAGTGTAGGACACAGGATGGTTCACCAGAGCCTGTGCTAACAGATCTGGGGTCACCCGATGATACGCCCTGAAATTACTTCCCTGCTGTCTCATAGCAGAAATTGCTGGTTTCTTAGTGCCAGATATTTGGAAGTGGGCAAGCCGATGATCGGACCATAATACCGGCATAAGTGCCGTGACCTCAATAGGTAGAGTAGAAAAGACCTGGTCTAAAGTGTGACCTTTGTCGTGGGTCGGGCCCGAGAGATAGGGGAGCAAGCCCAAGGCAGACGTAACATCAAGCAGCTTAATAGCATCCTGATCTTGACAATCTTCCATATGGAAGTTGAAGTCTCCCGCCAGTAAACACCGCTCAGATCTCAAAACTAATGCAGACATGACTTGCTGGAGTTCCTCAAAAAAGGACCCCGCAGGTCCCGGAGGTCTATATACTAAGAGCCCTTTGACAGCTTGTTGAGGTGACAGGGATAGGGTGAAGGCAAGGGATTCGGCACCCGTGATGGTCTCCGTGTGGATGACTGAACACGTAAGAGTTTTTTTCACCACGAGGGCCACTCCTCCCCCTCTACCCTTATCTCTGTCTTGTCTGAAGATGTTATACTCAGGAGGGATGGCAGCAACAATGTCAGGGTGAGAGGACTCATTGAGCCATGTCTCGGTAAGCATAAGACAGGTAGGCTTGTCCATAGAAAGGAGATCAAAAATCTCCTGTGCATGTCTATGCATTGACCTGGTGTTGAGTAAAAAATGATGTTTAATGATACTTTCCTTCGTGTGGGATGTAATGGGAGGTGCGCTAGTAAGATGCCAGTTACAGCCTGGGCATTGATGCTTACCCCTATATCGGGCAGGGAAGACTGAAAGACAAGACGCTGTATCCGGACGCAGGGAGAGGAGCTCCTGGGATGAGTAAGATAGCATGCTGGGGCAGGGGAAGGAAGAGTTAAGGCTAAGAGATCCTGCCACGCCATACGCCTCCGGGACGCTGACGGGTGCAGACGGGCAGGACTCAGGCACGACTCCGGCGCAGATCCGGCGCGTCCGCAGTACGCGTCCGCTACGTGGAGGAAGAGGTGAGCTTTTTATAGCGCTACTAGAGCGCGAGGGCGGAGAGTCCTACCCCCAAGATGGCGGCCAAAGTCAGATCCCAGCCCTCGGCGTCAACACTCGGCCGAGGGCGGTCTGAAAACCCAGGCAAGGGGAAGGGAGCAGGCGAAGCGCCTAAAAGCGCTGGGAAGTCTCTAAGAGGGCAGTGAACGCTTCTTAATCAAGCGCGACCCTGAACTGCACACAATTTAAAAATGACTAAACACGCAAGTCAATACACACAAGTAAAATGTGCAAATGAAAGGAAAGAAGGGAGGCCTCCCGGCTTCCGCCTCAGGAGGGAAAAGGTTATTAATAAACTTATAGCAGGGGCAAGGTCAGTTGATACACCTAGCACCGTAAGTGGAGGCTCCCTGTCACACGCTCCCAGGAAAAAAGACTTACCTAAACCCAACTCAGATAAAGGGAAACCATCCACGTCAGATGGCATGACAAAACCATCCGATAGTGCTCCAGCTCAGACACCTAGTAGGCAAAAAATTAACCATCAGCCTACCAGGACGCCGTTTGAGGGCAAACAAAGGATGCGCTTAGCTCCCCGAGTAAACCTACCCCCGGATGCGGCCCAATCCACTATAGTTTTAACTGGTGTTGCTCCCTTAAGAGATGGCATTAAGGAGACACACGGGGAACTGCGTAACAAGGCGATATTTTGGCTAAATAAGAACCGTCCCTTACCACCATCATCTCCAACAGAAATTCTCTATGTAAGGAGAGTAGATTGGGTGGGTAATGGCACCAAAGATCTGGAAGGGGACTGTATCCTAATCTCATTTAAAGATCCCTGGGTGGTTGATTTAATACGACGGAAAGCCAGATTTGCTCACCAGGGTGATGTACAATCTTTGGATCTTGCGTATTTTTACCCACATAGACAAAGCAACTATCCTCTAGGCCCAACCCGGTTGAGAGTAAGAGATGGGAGGTATAAAGGGCTGAGAACACCTCACTTACAACAGTACCCCCTGCTCTTTAACCACTTTGGGCCCCTGTCTGACCTGTAGCAGTTAGACTGACTGTATACACCAAGAATGAAGAATAAACCTATTGCTGTTAGTGGGAATGAGGCACATACATTACATCAAGCCCCAATGGCATTTGAATCTAGCGATCAGTTTATACCTGACGCAGTGGAAAAAATAGTGGTTATGGTAGAGGGGGAAAGTCTGCAGAAAACTGACATAGAAGAAATAGGGGAGAGAAACATGCCTACACGGACCACCCTAATGACTCCCCTGCCCCCGCTAATCTAGGAAAAAATACAATAGAACCCACACCTGTAACATTTAATATAGTGTCCTGGAATGTTGCGGCAGTGAAGGGTCGCATGGACTCTGAGGACTGGCTTGAGTTTGTTGATAAATATGATGTTGTGGCATTACAAGAGACCTGGGCACCCGAACCAATTCATAAGGCAGGCTTCAAGAGTAGTAAAGGGCGAGCATCAGGGGGACTGATAACGTGGGTAAAATAGGCATCGGGATATAACATCACCGAACTGTATGAGGATAATCCTGACCTACTGGCCATCAAATTGAGCAAGGGAGGTGGACAGGATATGATCATTATTAACATTTATTCTCGTGGCCTCCCTGGCGGTCGGTGCCCTCCCATTGTGGATGTCCTGGATAGACATTTAGCTGCATTGAGCAAAGACACCTTAATCCTTCTAGCTGGTGATCTGAACTGTACAATTGAGCCGCTTTATGTTGCAGGGGATAGTTGGGGGTCCGCAGAGGATGCAACATGGAGCATACCGGACTTACTGACCAGTAAAACTGTCAAAGCAACGGAGGCTGCCTTGAACTGGACTGCACTATGCCTCACTTGGGGGTTAAGGGCAGTAAATGGACGCTCTCTCTCAGATCTTGGTGCCAACTTCACCTTTGATAATGGATTGAGAAAGATTCGTATAGACTACTTCCTTTTGAAAATGGAATTCTGGTCACTGATGGTCGATATGGAAGTTGTCCCTCGCCCAGAAAGCGACCATAATCCCCTGTCATTGAAACTAAGGTTGCATGGTTTGGAAAGACTGGAAGATCCAGTTCCCCCAGGGCCAGGGGTTGTTATCCTGTCTAATGATCGCAGGAGGCTGAAATGGTCAAACTTATCAGGAGACGAGACCCTACAGACTAATATTGAGTATGTGGTTATGAATGCAATAAACGAAATGATGTTAGAGGATACTGGGAGGGGCACTTTAGAACATAACACCATCATGGACCTGCATGAACGCTGTTTTGACCAGCTCAAGCTTTTTCTCTCTAAACCATGCCCGAAGGGTAAAGTACGACCACACGGTATTCGGGAAAAGTGGTACAACAAAAAATGTAGGGCGGCTCACTGTAATCTTGTTAACACTGTTAAATCCAGATATATGTGTGCTGTAAAGGAGGTTAGGGCACGGTATAAAAGAGCACAGTGGGAAGCTAAAAGGGAGTGGGAGGATGGCTATTGGGCCGATCTCTTGGATGCTTCCAAGATGAACAACCAAACTAAATTCTGGGACATAGTAAAATGGGGGAAGGATGTTGATTCCCGTACTCCAACCAATCATGTGTCCCCGGAAGATTGGATAAAGCACTACACTATTCGACCCAATTTAGTATGGTGGGCACTGATCCTCCCCCTATGTTGGATAAGTTGTACATAACGCCCATATGTGGAGAAAAACTGACCTTTACTAACATTGAGGCGGAGTCTGCCCTCGGTTTGACTCAGTGGGGGAAAGCACCGGGGTTGGATCTTATACCTGCAGACTTGTTCAAAGCAAATACTGACCTCTGGGTGCCATATATAACCAACATAGCCAATGCGATAGCGAAAGGTGCAAGAATCCCCAAATCATGGAAGGGGGCTGAGATTCTTCCAATATATAACAAGCATTTGCAATGCATTAGGTCTCGCATTAGGAAAGTTTGAGCTATTGGTATTGTAAATGACAAATATTTTTTATTTATGTGTTGGTTTTGAAAATAGCCAAATTAATAGCTATGTCATTTACAATGCCAATAGTTTTATCTTTCGCAAATGTGACACCTATACCATTTGTAATGCAATATGTGTTGTATTTACGTGACTTAGATGTATTGATATTACAAATAACAATGGCTTTAATAATTAATACTTAAATAAAAGTTATTGTAATTTATAATGGCAATAGCTTAAACTTTTGTAAATAACGTTTTGTGAAGATTACGTCCATTGTATTTTATTGTGACGAAAATCAAAGAACAGAAGTGCAATATTGACATCTTTTTGTTTCATTTGTAATAAAGCTTGAAACATTGAGATAACATATTTGAACCAGTTGTTGTTAAAAGGTTGGACAGATTGATGCTGTGGTGATGCGATAGATAGAGTGAGGGCGATAGAGTGAGGGCGATAGATCAGGATGCAACACAGAAGGAGGGACGGCATGTGGGAGGCAACACAGAGGGTGGATGGTAGGCAACACAGAGTGAGGGAGAGCAGTCAGTAGGCAACTCGGAAGGAGAGCAGAGGCAGCACAGAGGGAGGGTAGACAGGATGCAATACAGAGGGAGGGCAGTCGACGGCAACACGGATGTAGGAAGGGCGTTTGGAACTAAACACATTTCGGCAACAGGGAAGTAGCGAGGGTGGATGGGAGGCAACAGGGAGGGATGGTGGGTCGGAGCCAACAGTGAGAGATAGGCATCAGTGATGGAGGGTGGGTGGTTAGACAACAGGGAGGTGACACAGAAGGATGGTGGGCGGGATGCAACACGGATTGCGATACAGTGGGTGAGTGGGTGGGCTGCAAAACAGAGGGTGGGTATGGCAACACGGAGGGTTAGGCAACACCGGGGGTTAGGCAACACGGGGGTTAGGCAACGCGGGGGTTAGGCAACGCAGAGGGTTAGGCAACGCAGAGGGTTAGGTAACGCGGAGGGTTAGGCAACGCAGAGGGTTAGGCAACGCAGAGGGTTAGGCAACGCGGAGGGTTAGGCAACGCGGAGGGTTAGGCCACGCGGAGGGTTAGGCAACGCGGAGGGTTAGGCAACGCGGAGGGTTAGGCAACGCGGAGGGTTAGGCAACGCGGAGGGTTAGGCAACATGGAGGGTTAGGCAACATGTAGGATGGGTGGGCCAGCGGTGAGCCCCACGAAGGGTGGGTGGGCGATCGGCAACACTAAGGGAGGGAGGTAACACGGAGAATGAGTGGGCGGGCGGCAGGCAACACTGACGGTGGTTGGGGGTTCGCTAGGCAACACGGAGGGTGGGTCGTAGGTAACACGGAGATTGGGTGGGTGGTAGTCAACACTAGGTGGGTGGGCAATAGGCAACACATTGAGGGAGAGGCAACACATTGGGCAAGAGGCAACACGGAGGGTGGCTGGGTGAGAGGCAGCACAGAGGTTGGCTGGGTGGGCGAGAGGCAGCACAGAGGGTGGGTGGGTGTCGGGGCGGGTGTGAGGCAACACTGTTTAAGAAGGAGTCAACACAGAGGGCGGGCGGGTGGCAACACAGAGGGAGGGAGGGCGGGAGGCAACAAGGTTTAGGCAGGAGGCAACAAAGAGGGAGGGTGTGCGGGCGGGAGGCAACATGGACAGGCAACATGGAGGGAGGGTGGACATTTGTGTGAAAATAACTAAGTGTCAGTAATGTTCGCGGTGTATGTAGCAGCCTTGAGTTATTGAAATAAGATTAACAAAATAACCAACAGTAACAAGGTTATCAAAAGTTATAACTCAACTCAGATGTCGTATGTATAATGTAGCAACAATGCGCAGTTATTCTATTCACACTTTGCCTTGACCGCTAGCTGCTCTGCCATGAGCATAATTGTCTGCTAGTAGTTTTGGAACAGGGGGTAAGTGTGCGGACCTTGGTAGATTAAAAGATCTGAACCAGCAGGAGAATCTGTTATTTTATTTGCCCGATACAAATCTTTTCTCGTCTGTTGGTATAGCGCAGTACTACTTAAAGCCTCAACCTATTTTCTTCCAAAGGGATTTTGAATTATCCATGTTTATAAAAAGCACACCAAGTACAAAAGCAATTAGGAAGAAAACCTTTCTTTTACGAGTATTCCAACGCATTGTTGCTCTGTGCACTGTGTCTTTTCCCAGCGAATAGAAGAAAGGTAACAAGAGTGCTAAATGCAGAGGTGCAAAAGGCGAATCGTGAATAACAAAAGGCACAAAGGACTAATTAACATGATACATCAACAGGACACTGAGTCACTCTGACTTACGAGTTTTATTTTGACAGAATGCATAGCGTTTTTCAAATGTTTAAGAAATGCACCATTATCAAATTATTTTGGCTTTTATTGTACTGTTATCTAGTTAAACCAAAACACTAAGGTGGAGTATTTGCAATGTTTAAACGCTTTCAAAACAAAACACTCGGAGTCTGAATGCCAGTCAGGAGAGAGAGAGAGAGACAGACACACACAATATCTGAGAGGGTGAAAGGGGCTGGTATTTCAAAAGTTAGAATCGAAAATTGTTCTTGCCAAGTTAACATCAGTAATCACAGTTGTAACAAGACAACAATGCCCTTATTTGCCAACTTGTGTGAACCTCCGGATGATGAAAGGCTGAGTCCGCTCAGGTAGTATGCAGAACTGTAACTTGCAGATTCGCACAGATCTCTTCGTGGAGTATGCGCCCCGCTGAGATTTCTCACTAGTATCCTATTGTTACAGGTATTCTGTGTTGAAGCTTCTCTGTGATAACAAGAAAAGCCTGGGAGTGAACTGAAACCAGTATGAATAGAAAGTGGATTTGAATCACGGCTTCCTCTGTTATTCATGTGAGCGTCAGCAAAGAGATTTATCATCTCCATCACAGGACAAAATCGGAAGTGGTTAGAATAGAAACACACGGACTGACACCCGATAATAAGCCACGCTGTGGAGTCGGTTATTCTTTAAAGTCTGTGAGCGCCAAGAGGCAATGCAGTTTGCAGTATTGAGCTATATACATGTATCATCCTCATGAATTCAACAAAAGTTAAAGAGATCGGCAGACTTACATTTTGGAGTTAGGAGATGGACTCCCGTCTCTTTCTCTGTAGCGCCTCCTTGTCCAGCCTCTGGGGGGTGGGCGGAGGTCTGTGCAGCCCCAGCCCCTCCAGGATGCCTCTCTTCACCGCCTCTAGCTGTATCCGCTTCTCCTGCTCCCCCAGGGGCCGCAGCACCACCGCAGTCAGGAGGGCTAGGCAGGCCTTGGAGTAGTGCCTGGTGCCCTGGGCTGAACGCCGCATGGAGCGCTGCGATACAGGACTCCCCGAGCGCGGGGTACACACAGAACACGCTGTAAACAGCTCTGCTATAAGTTATGGCCCTGAATGTGGGATAGGGGATGTGCACGGCGCCGGGCTGGGCGTGCGCGCCCACGAGGTAAAATCGCCGAGGGAAAGCGCGTGCACATCCCCTTCCCACCTGTAGGAGGGGGATCAAGAAGACTTGCAGTCGGTCCTGAAGGAGGGACCTTTCAACTGATATCCCGCCTGTCCGCCATTTGGGTACTTCGCTGTGCAAGTCCCGTGCGGGCCCTCCAGGCGCAAACTACAAGCAGGCCGTGATACTGTGCACCTGACTGGGCCCTCGGGCCTAATTTCCGATGACTCCGGAGGTGTTTGGCTGCCCCCCTGCAGGGCCTCGGATTTAGTGGACAGCGGTGAAATAACCGGTAGGAGAACGCTCAGGCCTACGAGGCTGCAGCCACCATTTTAGCGCCCGCAGCTGCAAGAGCCCGATTGACCGGAACCGGTAGGAGAACGCTCAGGCCTACGAGGCTGCAGCCACCATTTTAGCAGCTGCAGGAGCCCGTGACTGAGCGAGCATCACGGCCAAGCCTACACTCTCCACCTGGGAATCAGCAGCGACTCGGAGTGGGAGATGTGAGGGAAGTGTGGGGGCTGAGAGGCCTTGCGGTCGGACCCTGGGGAGGGAACTCTCTACTGACATCACATTTTGCCACCATTTAGGAACTCAGAAGAGCCGGTTCCGGCCAGGGCCCCAGCCAGCGGGAACGGAGACCTGGCGGGGACATCCACAGCTGACTGGGCCCCCGGACCTTGTTGCTGATGGTCCCAGAGGTGCTGGGCTGTCCCTTGGGGGCCCCGGACCTAGCGGGCAGCAGCGGGAGCGGCACTGGCAGGAGAGCGCGACGACACAGCCGCCATTTTGGGGTCTCCCGCCTCCGGCACCCCGGAGGGAACAGACACCGCAAAAAGCTAGCATCCTCTGACCGGGACCTGACGGCAGCACCCAGCAAGACCTGAGGTGGAGGTACGGGAGCTGAGAGACTCTGCGGCAGCCTGCAGAGGGTCTCCTCGCTGACATCCTGCCGATGTGGTGAGTGGGGGGGGGGCAATGTGCCGATGTGGTGAGTGGGGGGGGCAATGTGCCTGTGTGCCGATGTGGTGAGTGGGGCAATGTACGTGCGTGTGTGCGCACGCGCGCGTCTGTGAACAGCATGCCATCTCTTATCTAACTGAATGCTGGTTTGCCTGCGGGACAGAAGATGTGCACGGCTGGGGGGGCGGGGCCAGGGGTCGCGTCCACGAGGTGTAATCGGCGCTCGTGGCCAGATCTAGGTCGCTTGACAAGGAACTCGGTAACAATAGGTCTAGCGAGACCTAAAAAAGGAGACAGGTAAAATCCGGGTAATTATCGCCCGATTAGTTTAATTGACTGCCTCCAAAAGGTCATTGCTCGAATGATCTTGGCTAGAGTGCAAGGGTGGATGGAATTGGAAAATATATTGTCACCCATGCAGGCAGGCTTTAGATCGGGGACGAGCACTATTGACCAGGTGTTCCGATTCTGTTTGATTTTCTATAAGGTGGTCATGCTCGGCGGTGGTACTATCTTTGCCGCATTTATAGACCTGAAGTCAGCCTTCGATTTAGTGCCTAGGGGCAAACTGTGGCAGGTACTGAGGGACCTTGGGTTACCAGGAGAACTACTTGAGTTAATTATTAAAATGCATGAAGATAACTATGCGAGGGTGAGGTGGGGAGGCCAAGGACAACACACAGATTCTTTCCCGGTCACGCGTGGAGTTCGTCAGGGGTGTATCCTTGCGCCCACACTTTTCCTGCTCTTCATTGATCAGGTAGTTAAATTTTTCTCAGCTACCCACACCGACGCCCCATCGTTGGCAGGGACAAGATTCCCTATGCTTATCTTTGCTGACAACACTCTACTCATATCCAAAACACGGAAAGGCTTACAGCGGGCCTTGAACTGTTTTGAGGAGTTTTGTGTGAAAAATGATCTCCAGGTAAACGTGGGGAAAACCAAGTTTATGGTCCTAACCAGGAATAGCTCTGTCCATAGTAATGTAACAATGAGTGGGGTCAATTTGGAACAAGTTGAAACCATGACTTATTTAGGGGTCACCTTGGACCGCCGTTTGCTATGGAAAGAGCAAATCGCTGCTCAACAGCTAAAATTTGCCCAACTCACCGGCTGTCTTTTGCGTGAGCAGAAGAGATCCATAACAAAACGGGTTATCCCTGCTATGAAAATTTATGACACCAAAATAAATGCTGCCATACTTTATGGCGCTGACCTATGGGGATTCATGGATCTCTCAAGTCTCTACAAAACTCAGTGTAAATTCCTTCGGAACTTGGTAGGGCTACCTCAATCCTCTCCATCGATACCTCTCTGCCATGATATGGGATGTTTTCCAATTAATGATATGGCAAGATTTAGAGTAGTGGCTCTCTGGAGGCGCTTGTGGACCCCCCCGGATCTTACTCTTTTTGCAAAGGAGTTAGCAGAAGTGAGGTCGATGGGGGGCTCTGAAAGAATCCCTTGGCTTCGCTCTGTAAAAAAGAGCTTACAAGATATGGGATTAGGACACCTGTGGGCTTCTCCTGGTACCAACACCTTTCCATCAAAAAAGGAATTCAAAGAATTATATTGGGCCTCGGTTCGCCAATCTTTGGTAACTGCCTCCAGCTCTGGTAGTCTTACGGGAAGATTCCTAAGCTTTAAGCTGGACCCCTCCCATGAGACTTACTGGGATATCATCACCAGACCACTGGATAAGAAACTTTATCACCAGTTTCGAGTAGGTGCCCTACCTCTGAATTCATTTACATCATCTTGGGTCAAAGGAACAACAAGTTCCTGTTGTTAGTGCCCAGGCCAAAAGGAAACCGAGGGTCATCTCCTGTTTGCCTGCCCGCTGTATTCAGAACCTCGCACTAAATGGATAAAACCCTGTTTCAGCGCCTCTCATGTAGAAGGGCTTCTGAGGCGATCTGGGTCCTAAAAACTAATACCTCTGAAGTATTTGTGGTATGCTTGGCTAAATTTTTAGGCTGGGCGTGGGCAATAAGGGCCAGAAGGAACTCACATCAGCTGTACTGTGTATGACCTTATTAATCCTGTAAATTGAAATTTGCATATTTTAGCTCTTTTAAGACCAGGTTTATCTCTGTCTTTGTAATTTTTGGATGTTTAATAATCATTTTTAGCTGTGATTTTAGTGTAATTGAAATGCAATACAACAATATGGTTATTGTTTTTCCAATCAATTGTCTAGTGGTTAAAATGCCCTAAAATGTTTTTAAACTTTGTCTTTTACGATTTTATCATCGAAATAAAGACTTAAAAAACCTGAAACCTGAGATGTAGGTGGCACTGTAAGCAGTGCCACAGGGCTTTAAGGATTCGTTATTTACCACCAACTATTAGTTGGTGGTAAATAACGAATACCTATGTATATGCAAATCTGTGCATGTACACCTGTGCCACATGGCACACAAGCCCTAATCAGGAGAGCAAGAGGGTGTCAAAGTGACACCCTGCCATCCCTGAATTATTCGGTATTTACCGAATCGGTAATTATCGATTCGCTAATTGACATTCATTCCTATGGGCCTCCAGGCCCATAGGAATGAATGGCAATTACCGAATCAGTAAATACCGATTCGGTAATTACCGAATCTTACCGATTCTGTAAAAAATACCGAAAATTTACCTACATCAGATTTACTGATTCTAAAATACCTAATCGGTAAAATTCGGTATTTTAGAATCGGTAAAAATGATTTACCTACATCTAGCCCTTAGTCCTTAAAAGGCGTCAGTCCTTATAAGGCGTTCAGTCCCTACAATGTTTTCTGTCCTTATTTGAAGTTATGTCCTTATAAGGTTGTTCATATGAAATGAAGGGGAGAAGGGGAGATGATGTAGGGAAAGAGTACGATGTTCTCTGGACCTATATTAGGGTACCGATACAGAGCAGGTTTGAAAAGTAAGCCCCTAGAGAGGGTCAGAAAACTTTGTAAAACATGAGCGGGATCTGATCTGGCCCGGTGGCTTTCCCTGCTGGGAGCTCACTAAGCGCTCTAAATACTTCATTGGATGAAAAAGCAGTAGCCAGGGTTTCCTGTTCCTCTAAGAAAAATTTCTCACAGCCGACCGTAGCTAAATATTCACCAATTGCATTCACCCAGCTTCCTCGCTGTCTTTCTGAGAGTCGTATCATTTTATATAAACCCTACTGAATTCCTCACGGATCCCTGGAGCTCTAGTAACCAAGTCCCCATTTTCATTCTGGATTACTATTAATATCTCACTCCTCATGTTTTTCTCTCTGGTAAGCATTGCCAGGATTGTAGAACATGAAAGAGCTATAAATAATCTTGATTTCACGTATCCTCTGGCAAGACACTTTTATGACGTCTCCAAATTGAGATTCTTTGCTAAAGATAGGGTAAGAGCCAAACTGAGAGGGTGCGACTGACTGAAACAACTTAGACGTTTGGAGTCAAGGAATATTCAGGACTTACAAAGGCCTTCTCAGGATTGAATAGGAATGAAGAAATTGAAGTCCATGTGGGAGGAAGTGGCTTAACCTTATTTGTAGCAAACTGGGCCCATACATTATAGAAATGAAGTGCTGATTGAAATGAAGTGATGGATTGGGGAAATGAGAGAAGATATGCATGAAATGATTTGCATCGAGTACTGTGCAGATAGAGGGTTACATTTAGTAATAACAAATTTATACAGGATTTTATTGGATATTACAGAGAGTCATATTTAATCTATTATAGATTTACATATATGATAACTGTTTATGTGTATTATCTCTCTCCCCCAGTTACAATCTTTCCTCCAATTTTCTGTAAAGGAGACATTCTTGGCACTTGCCTGGTAGCTCAATGAAAAGTACTGTAAACACACATGTGACAGAAATGAAGGTTGAGATGCTGTTCTTTCAACCATGCCAAATAGAGCCTTACTTAATTAACATGGTTGCTAGCGGGAGCCATGAATTATGTCACATGTATAAAGGGAGTCTTTGGATTTTACCGTTATAACATGTAGGCTACCATTGTGGTATTTTACTAATTGAGTATTTATTCATGAAATCATTATTAATCCATTTGTACTCTGTTTTTTTAGAAGTATATTTATTTAAAATGTCACCACTTTTCCCATATATATGATTGAGAACGTAGAAAGTTTTTAAGGTAATGAGAAAAAAGAATATGAACTAGCTGATAGTATATTTTCTAAGTTCATAAAATTGTTCTTATTTGTTTTGAATTGTGATGGGGTTCACATATTATGAGAAAGGCTTCTGTGTAAGCTGAAACACGTCAGTGGTTGTAAACTGGATGATATAAGGAAATAAACATTTTGCACATGAACTGGAGTGCCTGCTGTCTTTCGGCCATCCGTTACAAATAAGAATCTAGATATATATATCTACATATTTATAAAAAATCTCTCTCTCTCTCTCTCTCTGTATATATATATATATATATATATATATATATATATATATATATATATATATATATATTACCTACTGGCGATAGCCAGTAGGTATATATAGTTAGGATTTTTTCTCTATGGAACTTTTGAAAATTCTATGCCTAATAACTTTGGCGTTTGTGGACGGAATTGGCTGAAATTTTCAGGAAAATGGCACATTTTGTTTCTGAGCAGCTCCTGGAAATTTGGGGGGGGTTCGTCAAGGGGGGGCCGAGAAAAAAGGGGGGTCCCAAAACACGTTTTTCCCATGTTAATTTCCATAGGGCGGTTGGCCTCACTTTTAGCCCGAACGGCTGAATGGATTTCCACGAAACTTGGCAAAATTGTAGGGACTGTTAGCCCGATGTGCCTTTGCTAGGTCTCAATATATGTGCTTCAGTGGATTTTGAGAAATTAGCGTTTAAAACAAGATATATATCTGTAACAGCGCTCCGGGCTGCGCTCCGGTTCGCGTACTTTTCGCGTATCGGAACTTTGCGAAGCGAAGCTGATTGGCTCTCCGGTGTCTGTCAACATTCTAAACAGTCCGGAGCGGCCGCCATCTTGTCTCTCGGTAGGATCGAGAGACAAGAGGAGGCCAAAACAAAGGGGGAAATGAAGGAAAGGGGGCAAGGTAGACCCCTTCTGACCCCCTAGGATTGATGAGGGGGATATTATAGAGCCACGCGGGGCCCCAAAAAAAAAAAAAAGAAAATCCCATTTTTTCGCCGTAGAGACGCGTCTTGGTACGCGAACCGGGCAGCTAACCGGGCAGCTAACCGGGAAGCTAACCGGCAGTGTAACGGGAGTCTGAGGAGTAGCTGATTGGCTGTCAACATTGTAAACAGTCCAGAGCGGCCGCCATCTTGTCTCTCGGTAGGATCGAGAGACAAGAGGAGACCAAAACAAAGGGGGAAATGAAGGAAAGAGGGCAAGGTAGACCCCTTCTGACCCCATAGGATTGATGAGGGGGATATTATAAAGCCACGCGGGCCCCAAAAAAAAAAAAATCCGATTTTTTCGCCGTAGAGACGCGTCTTGGTTCGCGAACCGGGCAGCTAACTGGGCAGCTAACCGGGAAGCTAACCGGCAGTGTAACGGGAGTCTGAGGAGTAGCTGATTGCCTGTCAACATTGTAAACAGTCCGGAGCGGCCGCCATCTTGTCTCTCGGTAGGATTGAGAGACAAGAGGTGGAAAAAAAAATGGTGTAAATGAATGAAAGGGGTAAGGCAGGCCCCTCCTGAACCCCTAGGATTGATGAGGGGGCTATTAAAGTTCCCTGCGGGGCATAAGAAAAAAAAAATTGCGATTTTTCGCGGTAAAGGTGCTTCCTGGTACGTTAACCGGGCAGCTAACCGGCAGCGTAACCGGAGTCCGACATATTGTGTTTTTTGAACGTTTGTGATATGTGCACGTGTTGATTTTGTCTAATTAAGGTTAAAAAAATATATATATATCTTTAAGCGTGTTCTGGCGCGCTTACGTTTTGGGTTTGGTTTGCGCTGCAGAGACGATACGTCACGGTTATGCGATGCATCATGAGGCGTCTCACGGGCTACGTGATACGTCACTTAATAAAGAATATATTTTACAGCTATAGATATTAGCTTTTAAAAAACCAATGAAATTTACAGAAAAAACCATAGGTTATAGACCATATATAGTTAGGAATTTGCATTTACAAAACCTTGAAAATTCACTGAAAAAACCATAGGTTATAGACCATATATAGTTAGGGATTACCATTTAAAAAACCTTATTTTATTTGCACAAAACCATTGAAATTCCATATATAGTTAGTTGCACTAACTATATATCGCGGACCCGCAATCCACTGCTAATGATGTCACATATTACATCATTCATGACATGGTCAGTGACATCACTGATGACATCACTGATGACATCTCAAATGACATCACTGATGACATCACTGATGACATCTCAAATGACATCACTGATGACATCACTGACATCTCATTTGACATTACTGATTACATCACTGATGATATCATTTATGTGATAATACATCTTCAGACTCTAATATGACCTTAGATACACTCAGTGTAAACAGGCACTCACAGACTGTCACACATCCATGGAGTTACTCACACACCTAGTCAGTCATGCAAAGAATCAATCACATCTCCATTTCCTCAACTATACAGTTATACACACCTTACTTATTCAAACATATAGTAACACATATTTACTCTCTTATACAATCCTTGATACAAGTTCACAATGATTCATACAGCCACTCACACATTCACTGGCTCTTATGTTCAGTTATTTATATATGTCAACTCTTACATGGAGTGTGTTTTACATATGTACTTTCTTTGACATGTAGCACTGAGATATCCATTCACTCACCAATATACTCATGCACACAGTCAACTGTCCATACAGCTGTTTCTACATGCACTTTTGAACCCATACACCTAGGGAATCAACTGCTCACACATCTATGCACAGAGTTATACACCTCCCAGCCACCCACACACATACTCAGTCTCCCATACAAATACTTGGGCGACCATTCAATAACCCATATAGTTACTGATATAGCTACTGATTTAAACATGCAGCAGTTTACAGAACAACATAAATAATGATTGCCAAAATAAGACACTTTAATCACTAACCCATACACTCAGTGAGACACATTTAATCATTCTCTCATACAGTCAGTCATGCACCTACTAAATCCTTCATCCAGACACTTATACATCCACTCATTCTTCAATATGTAAGACATATTTTAACTGTACAGAAACATACAGTCACTGGGTGTTGTCATCAGTGATGTCATCAGTGATGTCATCAGTGATGTCATTTGAGATGTCATCAGTGATGTCATCAGTGATGTCACTGACCATGTCATGAATGATGTAATATGTGACATCATTAGCAGTGGATTGCGGGTCCGCGATATATAGTTAGTGCAACTAACTATATATGGAATTTCAATGGTTTTGTGCAAATAAAATAAGGTTTTTTAAATGGTAATCCCTAACTATATATGGTCTATAACCTATGGTTTTTTCAGTGAATTTTCAAGGTTTTGTAAATGCAAATTCCTAACTATATATGGTCTATAACCTATGGTTTTTTCTGTGAATATATATATATATATATATATATATATATATATATATCCTTAACCAAGTTGCTCAGTACGCTTGAACCGCCCACTCGACGTTGTAGATTTCACCTTTTTTAATCAGCAAGCTGCAGCGTACATCAGTGCAGAGTACAAGCAATATTACAGGTGCCTATTTGCCGACGCGTTTATGGAAATGTTCCCTTTTTCAAAGGCAGGCGTAACAGCTACTTTGCATTTCATGCTCGTTTTTCAATGTTTATGAAGTCCCGCCCTTAGGCGTGTATGCTGCTAGGCATCTTGGTTCTTTTAAGTAAGACCTTTGTGGTTGTAGCTGTTTGTGGCATCTTCCAAAATAAAATACCTTCGGGTTGCGTGTATCAAACTGCACCGCTTACGCTGCTTTTCTTATGTCTACTGATCAGGTAACGTCGTTCCTCTGGTGTTTTCATCTTCAAACACCGGTCCCGCACCATCAGCAGGGGGGGCTGCTTCGTGGCCATGAGCGGGCCACTACAAATCCATAACCAAGTTGCTCAGTACGCTTGAAGCGCCTACTCGACGTTGTAGATTTCACCTTTTTTAATCAGCAAGCTGCAGCGTACATCAGTGCAGAGTACAAGCAATATTACAGGTGACTATTTGCCGACGCGTTTCTGGAAATGTTCCCTTTTTAACTGGAAATTTTACTGACATAAAACCATTGAAATTCCCATGTTATAGTTAGTTGGACTCACTATAACTTGCGCGCCTGCAATTTACCGCTGATGACGTCACATATTACATCACTCATGATATGGTCAGTGACATCACTCATGACATCACTGATGACACCATCCTTGTGACTCACTGACAGACCTCCTTTCAGTGTAATGTAACCCTTGAAACACATATTCAAAAATAGAAACTAACAATTTCAAAAAAATGGAGATACCCATACCAGATACAACAACCAATTCAGTAATTCCACCATCTATATACACATCCACTCATTCAACAAAACAGTTCTATATAGTCACTCATACATATACTCACTCATCATATGTAGTGATACACCTATACATCCTGTTACACACCGACAGTCATCCAAAAGTTACTCACACACATACTCACACATGCAAATAAACTATTGAACATCCATTTATTTGCATATACAACTATACACACACTAGCACATTACTTTTAAGGAAACTTACACATACTTACTCTCTTAAACAATCACTTATAGAAACACATACTTATTTAAACAGGAACTCTTTCAATCTCTCACGCTCACATATACTCACTTATATACATCAATACTCACATATACTAGATAAAAACATATGTAGCTACTCATAAAGACACTAGTGAGGCAGGCATTCACTCACTAACACACACATATACACACTCATCCACCCATACAGTCCTGCACATATGCTGTCTTCAAAACACATACAAACAGTGAGTCAGTCACCAACCCATGCAGCCCCTTATACACAAAGTGAAACACTGATACATATATTTAAATATTTTAAAATTACTCGCTAATATATGTATTCACTAAGATACACTTAATAAGCCAGTTAACCAATCAATTTCTTTTTTAAAAACATCCTTTTAGTCACTTATTTAAAAATGTATTCTTCCATCGACCTTTACAAATACATTTGTAAAACATATTTATTTTACAAAAAGACACACATTCACTGGATGGTGTCATCAGTGATGTCATGAGTGATGTCACTGACCATGTCATGAGTGATGTAATAAGTGACGTCATCAGCAGTGCATTGCAGGCGCGCAAGTTATAGTGAGTCCAACTAACTATAACGTGGGAATTTCAATGGTTTTATGTCAGTAAAATTTCCAGTTAACTATAACTGGTGTGACACCTATGGTTTTTTCAGTGAATTTAATAGGTTTTTTAAATGCTAATTCCTAACTATAACTGGTGTGAAACCTCTGGTTTTTTCAGTGAATTTCAAAGGTTTTTAAAATGCTAATTCCTAACTATAACTGGTGTGAAACCTATGGTTTTTTCAGTGAATTTCATAGGTTTTTTAAATGCTAATTCCTAACTATATATAAGGCCCCAAACCTATGTTTTTTTCAGTGAATTTCAAAGTTTTTTTAATAGCAAATGTCTATAGCTATGAAATGTGATATTTTTGAAAATGAATTCTATATTATATTTCTATTTAAAACAATTTTTTAAATGTATATTGTTTTTTTTTCTTTTTTTTTTTTGCCCTGGAGCACTCCCGGTGCGCGCCCCGGTGAGCGCCCCGGAAAGCGTAGTATTTTGAAGCGCCCCGGTGCGCGAACAGGGAAGCTTCCCGTTAGCGCCAATGTCGCGAACGAAAACATGATCGTAACGTATCGCGTAGCCGCGTCCGCGTGATACGCACAGCGTAAGCGCACCCGGAAGCACTCGAGCGAATACGATCGCGCAACGTAAGCATCTGACGGGCTTACGCGATGCGCCCCGTGGTGCGCCCCGGGGGCGCATAGCGTAAGCGCGTCGGGTCATGTGACCTGAAAATAACACTTTTTATTGGTTCATAACAGTTTTGGTTTCATAATGATGAAACCCCTGGTCTTGTGACCTGAAAATAACACTTTTCATTGGTTCAGGACATTTTTTTCAAATGATGAAAGCCCCCACCTTTTTTCTTTATTCTGACTTTGTCCTTTGACTGAGGAAGACCTGTTTGTACCTCTCTGTACCTTTTTGTACTTTAAAATGGCTTCAGTAGCAGCAGCAGCAGGAGCATCTCAGCCACCACCACCACCACCTAGAGGCCCACCACAACACTACAGTGGTGGAAATGAAGAAGAGGAGGAGGAGGAGGAAGAAGAGGAGGGGAGAAGGAGGAGGTGGCTGGAAGAAAGCAATACCCCATACCAACCCAAGCCACATATTGTATGGGAGTTTTTTTCTATCCCTGAGGGAAAGAAAAAAGTCAATGCGGCAAAGGTGACTTGTCTTATCTGTGACCAGGAACTTTCAGGGGGGAACCCTAATAAAAAATATTCTTTTGGTAATAATACCATGATAAGGCACATGCAGCGCAAGCATCCGAGAAACTATGCTGCAGCAGAGATGAGAGAACTGGCCAGCAACCTCCCCAATCTACACCCAGCACCTCCAAACGAAAACAACCCACTCCATCGGGACCAGAAACAAGGGAGACGATCCCTTGCATACAACCATGGTGTGGGGAATTCAGGGTCACATGTATTTTTTGTGGGAAGACCATCTCCTATGGTGAACAGAGCCTAAAGCTGATCCTCCTTGCTGGTGACAACCACAATTGCCCCAAAAAACCCTAATTGTTTCCTGATTTTTTTTGCTCCTGTTGAGCCATTTTGAATTCCCTGTTTTTTGTTTCTCCCCATAAAAAGAACCAAAAAAAATACAAAATAGTTCATAAAAGCCAAAAAAAGTACAAAATGTTCAAAAAACATTAAAAAAATATAAAACAACAAAAAGAAGAAAAAAAACAGTTCTTTTTAGAACTACCTCCAATTTCTAAAAAATGCTACATTTTTTAAAAACTCTATCATTCGTTTTTCCCCATGGGACGCTCCCCGGTCCGCTCCCCGGTGCGCGTACCGGGCGCTCCCCCCACGGTAATCAATTTTTATTTTTTTTATCACCCGCGGGGCCCTTTTATAGCCCCCACATCAAACCTACGGGGTCAAGGGGGGTCTACTCTGCCCCCTTATGGTCATTTCCCCCTTTGTTTTTCCCACCCCTTGTGTCTCGATCCTACCGAGACACAGGATGGCGGCCGCTCCGTACTGTTTCGAATATTTACAGACACCCGAGAGCCAATCAGCTTTCCAGTGCGCTCCCCGGTGCGCGTACCGGGGCGCTGCCATAAATATATATATTTTTTTTAACCTAAATTACTCAAAATCCACTGGAGCACATATCTTGCGACATAGCAAAGGCACATCGGGCTACCAGTCCCTACAATTTTGCCAAGTTTGGTGGAAATCCATTCAGCCGTTCGGGCTAAAACTGAGGTCGACCGCCTTATGGAAATTAACATGGGGAAAACACGTTTTGGGACCCCCCTTTTATCTCGGCCCCCACTTGACGAATCCCCCCCAAACTTTCAGGGAAGGAGCGGAGCGTAGTTTAGCAATTTGAGGAAATTTTCAGGCAGATTCGTCAACCGGCGCCAAAGTTATTCACAATAGAATTTTGAGATTTTACATTGAAAATAATCCTAACTATAACTACCTACTGGCGACCACCAGTAGGTAATATATATATATAATCTATATATATTACCTACTGGTGGTCGCCAGTAGGTAGTTATAGTTACAACCTAGTTTCCCTAGGAAAAGCATTTTTTGATTTGCTAATAACTTTGGCGACATTTGACAAATTTTTTTGAAATTCTCAAAAAAATAAGTCTATCCAGGTCAGCTCTAATCCTGAAAGTGTGGTGGTGATTCGTTAGCGGGGGCTGAGAAAAAAGGGGGTTCCAAAACGCGTTTTCCCCATGTTAATTTCCTTAGGAACTTTTGTGACGAGCTACAGCCCAAACTGCTCAACGGAATTAGCCCAAATTTGGCAGACAGGTAGAGTTTGGTTTTTAAATGGTGTAAATCTGTTCAGTAGTTTTTGGGAAAATGAAAAAATAAGAGTGAACAAATCAATTTAGGTACAGCCAAAACTACTGAACGGAATTACCCCAAATTTGGCAAAAAGTTATTGCTTGGATCAGAAAGCGACCTTTTTTTTAAATAGTGTGAATCCGTTCAGTAGTTGCTGAGAAATTAGAAAAATAAAAGTTTTGATATCTGGGTAGAGCCTAAGTCCCGTGCACGAGCTTCACTGTGATTGGCTGGCAACACTCCAAACCAGAAAGTGTTGGCAGCCATCTTGTGACTCAGTAGAAGCGAGTCACCAGAAAACAGAGAAACAAAGGTATAAAACAAGAGAAGGGGGTAGGATAGAAACACCCTGAACCCCTAGGCATGCTTAGGGGGTCTCAGAAGGACCACCAGGGCCAAAGAAAGCATGTTTATAAAAAATAAACAAATCAGCGCAATTTGCGCTGGGGTCGCATGTTCCTGTGTTTTATTTTAATGAGACCCCTAGGTTGGGCTAGGTCTCAGGGGAATTTGTTTTTTTTAAAATAGCGGGGGCTCACTGGGGCTGCAGGGGCCCGCTGGGGTTCCCGCAGTCCCGGTGCTTCGCTCATGTTGGGAGGGGTGTTGCTCGGCCCCTCTCCTGGGGCCCTCCATGTGCATATAACTTTGTCGTCTTTTGATGAATATTTACGAAATTTTCCAAGCATTTCTCTTTTTTGATGAGCTCCTATCTTGAAAATTTTGTGGTGATTGGTCAAGGGGGGGGGGGCTGAGAAATAAGGGGGTCCCAAAACGTGTTTTCTCAATGCATTTTCCATAGGAAACTTTAGACAAGACTACAGGTCAACTGCTGAACTGAATTACGCCAAATGTGGCAGGGAGAAAGGTCGTGGTCCAGAAAGCGTGCTTTTGTAGATCCGTTCAGTAATTTTTGAGATATTAAAGGAAAAAAATATATATATCTGGTTGGTGCCTAACTCCCGAGCACGAGCTTGCCTCTGATTGGCTGCTAACACTTTAAAGCAGGAAGTGTCCTTTAATTTGCTGCTAACACTTCAAACCAGGAAGTGCTAGCAGCTATCTTGTGCCTCGCATCGAGTGAAAATATAAAAGAAAGGTACCGGGGGCAATTTAATATACTGGAGCTCTGTGTAATGATGATATGGAGGCAGTGAAGGTTTAAGATTTCTTAACAATAAAGGAGAAACAGATGAGTGCCAGGCAGCATGACTTCCACTCCAGGACACCTGTAGGAAGATAACCCTTTCACGCTCCCTCTGCCCAACATCACCACTTTGCAGCTATGCCATTAGAAGCCAGTCCGTCGGCACGCAGCTCTCTACCTTTGCGAGCTAGTACGCTGCTGTGCCTCTACGTCTGCAAGCTACTACGCTGCTGTTCTTTGGGAGCGGACTGCCCGTAGTTCTGCCTCCATGAGTCAAGCGCACAGGCCGCAGTTGTCCCTCTGCGAGCCTAGGTGCGAACTGCTCATAATTCACACTGTATGAGCATTGAAAATTGCCGTCAGCTGGCATCTGTCCGAGGCATTTCTGAAAACATACCGGAGCTCTTTCTGTGAGAGATACCCCTTTCACGCTGCCTCTCCCCACATTAGCAGGTAATGCACCCTCTTCCCACATCACCAGCATATCCCCAACAACCTTCTTGGGCCCGGAAGTGTCCCTCTGTGAACCATTAATAAGAACATGCTTGTGAGGCTACACAAATAAGAATCTTATTCAGGTATGGATTTACATATTAAACATTTTATTAAAACAAAACAACAACATATAAAAATATGTACAGCCATGGCGTGTTATCGCTGAACCATTTGTGAATCACAGCCTGCAAGACAAAAAGAAAGATAAAATGGTGCGTCATGCGTCCAGCAAAGGAGAAAGAGAAATAAAGAAAGAGTGAGAGAGAGAGAGGGAGAAAGAAAGAATGAGTGAGAGAGAGAGGAATAGACAGAGAGTGAGAGAGGAAAAGAGACAAAGAGAGAAAGAGTGAGAGAGAGGAAAATAAAGAGAGAAAGAGTAAGATGGAAAGAGAGAAATAGTAAGATACAAGGAAGAGAGAAAAAGAGAAACAGTGTGAGAGAGAGGAAGAGAGAGATAAAGAGTGGGAGAGAGGGAGAGAGAGAGAGATAGAGAAACAGTGAGAGAGAAGAAGAGAGAAAGAAAGAATGAGAGAGAGAGGAAGAGACAGAGAAAGAGAGAAAGGGTGAGAGAGATAAAGGAAGAGATGGAGAGGGAGTGTTGACACTGGAGAAAATCTTTGCAGCTCATCAGTGTAGTATCTCCAACCACGTGCCGGGTCATAGTGCACCCTCAAGTTTAGTGATCTGAAAGATAGTATAGAATTAGTAATTGCATAGTACATACAACTGCACACACGTAATTCTCTGTTTTGCCAATGAGTAATCAGGCTGCTGCACCCCATCCACTCCCACTGATCGGAGGTGTCTGTGCGCTCTTGTGCGCCCAGGCTGCTGCACACTATCCACTCTCACCGGCCAGAGGTGACTACCCGCTGCTGCAGAAAGAAGTCTCTCAGCTCACCTTCTGCCGCCAGGTCCACCACTTGCCGAAGCAACTTTCTCAGGCATTGAGGATGGCCACGCATCATCGCAGATTCTACGTGAATTCAGCTCTGGTGGTGTTGGGGGGAACGTCGATTCGTGCATCACAGCCTGTCAGATAAAAAGCAAGAAAAGATTGTGTGTCATGCGTCCATCAAAAGAGAGAGGAAGAGAGAGAGAGAGTGAAAGAAAGAAAGTGAGAGGAAGACAGAGAGAAAGAATTAGAAAGATGAAAAGAGAGAGAAAAAGTGAGTGAGAGGAAGAGAGAGAGAAAGAGGGAATGAGTGTGAGAAAGAGGAACAGAGAAACAGGAATAGTGAGAGAGATCGAGAAAGAGAGAGAGAGGAAGAGAGAGAGAGAAACAAACAAACAGTGTAAGAGTAAGTGGGAGAGAGAAAGAGTGTGAGGGAGAAAAAGGAAGAGATGAGGAGTGCTCACACTGTGTACAAAACCGTCACCATTGCGCCACCACTCTGTCTCAAACCACGTGCCAGGACCTAGTATAACTCTCAAGCTCCCACATCTGAAAGATAGTACTGAATTAGTAATGACAGAGTATATACGACTGCGTACGCCTAACTCGATATGCCGTCTTTCTGCATCCAGGCTGCTGTACCCCATTCAGTCCTGCCGCCCAGAGGTATCTGCCCGACGCTGCGCACCCAGGCCTCAGTGCTCACCTTTTCACGGACAGGGCACCCTCCACATCATGCAGTTCCGTTCTAACAGATCTCACATTTGGTATTGAGTCTTGATATCGTCATGGCAGAGGGCATACTAGTGCATCATCATTGCAGGTTGTACACCAGCTCAGTGCTTGCGGTGCTACTAAGTCAATGACAGGTGAGGCCACACACGTGGCGGTAGGCCCTAGCTGATGGGCTCAGGCCCACACTGCCGTGCAGCAGAGCACAAAAAACATGAGGTGTCCGGACCACCGGGACGAGCCATTACCGTGGTGGTGTAACTGTGCCGGCCGCAGTGCATGTGGTGCGAACAACTCTGAAATGGCGTAGAGCACGTGCGCCCTGTCTTTTTTATTAGTAGGGTCACGTGACCTGTGGCGCCTGTGCTGGATGGGTGTGGTGTGGGTATATACCAGCCATGAGGGAGTGGCTGTGGCATCAGTGTTGCCAGAATGGGCTAGATCACGCACAATTGGGCTATATTTTTTCCTGTAGTGCAGTAAAATTTTGGTTTGTGCTAGTTGCAAGATTATAAATATATATACAGCGCTCCAGCAAAGTACTATGTTAAAGCGCTTTAATAGACAAAGATTTACTTGGCAGCCTGCTTGATGCTGTCCCTGCCCCTTCTTCCTTAAAGTAGCAATATTGGGCTACTTTGGGCTACTTTTTGGTTGTCTTTGGGTTAGAGAATGTTTTAAAAATCTGGCAAAGCTGTGTGGCATATTAACAACTAGACCTGTGACCATCAGATCACTACAATGAAAATCTGGGCCATGTAGCATTGTTGTCCTTCTCTGTAAGCGTAAGCAGAGAGTGGACTGGCGTGGCATATGCCAGTCCAGCGTGAGGCTGTGGAGAATGACTGCGCAGCTATGGGCGTTGCTCCGTCATGAGCTCTATGAGGAATCAACTGATGGAGGTGTCTGTGTTGGAGTGCTGCCATCCCCCGGGTTGCAAAAGCCAAAGTGTCACTCTGTGAGCCAAGTCCCACAGCATGGCCAACATGGAAGGTACGGGGAATCACTGACCCTACATTCATCCATAGTTCCACACAAGAAATATGGTGGACATGAGACATCTGTGTGGATAGGCATGTTTTTTGCACATTCAGTGGAGTGTTGCAGCTGTAGCAATACAGAGATATGGAAAGTTGAAGTTTCAGTTTTTGGCACATGGAGGGCAGCCAATTAGAGACAATCTCGTTGTAGGAGTTAGGCTGCACCAACATATATACTTATACAATCACTCCTCCAATCCCCACGCATTTATAAATTCACTATGCACTCTCCTTGCAGTACTCTAATGATCCATTCTCTACATACGTACTTGTACAATGACCAAGACAAAGTTACATAACTAAAGTTTCCTCCCACTGTCAAAGGTAAGATGGTTGCATACGCTGTTCAAAGCACTATATAATGTGGTAGGGCCCAGGGGCAGCATGTTGCATACATAATGAACACACGGACACAGATAGATAGTGGAACTGGGTTCGGACACAAGCGCGCGACTACGTTATATTACCAGGGTCACATGTCCAGTGATGTCTGTGGTGGATGCTTGTGGGGTGATTGTATGCCAACCCTCCTGGAATAGTTGGTGCAAGTGCAACAGTAATCATTGGATCAGGCACAGGGATTCAATCATAAAGGGTCAATGATTTGTGCTACACTAAGGTACAGGCAACAGATGTGAAATAATACAGAAAAGATTCTATCACTAAGGGTTCATGACTTGTGGTACAGTCAGGTAGGACAGCAGATGTGAAATTATACACAAAATATTGTATCATAAAGGGTCCATGAATTGTACTGCACTGAGATAGGGGGATCAGAAGCATTTAGCTTCTGCGCAGCCTACGATGATGCGTGATGTGGGCGAGCCACACTGGAAGCAATGCATGTTGCCTACTGGACTGCATTATCTGCAGTCGCGACTCAATGCGAATTGTGAGCCTTGCTATCGGTAGTGTACATCGAAGGCAGTAGTCAGCACAGACATCGAGGAATGTTTTTAGTCACTTCCTCTTGACAAAGTTCGAGGACATAGAGTACAATTCTCTTTGTAATAAATAAATCATGTCTCAATTTAAATTGTGAGCTCTGCTGACCGCAGTGTAGGTGTATGGAACAAAAGATGAAACCTTTATGGAATACACTGAGAAAATCTTGTTTCTTCTGAGTAAAGTTGTAAAGAACGGTATTCTGAAGATAGAATCTGAACTGGTCATTCATTATATTGTCCACCTTTTCCAGTAGGGAACAGCTGTGGAAAACAACGAGCTTCCAAACTTGTTTCCCACACCCTCATGGGAGTTCCTTTAGCTTTTTTCATCTGGAACAATTCAGTATCTGCTATCAGTTCTTTTGAATGTAGAGGGTGTATAGCATAATGTTCATACATTTTTTTCTTTTCTTGAATAGTCCACTTTTTCTACTTGTCCACTTGAAATATGTTTTTCATCTTCTAAAGTCATTTATTTTTCTTCTACAGTTACAGTTTTATAGTAAATATTGTTTTGCACCAGATATAATGTAGACTTTTGGGCTTTCGTGACATGTACTAACTCTTGCCATATTTTCCGACTCTTTGTGGGTACACCATTAACAAGAATGACTACAGGTTAAGTATCCTCTCTTTCTACACCAACAGTTTCTATATTTTTCTTAAAATCTAAAGGTAAATACACAACTCTTCCTTTTAAACCTCTATGTAGATCTGTTGGAGGCAGCTACCTGTTTTAGGCTGCATCAAATTATAGCCTGAAAAGGGTGCACAGATTGTATAAGGATAGCCTCAAATGTATTTAAATCTGTAAGTTTAGGAGGTATAGCAACTAATTCTAAGTCATTATGGACAGCTCTAGCTGGAATTTTGTTTTCTTCTAATTTATTGTAAAAATATTTACAAATACATTGTACAGTCCGTAACTCAAAACTGCCTTCCACGAACAGATAAGCAGCAAATTCTTTCTATTTATCATTGTTTTCCTTTTCACTTTTAAAAACACATCTACATTCCTAGTTTGAATTTTATAATGAGTACTTTGAGAACAAATACAAACATAGTTGGGATATTCACCAGAAACTACTTTAAACTTCTTTATTTCGTTTTCAAACTTCACATCAGTACTATCTTCCATCTCTTCTTCAACACATACACTTATCAAACTCTTATTTTCTGTACACTCCTCCTGACTAGCAAAGAAACGTAACTCTGAATCATCACAAACTTGTTTTACATCCAATACTGAACCATGCAAAAGCTGTACTAATTTCATTTAGACATAATGCAGGAGTTTTCACATAGTATAATCTTCTAACTAACTTTTGCATTGCTGAATGTTTTACTGCTAACATTGTTAAATGATGAAAACGACTTTGACACAGTTTCCTAGAAAGACAAGCCAGAGAATGACCTTGCAACCCTGTATTTTTTCTCACTTTGGAAGGATCTAGGGGGCAGATGTATCAACATCCAGATTAGCGAATCTCAAATAGCGATTTTTTAGAAATCGCTATTTGAGATTTGCAAATTGGTATGTATGTCGAAAATCGCATTTTTTTGCGATTTCATAAAATTCCTTAATTGCGATTAGCAAATTGTGAATAGCAATTAGGGAATAATTTCCCATTCATTTCTATAGGCCAGGAGGCCCATAGGAATGAATGTGAAGTTATTCTCAATTTGCGATTCGCAATTTGCGAATCGCAAATTGAGAATAATTTCAAGGGTGCAAGGGTGTCATAAGGACACCCTGATGCACCCCTGAAATTCACATGTGTGCGCATATGGAGCACATACATGCCCCAAGGGCCACATGGCACCTTCACGAATGCAAAAATGTGCTTTTGTGAAAGAAATCGCAAATTACCACCAACTTGAAGTTGATGGTAATTTGTGATTTCTTAATGAGAAGTCGCACAACTTGGGTGCTTCATACATTGCATTTAAGGAATTGCAAAATTTGCGATTCCTTAAATGCAATAGCAAAATAAGGAATCGCAAATTTGCGATTCCTTATTTTGCACTCAAATTTGCTACATACATACCATTTAGTGAAAATGAGTTCGCAAACGCCGCGAACCCATTTGAGCTTCATACATATGGCCCTAGTACTTTTAACATCTTAATCTTCTGTTTCACAGTTTTTTTTCTATATTGTCTTAGGAAATTTAGTAAAATATCAATAGATTGTTGACGTATACTACAAATACTACTCCAATCCCATGTAAACACTGGAGCCTGGGTACGTCTCTTCAGCTATTACTGGTTCAACATTTCTAGGAACTATCTTTTCTTTTTCAATTGGAGAGACATTTTTCACTTCATAAGAACGACCACAGGTATCAACTGCATGCAGTAATCTATTTTGTTGAAAATACAAAATATTGTATCACAAAGGGTCCATGAGGTGTGCTGCACTGTTAGTGGTCCTGAAGCAGGATAGAAGCAAGGATACTAAAAGGATATTATGTAGGTTTTAGGGACATTGTAGTTAGTTGCCTACTCCACTCTGTAATTACTGACTGAAAATTCAATTTTAATTGTGAGCCCTGATGACCGCAAGTGTAGACAGGAGGAAGTGGTGAGCAAGGGCGCATAGCCACGTGGCATTGAGTAGAGCTGCAAAGTATTGGCAATTCAGCCTGTGTACAACTAGCGATGATAAGTAGTGCACTGAGTTAGTGGTACCTGAAGCAACCAGCGTATGCACTGGGAGCAATGTCTTTTGTCTATTGAATTCTGTCTTAATAAAGCCATATGGCGATGACTTATGGTGCACTGAGTTAGTGGTACCTTTGGCGCTCAGCGTATACGTACCCTACGATGATGCGTGGTCTGGGGGGGCCGCACTCGGAGCAATGTCCTGTGTCTATTGAATTCTGCCTTAATAAGGTCACGTAGCGATAACTTATGGTGCACTGAGTTAGTAGTACCTTTGGCGCTCAGTGTGTACGTACCCCGTGATGATGCGTGGTCCGGGAGGCCACACTCGGAGTAATGACTTGTGTCTATTGAATTCTGCCTTAATAAGGCCTTGTGGCGATGACTTATGGTAAAGTTAGTTAGTGGCCCTCGAAGCACTTATTGTGTGTGCACCCTGCAATGATACGTGGTCCTGGGGGCTGCACTGGGAGCAATGTGTCTTGCGTACTGGACTACGTCATCTGCAATCGCTACTCCATGTGAATTGTGAGGCCTGCTGTCTACAGTGTAGATCGAAGGTTGCTGGGTTCGCAGGGGGCCTGTGTCATGGAGGCCCACGGTCATGGTGGCAACCACGTGGCAGGGTGAGGCATGCCGCTCTGGCAGACTCGGCCTTCACAAAAGTGAACCACGCCCAGAGCCTCAGGTTATTTATTCATACTCCTACGCTGGAGTGGCGTACGTTGGACCAGCCCACTGAGCTTCCAGAGGGGGATAACACAGCTACATGACCAAGATCTTCCCCACTGCCTGAGGTAACATGGTTGCGTCTATTGTCCACAACACTACAAGCACCAGCAGTATATGTACACATGGAGAGGTCTGTGCTTTGCATAGTGAGGTCTGTCCAGCACATCACCGCTACACTTGGTATTGTGTGCATTATTATTATTGATGGGTGAGTTGCGTCCTTCACACATACTTGGTTGCCATTTCTGCCAACATTCAAGCATTGTGTGGCTGAAGGACCATGCCGTTTTGTGAAGGTACGCTGTCCTGTTCTGCACTGCCTCGGTGGTAGTAGGGAGAGGGGTTATCCGGGGGGAAGTCCTGAGGCTGGTGGCTGTGGGTGTTGTGGCCTTCATGGGTGTCTGAGCTGCATGATCAGTAACTCTATGACATATGTTGGTCTTCAGATGGGATTCTGGGCTTGGCTCCCTTTCACATTGTAGTCCTGGTTTACACTAACACTGGGCGGAGTTGGCGGAGTGGGGCTTCGCGGAGCTACGCGAAGTGGGCGAGAAACTACGCCCACCTCCGCACTCCGCGTATCCCCACTACGCAAACACCACTGGCCGCCAGCCCCGCCACCCGCCTCCCTCCCGCCCTCCCTAAATACTTTCAATGAAACGAGTGAAATAATTAAAAACGCACTTACCTTGCCCGCCGCGTCCCCGGGGCTCGCTATCTGCAGTCTTACGTCTTGTTTAGTAATGCGCATGCGCGGGAGGCCGCGCATGCGCATTTCTCACGAGAAAATGCGCATGCGCGGCCGCCCGCGCATGCGCATTACTAAACAAGACGGAAGAATGCAGATAGCGAGCCCCGGGGACGTGGCGGGCAGCGGCGGGCAAGGTAAGTGTGTTTGAATTATGTTACTCGCTTCGTTGAAAGTATTTAGGGAGGGCGGGAGGGAGGCGGGTGGCGGCCAGCTACGCTCCGTCTGCGGAGCGTGCGTAGTGCCGCCTGGCTACGCCCGCTCCGCAAAATGCGGAGTAGGCGGCACTACGCACACTCCGTGCACGGAGCGTAGCTGGCCGCCCACAAGTTTACACCAGTAAAAGGCAAATGTTAGATTCCTACTGCTAACGCAGCTTATTGCCTGTTTTTGGATCGCACCCCAGATTTGGCTGCTCATTGAAAATATCGGGAAGTGGTGTTTTTGTGTTATTTTTGCATGGGAACGTCTACTCTGCATATTATTACGGTTAGTTTTTGCTCTCATTAGTGGCAAATTGTTTTATGTGGAACCTATTGCTGGAAAACTGGGGATATTGACTGTTTTCACGAGGTTGAGAATGGAGTGCTAATTTAAAATCACTGAAAAAACTTTAGGTTTCAGGAAGATTATAATTAGAAATTAACATTTAAAAAAACATTGAAATTCACTGAAAAAAACATAGGTTTCAGGGACGTTATAGTTAGTTGGACATTTCACTCATACAAAACCATTGAGTTTCAGCCGTTATAGTTAGTTGAGCTAACTGTAACTTGCGACCCTGCAATGCACTGCTGATGACGTCACATATTACATCATTCATGACTTGGGCAGTGAAATCACTGATGACACAACTGATGACATCTCAAATGACATCACTGATGACATCATCCTTGTGAAAATCTGATGCACCTCCTCATACCTTAATAAAACCTTTGCTACACCCATTCTAAAATACAGACTGCCATTTTTGAAAGAATAGAGACACTAATACCAGTTACTACGTACGCGTTCACGGGATTCCTAGGTCTACACACACATCATCTCATTCATCCATACAGTTACTCATAGATGCAGACTCATCAATACAACACTATAATAGGCACTCATACACCTATACAAACACTCACATACCACCACTAATCCAGAGTTACTCAAACACCTAGTCAGTCATGCAAAGAATCAATCACACTTCTATTTAATCACCTATACATTTATACACACACAACCTCACTTATTCATACAGATACTAACATATACTTACTCTCTTATACAATCACTGATACAAGTACACACTGATCAAATACAGCTACTCTCACAATCACTGGCTCTCATGTATAGTCATTTATATACTCCAACTTTCACATGCACTGTGTTTCACATATGTAGTTACTTGGACATGTAGCACTCAGATATGCATTCACTCACCAAAGCACCCATACACACACTCACCCACTCATTCCTTTTGTTTCCACATGCACTCTTGAACCCACACACCTAGTAAATGAAGCACCCACATATCTATGCACAGTCACACACCTCCCATCCACCCACGCATACACTCTGGGACCCATACAAATACTCACACAACCAATCAATAAACCATATGGACACTCATGTAGCTACTCACCAACCAATGCAGCAGCTTACCCAGCAATAGATAGACTAATACAGACATTCAGACAGTTAAGTCACTAACCCATGCATTCAATAAGATACATTTAATCACTCACTTGTACAGTCAGTCACGCAACTACTAAATCCTTCATCCAGACACTTATACACCCACTCATTCTTCAATACATCTTGGCATATATATATATAAAACATATTTAAACTTTACAGAAGCACACAGTCACAGGATGATGTCATCAGTGGTGTCATCAGTGATGTCATTTGAGATATCATCAGTGATGTCATCTGTGATGTCACTGACCATGTCATGAATGATGTAATATGTGACGTCATCAGCAGTGCATTGCGGGGGCACGAGTTATAGTTAGCTCAACTAACTATAACAGTGGAATTTCAATGGTTTTGTATGAGTAAAATGTTGAACTAACTATACCTTCCTTGAAACCTATGTTTTTTCAGTGAATTCAAAGGTATTTTAAATGCTAATTTGTAACTATAATGTCCCTGAAACCTATGTTTTTTTTCAGTGAATATATATATATATATATATATATATATATATATATATATATATATATATATATATATATATATATATATATATATATATATATATATATATATATATATATATATATATATATATATATATATATATATATATATATATATATATATATACATATATATATTACCTACTGGCGGTCGCCAGTAGGTGGTTATAGTTAGGATTATTTTCAATGCAAAATCTCAAAATTCTATTGTGAATAACTTTGGCGCCGGTTGACGAATCTGCCTGTAAATTTCCTCAAATTTGCTAATCTATGCTCCGCTCCTTTCCTGAAAAATTGGGGGGGATTCGTTAAGTGGGGGCCGAGATAAAAGGGGGGTCCCAAAATGTGTTTTCCCCATGTTAATTTCCATAGGGCGGTCGACCTCAGTTTTAGCCCGAACGGCTGAATGGATTTCCACCAAACTTGGCAAAATTATAGGGACTGGTAGCCCGATGTGCCTTTGCTATGTCTCAAGATATGTGCTCCAGTGGATTTTGAGTGATTTAGGTTCAAAAAAATATATATATCTATGGCAGCGCCCCGGTACGCGCACCGGGGAGCGCTCTGGGCGCGCCACGCGAGGTGCGCACGGAAAGCTGATTGGCTCTCGGGTGTCTGTAAACATTCGAAACAGTATGGAGCGGCCGCCATCTTGTGTCTCGGTAGGATCGAGACACAAGAGGTGGGAAAAACAAAGGGGGAAATGACCATAAGGGGGCAGAGTAGACCCCCCTTGACCCCCTAGGTTTGATGTGGGGGCTGTAAAAGGGTCCCGCGGGTGATAAAAAAAAATGTTTTTGATTGGCGCGGGGGGAGCGCCCGGTACGCGCACCGGGTAGCGGACCGGGGAGCGTCCCATGGGGAAAAATGAATGATAGAGTTTTTAAAAAATGTAGCATTTTTTTAGAAATTGGAGGTAGTTCTAAAAAGAACTGTATTTTTTCTTCTTTTTGTTGTTTTATATTTTTTTATGTTTTTTGAACATTTTGTACTTTTTTTGGCTTTTATGAACAATTTTGTATTTTTTTTTGTTTTTTTTTATGAAGAGAAACAAAAAACAGGGAATTCAAAATGGCTCAACAGGAGCAAAAAAAAATCAGGAAAAAATTAGGGTTTTTTGGGGCAATTGCGGTTGTCACCAGCAAGGGGGATCAGATTTAGGCTCTGTTCACTATAGGAGATGGTCTTCCCACAAAAAATGCATGTGACCCTGAATTCCCCAAACCGTGGTTGTATGCAAGGGATCGTCTCCCTTGTTTCTGGTCCCGATGGAGTAGGTTGTTTTCGTTTGGAGGTGCTGGGTGTAGATTGGGGAAGGTTGCTGGCCAGTTCTCTCATCTCTGCGGCAGCATAATTTCTCGGATGCTTGCACTGCATGTGCCTTATCATGGTATTATTACAAAAAGAATATTTTTTATTAGGGTTCCCCCTTGAAAGTTCCTGGTCACAGATAAGGCAAGTCACCTTTGCCGCATTGACTTTTTTCTTTCCCTCAGGGATAGAAAAAAACTCCCATACAATATGTGGCTTGGGTTGGTATGGGGTATTGCTTTCTTCCAGCCACCTCCTCCTTCTCCCCTCCTCTTCTTCCTCCTCCTCCTCCTCTTCTTCATTTCCAACACTGTAGTGTCGTGGTGGGCCTCTAGGTGGTGGTGGTGGTGGTGGTGGCTGAGATGCTCCTGCTGCTGCTGCTACTGAAGCCATTTTTAAATACAAAAAGGTACTGAGAGGTACAAACAGGTCTTCCTCAGTCAAAGGACAAAGTCAGAATAAAGAAAAAAGGTGGGGGCTTTCATCATTTGAAAAAAAAAATGTCCTGAACCAATGAAAAGTGTTATTTTCAGGTCACAAGATCCGGGGTTTCATCATTATGAAAGCCAAACTGTTATGAACCAATAAAAAGTGGTGCGTCGCGTAAGCGCGTCAGATGCTTACGTTGCGCGATCGTATTCGCTCGAGTGCTTTCGGGTGCGCTTACGCCGTGCGTATCATGCGGACGCGGCTACGCGATACGCCACGATCATGTTTTCGTTCGCGACATTGGCGCTAACGGGACGCTTCCCGGTTCGCGCACCGGGGCGCCTCAAAATACTACGCTTTCCGGGGCGCTCACCGGGGTGCGCACCGGGAGCGCTCCAGGGCAAAAAAAAAAAAAACAATATACATTTAAAAAATTGTTTGAAATAGAAATATAATATAGGATTCATTTTCAAAAATATTACATTTCATAGCTATAGACATTTACTATTAAAAAAACTTTGAAATTCACTGAAAAAAATGTAGGTTTGGGGCCTTATATATATTTAGGAAATAGCATTTAAAAAACCTATGAAATTCACTGAAAAAAACCATAGGTTTCAGACCAGTTATAGTTAGGAATTAGCATTTAAAAAACCTTTGAAATTCACTGAAAAAACCAGAGGTTTCACACCAGTTATAGTTAGGAATTAGCATTTAAAAAACCTATTAAATTCACTGAAAAAACCATAGGTTTCACACCAGTTATAGTTAGCTGCAAACCTAAAGAGCACATCATCTGGCAATTTTTTTCAATCCCCAACGACAAAAAAAAGTAAATGCACCTAAGGCAACCTGCTTAATCTGTCATCAGGAGCTGTCAAGGGGGAATCCCAACAAAAAATACTCCTTCAGCAACCACACGATGATCAGACATATGCTTCAAAAGCATCCAAATAACTATGCTAGGGCAGAGGTCAGGGAACTGGCCAGAAACCCTGTCCAATCTTCTGCCAGCACCTCCCAAACTAATGTTTCCACCCCATCGGGACCAGAAGTTAGGGAGATATGCTCCACCATACAAACCAAATTTTCCAATTTTAAAATGGTTTGTATTTTTTGTGGACAAACAATATGCTATGGAGAGCAATGCATCACACTTATTAATCATGCTTGGGATAACCACAATTATTAATATTATTCAAATTATTATTATTATTTAAAATTTTATATAGCGCGCAGATAGAAACATTAATTTGTTCCGCTTTTTTTTTTTGCTCCTGTTGAGCCCTTTAGAATTCCTTGTTTTTTGTTTCTCCCCTTAAAAAATACAAAAAAAACAAAAAATGTTCAGAAAAGCCAAAAAAAGAAAAAAATGTTAAAAAACCAATAAAAAAAATATAAAACAACAAAAAGAATTAAAAAAACAGTTCTTTTTAGAACTACCTCCAATTTCAAAAAAAGTGCTAAATTTTTTTAAAACTCTGTCATTCTTTTTTCCTCATAGTACGCTCCCCGGTGCGCTCGCCGGTGCGCGTACCGGGCGCTCCCCCCGCGCAAATCGAAAAAAAAAACTTTTATGGCCCCCACATCAAACCTAGGGGGTCAGAGGGGGTCTACACCGCCCCCTTATGGTCATTTGCCCCTTTGTTTTTGCCACCTCTTGTGTCTCGATTTTACTGAGACACAAGATGGCGGCCGCTCCGTACTGTTTCGAATGTTTACAGACACCCAAGAGCCAATCAGCTTTCCGTGCGCAAGTCGCGTGGCGCGCCCGGTGCGCTCCCCGGAGCGCGTACCGGGGCGCTGCCATAGATATATATATTTTTTAGAACCTAAATTACCCAAAAACCACTGGAGCACATATCTTGAGACATAGCAAAGGCACATCGGGCTACCAGTCCCTACAATTTTGCCAAGTTTGGTGCAAATCCATTCAGCCGTTTGGGGTAAACACGTTTTGGGACCCCCTTTTATCTCGGCCCCTGCTTGACGAATCCCCCCCAAACTTTCAGGGAAGGACCGGAGCTCGGCGAGGCAAATTTGAGGAAATTTTTAGGCAGATTCGTCAACCGGCGCAAAAGTTATTCAAAATAGAATTTTGAGATTTTGCATTGAAAAAAATCCTAACTATAACTACCTACTGGCGACCGCCAGTAGGTAATATATATATGTATATATATATATATATATATATATATATTACCTACTGGCGGTCGCCAGTAGGTATATATAGTTAGGATTTTTTCTCTATGGGATTTTTGAAAATTCTATGTCTAATAACTTTGGCGTTTGTGGACGGAATTGGCTGAAATTTTCAGGAAAATGGAACATTTTGTTTCTGAGCAGCCCCTGACAATTTGGGGGGGTTTCATCAAGGGGGGCCGAGAAAAAAGGGGGGTCCCAAAACGCGTTTTTCCCATGTTAATTTCCATAGGGCGGTTGGCCTCACTTTTAGCTCGAACGGCTGAATGGATTTGCACGAAACTTGGCAAAATTGTAGGAACTGTTAGCTCGATGTGCCTTTGCTAGGTCTCAATATATGTGCTCCAGTGGATTTTGAGTAATTTAGGTTCAAAAAAAGATATATATCTGGGCGGAGCCTAACCACACATCTGATCTGATTGGCTGTCAGCACTTCATCCAAGAAGTGTTGGCAGCCATCTTGGGACCAATATACATGACAGCACCTCATTAAAAAGCATTGTAGTTAATAGAGGGTTTTAGGACTTTAGTTACATTATAAATCATTTGTTGATGGTACCATACTCGTTTTAGGAATTGTGGTGGGTTCTAAGGTGATTTTACCATGTGAAAAAACCTTCTGCTGTGATATCATGAATATTGTTTGAAAGAAAACTAATATCTCATGATTTTCCCACAGTGGTTTGGAAGGGATCCATAAGCTAAACTGAAAGCATATTTTCTGTAAATTCACATTATCTTTCTCAGTCATGTGAAAATGAAGTCTGACATTCTCAGTAAAACATGTACATCCAACAAGGACAGAGACTGTCAGTTGATTCCTTTGTGTTCTACTGCAGCCTCCTAGAGTGTTCTAAAGAACAACTAGAGCGCTAACAGTCCTACTTATTACAAAGGTATGGCACACCTGAAGCCATCTTGATTGGAATAAAGTGGTAACTCTTAAAACATTTAATTTAAAAAGAAACAACATGAGGGGGTATATTTTGCCATAGAAAGTATGATTAGTGCTGCAGAATGAAAAATGAGGGCACATTTTGAGTGACTTCTCAAATCCTTTTCTATTTCATTAAAACATTCTGACATGCAGTCTCCCAAAATGGCCACCAGAGACAAAAGAGCCCAAATGTAGCCCAAATATCACCCAGATGTAGCCCAAGTATAGCCCAATGACAGAATGTCCCAGAGTGTTCTAAAGAACAACTAGAGCGCTAACAGTCCTACTTATTACAAAGGTATGGCACACCTGAAGCCATCTTGATTGGAATAAAGTGGTAACTCTTAAAACATTTAATTTAAAAAGAAACAACATGAGGGGGTATATTTTGCCATAGAAAGTATGATTAGTGCTGCAGAATGAAAAATTAGGGCACATTTTGAGTGACTTCTCAAATCCTTTTCTATTTCATTAAAACATTCTGACATGCAGTCTCCCAAAATGGCCACCAGAGACAAAAGAGCCCAAATGTAGCCCAAATATGACCCAGATGTAGCCCAAGTATAGCCCAATGACAGAATGTCCCAGAGTGTTCTAAAGAACAACTAGAGCGCTAACAGTCCTACTTATTACAAAGGTATGGCACACCTGAAGCCATCTTGATTGGAATAAAGTGGTAACTCTTAAAACATTTAATTTAAAAAGAAACAACATGAGGGGGTATATTTTGCCATAGAAAGTATGATTAGTGCTGCAGAATGAAAAATTAGGGCACATTTTGAGTGACTTCTCAAATCCTTTTCTATTTCATTAAAACATTCTGACATGCAGTCTCCCAAAATGGCCACCAGAGACAAAAGAGCCCAAATGTAGCCCAAATATCACCCAGATGTAGCCCAAGTATAGCCCAATGACAGAATGTCCCAGAGTGTTCTAAAGAACAACTAGAGCGCTAACAGTCCTACTTATTACAAAGGTATAGCACACCGTGACCTGGAGCCATCGTGATGGGAATAAAGTGGTAACTCTTAAAACATTTAATTTAAAAAGGAACAAAATGAGGGGGTATATTATGCAATAGAAGGTATTATTAGTGCTGCAGAAAGAAAAATTAGGGCACATTTTGAGTGACTTTTCAAATCCTCTTCTATTTTATTAAAAAATTCTGACATGCAGTCTCCCAAAATGGCCACCAGAGACAAAAGAGCCCAAATGTAGCCCAAATATCACCCAGATGTAGCCCAAGTATAGCCCAATGACAGAATGTCCCAGAGTGTTCTAAAGAACAACTAGAGCGCTAACAGTCCTACTTATTACAAAGGTATGGCACACCTGAAGCCATCTTGATTGGAATAAAGTGGTAACTCTTAAAACATTTAATTTAAAAAGGAACAAAATGAGGGGGTATATTTTGCCATATGAATTATGATTAGTGCTGCAGAAAGAAAAATTAGGGCACATTTTGAGTGACTTCTCAAACCCTCTTCAATTTCATTAAAAAATTCTGACATACAGTCTCCCAAGATGGCCACCAGAGACAAAAGAGCCTAAATGTAGCCCAAATATCACCCAGATGTACCCCAAGTATAGCCCAATGACAGAATGTCCCAGAGTGTTCTAAAGAACAACTAGAGCGCTAACAGTCTTACTTATGACAAAAGTATGGCACACCAGAAGCCATCTTGATTGGAATGAAGTGGTAATTCTGAAAACACTCAATTTAAAAAGGAACAACATGAGGGGGTTAATTTTGCCATAGAAAGTATGATTAGTGCTTCAGAAAGAAAAATTAGGGATCATTTTGAGTGACTTCTCAAATCCTCTTCTATTTCATTAAAAAAATTCTGACATGCAGACTGAAACATGCACTTTGAATACCAGCAGCAGACGTCCCTGGTGAGCAGTAGCTTTACTACAGTGATCTAATGTGCAACTAGAGTGCTAACATTCAGAATGTATGGCAAATGTGTGACACATCTGAATGCCTTCTTGATGGAACCAAAGTAAACAAGCATTGAAAATGCAATAGATCTCGCCCTCGTTTAAGTTAAAGCCATTCTGTTTGTAATGAGGTGGCTTTTTAGCTTTGCTTTTATTAGTGTTTTTTCAACTTTCATGTAAATAACATGCATCTGTATGCATATAAGTATATGTATGCATGCATTTATGTTTGTATTTATATAGATATACAGATGATATATGTTTATATATGTATGTATATATATATATTCACTGAAAAAAACCATAAGCTATAGACCATATATAGTTAGGAATTAGCATTTACAAAACCTTGAAAATTCACTGAAAAAACCATAGGTTATAGACCATATATAGTTAGGAATTCGCATTTACAAAACCTTATTTTACTCACACAAAACCATTGAAATTCCATATATAGTTAATTGCACTAACTATATATCGCGCACCCGCAATCCACTGCTGATGATGTCACATATTACATCATTCATGACATGGCCAGTGACATCACTGATGACATCACTGATGACATCTCAAATGACATCACTGATGACATCACTGATGACAACATCCAGTGACTGTATGTTTCTGTAAAGTTAAAATATTTCTTACATATTGAAGAATGAGTGGATGTATAAGTGTCTGGATGAAGGATTTAGTAGGTGCATGACTGACTGTATGAGTGAGTGATTAAATGTGTCTCACTGAGTGCATGGGTTAGTGACTAAACTGTCTTAATTTGTGCATCATTATGTCTGTTGTTCTGTAAACTGTTGCATGTGTTGATAAGTAGCTATATGAGTAACTATATGGGTTATTGATTGGTTGCCCAAGTATTTGTATGGGAGACTGAGTGTGTGTGTGGGTGGCTGGGAGGTGTATGACTCTGTGCATAGATGTGTGAGCAGTTGATTCACTAGATGTATGGTTTCAAAAGTGCATGTGGAAACAGCTGTATGGGCGGTTGACTGTGTGCATGAGTGTATTGGTGAGTGAATGGATATCTCAGTGCTACATGTCAAAGTAAGTACATATGTAAAACACAGTACATGTGAGAGTTGACATATATAAATAACTGTGCATAAGAGCCAGTGAATGTGTGAGTGGCTGTATGGATCATTGTGAACTTGTATCAGGGATTGTATAAGAGAGTAAATATGTGTTAGTATATGTTTGAATAAGTAAAGTTTGTATAACTGTATAGTTGAGGAAATGGAGGTGTGATTGATTCTTTGCATGACTGACTAGGTGTGTGAGTAACTCCATGGATGAGTGACAGTCTGTGAGTGTCTGTTTACACTGATTGTATCTAAGGTTATATTAGAGTCTGAAGAGGTTCATCGTATTATCACATGAATGATATCATCAGTGATGTGATCAGTAATGTCAAATGAGATGTCATCAGTGATGTCATCAGTGATGTCATTTGAGATGTCATCAGTGATGTCATTTGAGATGTCATCAGTGATGTCATCAGTGATGTCACTGACCATGTCATGAATGATGTAATATGTGACATCATCAGCAGTGGATTGCGGGTGCGCGATATATAGTTAGTGCAATTAACTATATATGGAATTTCAATGGTTTTGTGTGAGTAAAATAAGGTTTTGTAAATGCGAATTCCTAACTATATATGGTCTATAACCTATGGTTTTTTCAGTGAATATATATATATATATATATATATATATATATATATATATATATATATATATATATATATATATATATATTCACTGAAAAAAAACATAGGTTTCAGGGACATTATAGTTACAAATTAGCATTTAAAATACCTTTGAATTCACTGAAAAAACATAGGTTTCAAGGAAGGTATAGTTAGTTCAACATTTTACTCATACAAAACCATTGAAATTCCACTGTTATAGTTAGTTGAGCTAACTATAACTCGTGCCCCCGCAATGCACTGCTGATGACGTCACATATTACATCATTCATGACATATTCTGACTTTGTCCTTTGACTGAGGAAGACCTGTTTGTACCTCTCAGTACCTTTTTGTATTTAAAAATGGCTTCAGTAGCAGCAGCAGCAGGAGCATCTCAGCCACCACCACCACCACCACCACCTAGAGGCCCACCACGACACTACAGTGGTGGAAATGAAGAAGAGGAGGAGGAGGAGGAAGAAGAGGAGGGGAGAAGGAGGAGGTGGCTGGAAGAAAGCAATACCCCATACCAACCCAAGCTACATATTGTATGGGAGTTTTTTTCTATCCCTGAGGGAAAGAAAAAAGTCAATGCGGCAAAGGTGACTTGCCTTATCTGTGACCAGGAACTTTCAAGGGGGAACCCTAATAAAAAATATTCTTTTTGTAATAATACCATGATAAGGCACATGCAGTGCAAGCATCCGAGAAATTATGCTGCCGCAGAGATGAGAGAACTGGCCAGCAACCTTCCCCAATCTACACCCAGCACCTCCAAACGAAAACAACCTACTCCATCGGGACCAGAAACAAGGGAGACGATCCCTTGCATACAACCACGGTTTGGGGAATTCAGGGTCACATGCATTTTTTGTGGGAAGACCATCTCCTATAGTGAACAGAGCCTAAATCTGATCCCCCTTGCTGGTGACAACCGCAATTGCCCCAAAAAACCCTAATTTTTTCCTGATTTTTTTTTGCTCCTGTTGAGCCATTTTGAATTCCCTGTTTTTTGTTTCTCCCCATAAAAAAAACAAAAAAAATACAAAATTGTTCATAAAAGCCAAAAAAAGTACAAAATGTTCAAAAAACATAAAAAAAATATAAAACAACAAAAAGAAGAAAAAATACAGTTCTTTTTAGAACTACCTCCAATTTCTAAAAAAATGCTACATTTTTTAAAAACTCTATCATTCATTTTTCCCCATGGGACGCTCCCCGGTCCGCTACCCGGTGCGCGTACCGGGCGCTCCCCCCGCGCCAATCAAAAACAGTTTTTTTTTATCACCCGCGGGACCCTTTTATAGCCCCCACATCAAACCTAGGGGGTCAGAGGGGGTCTACTCCGCCCCCTTATGGTCATTTGCCCCTTTGTTTTTGCCACCTCTTGTGTCTCGATTTTACCGAGACACAAGATGGCGGCCGCTCCGTACTGTTTCGAATGTTTACAGACACCCAAGAGCCAATCAGCTTTCCGTGCGCAAGTCGCGTGGCGCGCCCGGTGCGCTCCCCGGAGCGCGTACCGGGGCGCTGCCATAGATATATATATTTTTTAGAACCTAAATTACCCAAAAACCACTGGAGCACATATCTTGAGACATAGCAAAGGCACATCGGGCTACCAGTCCCTACAATTTTGCCAAGTTTGGTGCAAATCCATTCAGCCGTTTGGGGTAAACACGTTTTGGGAACCCCTTTTATCTCGGCCCCTGCTTGACGAATCCCCCCCAAACTTTCAGGGAAGGACCGGAGCTCAGCGAGGCAAATTTGAGGAAATTTTTAGGCAGATTCGTCAACCGGCGCAAAAGTTATTCAAAATAGAATTTTGAGATTTTGCATTGAAAAAAATCCTAACTATAACTACCTACTGGCGACCGCCAGTAGGTAATATATATATATATATATATATTCACTGAAAAAACCATAGGTTATAGACCATATATAGTTAGGGATTAGCATTTACAAAACCTTATTTTACTCGCACAAAACCATTGAAATTCCATATATAGTTAGTTGCACTAACTATATATCGCGCACCCGCAATCCATTGCTAATGATGTCACATATTACATCATTCATGACATGGTCAGTGACATCACTGATGACATCACTGATGACATCTCAAATGACATCACTGATGACATCACTGACATCTCATTTGACATTACTGATCACATCACTGATGATATCATTTATGTGATAATACAATGAACATCTTCAGACTCTAATATAACCTTAGATACAATCAGTATAAACAGACACTCACAGACTGTCACTTATCCATGGAGTTACTCACACACCTACTCAGTCATGCAAAAGATTAATCACACCTCCATTTCCTCAACTATACAGTTATACACACCTTACTTATTCAAACATATACTAACACATATTTACTCTCTTATACAATCCCTGATACAAGTTCACAATGATCGATACAGCCACTCTCACATTCACTAGCTCTTATGTTCAGTTATTTATATATGTCAACTCTCACATGGACTGTGTTTTACATATGTACTTACTTTGACATGTAGCACTGAGATATCCATTCACTCACTAATACACTCATGCAGTCAGTCGACCGCCCATACAGCTGTTTCCACATGCACTTTTGAACCCATACATTTAGTTAATCAACTGCTCACACATCTATGCACAGAGTCATACACCTCCCAGCCACCCACACACATACTCAGTCTCCCATACAAATACTTGGGCAACCATTCAATAACCCATATAGTTACTCATATAGCTACTGATTTAAACATGCAGCAGTTTACAGAACAACATATATAATGATTGCCAAATTAAGACAGTTTAGTCACTAACCCATGCACTCAGTGAGACACATTTAATCACTCACTCATACAGTCAGTCATGCACCTACTAAATCCTTCATCCAGACACTTATACATCCACTCATTCTTCAATATGTAAGACATATTTTAACTTTACAGAAACATACAGTCACTGGGTGTTGTCATCAGTGATGTCATCAGTGAAGTCATTTGAGATGTCATCAGTGATGTCATCAGTGATGTCATTTGAGATGTCATCAGTGATGTCATCAGTGATGTCACTGACCATGTCATGAATGATGTAATATGTGACATCATTAGCAATGGATTGCGGGTGCGCGATATATAGTTAGTGCAACTAACTATATATGGAATTTCAATGGTTTTGTGCGAGTAAAATAAGGTTTTGTAAATGCTAATCCCTAACTATATATGGTCTATAACCTATGGTTTTTTCAGTGAATTTTCAAGGTTTTGTAAATGCAAATTCCTAACTATATATGGTCTATAACCTATGGTTTTTTCAGTGAATTTCATTGGTTTTTTAAAAGCTAATATCTATAGCTGTAAAATATATTCTTTGTTACGTGACGTATCACGTAGCCCGTGAGACGCCTCATGATGCATCGCATAACCGTGACGTATCGTCTCTGCAGCGCAAACCAAACCCGTAACGTAAGCGCGCCAGAGCACGCTTAAAGATATATATATATTTTTTTTACCTTAATTAGACAAAATCCACACGTGCACATATCACAAACGTTCCAAAAACACAATATGTCGGACTCCCATTACGCTGCCAGTTAGCTGCCCGGTTAACGTACCGGAAAGCACCTCTACCGCGAAAAATCGCAATATTTTTTTCTTTTGCCCCGCGGGCAACTTTAATAGCCCCCTCATCAATCCTAGGGGTTCACCTTACCCCTTTCCTTCATTTTCACCTTTTTTTTTTCCACCTCTTGTCTCTCGATCTCCAGACTGTTTACAATGTTAACAGCCAATCAGCTACTCCTCAGACTCCCGTTACGCTGCCGGTTAGCTGCCCGGTTAGCTGCCCGGTTCGCGTACCGGGACGCGTCTCTACGGCGAAAAAATCTGAATTTTTTTAAAAAAATTTTTTTGCCCCGCGTGGCTCTATAATATCCCCCTCATCAATCCTAGGGGGTCAGAAGGGGTCTACCTTGCCCCCTTTCCTTCATTTCCCCCTTTGTTTTGGCCTCCTCTTGTCTCTCGATCCTACCGAGAGACAAGATGGCGGCCGCTCCGGACTGTTTACAATGTTGACAGCCAATCAGCTACTCCTCAGACTCCCGTTACGCTGCCGGTTAGCTGCCCGGTTAGCTGCCCGGTTAGCTGCCCGGTTCGCGTACCGGGACGCGTCTCTACGGCGAAAAAATCGGAATTTTTTAAAAAAAATTGTTTTGCCCCGCGTGGCTCTATAATATCCCCCTCATCAATCCTAGGGGGTCAGAAGGGGTCTACCATGCCCCCTTTCCTTTATTTCCCCCTTTGTTTTGGCCTCCTCTTGTCTCTCGATCCTACCGAGAGACAAGATGGCGGCCGCTCCGGACTGTTTAGAATGTTGACAGACACCAGAGAGCCAATCAGCTTCGCATCGCAAAGTTCCGATACGCGAAAAGTACGCGAACCGGAGCGCTGCCCGGAGCGCTGTTACAGATATATATCTTGTTTAAAACGTTAATTTCTCAAAATTCACTGAAGCACATATATTGAGACCTAGCAAAGGCACATCGGGCTAACAGTCCCTACAATTTTGCCAAGTTTCGTGCAAATCCATTCAGCCGTTCGGGCTAAAAGTGAGTCCAACCGCCCTATGGAAAAATGAATGGGAAAAACGTGTTTTGGGACCCCCCTTTTTTCTCGGCCCCCCCTTGAAGAACCCCCCCCAAATTTTCAGGGGCTGCTCAGAAACAAAATGTGCCATTTTCCTGAAAATTTCAGCCAATTCCGTCCACAAACGCCAAAGTTATTAGACATAGAATTTTCAGAAATCCCATAGGGAAAAAATCCTAACTATATATACCTACTGGCTATCGCCAGTAGGTAATATATATATATATATATATATATATATATATATATATATATATATATATATATATATATATATATATATATATATATATTTATATATATATATATATATATATAGATATATAAACACACAATCTCTTCATTCAGAAGGAATCAGAGGGACACATAGAGGGAACCAGGGAAGACGTTTATTTTCAGTGCTGGCATGATACGTTTCGGCGGAGGTGTGCCTTTATCAAACGCCGGTGTGCAAACACAGTCTATTCAGCCTTCCGCTTTGATATAGTTGTAGTTGTTCTCTGATTGGTGACAATCCAGGTGTGCCCAGCTTGTAGTCCAATCACCTATGCAGCCCACGTCAGTGAACTGCAAATCCCAGCATGCAACAATCCAAGCACACTAGGTGAATATTTATTTATTTTATTTATTTAGAAGCTTGTAGAGCGCACAGCTACCTCCGGCGGAGGAGTCCCGGCGCTATATTTTGGCATCGATCCCACATATATATATATATGAACTCTCCAAAGTTTGCCCAAGCAAAGAGCAGCATTCAAACACCAGTGTGAGGTTGTGAGCCTTTATTAAAAGTACGAATTGTTTCCCGTTCACCGATTCCATTAGGCAGCGATTCCTTCATGCGTAGCCGGACGCGTTTAAACCGGTTGATCCCTTCTTCCTCAGAGGCTTCAAGCAGAAAAGGATGCGTGCTGTTTCTGGTCGCACCACCTCATATATATGTTCAATTCCACGCCTCCTAATAGGCTGCTTATTCAAGTCTGTGGGGCATTATGGGGAATGCGTCCTGGAAACCCATTATTGCCACGGATGGCTGCACTAATTTTCTGCTGTATAACATATTTACAAGCCCTGAATGGGCCGCAGCAAATGGGAACAGTCCTTAATCCAGCACTGATGCTCCACTGAATAGCTCAGTTGAATACCGGGCTGTGGCCCCTGGATTAACGGGGTGGTGCATGCTTGGCGGCTGGACCACCGCGTTAAATTAATGCTCCAAAGTTTGCCCAAGCAAAGAGCAGCACTCAAACACCAGAGTGAGGTTGTGAGCGTTTACTAAAAGTACGAATTGCATCCCATTCACCAATTCCATTAGGTAGCGATTCCGTCATGCGTAAACCTGACACGTTTCAAAGGTTGATCCCTTCTTCCTCAGAGGCTTCAAGCGGAAAAGGATGTGTGCTGTTTCCGGTCGCACCTCCCTATATATATCATTAATTCCATGCCTCCTAATAAGCTGCTTATTCAAGTCTGTGGGGCATTATGGGGAATGCAGTCTTGGAAACCCATTATTGCCATGGATGGCTGCACTCATTTTCTGCCGGATAACATATTTACAAGCCCTGAATGAGCCTCAGCAAACGGGAACAGTCCTTAATCCAGCTCTGATGCTCCACTGAATAGCTTGGTTGAATACCGGGCTGTGGCCCCTGAATTAACAGGGTGGTGCATGCTCAGCGGCGGTACCACCGCCTTAAATGAACGCTCCAAAATTTGCCAAAGCAAAAAGCAGCACTCAAACACCAGTGTGAGGTTGTGAGCCTTTATTAAAAGTATGAATTGTATCCCATTCACCAATTCCATTAAGCAGCGATTCCTTCATGCGTAGCCGGACACGTTTCAAAGGTTGATCCCTTCTTCCTCAGAGGCTTCAAGCAGAAAAGGATGCGTGCTGTTTCCGCTCGCACCTCCCCATATATATGTTCAATTCCACGCCTCCTAATAGGCTGCTTATTCAAGTCTGTGTGGCATTATGGGGAATGCAGTCCGGAAAACCCATTATTGCCATGGATGGCTGTACTAATTTTCTGCCGTATAACATATTTACAAGCCCTGAATGGGCCTCAGCAAATGGGAACAGTCCTTAATCCAGCACTGGTGCTCCACTGAATAGCTCGGTTGAATACCGAGCTGTGGCCCTGGATTAATGGGGTGCTGCATGCTCGGCGGCGGGACCACCACGTTAAATGAATGCTCCAAAGTTTGCCCAAGCAAAGAGCAGCACTCAAACACCAGAGTGAGGATGTGAGCCTTTACTAAAAGTACGAATTGCATCCCATTCACCAATTCCATTAGGTAGCGATTCCGTCATGCGTAGCCTGACGCGTTTCAAAGGTTGATCCCTTCTTCCTCAGAGGCTTCAAGCGGAAAAGGATGCGTGCTGTTTCCGATCACACCTCCCCATATATATGTTTAATTCCACGCCTCCTAATAGGCTGCTTATTCAAGTCTTTGGGGCATTATGGGGAATGAAGTGCTGGAAACCCATTATTGCCATGGATGCCTGCACTAATGTTCTGCCCTATAACATGTTTACAAGCCCAGAATGGGCCTCAGCAAATGGGAACAGTCCTTAATCCAGCGCTGATGCTCCACTGAATAGCTTGGTTGAATACCGGGCTGTGGCTCCTGGATTAACGGGATGGTGCATGCTCGGCGGCGGGACCACCACTTTAAATGAATGCTCCAAAGTTTGCCCAAGCAAGGAACAGCACTCAAACACCAGCGTGAGGTAGTGAGCCTTTATTAAACATACAAATTGTATCCCATTTACCAATTCCATAATGGCCCACAGACATCTGTCCAAGTAGTGTGAGCATTTAGTTATAGCTAAGTGAATGAACTTTTGTTTTAAACATTGTAGCTTGTGTATGGTGCTTAGGGGGTGTTATAGAGGGAGTGTGAAAGTAAATTTGCGAGTATCAAATCAATTCGGTATTTGTGAAGTGCTAACTACTCACTCCTACGGGTCTGATGGAGCTTGGGGCATAAGCTAAGCTGCTGACGGACTCGGGTTAAAGCCGTTGAATTACTGACCCCTACCAGTCTGAAAGTGTGGGGTACGGAAATTAAGTGCGGTATTGCCTAGAGTGTCATGCTGTTAAATTGAGCTGCTGCTGGACTCGGGGATGAAACCGTGAGCCTAAACTGTGTGTGCTCTGGGCGCTGTGCCACACGTGTTCAACTTGTATATGGTGCTTAGGTGGTGTTGTATAGGGAGTGCAAAGGTAAATCAATATGGTATTTGTAAAGTATAAACTACTCACCCCTATGGGTGACTAGAGCCGGGGATCAAAGCGAGAGGTCTGTGCTGCAAAGTGAGATGGTCTGGCCGCTGCGCCACAGCTGTGTGGAGAATATATTTTGGCGAGGGTCCGGAAGTTGCCGTTATCTGGCCCTAAAATAGAGGGCCTAAGTTGTAAGTTATAGGGTGGCTCTAAAAAGAGCCCTTGTGTTCATTAGTTGGAGCTACATATAAGTGCGGATGCACAGCTTCAAGTTGTTCAGGAAAACTCGGTTTCCCTGATCTGTGAAGTGTGCTCCATCACTTCTGTAGATATCCGCCATATCAAAACGTATGTTGTTGTTGTAGATGGAGCCCATTTTGTGGTCTCTGAGGTATGCAGACACAGCTCTGTTGACTTTCTTCTGAGATTTTCCAATCTGAGGACAAACTTATTTGGACCATTTCCACTTCTGTCTTTGGCATATATTGGAACATACAAAGACAGTTTGAGGCAAAAGTAACATGAATTGTTCAAAGGTGTCCTTCATAAGCATTTCCAAATCTACCCCAGTCAATGTGCCTAGGTTGTTTCCACCACAGTGCACAATCACGAGGTCAGGGTGTTGGAAATGCAAGCAGGATTTAACCAAAGGCAACAATTAGTGCCACTTCAATCCTCTCTGTCCAAACCATTTAATGTCCACATTTTGTAAACCGAGGTCTAAGTCAATACGTCTCTGTTCTTCATACCTCTTGCACCAGAAAACATAGCTATGTCCTACGATCCACACTAGCATTTTGAAGGTATGGCTGGAAAGTATGGAAAGATGTCTGTAGCTAATGCAGTACCATCGTAGAAAAAGAGATATGTTTAAAGATGGGGAACTAGTCTCTTTTCACATATAAAACGGTACCTGATTAGGAGATGAAAAGCATTGTTTTTTAAAAGTAGGGTGCACATTCGTTTTGTGGAAAAGAGCTTTGTGATTGGTTAAGAAAAAGCAGTTTGAACGTGGAGTCCATATTCTAGGATAAAATTTGATCAACTCAACCACACCTGCTACTTGCATTTGGAATGCAGTGTTCGAACTTAAAACAATCATGAACTTTTAACCTGCACGTGCGGTTAAATGTTCGAGAAAATGTTGCAAAAAATATTGTTAGGTTTATAATAATTGATTAACTTTTAACCTCCATGTGTTGTAGAATGTTCTAGAAAGTGTGTTGATAGAATACGTTGCATTTCTGACTTCTATGTGTACTTGAATATTTAAAAAACTGTTTATATGGAAAATTAGAAAGGCAGTAATAGAGAGAAGTTTTGAAAGCTGAAAGAATCAAGGAACTATTCTAATTTGTTCTTTATTACCTACTGGCGGTTGCCTGAGTATCCATAGGAAGAGCATTTTTTGTCTTCTGTCTTGATAAAGACCCGCCGTGACCACCAATCGGGGCGCACTAGGGTCGGAACGTCGACGAACATCATAGGCCCAGAAAGACCAGGATCCGGATAGGAACTCTAGGAATCCTTGGTTAAAAAGCACTATCTGGCCAATGAAGATATCTGTATATACCCGGACATAAATTGCACTGTATATTTTGCCATTCACTGAGCACCTTTCACTGAAAGTCACTTTATATTTGACAGTCACCACAAGCATTGAATGTTATCAAAGAATGATTACAATTCAGATACCAAATGTTTGAAAATCTTTTAATACAACTGATTTATTACATGACTTAAAGTTAAAGTTTTTGAGCATTTATTTCTCTAATTGTTGGACTGGTATCAGAGAGTCTTTGTTTTCATTAATGAATGTTCCCAAAAGTAATTGGTCCGACCCAACAGAACCGCTTTTCATTTAAACCACAAATACCCAGGTTCTGAGGGACACAGGGTTACCCCTTTTTCTTAACTGAATAAGGTCAGAGATCACATCATTATGCATGGCAACATCGCTTGTTTGCACCTGCACACCCAGGCTGATGTACCCCACCCCTACCGCAGCAACGCGCTCAACAGGTGTCTGTAGGGCAACTCTGCCCGCTGGCTCAGGCCTACAGTATGGTCCAGCAGGTCCTTAAAATGAGACAGATGTGACTGAATGAGGTAAGAGATCACATCATTACGCATGCAACATTGCTTTTTCACACGTGCACACTCAGGGTGCTGCACCCCAACCCTCCCGAAGCACCGCGCTCAACAGATATCTGTAGGGCAGCACTGCCCGCTGGCTCAGGCCTACAGTACGGTCCAGCAGGTCTATCAAATGAGACAGATATGAGACTGAATCAGGTCAGAGATCACATCATTACGCACAGCAACATCGTTTGTTCACACCTGTGCAGCCAGGGTGATGCACCCCACCCCTCCTGCTGCACCGCACTCAATTGGAGGCCCCCGCGCACCCAGGCCGCTCTGTTTACCTGCTGTGATTTTTGTGTGAGCAAACACTACGGGCAGCAGTGCTGCCCATTCCGTTCTAGTGATGATTTCAGGATGATGTACATCTCATGGATCCCTTTCGAAGACGATGGGCAGTAGGGCTCACAATTTAGAGCCCGTGTTGATTGCCAGGATGGTGTACACTTCATGGATCACGTTTTTTTTATTGAGCATTGTGATATGCGAGGTGGATGTGGCCATATCACCTGAGGGAGTGTGGAAGAAGAGGGACCTTTTGGCGTCGTGGTTATCCTGTTTATACGTACGCAAAGACTGCTGGGCTTGCATACGCCAGGCCAGCGTAGGGGTGTGAATAAATATTCCAGGGACCTAGGCGTTGTTCAGGAAGTGTACTTATGTGTGTATTTTTTGTAGTTTTGACATGCAGAGTGTGCAATTTACATTAGTGTAGCATGTGTCGGGAGGGCGGCAATAATTGCTAATGAGATGGTGTTTGAAAAGATTGAATGGTGAACATCACATGTCGTTGTCAAGGGTGTGGATATGCGCAGACACGCATATCAATGGTGTGCGGTATTATTGAAAGTGTTGCTATCGCGAAGCGTACACATGTGAATGTGGTCGGATGGAGGGAGGATCAGCATTGAGGCTATGTCATACACATTGATAACACTCATTACAGTCAAGGAATACATTTCAATTGTGAATCTGAAAGTCTCACATATAACACACTAGTATATTGGTAAAGCCTGTCAACAGAGCGTACAGCAAAATAAATCTACACATTGCTATTTACTGTTTGTCACATGTGATCTAGGATGTGCACTCTGTTCGTGGCTCCTGATACTTCTTAGAGCCATGAATACCCAGGCCGAAAGGAAGTACAATAATGTGCACACACACACACACCAGGGGCATTGTGTAACACATATTTGTTTTTTGATGGAACGTTTGAAATGCATGGCGATCACATGTGGAAGGCTAATGTACAGACCATGAATATTGATCAAGATGATCCTTGCATGTTTTGTGTAGTATAAGATATGTGTACACAGCAAAAAAACTTTTCAAAAAAGCTCTCTAAGCAGAAGAGGTGTCTCTCATCAAAGGCTGTAGAGAGAATGAGTAAAATGGGTGGGGTCGTCCAACTGTTACAATGGGAAATAATATGAAGCAATCAATGCTTTTTTTTAAGGACACATGGCAATCGAGCACCGAGCGAGCAAGGAGGCCGCACGGACGCGATTTCGACAAAATATATTTATCATATTAGAGCATCAGTATGTGCATCAGATTGTCACGTGGATGATGTCACGAGTGATGTCATCAGTGATGTAATTTGAGATGTCATCTGTGATGTCATCAGTGATGTCACTGCCCTTGTCATGAGTGATGTAATATGTGGCATCATCAGCAGTGCATTGTGTGCGTGCAAGTTATAGTTAGCTCAACTAACTATAACACATGAATTTCTCTGGTTTTATATGAGTCAAATGTTCAACTAACTATAACGTCCCTGAATCCTATGTTTTTGCAGTGAATTTCCAAGGTTTTTTAAATGCTAATTCCTAACTATAACATGCCTGAAACCTATGATTTATTCAGTGAACATATATATATATATATATATATATATATTACCTACTGGCGGTCGCCAGTAGGTATATATAGTTAGGATTTTTTCCCTATGGGATTTCTGAAAATTCTATGTCTAATAACTTTGGCGTTTGTGGACGGAATTGGCTGAAATTTCCAGGAAAATGGCACAGTTTGTTTCTGAGCAGCTCCTGGAAATTTGGGGGGGTTTCGGCAAGGGGGGGCTGAGATAAAAGGGGGGTCCCAAAACACGTTTTTCCCATGTTAATTTCCATAGGGCGGTTGGACTCACTTTTAGCTCGAACGGCTGAATGGATTTACACGAAACTTGGCAAAATTGTAGGGACTGTTAGCCCGATGTGCCTTTGCTAGGTCTCAATATATGTGCTTCAGTGGATTTTGAGAAATTAACGTTCAAAGTAAGATATATATCTGTAACAGCGCTCCGGGCAGCGATCCGGTTCGCGTACTTATCGCGTATCGGAACTTTGCGATGCGAAGCTGATTGGTTCTCCGGTGTCTGTCAACATTCTAAACAGTCCGGAGCGGCCGCCATCTTGTCTCTCGGTAGGATCGAGAGACAAGAGGAGGACAAAACAAAGGGGGAAATTACCATAAGGGGGCATAGTAGATCCTCGTTGACCCCCTAGGTTTTATGTGGAGGTTTTAAAAGGGCCCAGCAGGGTCAAAAAAAATAAATTTTCTTTTTTTTTTTTGCGCGATGAGCGCCTAGTACGCGAACCGGAAAGCGTTCTGGGCAGCGTACTATAAGGATAATAGAATGATACACTTTTCAAATACTGTATGTTAATTGTTTGTTGTTTTTGTTGGTTTTTTTTGTTTTCTTTATTTTTAATTTTTTTTTTTATTTTGATTGTTTTTCATAATTTATTAAACTTTCTAACATTTCAGTGTCTGAAATGTCATTATTTTCTTGAAATATTGTTTGCAATCTGTGAGGTTGTAAAATGTCCTCATTTTCAAGGAGGGCATCTACTGCTTGGACACATTGCAGCAGTTCTTTATCCAAGCTTTCATCCATAAATTCCATGTCAATTTGATCAATCAATTCTTGGCTGCTCTCTTGCAGGTCCATTTCAAAAGAAACTTGGTTTTCGCCTTCCATTTTGCCTGAAATTTGGATTAAAAAAATATATATTAGTAGAGATAGGGCACTGTTGGGATTAATTTTAGATAGGCAGTTTTTATCAGTGAATTTATCTTTTGGCAGTGTATAGTATCAGAGTGGAAATAGGACTATAAAAAAGTGTATGTGATTTAACCAAGACAAGCCTAACTCCATTCATAACTATAACAGAGAAGTCTATCTAAATACATTACTACTACAGAGGGATAGTATATATCTATCAGAAAAAGTCTACCATATTAAGTTATAGTGCACAATATACTTCAGTTTTATAACAACTTACCTTTAGAAACAAGTTGAGGTGTTTGGTAGCTATTCAAATGTGATGTACAACAAGAAGTAGCAGTGAAAATGGCTGTGTTTTCTTCTCTTCCTTTATATATATTCAGGTATATAACCAATCAAATGTCAGGTAATAAAAGTAGAAAATGAAAGTAACATTTTCATTGGTTGTCAATTCCAACACTTCAGATGTGTTTTGTGAAGTAATTTACCTCACGGTACTTAGAGAGGTCTACAGGCTAAATGGCTAAATGAAATTTCAATCAAATTTGTGAGAATGAAAGGGATTGTTATGTAGTATGAGCTAATCTATATTTGGTGAGAGTGTCTCTAGTCGTTTTTCGGTAAATTACTTTCCCACCTTTTTTTTGGACCGCTTCCCGGAAAGCGGTCCGGTCCGCGAACTAGGAGCGTAACGGGAGTCCACCATTTTGTGTTTCGGTCGAATAAAGGTATAAAATGGAGGGTAAATAATGTTCTGAATGGGTAGAAGGGGGCATGGTACAAGTGTTTTGACCCCCTAGGTTTTCTGAGGGTGGCTGAGGAGGACCATATGTGCACAGAAAAAACTTTTTTTTTTAAATTTTGCGCGGTTAGCTTCCAGTTTGCGTACCGGATAGCGCTCTTTGAGCGTAGTTTGTTGAAAATTACAGAAAAAAGTTAGAAAAAAAATAATAAAAGTGTGTGATCAGATGAAGGGTAGCTCTGAGAAGAGCTTTTGGGTTTATGGTACATTTAGGTACTTATAAGTAGGTACCAATGCACAGTCTTAAATTCAGAATGAAAATTCTGTTGCCCTCATCTGAGAAGTGAACTCCATCTCCTCTGTAGATATCTTGCATGTAGTAACGCAAGTTATTGTTGTACAGGGAGCCCATTCCATGGTCTCTCATGAAAGCTGAAACAGATTTGTTTACATGCTTCCTCGCTTTCTCAATTTGTGGAGAAAATTGGTTGGACCACCTCTATTTCTGTCTTTGGCATATATTGGAATATACCAAGGCAGTTTGAGGAAAAAGTGCCATTAATTGCTCAAAGGTGTCCTTTAAAAGCATTTCCAGACCTACCCCTGTCAAAGTGCCCAAATCATTACCTCCACAGTGCACTATTAACAGGTCAGGTTTTGGCAAATGCATAAAGGTTTTCACCAATGGTATCAATTGGTGACATTTTAATCCTCTTTGGCCCAACCACTTAATTTCCACATCCTGTAAATTGAGGTTAGGTAAATTTCTGTTCTCAGCATACCTTTGAGCCCAGTGGATGTAACTATGTCCAACAATCCAGACCTTAAACATGGTGGGAGAAGGTTGTTCTGCAGTCAGATGAAGTGTGGTAATGAAAGGGCAGTTGAAACAGTAGGAGTTTGTAAAGAAAAAAAACTGTGGATTTCCAATGCTAATGAATCATTAGCAGTGATTGGTGCATTTCCATTTCTGAAAACAGAAAGTTAGGGTGCATGGATGTGTTCTTTGAAAGATGTAATTTGAATGGTCAAGGAAGAAACATTTAATGAAAGATTGCACTGGATACGCAGGTGCACTGAGAGTTCAGAGTTCAATTGAAACATTGTTGTGTGAATTTGCAAACATGAGAGGTCTTCCAGGAGGTGGTTGCTATGGAAAAAAGGCAGAGAGGGCAGAGGGGGGAAGGGTTTTGATTTGAAAAAAGTGAGGGAAGAGTTATGATTGGCTAATATGAGAGATATGTGAAATGAATATCTGTATTTCTGTGCTTTCAATAGCTGCAGCCTCTGGAGTGCATCCTTTTTCTTCTGCTGAAGACAATTTGGTGTATTTCTGAGACTGTTTTCAAAACTCAAAAAATATTTGCTAAGGTGAGAAAAGATTTATTTAATTTAGATAGAGAATAGTATGATTTAAGGAGAAAATGATGAAGAAAGCTGTGTTTTTAAAATGTGGTTTTGTCTCTAGTGATATACAAATAGAATTTGTTTCTTTGAGAAATTGTAATTGCATATTCGGTGTAGCATTCTGGCATGCAGTAACACAAGTTATTGTTGTACATGGAGCCCATTCCATGGTCTCTTATGTAAGCTGAAACAGATATGTTGTTTTTAAAAACGATTTTAGAAATCAATTACATTTCTGGATATGTACTGCTAGAGCTTCATAGGTTGTTTTGGGTTATATTTATAAGGCATTTGAGTGTCTTTGATGTTATTTTTTCCTTTTTAAATGGAAAGTGTTCCTCATGGGGCAAGTGTCTTGTAAATACGCTCCCACTTGTGCTTTGCAAATTTAGATTTTGATTATGGGAGTTACATAGCCATGTTAATAATGTCCAAACAATGGTGCTAGGGTATTCAAGAAAACGCTTTCATGTGTCTCAAGGACATTTTCAGTCATTTCCTCTTGATTACAGGTATACAATTGATTTATATGCTGTGTTTAAAAACGATTTTTGAAATCAATTACATTTCTGGATATGTACTGCTAGAGCTTCTTAGGTTGTTTTGGGTCATATTTATAAGGCATTTGAGTGTCTTTGATGTTATGTTTTCCTTTTTAAATGGAAAGCGTTCCTCATGGGGCAAGTGTCTTGTAAATACGCTCCCACTTGCGCTTGGCAAATTTAGATTTTGATTATGGGAGTTACATAGCCATGTTAATAATGTCCAAACAATGGTGCTAGGGCATTCAAGAAAACGCTTTCATGTGTCTCAAGGACATTTTCAGTTATTTCCTCTTGAATACAGGTATACAATTGATTTATATGCTGTGTTTAAAAACGATTTTTGAAATCAATTACATGTCTGGATATGTACTGCTAGAGCTTCATAGGTTGTTTTGGGTCATATTTATAAGGCATTTGAGTGTCTTTGATGTTATGTTATCCTTTTTAAATGGAAAGCGTTCCTCATGGGGCAGGTGTCTTGTAAATACGCTCCCACTTGCGCTTGGCAAATTTAGATTTTGATTATGGGAGTTACATAGCCATGTTAATAATATCCCAAAAATGGTGCTAGGGCATTCCAGAAAACGCTTTCATGTGTCTCAAGGACATTTTCAGTCATTTCTTCATGAATGCAGGTATACAATTGATTTATATGCTGTGTTTAAAAACGATTATTTGAAAACAATTACATTTCTGGATATGTACTGCTAGTGCTTCATAGGTTGTTTTGGGTCATATTTATAAGGCATTTGAGTGTCTATTATGCTATTTTACCCTTTTTAAATGGAAAGCGTACCTCATGGGGCAAGTTTCTTGTAAATACGCTCCCACTTGCGGTTGGCAAATTTAGATTTTGATTATGGGAGTTACATAGGCATGTTAATAATTTCCCAAAAATGGTGTAAGGGCTTAATCAAAATCTAAATTTGCCAACCGCAGGTGGGAGCGTATTTACAAGAAATTTGCACCATGAAGAACGCTTTCCATTTAAAAAGGGTAAAATAGCATAATAGACACTCAAATGCCTTATAAATATGACCCAAAACAACCTATGAAGCTCTAGCAGTACATATCCAGAAATGTAATTTATTTCAAATAATGACTTACTTCATTGGTAGGCCTTCACATGTATTTTCTCCTTTGTTTTCTTCAGTGAAAATCTTATCTGCAACCATGTGTTGGCCTCACCTCAAATAAATAAAACAGGTGATGGACCGAATGTGGATCAATGACACACATTCACCCCAGTCCAAAGATCTGGGCTTAAACAAACCTTTAGATAGGCCACACCTTATCGTCATCCTGAATTAATCATTTAAAATATTAGGGAGTGATTTATGATTGTTGTATGCCTGTTTTGTACCATTGTGTGTCATTATTGTGATGCAGTGCTGGTGCAAAAGATTTCCTATGTTAAATAATAAGTAGGGCATTAAGTTTTAGATGATTGTTATTCATTTACTGTTTGGTAATAGTGGTTAATAACATTTTTTATTATATTTTTCCACAGATTCAACTGCAGATCTTTTTTTAATTTGAAAAATGCCAACGAATAATCGTATTAGAAAGGCTAGAAAACGTCAAAGACAGCAGGATGATGTTTTATTGCAGCAGTCCTCTTCCCCAAATACTTATGGCTGAGATACCCGCCACCCCCTCTCAACACAATCCCCAAGGATGGGAAACCGGAAACAGTTCTGAAGTCTTTGGAAGACGGGAGGGAGTAACCCCCCCGGCCGTATTTATTAAAATATGAAACAAAATTAAAACATTAAATAAACAGTTTCATATTATGTACAATTTCATTACCACATTGCGATGTTTGGCTAACCTTAACAGATTCTCTAATACAAAGGTTCTCCTAGCCGAACTAACATCCTGCAAAACATTTACTTGAAATTTTGAAATTGTACATCCTAACGTTTAAGGGCCAACGGCAAGGTCGTAACCGGTGTCAAGATCCCTAACCCAGAAATATCGCCCTCACTTGTGAGGGGCGGCCCAGAGGCGTACCTCAAGTGCAATTACCAATTTCCCTTGACTTGACGGGGGCCCCAATAAAACTCGACGCCACTTAGAGGTCGTACGAGGACTCGTGTGAGGTATCTAGAAGGTAGCGTAGACCCCCCCCCAAACCCCACACAACTTACCATATCTGCCGTCGCAGACGTCCTGGCCCCGGGAAATTCCCCAGGAGGGGGCTGTAACCCCTCCTACCCAGGAAGGGGCCTTGACCGCCTTTCCTCTTCTTTCGGCGACCCATCCTTAGAAGGGACCGCCTCCCCGTTGAGGGGCCAATGGCCACCTCCCCCGAGCGCTCCCATCCGTGCTGGGTGACGCCCACTCATAGGGATCTTCCAATTAGTGCTCACCGATCATGACCTTACCGCCACAGGCCGGATAGTTGACCGGCTATCCGGACCCCCCACAACACTCCTACCTAAAGGTCATGGTGTAACGTTTTTAGCCATGCTAAGAAGTCTCCTATGAGTAACTCATTCCCCACCCGAGACAAATGCACTCCATCCCCCAAATACATACTGTCATCATTAATACACCCATGTGAAATAGCATGCAGTGTCTTGGAAAGGAACAACCTACTCACTTTGTTATTAAGCTTCCTAACAGAATGATTTAAAGCAGGAACCGAAATAGCCCCCCGCCACACTTTTCGTGGGATCATATGGGACCACGCAATTGTGCACCCTGGAACTCTCCTCGCTATCCAACTTACAGTGGAAAGCATCGCCTCAAGAAGAAGTCGTCTACCATTGGTGACCAAATCATTACCCCCAAGATGTACTATCACTACAGACGGCGGTGACCTCGTCCGCCCTAGCAAACCCTCGAAAAATGATTGAAACTGGTCAATACAGAGACCGCCTCTTCCGTAGAAGGACACACTGTACCCGTATTCCCCAGCTACGTGAATCATATCACCTGCCTTGAATACGTCTGCGGCACGTCTCACGTATGAGTGGCCCACAACCCACACCTCCTTTTTCACAGCCGGTGATGTCTGACCGCTGGCCCGGTGTAGGGTCGACTGCAAAGTCCGCCCCGCCTCGTAGGCTTGCGCAACTGAAAACCAAACAAAAACAAGAAGCGTGAGTACATTGCTACAGCTTCACAACATGTGCAACCGCACATACCTTTTATAACAATTGGAGGACCAACGCCCCACCCGTTTAACTTGTTCAACATCCAGACCCTTGGCTGTAGCTTCTGTAGCAGCCCCTATCCGAAAGGAATGGGTCCCAAACTCGCCCGGGTTCAAGCCCGCAGCGGCAATCGACATCGCAAGCACCCGCTGAAACTGAAACTTTGTCAGTGGGGTGGCGTCAGCGTGTCTCAACAAGGTCCCCCCCCCATGATGCCACCCTTCGTGCTAAATAATCTTCTAGACACCTTACCGGGCACATGGAGGACCCGGGAATCCTGCGTATGATTACGCAGTCACCCATCCCACTTTGATCGGTCTTGGACCTGACAAATGAGACCGTCATCGTCTCCCCTCTGATCTGGACGTGCTCCTGGCACAATCCTCCTGTCACATCCTGCTTGTTCCTCGCCACTAATTCGCTTACCCGCATAGCCCCATGGAATGCCAGCGTAAAAGCGGCTCGGAATAACACTGTCTCAAACTGAGATGAACACGTAGCAGGGAGTCTGTATAATAAATGGGCCAGCCTATCCAAACCTATCGGGCGCCTCTCATCTACTCTGCGACCCTCAAGGCGTTGCCACCCCCGTAGCGCTTTCTGTACAACGAAAGACGCTGTCGGGTCATGGATCCCGTGAGCCCTAGCAACAAAGGAAATGGCAGCCCGATGCCTTTGAGCCGTGGCCACCGATTTCCCGACCCGATGTAAGGACATCAGAAAATCCACCACCCACTCTTCCTGGCCCCAAAGCTCCTCCCTATCAGTCCCCAAAAAGGCCAAATAGGACCGGAACGCCCCTTCATATGCCTTCCTCGTCCTGGGTGCTAAACTCTCTCCCACGAGGTTACGAAGTTCGGGGCACCGAGAGACCAGAGAGCTTCGGGAAAGGGTGCCGGCTCCGGGTCCGCTGTGGGAAGGAAACCCCAGAAAGCCTGCATACGAAAACGAGACAGTGCATCAGCCGCCTGGTTCATTACCCCTGGGACATGTCTTGCTCTGAATAGCACATTCAATTGCATACAAAGTAAAACAATTTCCTTGAGCAGTCTCAAAATCCATTTGCATCGTGCTGCCTGACTATTGATACACTCGACCACGGTCATATTGTCAGACCAAAATACCACAGAGTGATCTTTGAACCCTTCGGGCCAAGTTCTCAGGGCCACTAAAATGGGGAAAAGTTCCAGGAAAGCAATGTTACTTGTCAGTCCACTGTCATGCCACCATGTCGGCCACGTTTGTGCAGACCATCTTGTGCCGAATATGGCACCGAAACCTATGCTCCCTGCCGAATCTGTCCACAGCCCCAGCTCCTCAGAGGACACGGCTGGTTTGTTCCAGACGACTCAACCATTGAAATCCGCCAGAAATGCCAACCAAATGCGCATGTCCTGGCGGACCTCTGCCGAGAGCCTTGTGCGATGATGGCACTCCTTCAGGCCGACCATGGCTTGAGCGATCGAACGGGAAAAGGGGCGGGCCATTGGTATAACCCTCAGGGCAAAATTCAACTGGCCAACTAACTGCTGTAATTGATGCAGCTTAACCTTAGGTCCCCTTATACACATCTGCAGGGATGTCCTGAACTTTGACACTTTGTCAGCTGGTAAACGAAAACAACCTTCTGCGGAGTCTAACTCGATCCCCAGAAACTCGAGGCAAGTGGAAGGCCCCACAGTCTTACCTGGTGCCAATGGCACGCCAAACTGATTCATCAAGACACAAAACTGTGCCAAAGCCTGCCCACATTCCGGGTCCCCGGCTGCCCCCAGGAACAAAAAATCATCAAGGTAATGCATCACATTTTGGAAACCCGTCTTCCTTGTGAAGACCCATTGTAGAAAACTACTGAATTTTTCGAAATAGGCACAAGATATGGAGCACCCCATCGGCATACACCTATCCATGTAATAATGACCCTGAAACATGAAACCTAAGAGACGCTGATCATCTGGATGTACCGGGAGCAACCGGAACGCTGACTCGATATCAGATTTTGCCATCAGCGCCCCGGGCCCCAGGCGATTCAAAATGGCTACGGCCTCATCGAAGGATGCGTACCGCACCGAACACACTTCCGGGTCTATCGCTTCGTTTACGGAAAGACCACGTGGGGCTGATAAATTATGTATCAGCCGAAACTCACCCGGGTCCTTCTTTGGGACCACACCTAAAGGGGAACAAACAAAATTAGGAACCAGTGGTACACTAAACGGACCGGCGACTCGACCTCGAGTAACCTCCTTCCTGATCTTATCCTGTACCACAGTCGTATGCTGAAAGACCGATAGCTGATTTTTACATTTCGTTGCACCTTGAAAGTCCCCCACTGGGATGCGGAAACCATACGAAAACCCGTTCCGCAACACCCCAGCAGAAGTACGATCCGGGTATTCACTGAGCCAAGGAATCATTGCCAAGGTATCAATCGGGGTAGGTAAAGGCGCCCCTCGGACTATGTTAGACCTGTTTGGCGCCTCCTCTACCCCCGTTATCACCCGTTTTGGCTCTGCACGTGGACTCAGGATGGGATGATTGCCCACACCCACTACATTCGTGTCTAAATTTGCACGATCCCTGGGGCCTAGTACATTTACCCCTGTTGAAGTTCCAACAAACCCCCCTTTTTCCTGTGTTACCGGCAGGCTTCGAGTAATTGTCTGTACCCGCACCTGACCGAAAGGGCGTCCCCGCATACTGGCGGGAAGATTCGCCAACGATACTCCCCACTAATGGCAATTTTAACATACCAGTCTCCTTCATTTTGGACCATGACACAGAATCATAACAATCCCATGTTAAGTTTTTATCATGTTCTTTAGCTTTTCTAAACAGGTTATCATAGCAGAACCAATGATTACCCTCGTGTGATACCGAGTACCCCATGATTCGTGACTGATAAATCGGCAATTCGGGTAACAGATCGGGCCTTCGCTCCCCCAAGATCGATGTAAAAACCCCCCACGCTTGGCCCCAATTGCCAACGTTTTCATTTACCTTAAAGGCGGCCATTTTTGCGCGCCAAACACTCGGATGCATGAGCTCCTTCTGGCCCTTGACATGCTCCATCTCATAGTGATCAGTAAGCAACGAGAATATGTTTACGTACTCCCCTGCCCATATCTTTTCCTTAATAGCCAAAGGAACATGCTGACCCAATTTTTCCCTACGAGAGGGTGCCGACTCATCCCTCGCAATCGGCAATGGCCGCTTACCTGCACCGGACGTTGTCTCTGCTACTGAACCCGTCCCCTGTGGCTTCTCTACTGCTGCAGCCGGCGTGGACACCTTCGCTGCTTCCCGTGACTCACGCAGTTGCTTCATTAGCTCCTGCGCGTCGACAGCCGTGGCGCCCTCGCTACCTTTTCCCAACCACGCTGCCAATTGTGCTGCCAGCTCGGGCGGCATATCTTCCTCGGACACGGGGGTGACCACAACGGGAATCGGATTCCCTTCCTTCGGCACGGGAGTTGGTGCCTCGAGCGGGGCACTGGGACCCGGGATGTCCTCTCCCGCTGCTCCCCTCCTGGGCCTCTTGTTTTTTCCTCCCGTGGCTGCTCCCGCCAAAGGACGTTTCGGTCCCCCTTCCTCGTTCTTATCCATTCGCCTCTTTAGTTCGGTCATCTCCTTCATGAGAACGCGCAGCATCTGTTCAGTAGTCATGCGCTTTCCAGCCTTCTTCGGCATTCTCCAACAGAGTATCTGCAAAACAAACAAGAACGATTACAACGCTCAAAATTGGCTCTTCGTTCCGTCTCGAGCTCACGTGCAGCGAGGAGGTGCAGCTTCAGAGCACAGGAACAAGAGGATGCCTTCGGATCTTGCTTCTCCTTTTATCCGTCTTCAGGGCGGGCGTAAACCCGCCCCTGCCTGCCCCTAGGGCGTGGCCAGCCGCGTCCGTGTCTAGGCCAACCCACTCTAGGGCGGGAAAAGGCGCGCCCCGGCTACGCCGCTTCGGGCATACCAGCCGAGACTCGCCTCCCGCCCAAGATGGCTTCCCGGGGGGATCGTGGTACTCTGCCATACGTTCGGGGGGACCGAGTGGTCGCCCCTTTCCATTTCAAAACACCAAGAAAGCTCCGGGTAAGAGCACAAAATCATTCTTAAGAAATATTTTTAGAAAAAAAAGTATTTATCCTAAAAATGTTTCAGTTCAGAAAAAGAAAAGTAATTTAAATGGAAAGGAAAGACTCATCAAAAATGTTACTGGTAGAGGAAGAGATAACTCTGTGCATGATAGTAGAAGGAAACAACAGTTTAGGGACATTCGAAATCGAATGTTCCGTAACAGGATAATAGTTAATTTATTAAAAAATATTAAGAAAGGCCAACAGAAAGCGGCATTTTATAAGAAGAAGAAAAATGTAGAGAAAATTATTGATCATGCTTTTGAAATTAAGCGAAAGTTGTTTATTTTGGTAATCAATAGAATTAGGAAACTAAGCAAGGTAATTTCTGATTTCAAAACAAAAAGTAGATGGAAGAGAGTAGTAAATCGTACTAACTTTTGTGAAGTTTTTTCCGGAGAATGGATGCATAGTTCAAGTTGTGAGGCATTTTTTAATGAGGAGAGTTATTTTCAGGATAATGATTTGCTGTTTGCAGTTGACACCAGTGGTCGAGCTTATGAAGTGAAGGATGGTTGTCCAGTTGAAAAAGAACAACTTGTGACAACAGAGACAGAAGAGGCGCTAAGTGATGAGGTTTTAGGAAGACGTCCTAAGGGTCCTGTGTACATTTGGAAGTGTAGTTCTATTTGCAGTGTGCAACAGGTTTCCATCAATTTGCTTTGTGATTTTATACGGACATTTAATAAGAAAAGTTTGAAGCAGAAAATGAAGTTGTTGCAAGATTTAGATCCTTGCAGAGTGAGACAAATGACAGGTTTGCGTGGTCATTCACTGGCTTGTCTTTCCAGGAGAGTATGCCAGAGTGTTTTTCATCATTTCAGGATGCTAGCAGTGCATCATAATAAAGTGAGAAAATTAGTGAGAATGTTGTATTATGCTAAGAGTCCAGCAATTATGCTTAAACAATTATGTGCTGCTCTTTTGCATGGTTCTGAAATAGATGTGAAGAATATTTGTGAAGAAATTGAGTTTTGTTGCTTTGGTAGTAGAGATGAGAATGTTCAAATTGACCCAGAAGTAGAGGGTTATGTTGAAGATAATATACAGGTTTCTAGTACAGATAATTTTCAGAAGGAAATTGCCACGTTTCAGATGAAATCAAGTGAGAGGCCTAATTTCACTTGTGTATGTTGTCGACGCACTTATTATAAGAATCAGACTAAGTTAGTGGATTTATATGCAAAAACTGAAAGGGAAAATAATAGTGAATGGAAGGATTTTGCCACATACTAGATGGTAGAAAATTGTTTTGATTTGGGAGTGGACCAACGTGTGTGTACTTATTGTTATAATAAATTAAACCAAAACCAGATGCCTGCTAGGGCAGTTCATAATAATCTGGAATTGGTTGAGATTCCTTCAGAATTGAAGGATTTAAATACTTATGAATCTATTTTGATTCAAAGTGTCCATCCCTTCCAGGCTATTGTAAGAATGGAACCAAAGACAGGGAAGTTGCCTCCCACAGATTTACAGAGAGGATTAAAGGGAAGAGTTGTTTATTTGCCTCTAGATTTGAACAAAAACATTAACACAATTGGAGTAGAAAAAGTGGAAGAGGAACCTCTGGTTATCTTGGTTAATGGGGTTCCGACAAAGAATAAGAAAATATGGCAAGATTTAGTGGATGTTAGGAAAGTCAAAAATGCAACTTTGTATTTGAAGAAAAATAATAAGTACTATAAGAATGTATATGTTGCAGAAGAGGAAGTAAGTGATGAAGAGGATAGCGTTTTGTGTGCTGGCCAAATTGAGAAAGTAGAGGCGTCTAATAGTGAAGAAATATATGAACATTATAGTGTTCATCCTTTGCATTCCAAGGAAGTCATGGGGAATGCTATTGAGTTGTTTCAAATGAAACAAGCCAAAGGGAGTCCCATTAGTGTTTGGGAGGAAAGTTTGGAAGCTCGGTGTTTCCCACAGCTATTTCCCACAGGTCGAGGAGGAAGATATGATGAGCGACCTCATCAAATTCCTGCGTCTGAATACCGGACTTTACGATTGTATGCAGAAGATCCTAGGTTTCGTCAATGCATTCCCTATTTGTTTCATCTCCTGTTTGAAAGCGATCTGTCTGGACTGTCATATGCAGTGAACCACATCTTAAAAAGTGGTATACAGATGCGAAACATCTCGGCAAGTGATTTTATGCATAAAGTCAATGTCCAAGACAGTATTTTGGATTCTCACTTAATTAATCTCATGGCGTGTCAGCGTGGTACTAATGAGTACTGGTACCGTCGTCATGGTGATTTAAAATGTATGTTGAGGAACTTAGGAACTCCAACATGGTTCCTTACTCTGAGCTGTGCCGAGTATGGCTGGGAAGACTTACTTGAATTTCTACGAGAGGCAAATGGAAATATTGAAAACATTGATTTCAAGACACCTGGAGAACTGTGTTCTTTGGATCCAGTGAATGTATGCAGGTACTTCAATCATAGATTTGAACCTATGATGTCTTTCATCACAAATAAGAAGAATCCACCCCTTGGAGAGGTGTTGGATTTCTTCTGGAGAAAGGAGTACCAAGCAAGAGGTGCTCCTCATATACATATGTTGTTGTGGATCAAGGATGCACCTAAATTTGGAACAGATCCGGATGACTTAGTGATGAATTTCATAGAACAGTATTCTACGTGTGCTGTTCCAAACGCAACGGAGAAGAAAAGCCTAAGAGAACAAGTTTTACGTTTCCAAAGCCATCGTTGTGGAAAGTACTGTCGTAAATTCAGAAACAAGGACAAGTTCTACACCAAATGTCGTTTCAACTTTCCACGACCGGTGATTTCTAAAGGAAGAGTGAACAGTTTGATGTCTTCACTGCGACATAATGTGACGAGGAAATCACCCAAAAATACATACAATTTGAAAAGGAACGAAGAGTCCAAGTACATCAATGACTACAACCCAGTGATTTTGTCCATGTGGAATGCTAACATGGATATACAGTTTGTGGCTGACAACTGTATGGCTGTGGCTCGGTATGTGACATCTTACATCACCAAAAAAGAAAAGACAGAACTGAAGGAAATGTGGGAGGACATTTCCCATGAAAAGAGCCTCAGCAAGAAGTTGTACAGTTTCAGTCTGAAGATGTTGTCGCATCGAGAAATCGGAGCTTACGAATGTTCTGATCGATTGTCTTCAGCAAGTCTCTATGCCAAATCCAGGAGTATCGTTTGGGCGAGTCTTGGTCTTGCTGCAACGCGAAATCGAGTTCTAAAACCTGTCCGGGAAATTGAGTATTTGGCAGAAAAGGAACCAAACAGTACCGACATTTTGAAGACCAATATGTTGGATACATATTATCCAAATCGAAGCAGTCACCTTGAGAATGTTTGTCTATATGAGGTTCTACAAAATTATATATTCAAGAGGAACATCAAAGAAGATATTGAGAAAGGAGTGTATGCTGTAATTGGAAGTGAGGGATGCCTGGTCAAGCAAAGAAAATGCCAATTGGTAAACCATCGAAAATTGAGTGGCGAATCTCCAGAAAAAAGGAGTTTTTGTATTTAGCACTTTTGCAACTTTTCAAGCCTTGGCGTGCAGAAGAGGAACTGCTTGGAGATTTCCTCTGTTACGAAGACTCTTTCACTGCTGCTAAGGAGACCATAGAATGTCCTGCTTTTCCCAAATATCAAGAAATGCTAACTTTGGAAATTGAGCAGGAAGCAACGATTGCAGCCGAGATTGCCAGAGACAGTTCTCAGGACAGTCAGAGTTCTGTTTCATTGAGTCAAGATCCACTTGGAGGACCTATTATCGAAAATGAAGCTGCCACTGCTATGAATGAAGTGGAAAGAGCCATGGCACATGCTCAGGAGGATTCAGTTAACTTAGAAGACTTGGAAAAACAACTCAACGTTGAGCAGAGGAAAATATATGATGAAGTTACCAAGCAAATTGAGTACGGATTAAGTCATGAGAAGAAAGAGTGCTCATGTACATCGTTGAAGCCTGTCCGACTGTACGTGAGTGGAGAAGCGGGAACTGGAAAAAGTTTCCTTATTAAAGCAATTTCTTGTTATTTGCAGGAAAGGACTGAGTCATCGCTGTCTTGTGTTGTCACCGCTCCTACTGGACTGGCAGCACATAACATTAAAGGTATTACTTTGCATCGTCTACTGATGCTGCCAGTGGAGCATGACAACAAATTACAATACCACAAGTTATCTGGGGATGCTTGCTGTGAAGTTTCAAGAGTCTTGAGGAAAATGAAACTACTTATCATTGACGAAGTAAGCATGGTTTCCAATGTCATGCTTGCCTTTGTGCATTTGAGAATGCAAGAAGTACTTAAAACTGAATATGATGTGTTATTTGGTGGCAAACACATCATTGTTTTCGGAGATCTTCTGCAGCTGACACCAGTAAAAGGTCAACCTGTGTTCAAAATACTCACGCATGAAGATACCAGGAAGTGCCTAGGGAGCATTGGCAACGTCAATATATGGTTAAACTTCAATTATGCTGAACTGCATGAAAATATGCGTCAGGCCAAGGATGAAGATTACAAGAATATTCTACAAGATATTAGAATTGGAAAAGTGACCGAGCATGGGAAAGAAGCTTTAAATGCACGATTACTGTCAAATTTATATCCCGAACAAGAGATTGTGCCTGAGAATATTTTTCAGAAAATTACTGAGAAGAAATCCGGAATATGTTTGATGCCAACTCTTGCAGAATGTGCCATCTTCAACAACAAAATGTTGAATTTAGAAAAGCAAGAGATTGTGAAACTTGAAGCTATTGACAAAATAGAGCATATGGGATCAACAATTATTTTGTCAGAGAATTTGAAATCAAAATTGGATTCATTAGAGAAGACTATATCTAAAACTGCGGGTTTTGAAAAGACTCTGAATGTGTGCTTAAATTGCCGAATCATTTTGAGAAGGAATTTACATGTTGAAAGAGGTCTGGTAAATGGATCAATGGGTAATGTTGTTGATTTTGAGAAATACAGAAATAGAGATGGAATAGAATTTTAAAAAATTAAATTTGATGGCATTGAGGAAGTACAGCTAATTGGTCGTTGTTCTGCTAGATTTTTGCTTGTTAAAGACTTATATGTTCGCCGTAAACAGTTTCCTGTTTGCTTGGCATATGCGGTGACAATCCATAAATCGCAAGGTTTAAGTGTAGACGGTGCATTGGTGAATATTGGCAGTTCTGTGTTCAAGGAGGGTATGGCATATGTAGTATAGTGTAAATGTCGGGACCCCCTCTATGTATATTTTGGTGACCGGGAAGAGAGAGGAATACGCTGTATATCACAATTTATCAAAATTCCCCCATGGTCAGATCATAATTTCTTTTCAGGCTTCGCTCTCACAATTTAACCATCAAAGTTCACATTTAGTATAGGAATAACAGTCTCATATTTTTCATTTGAATCTCTTTTATTTCTTTTTTTCAATTTTATCAAAATTATTTAAAACAATTATCTTATTTATCTTTTTTTTAAACGTTTTACAGAATCCTTTTTTTTAAGTTATATAAGTGTAATTCATCAGTTCATTAACATTTGTTACAATCCAAATACTTTATACAATGTAACCTCAGTTATCATCATCTATGCAATCAAATCATGTATTTGTTTGTTCTGAAAAGTGCAAAGTGTAAAGATACGGTAAGATCAACTATACCCCTAACACACATAACAAGTACCTCGCATACATCACATTCATACAGTTTCACACGCTTACAAATTCTAAAACAATCTCTAAGTTTGGAAATAACAAAAGATCTTAAAAGTTTCCTAACGCCAGGTCTACGCGTTTCGGTGGGATATGACCACCTTCCTCAGGACCAGCTTAGAAATCGTTTTATCCTTTCATTCTTCTTTGTGTGCAGGGTATCTGTAATTTAAAAAAAATATAATATCATATTCCTATACCTGTATCCCTATACCAGGGTTCAACTCTACTTGAGTATTTATCATTACCCTATATACAATTAGTTGAGACATTAAATGGGAGACATCAATTCACACCTGAAGTTGGCGACACCATGAGCCTATATCCTAAACATTTTGTGTTATCTATTACATAAAAAATTATCTACAGTGGAATAATTTTACATGTCCACTAGGTTGTATTTTATCTCTCAAGGTTCTAGGGGACACTGACGATAATCGTCCCTTTCATTGTGCGTAGGTACCGGTCCTAGTGATATTACCTACTTGTGCTTTTTTTGGACCTAACATTATCTAGTCTATATATGGATTTTACCTTCCAATTAAATCCGTGCAAAGCCTTTACCACACCTTTACGTTAGTGGTCGATGTAAATGATCCCAATATAACACCTGCGGATGAAAGGGAATGTCACGTTTTGGTTTTAACTCCTTCTAAGTATAGATTGATGGCATTTGTCCGCTGATGCTCTTACCACTAATATCGCTGCAAGTGTCCTTTATATGGTTCTTCCTTCTGGCTTAGATAATACTACAGTTTGTACTTGTGGACTCCCTGTTTTAAAGATAATATTATCATTGGTACATATATTTCTTAGTTGTTTCACATGAAAGTATCATAGATTAAAACCATTCTTACCACAGAGTATCTTGTCTTTAGCGTTTGAATGGGCCTTTTCTTGTGCTTTTATTTTCGGTTTTTTCGGCAAAGGGGGCGCAGGTTTGGTATATCTTTTGGATTTTGATTTCTGTCCAATCTGGGAGACAATAACAACTGATCAGTTTTTTTATTATTATTTTATTGTCCCTTTGGTTAGACTGATAATTTAAATGAATATGGCTGACTGACCTTAGTGTTTTGTGGACAGGGGCTACCTTTCGAATCTTCTTATGTGTCTCCTTTCATACGTATGGCTTCGTTTTGCTGACTGAATTGTGGCAATCGCTACATCAAAGAAAAATACATCCTTTGTTATCACAGAGGTTCCCTTTTCTAACCTTTAAATACTCTCGATAATGGCCGTTTTCTAGCATGTACGTATCTCTGCTCATTTTGCAAAAAGGGGGAAATCTCTAGGTTTCACACAAGGGCGTTCCGCTATATCTCCCTACAACCCGTGTGACCCGTAGTATCGCTCGCTCGCGTCTTAGGCGTATGAGCTCCCTTAGCGTTTTGCTAATGACAATTAGCAGCCCTCCGCGCGTCTTAACTCACTCCGGTATTTTCTTTAAATGCGTTCAGCTATATCTCCCTACAACCCGTGTGTCCCGTAGTGTTGCTCGCTCGCGTCTTGGGCGTGATGAGCTCCCTTAGCGTTTTGCAATTAACAGCCCTCCGCGCGTCCTAACTATCTCCGGTATTTTCTTTAAATGCCCGTCCATAGCGCTTACCTCCTCTGAGATGCGGTCTTCCTTCCTACTTAGAAGGAGTTAAAACCAAAACGTGACATTCCCTTTCATCCGCAGGTGTTATATTGGGATCATTTACATCGACCACTAACGTAAAGGTGTGGTAAAGGCTTTGCACGGATTTAATTGGAAGGTAAAATCCATATATAGACTAGATAATGTTAGGTCCAAAAAAAGCACAAGTAGGTAATATCACTAGGACCGGTACCTACGCACAATGAAAGGGACGATTATCGTCAGTGTCCCCTAGAACCTTGAGAGATAAAATACAACCTAGTGGACATGTAAAATTATTCCACTGTAGATAATTTTTTATGTAATAGATAACACAAAATGTTTAGGATATAGGCTCATGGTGTCGCCAACTTCAGGTGTGAATTGATGTCTCCCATTTAATGTCTCAACTAATTGTATATAGGGTAATGATAAATACTCAAGTAGAGTTGAACCCTGGTATAGGGATACAGGTATAGGAATATGATATTATATATTTTTTAAATTACAGATACCCTGCACACAAAGAAGAATGAAAGGATAAAACGATTTCTAAGCTGGTCCTGAGGAAGGTGGTCATATCCCACCGAAACGCGTAGACCTGGCGTTAGGAAACTTTTAAGATCTTTTGTTATTTCCAAACTTAGAGATTGTTTTAGAATTTGTAAGCGTGTGAAACTGTATGAATGTGATGTATGCGAGGTACTTGTTATGTGTGTTAGGGGTATAGTTGATCTTACCGTATCTTTACACTTTGCACTTTTCAGAACAAACAAATACATGATTTGATTGCATAGATGATGATAACTGAGGTTACATTGTATAAAGTATTTGGATTCTAACAAATGTTAATGAACTGATGAATTACACTTATATAACTTAAAAAAAAGGATTCTGTAAAACGTTTAAAAAAAAGATAAATAAGATAATTGTTTTAAATAATTTTGATAAAATTGAAAAAAAGAAATAAAAGAGATTCAAATGAAAAATATGAGACTGTTATTCCTATACTAAATGTGAACTTTGATGGTTAAATTGTGAGAGCGAAGCCTGAAAAGAAATTATGATCTGACCATGGGGGAATTTTGATAAATTGGGGTATGGCATATGTGGCATTGTCACGAGTTAGAACTTTATCGGGATTGTACTTGATTGACTGTGATGTCACAAACATTTGTGCGGATCTAGATTGTGTTAAGGAATACAATAGGTTAAGAAGAGAGTATGCGCCACATTTGCCTCAATATCCTTTGTTTGAGAAACGTGTGGTAGGCCGGAAACGTAGAAATATCAGTAATAGTAGGGAGGTTGTAGCAAAAAGACCAAAAGTCGATGAACCGAAAATTGTTAGCAGAAAGAAAGTGGATTGTGTTGAAGATGTTGTCGGTTTTCAATTTGAAAACAGTTCTGGTGTCAACTGCTATGCAAATGTACTGGTTAATGTTCTCTTTTCACTAGAGAGTTTAAAAGAACAGATTCTCTTGAATTCAGAACAAATTTTATGCTGTTTGTTGAATTCTGTTTTCGAGAAATGTAGCACTGATCGAACAAAAGTAGAAAGTGTGTCTGAAGTTCGTTATCTGTTAGATGAATGTTCAGGTCAAACAGACTTCTCTGAAAATAATCAGCAAGATTGTCAGGAGTTTTTAATGTATATGCTTGATGTATTGCAAGATGAGGGTGTAGATGTAGATCACCTGTTTGGGCTTTCTTATCAATGGCAGCATGACTGCGAGAACTGTATGGTATCAAGTACTACTAGTGTAGACTCAGAAAGATTTATATATTTAACTTTGCCAGACAGTAAATCAGTCTCCTTTAATAAGCTAGTAAATGCAGCGGATCACAACATGGAGTGTAGCCAATGTAAATCTGAAATGATGTCAACATTATTTATACGTAGATATGGCCAGTATGTCATTTTAATGATCCAACGATGTAGGCCTGATGGATCAAAATTGTCAACTTTAATAAAAAAAATTGTGGCTTCTCAGCTGTCAATTTCAGGAAGGACTTTTGTAACTGTAGCAATTATCTATCACGATGGTCCTTCAACAACATCAGGACATTATACAGCTTATTTAAAGTCTCGAAACGGCTGGTCATTCTGCAATGATTCTGTTGTAACTTTCAAAAAAAAAATGCCATTTGACCTTAAAAATTCTTACCTGGTGTTTTTAAAACCAAAATTTTAAAGAAAGAATCTTGGGATTTCCTGTGAGGAATTGCAAAAGGTTCATCAAGTAGAGGGAATGTAAGTCTGCAATGCTGTCTAGATTATTGGTCCAAAACTTTTAATTATAATGTCAATTTAAAAATTCAACTATATAAACCTGATGCAAGTAAGTCTGCTTCATAGTAAACAGTATCAGTGTCATAGGAAAAGGAGAACATGAGTGACAAAGAAGGGTAAGATATTAGTAGTCCAGGATTGTGAAAATAATCTCAAATGTTTTCTTTTTGAAAGTTGCGAAAATAGAAAATGACGGGCTTTGATTGGAAGAATTAGAAGTCTTGTGAATCGCTGCAACATGATTTGGCCAAGTGAAAACATGTGGTAGAATGTGAGAAGTCTTTTCTTGTATGTAACATATTTTTCAAAACGATGGAGGTTTTCTTTCAGAAAGTGGCGGGCTGAAAATATTTATAGCACAATAGAGTGGACGCTCTTCATAGGACATCCTTCGACGTCATTGAAAGTAAGTTAATTTTAAGGAGTTTTGAAATCAGATTTCTTAGGTTGTATGGGTTTTTTAAACACAATCATTTTGATTGTGTTTTTTTTTCCCCGCTGTTACATGATGAATATCTTCAAGTCACTGATTTAAGTGAAATTTGATACATTCTGAGAACAGCAAAAATAAACCATTTAACATGTATAATTAATGTTTTCCTTTTTGTACTTATGATATACATTAGAAATGTGAGGTAGATATGGAGAAACTGAATCTACAGTAAGTGTCAATTTTAATGCTTACAGTGCAGTACTTCTAGGTACTGTTTTTTTTTGAAAACTGAATACACTTCACATTAAAGAAACCTCTTGAAAGGACACATCTTATGTGCATCCTGAAACAATCATTTACAATGTTACACACAATTTTATGATGGCTTTACATCTCTTTTGCGCTGCTATTGCATCACTATTGTGAGACATCAGCAATGCAAAAGAAGCACCATGTTCCAAAATAGGCCTCACTTCATCAGCATGAAGATACTGTTTGTTTAAAATAAATATCTTTAGGATTGTGTAGGGGTCGTAGAGAAGCAGAGGCTTCTGTAAGTGTCAAAGTTGTTGAAAAATTGTTTCTTCTTGAACCTTTTCCCTTCTTTTTTCTAATTTTTAAATACATGTTTTAATATTTTTGGAAATGTTTGTTCTCTCTTTTACAGATTGAAAGTATGAAAAATTTTCTTTAAAAGTTAACAAGAATTATAAGGTAAATGTTTTCTACTTTTTTAACCCGCCTTCCACTGCTGATGATGTCACTGACTATGTCATGAATGATGTAATAAGTGGGCATGTTTTACTACAATGGTAGGTCTTTACATGTATTATCTCCTCTGTATTCTTCAACAAGCATAAATTTGATATGCAACCCTGAGTACGCCTCACCTTAAACAAACTTTTAGAGAGGACACACCTTATCGTCACCCTCAATCAATCATTTACTCTATCACATTTAACATCTATTAGTTCTACTGCTTCATTTCTTTAATTCTTACTTTCCTGTGTTTGCTACTTCTCTCATTCCTTTCTCTATTACTTAATTATTCTACTCCTTCCAATATTTTTCACAGTCCCTCTCTTCTCATACTTCTTCATTCTTATTCACTCATTCTGTCTCTATTAATGTTATTGTTTCTGAATGATCTTAAAAATTTTTTAAAACAAGAACAGTAAGTATAAGGATAGGAAACAGACATTTATATTTCAAGAAAGACAGCTATAAGAAGTCAACAAAACATACTGTTACTCGCAATCCACTGCTGATGATGTCACTGACCATGTCAAAAATGATGTAATATATGACATGATCAGAAGTGAATTGCGGGTAACAGTATCTTTTCTTTACTTCCTATAGCTGTCTTTCTTGTAACATAACTGTCTGTTTCCTTTCCTTAAACTTACTGTTTTTTTTAAAAAAAAAAAATTTTTGGGTTCGCTCCTGGTTCGCGTACCGGAGTGCGAACTGGGAGCGAACTAAAAAAAATAGAGCTTGGCAGAGTTCCAAAAATTCTACTGATTTTTTTTTATAATGGGGAGGTAGTTCTGAAAAGAACTTTTTTTTGGTTTTTGTTGTTTTAAATTTTTTTAATTATTTTTCTGAACATTTTTTATATTTTTTTGTTTTTTTCTGAACATTTTGTAATTTTTTTTATTTTTTGGGGGGAGGGGGGAAACAAAAATGATTCATAGAAGAGGGCTCAACAGGAGCAACAAAAAAAGAAGAATTTATTTTTGGGGGCGTTTTGGACAAACATGATTTTTGATTGCTCTTATTATAAGAGTTATGCTACTTTCACAGTAGCATAATATTTGATTGCATCTCACGCACATTTGTTTAACTTCTCCCATGTCCATTTGAATATTCGGGATCATCTCCCTTGCTTCTGGTCCCGAAACTTCTGGCACGACCGATCTTCTGGCTATTGCTGGGGGATTTTGTTGTTCGTCCCGAAGCTGAGCAGCACTATAATTATTTGGGTGCCACCTACTCATGTGCCTGTGCATTGTAAAATTCCCAAAACTATATTTTTTGTCCGTCCCCCTTGAAAGGCGTTCATCACAGATACGGCAAAAGACATATCTTGCGTTGACTTTCTTTTGCCCTGGTGGAAATTAAAAAAATTGCCAGATGAAATGTTCCTTTCTGTTGTACCTCCTGGACTCCTCAGGCAAATAATCAGGCACTTCCTCCTCTTCCTGATCTTCCTCTCCTTCAAAGATTGGTTGAGTAGGTGGTCCTTTCTTTCCATGAGGAGGTGGAGGTGGTGGTGGGGGAACACTACTAGAAGCAACAACTGAAGCCATTTCTCTGGAATGTAAAAGGGTCTTTCTCTCACCAAGATGAAAGTCAGAGTGAGGAAAGAAGGAGGAGTTTTCATCATTTGGGAAAAGCAAAAGTTCTAAACCAATGAAAAGTGTTAATTTTAGATCACATGACCTAGTATTACATCATTAGGAAACCAAAAGTGAAATGAACCAATGAAAAGTGTTATTACCGAGTCACATGACCTACTGTGTTTACATTTCGCGCTTTGCGCCGCTTTCCGGTCCGCTTCCGGGTCCGCTAACTTGGCGCGTCCGATGACGTATTACGCGACAACGCAAAACGTCATTCTAACGTAACAGGTACGCTAAAAGAACGTTTACCGGTTCGCGGACTGGGAGCGGAACAAAAAAATATTTTTTTTAAAAATGTATTAAAAACATGTAAAATATATTTTAAGATTTAAAGAAGAATACATTTTACAGTTACAGATATTAACTTTCAAAAAACCATTGAAATTCAATGAAAAAACCATAGGTTATAAAGAATATATAGTTAGGAATTAGCATTTACAAAACCTTAAAAATTCACTGAAAAAACCATAGGTTATAAACCATATATAGTTAGGAATCAGCATTTACAAAACCTTAAAAATTCACTGAAAAAACCATAGGTTATAAACCATATATAGTTAGGAATCAGCATTTACAAAACCTTATTTTACTCGCATAAAACCATTGAAATTCCATATATAGTTAGTTGCACTAACTATATATCGCGCACCCGCAATCCACTGCTGATGATGTCACATATTACATCATTCATGACATGGTCAGTGACATCACTGATGACATCACTGATGACATCTCAAATGACATCACTGATGACATCACTGATGACAACATCCAGTGACTGTATGTTTCTGTAAAGTTAAAATATGTCTTACATATTGAAGAATGAGTGGATGTATAAGAGTCTGGATGAAGGATTTAGTAGGTGCATGACTGACTGTATGAGTGAGTGATTAAATGTGTCTCACTGAGTGCATGGGTTAGTGACTAAACTGTCTTAATTTGTGCATCATTATGTCTGTTGTTCTGTAAACTGTTGCATGTGTTGATCAGTAGCTATATGAGTAACTATATGGGTTATTGATTGGTTGCCCAAGTATTTGTATGGGAGACTGAGTGTGTGTGTGGGTGGCTGGGAGGTGTATGACTCTGTGCATTGATGTGTGAGCAGTTGATTCACTAGATGTATGGGTTCAAAAGTGCATGTGGAAACAGCTGTATGAGCGGTTGACTGTGTGCATGAGTGTATTGGTGAGTGAATGGATATCTCAGTGCTACATGTCAAAGTAAGTACATATGTAAAACACAGTACATGTGAGAGTTGACATATATAAATAACTGTGCATAAGAGCCAGTGAATGTGTGAGTGGCTGTATGGATCATTGTGAACTTGTATCAGGGATTGTATAAGAGAGTAAATATGTGTTAGTATATGTTTGAATAAGTAAGGTGTGTATAACTGTATAGTTGAGGAAATGGAGGTGTGATTGATTCTTTGCATGACTGACTAGGTGTGTGAGTAACTCCATAGATGAGTGACAGTCTGTGAGTGTCTGTTTACACTGATTGTATCTAAGGTTATATTAGATTCTGAAGAGGTTCATCGTATTATCACATGAATGATATCATCAGTGATGTGATCAGTAATGTCACATGAGATGTCATCAGTGATGTCATCAGTGATGTCATTTGAGATGTCATCAGTGATGTCATCAGTGATGTCACTGACCATGTCATGAATGATGTAATATGTGACATCATCAGCAGTGGATTGCAGGTGCGCGATATATAGTTAGTGCAACTAACTATATATGGAATTTCAATGGTTTTATGCGAGTAAAATAAGGTTTTGTAAATGCTGATTCCTAACTATATATGGTTTATAACCTATGGTTTTTTCAGTGAATTTTTAAGGTTTTGTAAATGCTGATTCCTAACTATATATGGTTTATAACCTATGGTTTTTTCAGTGAATATATATATATATATATATATAGATATATAGATAGATAGATAGATAGATAGATAGATAGATAGATAGATAGATAGATAGATAGATAGATAGATAGATAGATAGATAGATAGATAGATAGATAGATAGATAGATAGATAGATAGATAGATAGATAGATAGATAGATAGATAGATATTACCTACTGGCGGTAGCCAGTAGGTATATATAGTTAGGACCTAGTTTCCATAGGAAATGCGCAACATTCTATTGGGAATAACTTTGGCGCTGGTTGATGAATCTTCGCAAATTTCTCAAAGAAGATGGCCCGCTCCGCTCCTCTCCTTCCCTGAAATTTTGGGGGGATTCGTCAAACAGGGGCCGAGATAAAAGGGGGGTCCCAAAACGTGTTTTCCCCATGTTAATTTCCATAGGACCGTTAGACACGGCTACAGCTTGAACCACTGAACGGAATTACACCAAACTTGTCAAAATGCTAGAGTCTGGTACGCAGATCACGCTTTTGGTTAAATAGTGTAAATCCCTCCAGTGGTTCCTGAGAAAATTAAAAGAGAAAAAAATTATATATCTGTAAGCGCCCACCATGCGCGCACCCCGCGATTTTTCGGGAAAAAAAAATGGGGGGGGGGTGGGGGGGCTTCTCTCTTTTATTTTAATGTGTTTATTTTAATTTCGAGGGTGCCCACCCCTTGTTTTTCCCCCGAGATCACTGCTGCGGCCCGAGCCGCCTCAAGATGGCCGCCGCCTGGTTGTGGGCGGGGCCGGGAAGACGTGGTTTCCACTTCCCCCTGCCTGGGGGAAGCCATCAATGTGCCCGCCTGGTCTCCCGTGCCGAGGGGGAGACCGGGTGATGCTGCCGGCCCGAGGGAGAAGTGTGGGCTGGTGCGGGGCTCCCGTGTGCTGAGGGAGCCCCGGGAAAAGAGGAGACGCCGCCCGTCCTGCAGCGGGGCCCCATGGTGTTGGGAGAGCCCCACAGCTGCCGGCGGAGAGGAGAAGGCGAGCCACAAGAGAAGAGCCCCGCCACACCTCCTTCACCATTGGAACCTTTTCGGAGCACATGTGCACATTCACCAAGCGAGTACAGGGTAGGGTTGATTGGTCAATCCCTCCTTTCATTTATTTTTTTAAGTTGTAATTTCTGTAGCATATGATAGAAGTAAAACAATTGCACAGTTGCCAAGGCATCATTTATTTGACAACACTTTGATTTGCAGGAGAAAAGAATCAGTCTGTGACTGCAATTTCACATTTTGAAGCACAATCCTTTATTATAAATAATGTAGCCGAACCAATTTTCGCAAGCAGCACCAAATTGCTTCTAGTTATACAATGATCCATTCACGCACATATGTATACACGTGCAAGGTTGTTCTTTCTGTAAATTAGTTTTTCATGATGTTCCTTATACACAATTACCAAATTACTGTTCCCGCTGCTTTCGGCCCCACAGTACCGTAGAGTGACAGATAAACATATTATGTGCCAATATTAATTGTGCACCGAGAGCCCATCCTTGCAAATGGCCGTGGAATACTAAAACCTTTAAAATGTTGATTTTCCCTGTAGAGTTTCGTTTCACGGGCTTTAACCGCCAGGCGGATTTGCGAGCCTTATCAGCCCCTCTTTCATCTGCCATTTTCGATGGGGCTGAGAAGAGCCGGGCTGTCTGGACAGAGGAGAACAATTAAGCCATTCAGCCTTTCCCATTCATTAAAGCACTTCTGTTTACATGCACTGTGTCCACTGCGGAACGCCTGGGCCCTCCCACCTCCATTTCATCTCACTTCACTCAAGGCTGAGGGTTTGGGAAGCTTAGGTTTTCAAGGTCTGCGTTTCCAATTTACTTTAGAAGACTCAAAGGTGAAAGGCTGCTGGAAAAAAACACTGGCACACTTTTTACTCAGTGTTGTGTGGGATGAATGAAAGCAAGATTAACTGGAATCTGTCCAAACCCAGCCATTAGTGGAAAAAGTTCCAAAGCCTGCACAGTTTTCTACAAAGAAGGGGATCTCACTGATTATTCAGTTTTTAAGTCCTTCTTTTTTTTCTATTTGCCTGCATTAATCTGTTACGCTATATGTGACTGAATGGTAAATATATTTGACTCAGTTGTATGTATTTAGCATGAGATTATATGGGAGTTGTCAGGATATAATGCACTATAAATGCATCTTTTCTGCAACTTGAAAATGATTTGGCTTGAGTCAATATATGTCAGACTTATTTGAACAGTATGCCTTCTGCCATTAGTATGGTCTCACAGCCCTAACGAAATTCTGGTAGTTTTCAAGTATTCTATCACACACTGGAGCCTGATGTGGATTGTTAAGATTTATCAGCAATGGGTTTATGGTTCCTATAAGCACGTTAAGCATGAACAGGTCTGGGGATGGTAGATAGACATGTGAAGATGATGAGCCTATCTAGGCTTCTCGGGTGCTCTGCATTGAGGGCAGCTCTCATATTCTTTCACGCAACGCAGCAAGGGAACTTGCTGAGCTGCGTTGCGTGAAAGGGAGATACCAGAAATGTGCCATATTTACTGAGATATGGTGCACTTCTACTTTCTCATTGCTCTGTCGCACTCCAGGAAGCTTAGCGCCATTGCAGGCACCCTTGCACTATAGTGCAATGTGTCTGCGTCACGGGCAAGATTGTTTAGACCTTATATAGTTAGGGATTAGCATTTACAAAACCTTGCAAATTCACTGAAAAAACCATAGGTTTCAGGCCTTATATAGTTAGGAATTAGCATTTAAAAAACCTTTGAAATTCACTGAAAAAACCATAGGTTTCAGGCCTTATATAGTTAGGAATTAGCATTTAAAAAACCTTTAAAATTCACTCAAAAAACTATACGTTTTAGGGGTGTTATAGTTAGCTGGACATTTCACTCATACAAAACCATTGAAATTGCTCCTATATAGTTAGTTGTACTAACTATATATCGCGCACCCGCAATCCACAGCTGATGATGTCACATATTACATCCTTCATGACAAGGTCAGTGACATCACTGATGACATCTCAAATGACATCACTGATGACATCATCCACGTGACAATCACATACACCTTTTCATACACTAGTAAAATCTTTCATCATTCTTTGTAAAATACAGAGTATGATATTTGAATCCATTGTTACAGCAATACAAGTATCTAAAAACCCACTCAGTGATTCATAGATGTATACACACATCTAATCACTTACCTGTAGATTCACTCATACATGCTGTCAATGAACAATAGAACACTATCAAAAATACTTATACACCTAAATCGACATTACACACCAGCACACATCCTATTCACATATGAAGTCATCCTACTCACTTATGCAAACAATGGATCATACTTACATATTTACTTAGCTACACACTTATACAAACACAACTTCATCTATTCATTTAGATCAGGGGTACTCATAGTACGGCCCGCGGGCCGGTGGCAGCCCGGCAAGCCTTCCCTGGCGGCCCGCGGACCGTCCAAACATCGTATCTGTGTTTTAAAATATATATATTTTTTAACATTGTCAGCAAACACCCCTGCGGCAGCGCGAGTCAAGAGACTGCTGCTCTATGGGGGCCGAGGCCGGGCGATTCTGTGGAGCTGCAGGGGCCTACGAGGTGAACAAAGCCTCATTAACATGGGAATGGTCTTTTAAGGACCTGTTAATTGCTCGGGTGCGGCTGTGTGTGTGTGTGCCCGGAAACTGTCTCATCCCAGGCACACACACGCCGGATTTGAAGACAAAGGTGTGTATAAATCTGGTAGGCTTTGTGCTTTAAACAAGGGGAAATCTAGTAAAGATTGAGGCTAGCTATACCAACTATAGTTTGGCTTCCGAATCTAAAAACATCTATATTTGGTATTTTTGAGCAAACCGGCACCAGGGGGAGGATGGATGGCTACCTGGTCTTAAAGAGGTACAATTCATCCCCGTCTGCCAACCTACCAAATGGCGCCATTTGAAAGTCAGGGGACCTAGGGTAGAACCAGTCACAGGTCAGCCTTGCATCTTTAAGGGAATGAGGGCTTTGGACGAGTGAGACCCTGTAAGGCCGACGGGGCTGGGCCAGCATCAGCCACACTTTTGCAGCTAAACGATGAAGAAAGACTACGAGGCTGGTCACTGCATTTTAAAAGTGCAGAAAGACAGATGTATGCAGCAACATTATTTCTATCGTCTCACCTTTAACACCTTTCCGGTTTTTACTGATAAATGACAACTCAGCCGCACTGTTTTTGTTATAGACATGCACAGACTATTTTCTCAGTTTAGGTCCTATCTGGAAATCAAATGAGGCAGGCGGAGTCAGTAACGTCATGTTATTAGGTTGGCATAGAAGGGTTTGTCATTCTGTTTGTATCTGGAAGAAAATGGAAAATGAAACACTATTTAAAAAGGGAAAAAGTGTTCCAGGAAATGGCACACGTTTTTAAGGGAAGACAAAAGCAAATATATGTTATATTAAAATGTCTATATATGGAGAGGAATTTGAGTTTGATCCTTAGTCTAGATGGGGCTAATGAGTTTTAATTAAGGGTCTCAGTTAAGGTTTGACGGGTTGGGCACCAAACCATTGGGCTTGGGCTTAGGACAGATACACATCTCCTTTCCCCTGACATACACTGGGGTGAGTGTTGGGGGGCTTAGGACAGACACACATCTCCCTCCCTGAGGGAGAGCGAGGGAGAGGCAGACAGAGGGAGAGCGAGGGAGAAGCAGACAGAGGGAGAGCAAGGGAGGGAGACAGAGGCCGAGGGAGGGAGACAGAGGCAGACAGAGTTAGAGCGAGGGAGAAGCAGACAGAGGGAGAGCGAGGGAGAGGCAGACAGAGGGAGAGCGAGGGAGAGCGCGGAAGAGTGATGGAGAGCGAGGGAGGGAGACAGAGGAAGACAGAGGGAGAGCGAGGGAGGGAGACAGAGGGAGAGCCAGACAGAGGGAGAAGCAGACAGAGGGAGAGCAAGGGAGAGCGAGGGAGGGAGACAGAGGCCAAGGGAGGGAGACAGAGGCAGACAGAGTTAGAGCAAGGGAGAGGCAGACAGAGGGAGAGCGAGGGAGAGGCAGACAGAGGGAGAGCACGGGAGAGGCAGACAAAGGGAGAGCGAGGGAGAGCCAGACAGAGGGAGAGAGAAGGAGAGCGAGGGAGCGCGAGGGAGAGGCAGACAGAGGGAGAGCGAGGGAGGGAGACATAGGCCGAGGGAGGGAGACAGAGGCAGACAGAGGGAGAGCGAGGGAGGGAAACAGAGGGAGAGCAAGGGAGAGCAAGGGAGAGTAAGGGAGGGAGACAGAGGCAGACAGAGGGAGAGCGAGGGAGGGAGGCAGAGGCAGACAGAGGGAGAGCGAGGGAGGGAGGCAGAGCGAGGGAGGGAGACAGAGCGAGGGAGGGAGACAGAGCGAGGGAGGGAGACAGAGCGAGAGAGAGAGAGACAGAGAGAGAGAGAGAGAGAGACTGAGAAAGAACGAGAGAGAGATATGTGTGTATGTCGGGTCTGGTGGTCCAGTAGATGAAGGCGTCCGCTGCAGGGACCAGTGATCAACCTCATGGTACCAGTTTTTTTTGTTGCTCGAGCCCCGCCCCCTCCCCCTCCCCCACTGACCCGACACCACCGGTGCGGCCCTCGGCCACAAACCACACTGTAAATTTGGCCCCCGAGAGAAAGTTTGTGAGTACCCATGATTTAGATAGTAAGTCATACTTAGTGAATTATAAAATCAATATTACAAGTATAAAGTTATCCATACAGTCACTCACACAATCATTGAGTCTTATGTATACTTATTTATATACAACAATTGACACATACACTGCCTTTTATTTTTCTAGTTTGTTGGACATGTACCATTGAGAAATATATTTGCTCATCACCACACCCATAAAGATATTCACTCACCCAAGCAACCGTTAGAACATGTAGTTTTAACTTCATATATCCAGTGAATCAACTATTCACACATCTTTGGGCAGTCACACACCCCCACCGAACCACACACACAATCACTCTCCCATACAAATACTCAGTTAACTAATCAATAACTAATACAGACTTTCACATAGCTAGTAACCAACTGGAGTACCTGTTTAAACAACAACTGACAAAGAGATATAGTTATTCAAACAGTTTAGTCATTATCCGCTATATTTAGTGAGACACTATAAATTGGTCAAGTAAACAGTCAATTGCACTGCTACTAAATCCTCCATCCAAATATTTATTTTAATATATCCACTCATTCTTCAATGCAAATTGCTATAAATAATGAATATTTAAATAACAAAGCAAACCACATTCACTGGATGATGTCATCAGTGATGTCATTTGAGATGTCATCAGTGATGTCACTGCCCTTGTCATGAATGATGTAATATGTGACATCATCAGCTTTGGATTGCGGGTGCGCGATATATAGTTAGTACAACTAACTATATAGGAGCAATTTCAATGGTTTTGCATGAGTGAAATGTCCAGCTAACTATAACACCCCTAAAACGTATAGTTTTTTGAGTGAATTTTAAAGGTTTTTTAAATGCTAATTCCTAACTATATAAGGCCTGAAACCTATGGTTTTTTCAGTGAATATATATATATTATGAGCATGGTAAAATCTACACTTTCGCACGTAAATTTGACAGCGCAAAGCTTTTAAAAATGAACCAAAAATCAGTCCCGATGAAGACAACAGCAAGGGCGGAAGAAAATGCTAGTGGTTCACGCACGGAAGTGGTTACAGATGCTCAAATCAATAGTGACTCCAATTCAACAAGCAGCAGTGTAAGCAGTGTCTACTCAAATGACGAGGCATTAACAGCAGGCAATGGAGATGAAGGGCCCTCAATGGTTCTGGATTTGGGGGAAGAAGTGGATTTTTTAGTGAATGCGCGGTTGCAAACTCTGCGCCCACGAAACCAGCAAAATCAACAGAAAAAAGGGCCAGAATCAACCGCCGTCGAAAAGAGCGCCGCCAAAAACACAAACACAAACAACAGCAACAAAAAGAAAAAGCATTGGCGCAAGAACAGAAATTGAGTGACAAGACGGTCATCAATTTATCTTCCACTACCCTTACAACTGCAGAAAATCAACTGCTAAGCCTTGGCCTCACTTTTTGCCCAGTAACTGACTTTAATTATACAGCCACTAGAGTGGACGTGTTCCGATATATACGGAAACTGAAGCTTCGAAAGTTCTGTAACATCAAGGAGGGTTCTAATAATACAGAAACAGCGGATTTGGATCCTGCCACTCCAGTGCTTCAAGCCCGTGACATAAGAGGGATGCTCACACTTCATTAATTGAGTGATGATGGCAATGAACCCAGTATCATCACGTCTACACAGGAGGAACTAAGAGATGCTGAAATCTCTCAAATCGGAGCGGGTTTAAGCCCATTTAAACCAACGTCAACTTTCACACCCACTATGCCCAAGGATGCAATAGATGCATTCCATGATGTAGTGACGGCAGACCTTAAAAAACTTTACCATCAGGTCAAACACTGCAGGAGGGCCAAGCGAGATCACGAAAAACAGTATTGGGAGCTGATGAACAAACTGAAAAACGATTATTGCAATATAGTTTGTGGTTCTGACAAAGGGGGAAATGTAGTCAACTGGCCCCAAGAACAATATATAGCAGAGGCTATCAGGCAATTGTCGGACTCCACCTGCTATATGAAAACAAACTTGAAAGAATACGATCTAGCCAGGGAGAAATTACGAAAAATGCTCTTCAAGTATAGAAGGGAGAGCTTAATCTCCATGCAAGAGTTCAAGTTTTTGCACGTTGAGCTGTCGATAATGCCCAGATTCTATCTAATTCCCAAAGTGCACAAGGGGATTACTCCAGTCCCGGGACGGCCGATTATTTCGGCAATAGATAGCATTGGTGAACATCTCGCACAATATATAGATTACTTCCTGCAACCTCTGGTCTCAAGTCTGTCCACATACATTAAAGACACAGGACATTTTCTACAGAAAATCAAGAATACCCCATGGACAGAGAACTCTTTATTAATAACATTGGACATCGAAGCTCTATACACGAGCATAGAGCACTCCACTGGTCTAAAAGCTTTAGAATATTTTTTGAGCACGAGACCAGCTAACTGCTATAACCGAAACAAGATGTTAGTAGAACTGGTTAAGTGGAGCCTACATCATAATTTCTTTATGTTTGGTAGGGATGTCTTTTTACAAAAGAGGGGGGTGGCTATGGAGGCCTGCTTTTCCCCTAGCTACGCGTGCTTGCACGTAGGCTATTGGGAGAAGCAGGTCCTTATGGGGGACCACTTGAATATTTTTTCTGAACATGTGGAACAGTGGGTCAGATTTATTGACGACGTGTTTTTAATCTGGAGGGGTGATGAAGCACGCCCACAACAGCAAGGAATTATTCAACATCGTCAAAGAATTTACCAACCCCTCTGCCAACTCCAACGACATCTCCCCCTCTCAAACCCTTTGTGACTCCCTAACTTCGTTCTTCCACGACAAAATCGCAGACATCCACAACAGCTTCGACAACCAACTCAAAGACCAACCCACCCAACCCTCCGCCGTACCTCCACCCCCCATGAACATCCTTAATGACTGGAACACAATCTCCACTGAGGACACCATCCGCCTGATGAACTCCATCCACTCAGGATCCCCCACAGACCCATGCCCTCACCACATCTTCAACAAAGCAGACTCCATCATAGCACCACACCTCCGAGACGTCATCAACTGCTCCCTCAACTCCGGCACCTTCCCAGAAAGCTGGAAACACGCCAAACTCAGCGCCCTTCTGAAAAAACCCACTGCTGACCCCACCGAACTCAAAAACTACCGCCCCATCTCGCTCCTTCCATTCCCGGCCAAGGTCATCGAGAAGGCTGTCAACAACCAGCTCACCGCCTTCCTTGAAGCCAACAAATCCCTCGACTCCTCACAGTCCGGCTTCCGAGCCAAACACTGTACTGAGACCGCACTCATCGCAGCAACAGACGACATCCGAACTCTACTGGACAATGGAGACACAGTCGCCCTCATCCTCCTCGACCTCTCCGCAGCCTCCAACACAGTCTGTCATAACACCCTGTTACAACGACTCAGAAACATCGGAATCCAAGGAAAAGCACTGGAATGGATCACCTCATTCCTTGCCGGAAGAACTCAGAGAGTACGCCTCCCACCATTCAAGTCAGAGTCCACTGAAGTCATCTGCGGCGTGCCACAAGGATCCTCACTCAGCCCCACCCTCTTCAACATATACATGAGCCCCCTCGCGACTATCGCACGCCAACACAACCTCAACATCATCTCATACGCGGATGACACCCAATTGATCCTCTCACTCACCAAAGACCCAAACATCGCCAAAACCAACCTACATGAAGGAATGGAAGAGGTAGCTGAATGGATGAAGCATAGCCGTCTGAAACTGAATTCAGACAAAACAGAAGTCCTCATCCTAGGCACCTCCCCCTCTGCCTGGGATGACTCTTGGTGGCCAGAAGCCCTTGGAAAAGCACCCATTCCGACGGATCACGCACATCCTGTATTCCTCACTCTCGATGACCAGACAAGTCAACGCCATCACTTCATCTTGCTTCAACATTCTTCGCATGCTCAAAAAAACATTTCGCTGGATCCCCACCGAAACTAGAAAAACGGTCACCCACGCACTGGTTACAAGCCGCCTGGACTACGGAAACACCCTTTATGCCGGTACCACCGCAAAACTTCAGAAAAAACTCCAACGCATCCAGAACGCATTAGCCAGACTCATATTAGACATCCCGCGTAAAGAACAAATTTCTAGTTACCTGAAAGACCTCCACTGGCTCCCCATCAATAAGAGGATAACATTCCGCCTCCTCACCCATGCACACAAAGCTCTTTACGAACTTGGACCCGAATGCCTCAATACACGTCTTTCCTTCTACACCCCCTCCCGCCTGCTTCGCTCTTCCAACCAAGCCCTCGCTGCGATTCCCCGCGTCAACAAAACCACCATGGGAGGAAGATCATTCTCCTACCTAGCGGCCAAAACCTGGAACTCACTTCCCATTCACCTTCGCCTCACTCAAAACCACCTAGCATTCAGAAAGCAACTTAAAACCTGGATATTCGAGAAGTAATTCCCCACCCCTCCTCAAGCGCCTTGAGACCCTCTGGGTATGTAGCGCGCTATATAAATTTATTGACTTGACTTAGTGCCCACCCGCGACATACCATCGATAACATCCCTTATGGGGAGGTACTCCGAATAAAGAGAATTTGCAGTGATTCAGAGGAAAGGGACAAATACATAAAATAATCTATCAACAGATTTAAGGTCAGGGGATACACTGACCAAACCCTTAAAAGAGTGGCCACGAAAATTCAGCAAAGAACTAGGGAGTCCTTACTGTCACAAGAGAAAGACAACATGAACAAAAAGGAAGGTAGTGGAAACTCAGAAATAAGGTTCCTCACAGCCTTCAGTTGTCAGGACAGAAAAATAAGGTCCATTTTGACTAAGAGCTGGCCCATTCTGCAAACAGATGGGGTTTTATCTGGGGACCTTCCGGCTAATCCAATAATTACGTTTAGGAGGGGACCCTCCTTACGTAGTCATGTCTCTAATCCTTTTCCAGAACTTACCATACAGAAAACCCAGTTACCTCCAAGAAATGGGTTTTTCAAGTGTAACAGCTGTCGGGCATGCAAATTTGGTGTAAATACTTGTTCTTATACGACCCCATTCAGTCCAATTCCATTGCAGATTAAAGGAAATTACAACTGCAGGACTGAATATGCAGTATATATGTCCTGACGTGTACTTGCGGCCTGAGATATGTCGGGAGCACTCGGCCAGCAGTACACGCCAGGATACTCCAGCACCTTTGTGCCATTGTCAACAACGACAATACATACCCTGTCGCCAGGCACTTCAGAAGAGTTCATATTAACAACTTGGAGTGCCTGAATTATTTTGTGTTGACATCAGTTGCCCAACCACGTAGAGGGGGGGATAGGGACAAGCTATTGTGTCAAATGGAGTCGAAAATGATATTGGAGCTGGATACTAAGGCACCGAACGGGCTTAACACCACGGAAGATCTATATCATTTTCTTTAAGCTGGTCTGGGTAATCATTAACAGATGGATCTATACTTTAATATCTTTGTCCACCTGATTTGCTCTCTGTCTCTCTCTGGGGTTCTCTGTTTAGTTTCTCGCCCCTTCCCATTGTTGATTCTAGTTACTTTTCCCTTCCCTTTTTTATATAATTTTTGCACTGGGGGCTACTCAATTAAGAATGGATCGTATCACTTTCCATTTTGAGTTTAACACATTGTACTTTAACTTTGCACTAGTGATATTATACTGTTTAGACCTTATTTTTGCATTTATGCAGATACAATCTTGTTACAAACCAAATTTATTTATTCGGAAATATGCATGTTTACTTTTATATGTAAATATGAAATGAGGAGTATGAAAATGTAGCCCTTGTACTCAGAGACGCGCAAAAATACCGTAGTAGTATTTTCTCCATGCCTATTGAAGTCACATGGTGTGCACAAGCATCTTTAAAAAAAAACAGGCATTATGGGTAATGTGTGACTGTGAGCAAGGGCAACTGCCCGAAACGCGTCAGTCTCGTTTGCTGCTATTGCCAAATAAATATTAATTTGCCTAGATTTTGGGATTCGTGTTGCCTTCTGTCTCTGGGAGACCGGAATTGCAGTTGTGCTTTGCTTTGCATATATATATATATATATATATATATATATATATATATATATATATATATATATATATATATATATATATATATATATATATATATATATCAGCACGACACTGGCTCCCATCTTCAGAATCAATGCATTGTCTTCACCGGATGGAGAAGATCGACCCATCTCGTTGCTTGCAACTAGGAAAGTTGCACTGTTCACCGGGGCCTATGGGGTTCCTGTAGCCAGCCTATGCTTCCACAGTTCATCCTGAACTTTGCATATGCCCCTGTCGAACGTGATTTACAGTAAAGCTTACCCTTGACTCTCACTTTCAGTGTCTGCTGACTCACCTACCGCTATCCTCGCTTCGTGCCACTCCTCCTGGGTACTGGGAAGTAGCAGACTGCACGGGACTGAAAGCTAAATAGCTTTCCTATACTCTGCAGCGGGACCTGTCCTGTAGTCTGTACAGCTGAATTAGCAGCGCGGGAAGCTCTGAACTGGATTATGCGCAGTACATCATCAAAACTCGAGCTGATGCACTAGACAGAATCCAGTGTTCAGCTTGCTTGCTGCAGCCTCTAAACTCACCCTTCCCTAACTGGTCATAGAGTAGTTTGGGTTCCATGAGGCTCCCTGATACCACCCCACTCTGTGACCAGTTAGGGAAGGGTGGACTTGCATGGCTCCACTCCTTGAAAGGAGTGAATCCTCTGGTGATGCAGAGCTTTAGCCTGAAGTGCCCCGAGACAAATTTGAACAAAACTTCGCTAAGGGGTGGAGCTTACCAAGGCGTATAGGGGCATATGTATGAAATACCCGTTTTGCGAGTCCTTAATAGCGATTTTTAGAGAATCGCTATTGAGGACTCGCAAAATGTTATGTAGGTAGGAATCGCAATCATTATTGTGATTCCTACACATTCCTTGTTTGCGACTCACAAATTGCGAGTTGCAAATAAGGAATGGCTTCCCATTCCTTCCTATGGGCCAAGAGGCCCATAGGAATGAATATGAATTGCGTGTGCAATTTGCGAGTATCCATTAGGTACTCGCAAATTGCACATGCAATTTCAAGGGTACATGGGTGTCAAAAGGACACCCCTGTTTCACCCTGAAATATGTATGTGTGCAACTGTGGCGCACATACATGCCCTAATGGTATGTATGTGCACCGCATGGCACTTTGAAAAATGCAAAAAAGTGAATTTTTCAAAGATAGCGCAAATTACCACCAACCTGAAGTTTGTGGTAATTTGCAATTTCTTAAGCCAAATTCACACAACTTGGGCGCTTCCTACATTGCATTTAAGGAATTGCAATGTGTGATTCTTTAAATGCATTCGCAAAATAGGGAATCACTAATTTTGCGATTCCCTATTGCGAGGGTCTTTTGGGATGATACACCCCAAAAGGCTTTTTCCCATTCGCAAACAGACCGTTTCTGAGAATCAGCCCGTTTGCGAATGGGAAAAATGCTACATACATATGCCCCCTAGTGCTTTGCTAGGCTGATAACCCCGCAGGGGTCAGGGTTGTGAGAACATTAGCCCGCCAATTGATTGATAGAAGACAGGCTATGCAAAATGCACGTCTGCCATCCAGAGATTTCATTTCTCCACGGGACAGATGGTGAGTGCTCTCCGTGCTATGCTTGTGTGTGAGAGTGAAGAGTATGTGGTTCAGAGTGACTCAGGACACAAGTGAGTGATGATATAAGCATGTGTGTGTGTGTATGTGTCAATTTCTTTAACCCAAAATTAAGAGGGGTGGTGCACCAGTGCCCACTAGGTGGGAGTAGTTGCATGCAAAATAGTGCTTAATCTGCTGTTTAACCTGCCACAGGCTAAATTGTAGAGATGATGAACTGTTTGAGTGCCAGCCTGAAAAATAGTGTGAAGAAGGTCTTCATTTAGACAGCTGTGAAGAAAAAGGGCTCATTGGGCAATGATAGGTTGGTGGCTGTCTTGTAATGGGGATTCAATATGTGTGAAGCGCTTGAATGTATGTGCTTATACCAATGTACAATGTTTTTAAAATGTTTTATTTTATTGTAATTAAAAAAAATGTTTTAATGTTTTCCTCATATGTGAAAAACCAGCGAAGGATGTATGATCCAGTATGATCAGGTTCTGCAGTCAAGTCATATACCCACAGCCTGCTTGGTATTTCCTCCCCCTGATGCACCTTACTTCAATCTTTTTTTAGGGGTGGTGGGGTTGCCCCCACCTAAACTCTTCTTGGATGAGGATGTCCTAGTCCTTGGACCATTGAATGACTATTGCCATATTGTGATTGGGTTGTAAAGTACCAGACGTTCCCAGGTGCAAATCCTCTTTACAGACCCATTTATACAGGCCAATCTACCTATCTGCTTTGCTGACGTTAACCAGGCTTTACAGGCTGGCAATGTGCTGGAGACCCAATGAATGCATATTTCTCGACGTGCTATTATTAACAGGACTAGTTAAACTGTTCTTGCACTTTCCTATTCTTCCCTTTAAAACTAGCCTCATCTATGATCCCAAATATAATCAAAGACAGGCTTACCTCTAGTCTCCTTTACATAATAGCTGTTAAAACCTTACCCACTTCTAGCCAGTATGCTTGGACTCATGGGAACTGCCAGATCATATGCACATCATCCCCTCTCTCCATTCCACATTTCAGATTTCAGCATCACCTAATTGGTGCTCCCATTCTGGATAATTTCTTGGGACACCAATAAACCCTGTATAAAGTGAACAAATGGTTTTTCGTTAAGGGAGCATATTTAACAAACGACCAAAGCGTAGTCATAGATATTTGCCAAAGAGGCGATAAATCTGCTGTAGGTAGTTCGTCATTCAATTTTTCGTCCGGCAATATATAAGAGCGGTCTTCCTCTTCAGCCAGCATCTAGTGCCACTTGGTCACCTCTTTATTTTGCAAGGAGGTGCCACAAATTGTTTCCTCCCAGTCATTTGGACATCCCACATTTGCTTGGTCTCGAACCCAGCTCACTAGTTACAGGTATTTAAACCTGGACAGCTAATTATTTGTTTTCTTCAATATATATTCTCAGGAGATTAAATTGTTATCATCCGTCAAGTTGCCCCATTTGTCTATTGCAGCAACCATTAGTAGTGCAGTTAATGAGTCTTGGAGGCATAGAGTAGTTCCGGGGCAGTTCCAAATTGGAGCCAACTGACTATATTAAGGTATGCCCAAAATTCTCCTGACCTGAATCCACAATTTACATGCTGCACTCAATACTTTTTACCCAAACTTTTGGAAACATTTGGGATGTCCATATTTAAAGACAAAGTACCTTCCTTGTTCTGTTAAAGCTCCATAGCATGGCCTTTCCTGTTGATGGTTCTTTGTTGACAATATTCTAAAGTTTTTCAATTGAAAGGCCTAACAGTACAGCTGAAAATCTGGAATGGCTAATCCGCTGTCTATCTTTTTCTTGTGTAGCTTTTTCAAGGAAATTCTTGAACTTTTGTTAGCCCATATAAAACTACTCAGTTCCCCTTGTATTTTCCTAAGCCATTTTGCCTCAAAGTGCAGGGGTAAAGCATTAATTATGAAGGTGAACTTTAGGAGAATCATCATCCTTACTATGTTAACCCTGCTGATGATGGATAAGGGCAGATGATATTAAAGCTATAGTAGCCTCTTGTTTCCCCTCATAAGCTCTTGAAAATGTACCTGGGCCATATCTTCCACATTTTTATCCACCTGGACTCCTAGACATCCTATCTCTTTGTTCACACTTTTTTCCAAGGTGGTGTCAAGCTGTACATTCCAGGCTATTATCTCAGTGGACTGTCTGTTGGGTAGTGACATTAAACACACTACCTGGAAGGAAGTGGAGCTCAGAGCACACCTTGAAATGTTAAGGTTGCCTAAGTGGATTTTTGCAACCACCAGGTCCATTATGGCCCAGGATAGGAGTCAAAAAGGGCTGGAGCATGGAAAAATGGCCTAGCCAGCTGCTAATAAGGGGAAAAGCAGAAGGCATGGGAATGCAGCCCCTGAATGTCTCCCAAGTGAGGTGGAAGGGGCACTTGCGCTGGCCCCCTGGAGCCCACTGAGGAGAGCATTGCTCCCTTTGATGAATTGCAAGAGATTGTTGGCTGGCAAGTGGAAGTAGGACCCACAAATGCATCAGAGAAACCAAAGCATATGTAGTCTGTGTGAAACAGAACTAATGCATAGACCTTGTTGTGGGAGTAGAATCAGTGCTTCACATCTCCCCCAATGAGGTCTGTAGGGCACAGAGTGAGTATCCAGCCATTGAGGGCATGAGGCAACAGGCTGAAGCCCAAGCAGCAGGTGATGCATCTGGAAGTTATTAGATTTACTGGAAGGACAAACTCCTTTACAGTAGGCCTACGGCTCCTGTGCATGGGAAAACAAGGGCCCTGGTGGTCCGCCAATGCTACATGGCCTTCCTACTGGAGCTGCAAAAACAACAGTTGATGGACAGAATTCAGTATAATGTCAAACATTCACCTCAGTACAGAGATCCGGGCCTAAATCCATCGTTTTTTTGCTCACCATGCTATTCCAGTTTGAACCCAGTCATATTCAAATCAGTCTTGACCCTGTGCTCATGGGAACAGTCCAGCCCGAACTGCTAAACCAGGTCCTCCCTGGACTGGAAACAAGCATCCTAGGACCCAATTTCAGGGTTTCAATTGTGTGTTTGTTGCTTCCTACTGGAGCTGGCACATGAAATTCCCCTGGTGGGATACCTGGGATAAGATAAGAACTTTGCCAGATTTGTCCCCTGCTTTGATAGGCCTAGCATCAAGACTTCCTCCGATGTGCTCTGTATGACTTGGGTGATCTGCCAGGCCAGTGGGAAGACAGGGCAGAGGATGATAGCCCCCCCCTTAATCGCTTGCCTGTTGTTGGCACACCTTTTGAGCAGGTGGGCATCAACACTGTTGGGCCTATTGATCCCCAGACCTCATCCGGCAACAAGTAGATCATGCCACTAGGTACCTAGAGGCTACAGATCTCAGGACCATCACTGCACCTGCAGTGGCTAAGGCCCTAATGGGGATTTTTACCTGAGTGGGTTTTCCCAAGGAAGTGGTATTTGACAGGGGATCCAACTTCATGTCTGCTAATATGCAGTCAATGGAGAAGCAGTGTGGAGTTCCTTACAATTTATCCATCCATTACCATCGTCAAACCAATGGGCTTGTGGAGAGATTCAACAAGACCCTTAAAGGCATGAGTAGAGAACTTTCTGAGCACCTGAGGAAAAAGTGGGATATCTCTTGCCATGCCTGTTGTCTGCCTACAAGGAGGTACAAGAAAAGGGAGTGGGATCAGCCCATTTGAACTTCTGTTTTGGCACCCTATTAGAGGACCTCTGAGTTTGATTCAATCTCCCAGGATATCTCCCCAGGATTTCGTGAGCTACATGCTGGCCTTCAGGAGCCAAATTGCTAAGATGTGGAAGCAAGCTTCTGACAACTTAGAAGCCAGCCAGGATGTCATTAAGGAGTGGTATGACAGAAATGCCACTCCTGTGGAACTGACACCTGGCCAGAAAGTGTGGGTGATGGAACCCTTGGAGCTTGGGGTCCTCGAGGACCATTGGACTGATCCCTATAAGGTGATTGAAAGGAAAGGGGAGGCCACCTACCTGGAGGACCTCGAGCCCACTAGGCAACCCCACTAGGGGCTGCATGTCAATCGCCTCAAACCACACTTTGAAAGGTCTGCACTCCCTATGCTGTCAGTGACAGGGAGAAGAGGAGAGTGAACCTCTCCCTGACCTCTTGTACTCTAAGGAGATGGATGGCTCTGTGGCAGGAGTAATCCTCTCCCCCACTCTAACTCCTGAGCAGCAGAGGGGCAGTACTCCTCTTTCATCTCCCTTATTTCTGGAACTACCTACCTGTGTACCCATATCATGGGCACAGGAGACAACCTCCCTGTTAAGAATCGATCTCACAGATTGACAGATAAGGTGAGGTTCAGCATCAAGTCTATATGACCAAGATACTGGAGATGGGGGGGGGTGATAGAACCTTTCAGTAGCCCCTGGTCAAGTCCATTGGTACTGGTACGAAAGGCTGCTCCAGTGGGCACTACACCTGAACTGAGGTTCTGTGTGGAGTACAGAGGACTCAACTATGTGATAAAGACAGATGCTCATCCTTCACTAGGGAGGATGAGCTGATTGACAGGTTATAGGCTGCTCAGTGTTTAAGTACCTTTGATCTTCATCATGCTCCTGGTAGATTTCCCTAACAGAGGGAGCCAAATACAGACCAGACTTCTCCACTCCAGAAGGGCATTATCAGTTTAGGGTAATGCCCTTTGGTCTATAAAATGCCCTACCCACCTTCCAGAGGTTGGTAAACCATGTGCTTGCTGGTTTAGAGGCCTTCTCAGCTGCCTATCTGGATGGCATAGCTACCTATGGGAGCTGCTGGAAGGACCACCATTTCCACCTTCAGGAAGTGCTTCAGGCTCGGCAACAGGCAGGCCTGACTTTCAAGGCAAAGACATGCCAGATAGGGCAGGGGTTGGTGGTGTAAACCTGGTGGGGCGGGTAAGGTGCAGCCCCGCCAGGCCAAGAGTGAAGCAATCATGGCCTGGGATGCCCCCAAAAACCAGACTGAGGTCAGAGCATTCTTGGTCCTCAGTTGGTACTGTAGGAGGTGTGTCAATCGTTGTGGCACCGTTGTTCCCCCTGACTGAGCTGACTTTTAAGTAGCACCCCAGGAATGTGATTTGGACAGAGGCATGCCAAACTGTATTTGACTCCCTTAAGCAGGCTATGTGTACAGCTCCTGTGCTCAAGGCCCCTGACTTCTCCCAGGAGTTTATTGTTCAACCTGATGCCTTAAAGCATGGTGTAGGGAGAGTTCTTTCTCAACTGAATGCAGAGGGCCTGGACCAACCAGTATCCTTCCTCTCCAGGAGGATGCTCCACAGGGGACATATGTGGAGTCTCATTGAAAGGGAAGCTTTTGCTGTGGTCTGGGCACTGAAGAAGTTGAGGCCATACCTGTTTGGCATGCATTTCCTGATTCAGACAGACTATATGCCCCTCAGGTGGCTCAAGCAAATGAGGGATGAGAATCCAAACCTGTTAAGGTAGTCCATTTTCCTACAAGGAATGAACTTCATGGTGAAACACAGACCTGTGGTAGACCACGTCAATGCATATGGTCTATCTAGGTTCTTCCACCTTAGTGATGAGAACTCTTTAGAGGTTGGGTAGTTCTCCCTAATTTCAGCTGGGGGAGGGACATGTATTAGACTTGGTATCCCTAGGGTGGTCTTTCCCCAGACTTTTTGCCGTTTACCTCATGTTACTGCTTATTTGTTTGGCCACAGGACTCCGAGCACTTTACTACTGCTAACCAGTGCTAAAGTGCATGTGCTTCTCCCTAAACATGATGACATTGGTGTATATCTGATTAGCATATTTGCCCTACTAGTAGGTCTCTTGTAAAATGGTATACCATATACCCAGGGCCTGTTTTTCAAATGCCACTAGTGGGCCTGCAGCACTAGTTGTGCAACCCACATAAGTAGCCTTTCAAACCTGTCTCAGGCCTGCCATTGCAGGACCTGTGTGTGCAGTTTGCTGCCACTTTGACTTGGCATTTGAAACTAGTTCCCAAGCCTTAAATTTCTCTTTTATTACATACTAGCAGCCCGCCCCGGCGTTGCCCGGGGCAGAAGGGGGATGGGGGCAGCATTTTAAGGCTCTGTGCACTCCCGCCCACCCCGACATTGCCCAGCTTGCCTCCCGCCTCCCGCCCGCCTCGCGCCTCGATCCTCCCGCCCGCCGCCCGTGACCAACAGCCTACTTAATTTTTCACTAATGTAAGGCCTGCTCCTTTCACATTTCAATATTGGGGATTTCTCGAATACATTTTCAAGCTGTAATTCCTGATTACAGAGGAGTAGCTGCTTAATGTTTCATATCTTTGGATTGATAATGACAAACCTTCATTACTGGCAAAGTTGGATTTGGCATTACTTGTTTAGGAGGGCCACTTTAGAAAGTGGGCATTTCTAAGGCTCCTAGCTCTTCGGGTGCCTTCCAGCTGTCTCCAATACCTTCTGAGTTTGGGTGCCAGTTACGATTTGTGTATTCCCTCTAGATACCCACAAACACAGGACACTTAGCTGCATCTGCATTCAACTGCATACTGATGGATCTTCCTTGGTCAAGGGGAGGGGAGGGACTGACACACTTCAATAGGTAGTGTCCTGCCCTCACATTAAGCTCTTAACCCCTCCCCCCACCACCACCACAACATTAGCCTGTCAGACAGGGCTGGCCGGAAAGGGGATCTGTGCACTTCAAAGGCCAGCCTATGATGTCACCTCCACTTCAAAAGCACTTTTGTGTATAAGTATTGGGCCTCCAGTCCCATTTAATCAGACACTTTTTGGACCTGTAATCAGACATTGCTGGATCTGCATCTGATGTGCTGCCAAGAGAGACTGCCACTCTGCTAACTTTTCTGCTGTGTTAGTCTGCTGCTTTCTGTGCTGCAGGAAGGACTGCCAATGTGCTACCCTCCTTGTTGTGCTGGCGTGCTTCCTGCTACCTTTTGTGTACTGAACCTAAAAGTGCTTTCCAAGGGCTTGCTGGCTTGCCCACTCTTCAGGAGGTCTCAGGGTTATCAAAAGACCTCGCCTCCTATTACTGCCATGGGACTTTACGACTCTGAGTCCAGCAGTCCAAACTGACAAGGATCAGCCTGGTTGCCACTCAATTGTCGTAAGAGGACCAGTGCTCTGTTTGCCAAAGGTTAAAGTGTTCTGTTTTCCTCCCCGAAACACACTGCACACTCAACTCACGCTGTTATGACTGTGAGTATTGATCATGATTGCTACCGTTTTTGATGCAACTGCAGCTCTGCTCTGCAGGGCCCTATAGCAATGTGTTTCTCGTGTAACCAGGGGCGGGCCAGAGACACGAGCCTCGTCATCCCGACTCTGCCCTCCAGGATCAGTGTGGCGTAGGCAACATTGCGGCACCCTTCTAGCAAGATTCAATTTGTGGTCCTCCCTGGTATTTTTGAGTTTCCTGGAAGGGAGATGCACGCTGGTCCTGGGTGGCAGAGTAGGGCTTACACGCCTCATGTTTCTGGCCTGCCCCTGGTTAGCGGGGCAACAAATCGCTGTGGGGCCACACCTACTGGGAATAGTCATTCATATTCCAATGACATTCAGTACACTTAATTACAGCCCCAGTTCATTGTTTGTGGCTCCTTGAAGGAATTCTTACTTTGGAGGCCTGACAGTATTGGGGTCACTTGAGCACATAGTTTACACCACCCAACCTATTTAGAGTAAAACCTGACTGTAAGGAATAGAAAAAAAGAATGACCCAGACTCCTTGGGAGGTATTTGTTTTTTTGTTTTGCAAAAATACACTCCCGCTTTTGGAGTTTATTTTTGAAAAACAAAAAACGTTTGAAAAGTTTGTGGCTGGCCAGCCATCATGTCTGATGGTATTGTCTGTCAAACTTTTCCTACAAAGACAGCAACTGTAATGTCAGCAGTTCCTTTCAATTTTCGGATTTGTCCACAATGTCAGTTGATAACACTATATTTGGTGGGCATAGTTCCCTCAGGATAACTATGGTATTGTCCTCTGCCCTCCTGACAAAGTTAACTCTGTCCTACAGACTCTAAATCATGCCAATAGTTTTACTTCCTTCATCATGAGATTGCAATGAAGCCTCTCAATCATACTGTTTTGGTGACTCCAGAAGGGGCCCTATGCAATAGTTTTTAATTTGATAAGATCACCTTAAATATCAGATGACACTATGTCCCTGGGATACACAATTTCCAGTTCTGGCCTTTGCTTTTTCAAGTCATTGTTTTGAAGTGTTTTATTATGGTTTGTTTAATTGAACTGAAGCAGAATTCTTAATTCCAGAATGCACTCATTTGCTGCAGAAAAAGAAGTGATCTAATAACATGGAGCCTTTTGGTAATGCAATATCTGAACCTGGTACATTTCCTTGGCTTTGTGAGTAAGAGGAGCACATAGCTTTAGAAGAGTAAACAGCTTCCACTAGTACTGCAAATGTTCTAATCATCGGTATCATTAGGCTCCTTTACAGGTAAACTTAAAGGAGCATGAACATGTGGGGAGCATGAGACAGCTCCGCAAAGGGAGTCTCAAGTCAGGGAGTCTCAAGTCGCTGTGTCTTGGCCTATGGTACAACTGATATTAATCCACATTTGTAAAGCGCACAATCACCCGTTAGGGTCTCTAGGCGCTGGGGGCCGTCGGGAAGATTAAGCAAGCTATTGCCCAGAGTCACATGGTGCTGGGCTAATCTGCCGCCAGTGCCGGGGATCGAACCGTGAGCCCCAGATTCCGGAGTCAGTCGCCCTAGCCGCGGCGCCATGTGGCATGTCTGTCAGAATAACTTGAAAACATTCAAAACTTTGGTAACATTAAACCTATAAATATTAGTGGGGTAACTTGCATAATTTTTTGAAGCGCAATCATAAAGAATTACATAAAGAGCATAACATCGCATTTAGAGCTATTTTCTCAGCTAAAAATCACCCACTTAAGTTGCAAAATCACAGAGTTTGTGAACCCAAAAGTGCTTATGATTATGCACAATACCCCTTTTACAAATAGACTATTCTTTTGACTCATAAGTGGACTTTGGTGATTGATACTGAATTGCAAATAGAAAGAGTTATGAAAATGTTCCCCCTCCCCTTTCTAATTTGGAAAACAAAATGATTGATAGTTTACTACTGCAAGTGCTATTGCAAGCTCTTGATGAGCTAACGACTGACGAGTAGGAGTGGTAACCAATTTGCAAAGGGAAGGAGCCCCATCCCTTTTCGAATTATGTTGACAACCTCAGGGAGAAGTTTTCCAAAACAGAATACTTTTTCCTTTAAACACACCACTTTAAGGAACACAAGATGCTTAAAAAAACAGACTTTTCCATTTGAGAAAGCAGTCATAGGGATGGTGGTGAGCTGTTTCTTGCAGGCCAGCATCTCAGTGATTACAGCCAATCACAGAGCTTGGCACCTGTCTAATGAATATAATTAGGCAGTTTATTTGGGAATCTCCTGTGAATAAGTATTTTGTGAACCGCCTAACAGTTCATAAGTTGGTTTGTGAAATACCATTCTATCCGTAAAACGTATGTGCGCAATTTGTGACCACAATTTGTGAAGGTAATAATAATACATCAGTACAGTGGTGTACATTAGCCCCTGCAGCCCCTGTGATGCAGGGAAGGCCCTGAGCTCCAGGGGGCACCCTCCGCCAGCAGAGTACACCGAGCAAAGTGGTAGGTGGTGGGCCAGGGGGGCCCTCTATGTACTTTGCAGGTGGGCCCCCTCAAGTTTTGTTACACCATTGCATCAGGACCATAACTTTCAAAAGGAGATGGATGCCACTTATATTTGCAGTTGTATCTCGTGGTAAGGACCTGTTGAAAACCTGCATAAGGTATACTGGTACAATATTTAAGCTGTTTAGACACCAGCCATGTAAATAGTGAAGTTCCTCTGCCATCACCATGGCTATAGGCAAGGTTGTGTGTACTGTGTGCTAATTACCAAACTACTAGGTAAATAATTATGTTTCTTTTCTATCTGCAAGGCGACTGTCAAAATTGTACATCATTACTCTCCTACTTAGCCAGCAGAAGGGTAAATGTGTAAACTTTTTTGCAATTTGCTTGGCTACCTTTGAAAGAGTATTTAATAGCTACTGTTTAAACAGCAGTCATGAAAATAATTACATTTACTTTCTATGCGCATGCCCACGGCTAAATTATTAATAATGTCTGCTGCTTTGCCAGCAGCCAGGTAATGAGTGAAGTTTCCTTGCTGTTTGCTTGACTGGTGGCTAAATAGTACACAACCTCTGCTAATTAGCCGGTGACCAAATCCCTATTATTTGCATTGCTGCTGGCCAAACAGTGCAGAATTACTACTATTAAGCATGCTGCATGGTAAATAGTGACGTTTTTCTGCAATTTGCAGTCACCAAACCAAACACTGCAGAATTGTTATTATTTAGCCAGCGGCAGGGTAAATATTAAAGTTGTCTTGCTATTTTTAAGGCCATCAGCCAAATAGTAAAATATTTCTAAGGTGTTGCCAGCGGCCTAGTAAATTGCCGATAAAATTCACTATTTTTCAGGTGGCTGGCTAACTAGCCGCTACAGAATATTTTACCTAACTTGTGTTTGTACAAAGTTCAATTGAACAATCTGGGATGAATGTACGGCTGAAGTGGCTATTTTGGCCATCAATTGACCTGCAGTGGTACTCTCATCCAGTGTCACTCCACCCACACTCCCCACAAAGACTGGTAGTCCATTAATGAGGTAGGGGTTCAGGTACAGTCTGAAACAGTCACAAAACTGAAGGGGATCAGAGGTGAACTGTGCTTGTGAAACAAGTCATCATATGGAGAGACTGCGGGGGACAGCCTGGGATTGTAAGGATCCAGAAGTTGTGCAAGACTAGAGAAGCATTTTAATGAGGAATTCATTGGGATCAGGCTGTGTAGAAGTGGTGGTGAAACAGAAACAAAAAACTGACATAGAGAAATTGAAACACTGCAAAGATATACAGGGATGTCCAGAGGCTGGTGGGAGCAAAGGCAGGGAAAGGCATGCAGAGGAAGAGCAGAGACTCAAATGGGAACGAAGAGCCCAGGGTTGAAAGTTATGTGAATCATGGAATAGCATGTTAAGAACTATCCCTGTCATACTTCCACAACATCCTTCCTCCCCCCACTTAACTACCAAATAGTATGCAATCTCTGCTATTTAAACAGCAGCTGGGTAAGTAATGCCATTTGCAAGATATTTACACAGCAGCCGATAAACTACTGCATAATTCCTGCTATTTAGCTAGCAGCCTTGTGAATAACTGTGTAAATTCACTGTTTACTCACCAGCTGGGAAACTGGCTGCTACCATTTATGACAGTTCAGGAAGTGTCGATCTGTGCAACGAGGTTGGACGAGAGAAGTCCCTATGCTGATTGGACAAACCCGAAAAAATGTTTTTTAGTAGAGTATCGCTACTCCCCCATCTTCTCTTTATTATTCAATAATGACACCTGGCCCTGTTGTAAACACAGCAGACATAGGGGCTCATGTATGGGAAAGTGATACAGTGCAGTGCTGCAAGTCACCTTGCTTCTCCACACTGCATGACAGGGAAAGAGCCGGAGTGGGCCGTATTTAAGGCCAAACAGCACTTTCTTGTCCTTTCCCCTGCACTGGCGCCCTTTGCACAGATACAATCCTGGGAGACAAAATGCAGCACACATAGCAAGAGGAAAAAACTAATAGTAATAGAGATATTTTTCCTTGTTGCACATCTCCTGAGAAGGCGTAACATTGTGGCCCATTCACACGGAATGCGCCAAAAACAATGGGAGTTGCGTGGGAACACCTACACAATGCCCATTGAATGCCTTCACAGGGCAGAGTAACGCAACCTAGCAAATTGCGCTGCCTTGTATTACTCCAGATTTTGTAAGCCACTCAGAGCCACGGAAAGTGGTTTTGCGTGGCTTCAACATCCTGACTTAGGGGTTTGCATCATGCATATACCAAGTTGAGTGGTGCAAACGTAATGCAAGCCTCTTATAAATATGCCCCTTACTCTTAAGAGTTGTAGTCGCTGCGCTGCTGTTTGGCTCACAGTTTACTTAATGCGCCTGGTAATTGCACATACTGGCTACATCAATGGTCAGCAGTTTGTTTCCTGTCCGCAGACTTAGGGTCCTTGCTTGATGGAATCACACGTTCCCATCAGGCCAAGACTTAAAAATCTTGGAGGGTCTGTGGTAGTCAGAGTGTTGAGGGCTGCTTTTATGTACACATTCATTTAAAATCCAAGCTGGTGGGTGTGATATGTTGGCGACCCTAGCGCTTTACGTACCTGCCTGGAAAAAAGGTAATCAATAGCTTAAAGCTGGTGAGATTACAGTGCAATGCCACATCTTTCAATCGGGTGAACATCAGTGATATCCAATCGCAGGATGTTTTTTACTTTTTGAGGCCAAGGAGCATGATGCTGCGCCCTCCATAAGCTCTATAGGCACTTTTCTGTTTGAACAATAACGAATAATGAGGATGTACCACCACTTTCTGTCTTTGTTTACTTTCATTATAAGCCAGGGATAATTAGATCAGCTCTAGAACACATTCTATAGTGCTTTCTGTTTATATTTACAATATAAAGGATGCATTGCTTTTTGGGAAAAATACAGGGTTTTAGGTAATTTTCTTAATGTGTGTTCCAGATGAGCTAATAAAATGCTAGTCATGCCAGTGATAAAAACACCAGCCGGAGACCCTTTTCAGTGCTATAACAAAATGCAAACCAAATGGTCCAAAAAAGAGCCTCACCACATATGCTAGGCAGGGTTTACAAGACATGGACGTAAACTCTAGACCCGTATGTTGGTGTCCAAAGGTTAGTGACTGGTACCCTTTCATAGGCCCCAAAATGACATGATTGTTACTAGGGTTATGTTTACTGCTGGATTTGTTTGGCTGAAGTCTGGAACTTTGCGCACCTTGCTGGAGAAGAGTGGTGGCATTAAGGGGTTGGTCAAGAGGGCAGCCTTGTGATGAGACATGTGACCTGATATTTGCCTGGATGACACGGCTGCCTTTAAGAAACACGAGAAAGCTCCTAATATGGCTTACCTAAAAGCAATAGGCTTTTACACTGGTTCTGTTTTCTGTTGTCTCTTGACTAGTGATCCATGGAGAAGGGGTCAGCATCACTGATGCCCAATATTGACCTGCACGTGATTGACATTGTCACGCAATTTGCTGCCCAACCCAGTGATGACCGGAATTTGTTAAGGGAATAATAAGTCCATTCACCTTCACCTGTACATTTGGCTTAGATGTATTGCCACCACTGAGTGTGAATGTTGATCCAGTGAATAGCCTGGGTTGAGATATCCGCAGGTGTGAAACCCTCCCTGTAGTTCATTTTGTGCCTCAGCCACCAACATCATTTGTATTTTGCAAAATGTCTTGAGACGGTCGTGGTGTACAAGTCGTGGTGTACCCATTGCTTTAGCCAGTGGAAGGGTCCTTCGCCACATGTCAGTTAATTCCCTCCAGGGCATGATCTCCGGGCTCTGTCCGAGAGTACCTACACCATATGCCAAGAATTCCCTCCGTTCCCTGCCAATATATTCTCATTGCTGTGCTAGGACAGCTCCTCACAGTACCAACACTTATCATGCTGGCAGAACTCCTGCCTGGTGCCACAATGCAGTACCCCACAAATGTAGACCAACATTGAGCTGCAACAGTGTAAACTACAATGCAATATACATCACCTGCTACATCCCAGAGTTTGGGTTTCTGACACACCAAATAAGGTTTTCGGGGTCAGCCACATTGAGGTTGGTTTACTAATTCTGAGGTGGCGGGCAGCATGGTCTTGAAATGCTGGTTGGTGGAACGTTTCAAGCTACTATGCACCTTTTTTCCAGGGCAATTTTAGGTTAGAGTACTTTCATGAATATCCACTGTGGCTCATAACTGTATATTATATACTCAGAGTAAGCAATGCTTTGTGTCGCTAGGACCTCTAATGTCTCGTTGTTAGTATTGCTGTTATATCACTAGGGGTTTGATAAATAGAAATGTTTTACCATATCAACAAAATTATATTGCTTTCATATTCTGTATTTTGAGTCCAAAATATATACATGAAGATCGACTAAACTCTAGCTCCCTGCTAGTTGCTGCAAAGTTATCGCGTCATGTGGTGATTCATTCTGATGTGTGAAGTACTGTTAAGGGACCCAAGTGTGAGGTGCACTGGTTGCCAAATGCTGAGATGATGCACAGGCCTGGCCTCCAGAGTCTGAGAGGCGTTTCTAAGAGTGCCCTTCCTCTTACAGATCAAGGTTAAATGGTATGGTGCAGGTTTATACAGTCAATCAATCAATCAATATGGAGAATTGTAAGCACGCTACTCACCCATGAGGGTCTCAAGGTGCTGAGGGAGGGGGGGGCGCAGGTCTGTTTAGCTGAAGAGCCAGGTCTTGAGAGTCTTCCTTAAGCTCTTCAGGGAGGGGGGGGGGGTGTCTGATATCCACTGGTAGCTCGTTCCAGGTCTTAGTAGCAATGTGAGAGAAGGATCTTACGCCGGCTCTGGCTCTGTGGATGCGAGGGGTTTCGGCCAGTGCGAGGTTGGAAGATTGGAGATTTCTTTTGGGTGTGTGGAAGTTGATTCTGTCATCGAGGTATTCGGTTCCATTGTCGTGTAGGCATTTGCAGGTGTGAGTGAGGATTTTGAAGGTAACTCTTTTCTCCACTTGGAGCCAGTGGAGTTTTCGAAGATGTTGGCTGATGTGTTCATGATGTGGGTTGCCAAGGACGAGTGTTGTGTATTGTCTGGAGTTTGCGGAGTAGGGACTTGTTGATGGCAGTGTATAGTGTGTTTCCATAGTCCAGTCTGTTGGTGAAGAGTGCGTGAGTGACTGTCTTCCTTGACTCCGGGGGAATCCATTTGAAGGTCTTGCGAAGTATGCAGAGGGTGTTGAAGCAGCTGGATGTGACAGCGTTTACCTGTCGGTTCATGGTGAGTGATGAGTCGAGTATGATGCCGAGGTTCTTGGCGTGGTTGGAGGGTGTTGGTGGGATTCCGAGGGCGGTCGGCCACCAGGTGTTGTCCCATGCTGAAGGGGTGGTTCCAAGGATGAGGACTTCTGTTTTTTTGGTATTGAGATTAAGGCAGCTGTTGGTTATCCAGCCTTTGACGTCTTGCATTCCTTTCTGGAAGTTGAGTTTGGCCGTGGGGGGGTTTTGATTGAGGAAGAGGATGAGCTGGGTGTCGTTGATGTAGGATACGATGTTGAGGCTGTGTTGTCGTGCGACGGCTGCAAGGGGGCCATGTAGATGTTGAAGAGGGTCGGGCTCAGTGATGACCCCTGTGGGAATTCGCAGGTGATTTCCGTGGGGGTGGAGAGGAAGGGTGGTAGTCTGATTTTCTAGCTTCTTCCGGTGAGGAACGATCAGATCTAGTTCAGGGCTGTTCCTTGCATTCCGGCGACGTGCAGTCTGGCCACTAGTGTGTGGTGAGAGACGGTGTCGAAGGCCGCTGATAGGTCGATAAGGATGAGGTGTTGCAGAGTGGCCTTGGTCCAGGAGGGTGAGTAGGGCAGCCTTGTTGGTGTGGTTGCTTCGGACTCCAGATTGGGATGGGTTGAGGATGGCGTTCTTTTTAATGAATCATGTCAGTTCCCTTTTGACCGTTTTCTCTGCTACTTTGGCTGTGAAAGGGAGGAGCGAGATGGGCAGGTAGTTTTTGAGGTCGGTGGGGTCCGCTGTGGGGTTCTTGAGCAGGGGCCTTACTTCTACGTGCTTCCAGTCATCCGAGAAGGTACCTGTTTTGAAGGGGGTATTGATGGTGCATTGCAGTTCGGGTGCAAAGGTGGCTGCAGCTCTGTGGTAGAGGTGAGGAGGGCACTGGTTGGTGGGGGCCCCCGACTGGATGCCTTTCATGGTCGAGGCAGTGTCTTTGGTCGTGATCAGTGTCAAGTTGGAGATTGTGGGTTGGCTGGTGCCCTCGGGGGGCGGGGGCCAGCTGTGGCATCAGGAGGATAGTCGATGAAGTTGTTGTTGAGTGTTTGATCTTCAGGGGGAAGTAGGCTGCAAGCTTGTCACAGAGGCATTGGGACGGGGTGACATCTGCAGTTTCTCTGCATGGGTTGGTTAATCCCTAAATGACACTGAAGAGTTCCCTGGAGTTGGTGGAGTTGGCGAGGATTTTGTTGTGGATGAAGTTCCTCTTGGTGGCTCTGATTTGGTTATGGTAGTCTGTCATGGCTTCTTTGTAGGTGGAGTAGTTTTTGGCTGTCTTGGTGTTTCTCCAGTTTTTCTCCAGGAGTCTGCAAGTGCGCCTGACCTCTTGGAAAGTGGTGGTGTACCAGGCGGCTTTACTGGGCCGTTGTTCGTTGGGATTGCGTAGTGGGGCGAGCTCATCTGCGCAGTTGGCGATCCATATCCGGCTACGATGTTTGCATCAGATGTCCGGGTGTGGTCATCTCTGGTGAGGGTGTAGTTTAGTTGCTCGTCAGTGACCTTGCTCCAGTTCCTCCATGGTTGGCGTGCGGCTGGTTTGGGTGCCTTGGGTTTGCCGACGGGGAAGTGTACGCAGTGGTGGTCGGTCCAATGGTGGTTACATTGTGTGGCTGAAGTGGACGCTGTTTCCTGCCGCGACAATAGGGTAGAGGGTGTGTCCAGATCTGTGGGTCGGTGTGTTGTCGACTTGTTTGAGTCCGTTGCTGGTGAGGTTGTCTCGGAGGGTGGTGGAGTTGGGGGTCACTGGGGTGTTCGAGGTGAAAGTTCAGGTCTCCAAGGAGTATGTAGTTTGTTAATGCAATGTTGTGGGATGCGATGAAGTCAGTGATGGTGGTGGCGAATGGGGGCCGGGGGGGTCTGTAGACGAGGTTCCCTTGGGGTGCGGCGTTGGGGGTGGTCTGGATCTGGAAGTGCAGGTATTCGGCGGAGGGGGAGGGTTCCCTGGAGGTGGTGAGGTGGAGGGTGCTTTTGTGGGCAATAGCGAGGCCCCCTCCCGGGTGGTTGGGGCTATCCTTCCTCTGAATCTTGTATCTGTCCGGGATGGCGATGTTGATATCGGGGCGGAGGGGTCATCGGTCCACGTCTCTGTGAGAAAGGCGATTTCGGGCAAGAGGAAGTCAAGTAGGTTCATGATTTTCATGGTGTGCTTGCGTATGTAGCGTATGTTGAGGAGGATGCATCTCAGGATGTCGTCGGTGCTGGCGTCGGCATTGTTGAAAGGCGGTGTTGTGGTGAGGGTCTGGCAGCAATGGAGACAGGAGAACTGGCTGTGGGTTTTGTTCGGTGAGATTGTCTCTGAGCTTTCTGGTGTTGAGTGCGAGGAGGGTGGTGGTGTTGAAGCGATGGAATGTTAGAGATCCAGGGTTTGTGGCGCTGGCCACGGTCGGGTCACGGACGGGTGCAGACAGGCTCACCTTAGGCGTGCCTTCCGCCGCCATTAAAAAGGGGAGGGGGGAGGGATGTGTAGCTGGGAGGCGGGGTCATCAGGGCAGAGGTGGTGATGGGAAACGGCAGGAAAAAACAAAGCAAGAACGGAAGGTAAAATTACAATAAAAATGAATTAGAACAATGGCACAAACAGGAGAAAACAAATAACTGTTAATAGCACAAAGCTCAATGTTACACACGAATGACAGTGATGTGGGACATGAGATTTAGACAAGAGGCACAATAGCGAGTATTAGTCACTGCGATGGGCCCGAGCCACAGGTGTCTCGAACCCTACCTGGAGGAGATCGGTGATCTTGCGGCAGAGCAGAGCACAGTGAAGCTGTTGGGGGAGAGAGCAGGCCTCAGACCGAGGTCAGAGGTCAGAGGTCTTGCTCGTGCTCCCCCGCAGCGGCCGCCATTAGGAAGGGGAGGGGGGAGGGACGTGCATTTGGGAGGCGGGTGCTGATGAAGTTGGTGGGCAGATGTGTCACTGTTGGAGAGGCAGACAAAGTTCCTTTTAAAAGCTGTGACGTATATTGTTTTACATGCATGTTAAAAATGGGATTTCTGTTTGGCTAGGGTATGCATGTACACCAAGCAGAACCCACCAATTTAGTCGGGGTATGTGAGTTACACACACAAGATTACACCTGCTCACCCCCTTGGTAGCTTGGCATATCAGTCAGGCTTATTCCAGAGGCAATGTGCGAAGCATTATCACAACAGGCACACACACCCCAGTGACACACTAAATACACCACAAAAGGACTCCACACTAGATTATATCAAAATAACTCATATATTGTAGATAAAGCCCATAGACCACATTCACATTACTCATTTTGCCAACTAGGCAATTGTCATAACATCACATTTAGTGCAATGAAGCAAATACTTATAAGTTGCATATGTCATAAAAAACGACACCCTACTAACCCTGGGTGTAGTTCGCGTAGTAGCGCTACGCGTAGCTACGCGAAGTGCACTTCACACTACGCGAACTGCGTAGTGCACTCTGCAAAAGCTCTGTGCTCGCTCACGGTCGCCAACTTGACGTTGAGGACCGTGAGCAAGCAAAAAATTACCGCCAGGCTATGCTACGCATGTTTGCACTGTGCTACATGCAATTCGCATAGTGCGAAGTAGCGCAAACTTGGCAAACTACACGAGCGTAGCGTAGTACTTCGCCCATGGTTATACCCTACACCCTCACTGTACATAATATGCAGTGTCTGAAAAGGATACTTGTTATCACATTATTTCCAGGTGTAAACAACATAACTCATAACATTAATATATGAAGTGCAGTAGTTAGGTCATACATAAAACCAAATATCACCATGAATGTACAGGGTGCAGCGTCCCTGCACTCCTACAATACTTTATACAGTAATTGTGTGGGAGCTTCGAAAGCACTCAGCATTTTCATCATGGCCCCTCGGGACCAGCCAGGCGGCGAGAAATGTGGCCACTCGGCTTCCCCCGGGGTATGCCATTAGAGGGGGTGTGCACACAATAGATTCTCGGACCTTGCTGGACCACTACTTGGGCATGCTCAGGCCCCCTCTGGACTGGGAAACTCAAGGCTGCACTTACAGGCACAACAGCCCCTGTAGACACCTAAAAGGTCTTCTCTGACTCAGGCTGAGGTTATGTGTAGAACTCCTCGAGGTGTGCCTATATCGGCAGGCCCTGGACACGGACCATGTTGTCAGCCCACCACACGCGCTAGTCAGGGGGTGGGACAGGATAGACAAGCCTTAGAGGTCTGGCCAACCCCTGGTTAGAGGCCAACATGCCTTTGCTCTGTGTTGCCTCAGTTGTGCTCCTGTTGCCACGGCAACCAGCAGGGCTGTGCTAAGAGGCACACCAGCAGTTCCTTCACACAGGGCAATTTCTCTCTCCTCTGCGCCTGCCATTTTTCAGAATTCAGGGGCAGCAACCAGCGCTGGCCCCATGCTTAGTTATCGAATGGGAGCACACCCTAGGTGCCGGCTGCCAGAAAAGTGGCAAGTGAAGCGCAAACCACACTCTAGAGACAAAGGGAAGCGGAAATGTAAAGCGCTCCCCGTGCATTCATCTAGGCCTAAGGGAAAGGGCCAAAGATAGTGCTCCACACGCTGGTAGGCAGTTCCCAAAACCAATTTCTCATTTACAATAAAAGGGTGAAGAACAGTCCAGCCCTTCTCCTGCCTCATTCAGGAGCAGCAACTGCAGGCCAACGCACCCCTCAAACAACAGAAAATGTAGCACTTCTCACATACCTTTTCAGCTCTCCTTCCAGGCAGGTTACTTTGCTATCCAGCAAGGATCTTTACATGGAGTCTTTGATTTCCCTGAGACTTCCAACATGAGTCAAGAGCACATGAGCCCTTGGAGATTCTCCACAGGTACAATAGCACAGCAGGGTAAAAAGAGGGTCATTTTCCTCTTTTTAATGGACAGAAGCAGCAACTGCAGGCCATCCACCCCTCATACAGAAAAGGCAGTGCTCCTCACACAGCTCTTCTTCTTGGCAGGGTCCACTTGTTTCCAGAAGTAATCTAAAGTCCTGGGGTATAAGGTCCCATACTTATACCCTATTTTCTCATTGTTCTCTTTGCTTCACGGTCTCTGAGCTCAGTCCAAACCAATTCTGGCCTCCTTGGCCCAGCAAAACCACAGGCGGTGGAGACAGCATTGTGCAAAGGAGATAGCCTATTCAGGTGCTAGCAAAACTCCTCCCACCCCTCTAACTTCAGACCCGATCTGTTAAGCCTAGCAATTAGTCACCCAGGCAAGGCAGGACACACCTCAACCTCCCGTTGTGACTGTCTAGAGTGAATGCACATCCCCAGCTCCCATCACTCCAAAACCAGACATGAATACACAACAGACAGAGGCACACAGAATGGTAAAATAAGAAAATGCCCACTTTCTAAAAGTAGTTAATTAGGATATTACATCTGATCCAGCGGCCTTGAAGAAATTCTGTCTCAATAAGCGTAACTATATACCACAATACTCACCATATTCATAAAATCATCTCTAGGCCCAATAATGTTTGAGACAAGAAATGGCCAACTGAATCATGTGACCTAATTAAAGAAATCTATCTATATGCATTTACAACTGCAGTTTGTTTTCATCATATTTATAAATAAACACATTTAATTAAGCCACATAGGCAATGGATTTTGCTAAGGTAACTGATTCAAAAGAACAAGACCAGCTTGTCATTTCAAAATCTATTTTATTAGTTTTATTTTCAAATCAATGTAAAAGCTTGAAATCTTTTTATTAGCGAATGTTAACTTTATTTTATTAAGGCACATATTTAATGAACTGACATCTTTAATGCAAGTCAGAAACAACAAACTATTTGCTAAATTAGTTTCCCATTTTAAATCTATTTCCCTGACTAACTCTGTCTCAACCTCAAAAGGAAAATATTTATAAAGAGATTTCAGTCTTACGTGCGCCAAAAGTCCAACAGCATGTCATCAGGAAACAACCAGCAAGCAGCAAGGGCCACTCAAAGGAATCAGTTTTTATACCTTTCTAACTAACTAAGTAACTAAATATTAGATGTCACCAACAATCCTGTTTCTCAATTGGCTGAAGCATGTCAGTCCACCAGCGTGTCACTCATTCCTGACCAAGTCCAGGGCACATCATAAGCCCTTATTGTTCTTTGAAACCATCCTTTGGCTTCCTTTAAAAAGTAACATTCGACTACACGAAATGAACTTCCACTTCCTTTTCTTGGCAGGCAATACAGGCTGTTTGCCCTTGGCGCTTTCTCCAAGAACGTGCATTACCCGATCCATGAACTGTCCTGCACATTATTCCTTTGTTAGCAGGAAATTCTTTCATTATCCCAGGACGTGAGTGAAGGCTTCACTCTGATCGAAACATCATTTCAGTTCTGCCATCATTTTCAGCTCTGCCTGGCAAATGGGTGCCTGAGGCCCACACGAAAAAACTATTATTCAAACAAACAGAAGACAGTAATTAATTAGAGAATTGAGACTGGTTCTGTTACCCATCCACCTTGCTAATGTTATCCCATTAGTTTATATTATCTAGCAAGTAGCACATATATGCTGCATTTATATTGACCTTCTTGAATCAGGCTTCTCCACGAACCTATGCCACATAAATGACACAACATAGACAAAAGGCAAAATAAGCACATGCCATTTAAATAAACAGCTGCAATTAATGTTGACAAACAGTAGACAAAATTAGTAAATTAATTTTCACGAACTTGCAAGTGCAACATGAAAGCACATTAGTCCCACGTGTTTATGTGTGCAAATTTTAAAACTAGATTGAATTAAAAACAAATCATGCAAAAACCATTAGTGCAGTTATTTTTTTTATGGGAGTGTAACTTCGCTAGTCAAAAACAAATTTATTTCTGAAACTCGCTTCATCAACTCCCTCATCTGGTGATTTTTAAATCACCAAACACAACCAAAAATTTCACCAAAATTTTAATTTAGAAACGAACATATTTGAACACTCTCTGTGTTAGTATTTCTAGACACCTGTCTCATCAGTTTGTCTGGAACTCTCATATTGAGCTCTACGAAACTCTTCCATTTCTATTTCCTTCTCCTGAGCTTTTCTGAGTTTATAAATCCTTTTCTTTTCCCTCACTTGCTTCTTCCTCTTGTGAATCATGCAACTAATTTTTAACAAAAGTGTCACAATAGCTATGAATATTACAGGGTAAAGCACTTTGCCAATGATTGAACTGCCAATTTGTCTAAACTAATTCCCAATAGTCTCAAATCTTTTGCCCAAACGTTCAGGAAAATTTTCATCTTCCATGGGTTCTATTTCTGAGTGAAATTCAGTGATATTTTTAATAAGCATCTCAATGTTCTGGCTTTTGTCTGGGATATATGTGCAGCAATGCTGAACATGCAAAATCCTGCAAACTCCTCCTGCTTTTGCCAGCAGAATATCAAGGGCAAGACGATTCTGCATAACCATACTTCTAGTTGCAACAAGTTCTGTATTGACTAATTGAAAACCACTTGCTGTGTCTGTGGACAACCTATCTACAATTGTGGAAACTTTTCTGATTTTGATCGAATTCAGGGTTATTCCCACCATAGGAATTATTGCACCAAAAATGTCACCCATAATTTCTGGAAAACTCTCTCTTTTGTACCTATTCAGATGTTCACCAATTTTGAATGAACCTTCTGCATTTCTGTCCACATGAAAAAAATTTGTAAAAACCAATCCAAGGTAACACGTCCCATACCAATGGTCTGGGAGGCTAAAGTAGGCTTTGTTCCCACAAATAAAATAAATTCCAGGGAAAATTGGGTCTTTACCACCTTTGAATCCCCATCCCCCTATGATACGATAAGTATCCTCACATTGGCGTGCACCGACAAAATAATTATCATACAGTGTATTATCTCTTCTAATGCAACATTTTCCACTAACAGGATCTTCTATATGAATAGCAGCATTAATATATCCACCATTAAGCTTCTCATCCTCCTGCTGCCAAAACTTTGATTTTGTTTGTTTCAGCATCTCATTTCTCTTATAAATTGCTCTTCTCTCCTCAACTAAATTAAGGAAAGATTTCTCTTCAGGTCTCATCTTGCAGGTTAGATTATTTTTGTAAGCGTATTCATAGGTCAATTCATTAGTCACCAGAAAGAATTCACTCATCTGTTTAGCAGGACGAACTATGTTTAAGCTATTTACAACCTTCAGGTTAGCAAATATTTCATCGTGGTCTGAGTAATAGTACTCTAGACGACCAGTTTGATAGAACAAGCTAGCTATCACACTGCATGTTATGCCATAGGTAAGAGGTAACATATTATATTTAACCCCTTCTGAAACTGAAGCAGGAAGCTTTACACAAACGTAACAGTCCTTAACATCCATGACTTTAACGTACTCTGACAGAAGTCTTGAAAAAGTATTAGTAGAAAAATCACCAACAGATCTGTCTTGGTGGATCTCTGGTTTGTGCTCAATAACTCTATTAGTTGTGCCTGCAACATCATGATCAGCTTGTTTAGACTCAGCTTTACTAGTCATATTAATCTTGTATTCCTCTTTGTTAATGCCGAAAGGAAAGATGACTGCCAAAATTAGCCAAACCAAGATAATTAAAACCACACAAAAAAAAGACATTTTACAACATCTTCTAAAGATAGCACATCTAGAATTGTCATAATTAGGCATTTGTTTTTTTTACTAAGTTCTTCTCAAAACAAAAATTTAAAAATTTTAAATAGTAGTACTATATACTTTTCTTTACAAAGTTCTTCTCAAAACAAAAATTTTAAAATTTAAAATAGTAGTACTATATACACTTCCCCTTTTAAATACATTTTTTTTAGTAAGCCTCTAACAGCTTTTCTTCGACCTTGCGTCTTACATCAAGAGTGTTTTTCCAGCTAACACAATTTCTTCGACCTTGTGTCACCTAACACAATTTCTTCAGCCTTATGCCAAAAATAAAACCTCAACAAGAAAAGAAAATGACCCTAATCATTGTCACTGTTTGTTTCTTCTAAATCTTCCTGACTACTGCTTCTAATCTCCACCACTGGTGGTATGATTATATATGTCTACTCAGGAGACTTATATTTCTGATTTGGTTTTAATGGTCTTTTACTCCTACTGCTAATTACTTAAATTTTCTTCCCAGTTTGACTTTTCTTTTCAGAGTTACCCTTTTGACTTGATATCTCATTAACCTGTTCTCTTGCTAATTTGAATTTAAGATTCCCTTTTGGCCAAATATCTCCTTTTCTAAAGAGTTTCTTCTTTGGTTCAATTTCATTAGATTCAGTTTTCCAAGTTCTTTTTCTGAACTTTCTTATTTGAGAATCTTCATCACCCTCATCTGTATCGTCTTCTGTTTCTGAGACTTGGAATCTTGTTTCAGGAGGAACTTCTTTACTCGCCAGCTTCACTACTTGATCCTTGTAGCTGGTACTCGGTAATTTGTCTTCTTCTTCTGGAATTACTTCCAACTTCCCAGTTTCAGAATTCTCGTTCCTGACTTCAGAGTTTTCAATCTGCTTTTCAATACTTTCCTGATCTTGATTTTCTCTAGTCACAGATTCTTTTTCTTGATTTGGAATCACGATCTCTAGATCTTTTCCATTCAACACCTGATCCACATCAGAATCTTCCAGATGTCGACTACAAGGTCGATCTTCAGAATCCGGATCTTCAGGTTCACCTTCAGAATCTGAATCAGTTGTTGTGTCGTCACTATCTTCATCAGGATTTTCAGGAGGTGGCACACGAATGGTATGACTTGCACGTACCCACCTTTTCAAACCCTTTCATTTGATAGCATTTGTTGTGACTAATATCACCTGTCTTGCTTTTTGCCACCTGGGTACTAAACAGTTTCTTCTCCGATGAACTTTTGTTCTGACCCAGTCTCCTGGCAATAGATCATGAGCTTGCTCCTTTTCTTTTGAAATCACATCTGTTCCCACCTGATGGAATACAGAAGTTATCACGTCAGAAAGGCTCTAACAATACTCTATGATTGCACTTTCATTGATGGCTAAAATCTTTCCAACAGGAGTAAATGCTTGTCTCATTACTCTTCCCATTAGAATATCATGGAGACTTAGGCCTGTCTTTTTATCTGGTGTACTTCTCAAAGACATCAAAACGAGTGGAAGAGCATCTGTCCACTTCATTCCAGTAGCTAAACACATTTTTGCAATTCTATTTTTAATTGTTCCATTAATCTGCTCAACAACTCCTGATGCTTCTGGTCTGTAGGCACAGTGTAACTTGTGTTCAATATTGAATGCTTCACAAATTTGTTTCAGCAATCTGTTTTCAAAGTGTGTGCCACGATCACTTTCAACAGTGACTGGAAATCTATACCTAGGTATGATCTCCCTCAAAAGCAATTTTGCCACAGTAATTGAATCATTGTGACGAGTTGGGAACGCTTCCACCCACCTTGAAAACAGACAGTCAATCACTAGGACATATCTAAGTCTATTGTGGGGTGGCATATCAATGAAATCCATTTGCAACCTGGTAAAAGGACCACCCTCCCGACATATGGTTCCCATATTCACAACTGTTTTTCTGTTTGGGTTGATTTGTTGACAGATCAAACATCTTTGGCAAAGTGACTCTGCAATAAGCCTAAATTTTGGATTATACCAGATTTCCCTAAATGACCTTATCATAGAATCTCTTCCCAAATGTCCTGGACCATGGTACATCCGTGCCATGTCAGCTATCATGCAGTTTGGCAAAACAGGTCTGTCATCTTTGCAACCCCAAACTTCATCTTCCTCCCTCTGTCTGCAACCTGACTTCAACCATGTGTTTTTCTCCTCATCATCTGCCTCATCTTGTAGATCTTTCACTCCCTGCCATGTTTCAACTACAGATATTAGCATGAGAGAGTTCAAAATGTGTTCGTTATCCCTCTCACGATTGATTGAAAAATTGTTTTTCGCACAATACCGTGCAGTTTCATCAGCAAAAGAATTTCCTTTAGTTATATAATCATCACCTTTCTTGTGAGCCGAACATTTTACAACAGCAATTTTCTCAGGTAACTGAATACCATCAATCAATCTTTTGATCAATTTTGCATTCCTGATTGGAGTTCCCGCAGAGGTTAAATAACCTCTTTGAGACCACAACTGGCCTTAGTCATGAACTACGCCATATCCATACTGACTATCAGTCACTATGGTAACCTTTTTTCCTTTTGCTTTTTCACATGCACGAATCAAAGCAACTAGCTCTGCTACTTTAGCTGAACGAATTCCTTCGAGAGTTGAACCTTCAACTACTTCTGCAACTGTGCAAACAGAATATGCTGCTCTCAGAATGCCCTCATCTGTTCTTAAACAGGAGCCATCAACAAAGAAAACAATGTCTGACTCCGATAGGGGCACATCTTTTATGTCTTTTCTAGGTTTAGTACAGTATTCCAAGACATCCAAACATTCATGATCAACATCATTTTCATTATTGATTTCAGTAACAACCCCATCTGGCAATAATGTTGAAGGGTTTAAATTAATGCATCTAGCAATCGAAACATTATCTGATCCAAGAATAACCTTTTCATATTTGGTTAGCCTGTTACACAACAGGTGTTGAGTTTTGCTTCTGGTAAGGAGAGTTTCAACTGAATGGGGTACATACACATTTACAGGAAACCCCATTATGATTCCTTCACTTTACTCAAGGCTTACACTTGTTGCTGCCACTGCTTTTAAGCAACCTGGCAATGCTTTAGCAACAGGGTCAAGAACAGCTGAGAAGTATGCAATTGGCTTTCTCATTTTTCCATGTCTCTGAATCAGAACTGATAAAGCACAACCTTCTCTTTCGCTGCAGTACAGCTCAAATTCTTTGTCATAGACTGGCATCCCATATGCTGGAGCTTCACACAAACTTTTCTTTAGCTTTTCAAAAGCTTCCAACTCAGTTTTTGTCAAAGTAATTGGATCTTTTATGTCTGCTTTTGTTAGTCCCTGCAGTGGTTTCGCAATTACTGAAAATCCACGAATTCATTGTCAACAATAACCTACCATTCCTAGAAACATTCTGACCTGTCTCTGTGTTGTTGGAGGCTGTATTGTTCGAATCATTTTGATTCTCTCAACTGTCACTTGTCTGATACCCTTTGCAATTCTGTGACCAAGGAATTTTACTGCTTGTTTGCAAAACTGTAGTTTCGCAGGTGAAACTTTATGTCCTTCATCTGCCAGACGATTCAAAAGAGTAACTGTGTCTGTTACACAGTTTTCTCGTGTTTTTGCAGCCACCAGGAGATCATCAATGTATTGGACCAATGTTGATTTTCCAGGCAAATTTAGATCTTCCAAGGATTTCTTTAACAACTGATTAAAGATAGATGGACTCTCAGTATACCCTTGAGGGATACGACACCATGCTAAAATACGATCTTGGAATCTAAACGCAAAAATTTGTTGGCTCTCTGGATGCAGTGGAACCGTAAAGAAGGCATTACACAGGTCTATGACCGTGTACCATTCTGCATCGTGCGGAATCTGATATAGAATTACCGCTGGGTTTGGTACAACTGGACAACAAGGAACAACAATTTGATTAACCTTTCTCAGGTCCTGAACTATTCTGTAGGTTCCGTTTGGCTTTTTAATTCGCATAATCGGTGAATTAAAAGGACTACTCTCAATTTCTTTTAAAACACCTGGTTTTATACATTTTTCAATTACAGGAATAACACCCTCAATTGTTTCAGCTTTCATTTTATACTGAGGAATGTTTAGAAAATCAATTCCTTGCTTTACAGTAATTTTTACTGGATCAACATGTTTCATCAAACCCATTTCATCACCTGTTAAATCCCACATTTTTGGATTCACTGCTTCTTTCAATTCTTCAGGCAAATTGTTTTTGTCAAAAGCAGGAAATAGCCTGTTTTCTTCCTCAACCATTACCATTGTTAATTTGTACAGACCATCTTCTTCTAAAGTTTGAAGCTCAATACCATCTGGTGAGCAATATATTTTACAGTTCATTTTACAGAGCATGTCCCTTCCTAATAAGTTAACTGGACTACTGTTACAAACAACAAATCTGTGTTTATCTTTAAAATTTCCAATTTCCACTTTAACTGGTTCTGTTAAATCTGTTTTTATGTGCTGATTTGCTACTCCAACTACCTGGATAGACTAACCCGAGAGAGGAAGATTTTCAATTTCCACTGATCTAACAGTAGAACGGGTAGCACCAGTGTCCACAAGAAAAGTGATTTCTACATCATTCACTTTACCATTTACAAATGGACCAGACTGATCTACCTCAAGAGTGGCTCCAAGCACACACTCTTCCTCCTCTCTCAGGCACCGTCATAAATCATCTTCAGAATCACTTCCTCCAGTCATCCAATATTGCTGAGAAACATTTGGCACATTCACTCTTTGTGGTCTGATTACCTGGTTACCTCCGCTGAATCCCGTCTCAGGATTGAACCTCTGTGTATTCACACAATTTGGGAAAGGTGGCTGTGGAATTTGGCTCTGCTGATTCAATTGGCTCTGCTGATTTACTAACTGTCGCTGTAGCTGTTGCTGCTGACTTATTTCATTTAACTGTCGCTGTAGCTGTTGCTGCTGATTTATCACACACTGCATCTGTGGATTTAACGATGAATTTTTAACGTTTCTGGGCGGATTCTTACACTCCCGCTTCCAGTGTCCAATTTCGCCGCAATTAAAACAAGGTAGCTTTTGTTTTAGCTCTTCAATATTTATATTAAATGTAGGCTTATTTGTAAAATTCCCTTTAAACTTTCCTGGATTCTGCTGAAATTTTTTATTTTCTAAGCTTGCTATCTGTTGTTCAGCTACCTTCACTTGTGCCCACATTGCCTTCTCATGAGTTTCTTTTGTTTTGCATCTAATTCATCACTGCAGTATTTTGCCTTTCTCAAGATATCATCAATTGAAAGTGCCTGCCAGCCGACAATTCCATTTCTAATCATTTCTCCAATTTCAGGTTTCAGACCATAAACAAACCTGTAAATGAAGTGGCTAATGTCGCTTTCGCTTAATTTTTCATAGCCACTGTATTGTTTGAAAACCAGCAGTAATCTTTCATAAAATGAATGTACTGACTCTTTTGGTTCTTGGTTTGTTCTGTCAATTTTAACCCAATCTACTTCTTTTGCAGGAATCTTGTTTTTCAACCAGACAATTACTTTATCATAGAGATCCATGACATCAGCTGAAGGAGCACCTGTTATTTTATCTCGGGCTGGTTCTTCTTTGGGCCAACTTATAGAAATTTTATATTCTGTCCAAAGATCTGACGGGACAACCATGTCAAAGAATCCATCAAGATCAATCCACAGAACTTTTGACACTTTGATAAATCTGTCCACCTGACAATACCATTCCACCGGCTTTTCACTTAAACGAGGAAAGTCATTTGTGATCATTAATATATCCTGCCTTGTCCAAGGAACATGTACATAACCTCCACCAGCTATTTCTCTCATTAGGAACTCACTAGCAACTTCCCCTCTTTCTCTTCTTTCTTCTTCCTTTCTTTTTGTCCATTTCACTCTCCATTTATTTAATTCGCCTAATCTTTTCAGGAACACAATTAAGTCTTTTACATGAGCAATCCTGCCTGTGGTATTCAGGTTTTCAATATCATTTTCTGAGAAATCTACTCTGTAATGCTTTTGCAATTGTTTATGTCCGGTCAAATCTATATCAAGTTCAGCAGCCACTTCCTCAAATTGATCATATTTGTTTTTCGTTTTCCATTGTATACTCTTACAGATAAACAACAGTTCATCATCCTGATATTGCTTCAAACAGTCAGTTCCAATTGTGCCAATAATTAATTCTTCTAGATCTGCTTTTAATTTTGCCACATCAAGTTGTTTAGCTTTAGGGACTTGGGAAATTTGTGGTGTCTGTATTGAGTCTATTTTATTTATGCTCTTTTCAGGAGAACCAGAATCGGAACCTGCAACAGATGGTGGTGTTTGAATACTTGACAAACTTTGATTAAAGGATAAGTCTGGCATTGTTCTTTCATGATGTAAATCTGACAATTCTGAATAAAAATTTTCAGCCACTTTCTGAATTTCCACATTTAATGGAGTCAAAACTGAATGTCTCTTTTCTTTTTGCTCAAAAACTGGTACAACAGGTCCGATTGTTACTGGAACTGTTACTGCTTCCATCCCTTTCGTTAATTGTTGAATTAAATCTTCTTTTGCTTTGTAATATTCTGAAATATCTGGCATATTTTCAGGTCTCTCTGCTCTTTCCTCATTTCTTGGAAATTCATTTCTCTGATCTGGAGTTTTTGGATAAATTCTGTTTTCTTTTGGAGTAATAGATTTACTTCTTGACCTAGCTCTTTCAGGTAATTTCAAAAATCTCGGTGAATTTTCATTAGATTCTCAAGGAGGTGCACTAGGAGAAGTTCCTGAAGAAACTCTTGGGGTAAACTGTGAATCTGCTTGATAGGTGGCGGATTGCGATTTGAAGAATACATTTCTTCTAAAACTGCATCATCTAATTCTTCATCAAGTTGACTCCTATTTCTAGTATTCTTTTGACCTGGAGTATCAGTAACCATTACTCTGACTGGATATAAACCATCAGACATGTCATATTTTCTCCAACGCCGGACCTTATCTTCATGTGCTTCTCTATTTATGTCTAATTTTGGGCCTCTTGTTATACCCCTATTTTCTCTTTCGAGTTCCATCATTTCAACTTCCCATTCTCTCAAGTTTCTCAAAACATTCTGATTAAATGACCCATCTTCTGGCCAGGCTAATACACCATCATTCTTGGTATATTGCATCCAATTGTCAAACCAAAGAACAGTATGGTAACCATATTCACCTTCCATATATGCTGTGGGTGTCTTGTATTTATGAAGTAATTTTCCACCTCGCGTTACAATTTTCTTGTCAGAACTAAATGTATTTTTCAATTTCTGAAACGATGAAGGCTTCTTTTCCTGACTTCCGTACCAATAACTCATGTTTTTAAAATTATTCCGCTTAATTCAGAAAAGATCGTAAGTATTTTTGTTGTTCCGCTACTCTGACCAATCCGTGCGCGAAACACACCAACAAGCCAATCAGGTTAAGCCACGTCACTACCTTGCTCAAGCAATAGAAATTTTGTTTTCAGCAAGAACCAATCAGCTTACAGCTCGTCACGATCACGTGAACCAACCAGTGCGCTTGGTGTGACGTATGCTAGCCAATCACAGTGCGAACCTTGTGACGTACGTTGCCGCTGCGGAGGAGCTGTGCATGTTTCTCCGTAAACTCACCCCTCCCTTACAAAATATTTTCACAGCGCCATTTTAAAAACAATTCTTTCGATGAATTCAATTAGTAACTACAGAAAAACAAACCATTTGCCTGTTTCACTAACAAAGTGATAGTTTTTACCAAACATTCAAGAATTCATTTCACGAGAAATAGACAACGCTATTTTCTCAAAGTCATTTTTATACACATTCAAACAGAAAACCCTAACCATGCATACATGAAATCTTGGGAGGACTCTAACCAACCAATAGAAATCCAGAATCGCCAGTAAGAATAGACGACGCTTCCTTACCCTTCACTCAAGCTCCTAAAAATTCTATTACTCTTTTCACAGCGAGTTTTAAAACGGGCACTCAGTCCCTATGCTCAAAGCTACAATTTCATAGACAATCCTTGCTACACATACAACCACTTATACCTAAAATCCCTAAACTTGTATTGTACGTCCACAATACTAGTGATATATTCTATACCACTTTTTGAAACAGAACAAATGCACTGTGTAACTTTTCTAGTCACACTATTCTGCTCTGGCCAGTACAACTAGGATTTTTCACGCTGGAAAAAACCTTTCGACTACATGTAACAAGAGAAACGAACTTAACAAATTTTAGACATATATCCTATGTATATATAAGTAGCGAGTTTGTTACCATAGCAACCATCAAACTCTGCTACCAGGAAATTGATCCAGCGGCCTTGAAGACATTCTGTCTCAATAAGCGTAACTCTATACCACAATACTCACCATATTCATAAAATCATCTCTAGGCCCAATAATGTTTGAGACAAGAAATGGCCAACTGAATCATGTGACCTAATTAAAGAAATCTATCTATATGTATTTACAACTGCAGTTTGTTTTCATCATATTTATAAATAAACACATTTAATTAAGCCACATAGGCAATGGATTTTGGTAAGGTAACTGATTCAAAAGAACAAGACCAGCTTGTCATTTCAAAATCTATTTTATTAGTTTTATTTTCAAATCAATGTAAAAGCTTGAAATCTTTTTATTAGCGAATGTTAACTTTATTTTATTAAGGCACATATTTAATGAACTGACATCTTTAATGCAAGTCAGAAACAACAAACTATTTGCAAAATTAGTTTCCCATTTTAAATCTATTTCCCTGACTAACTCTGTCTCAACCTGAAAAGGAAAATATTAATAAAGAGATTTCAGTCTTACGTGCGCCAAAAGTCCAACAGCACGTCATCAGGAAACAACCAGCAAGCAGCAAGGGCCACTCAAAGGAATCAGTTTTTATACCTTTCTAACTAACTAAGTAACTAAATATTAGATGTCACCAACAATCCTGTTCCTCAATTGGCTGAAGCATGTCAGTCCACCAGCGTGTCACTCATTCCTGACCAAGTCCAGGGCACATCATAAGCCCTTATTGTTCTTTGAAACCATCCTTTGGCTTCCTTTAAAAAGTAACATTCGACTACACGAAATGAACTTCCACTTCCCATCTTGGCAGGCAATACAGGCTGTTTGTCCTTTGCGCTTTCTCCAAGAACGTGCATTACTCGATCCATCAACTGTCCTGCACATTATTCCTTTGTTAGCAGGAAATTCTTTCATTATCGCAGGACGTGAGTGAAGGCTTCACTCTGATCGAGTCATCATTTCAGCTCTGCCATCATTTTCAGCTCTGCCTGACAAATGGGTGCCTGAGGCCCACACGAAAAACTATTATTCAAACAAACAGAAGACAGTAATTAATTAGAGAATTGAGACTGGTTCTGTTACCCACCCACCTTGCTAATGTTATCCCATTAGTTTATATTATCTAGCAAGTAGCACATATATGCTGCATTTATATTGACCTTCTTGAATCAGGCTTCTCCACAAACCTATGCCACATAAATGACACGACATAGACAAAAGGCAAAATAAGCACATGCCATTTAAATAAACAGCTGCAATTAATGTTGACAAACAGTAGACAAAATGAGTAAATTAATTTTCATTTTAAAACTAGATGTAAAAACAAATCATGCAAAAACCATTAGTGCAGTTATTTATTATGGGAGTGTAACTTTGCGAGCCAAAAACAAATTCATTTCTGAAACTCGCCCCAATATTGATGGCCAGTTAGGACGTGTGAAAAGTTTTAGAAAAGAGCGAATCTGACCACACCTTATTTGAAAGTCCTGATGTTTATTTAAGCAGATTATGGGCCAATGTAGACATTTTTTCTTGGTCCTGGCTATTTGTTTGCCATAGTTAGTACATTTTGTCAACACATTTAATTCATTTACATGCTTGCCTGAGCATGGAGTGATACACCTATGAATTATAACAAATTATGAAATTTAAACAAGACAATATTGAATATTACAATTGACAAAACTTGACACAGAATACAAAAATCACAATAACAAAAAAGTGTTACACCTAGAGTCTGTCAAACCAATGATCCAAAGGAACTCTCTCTGAAACTCTTTCATTTCTTTATGGGAGTTCCCTTCCCGTGGGGGATAAACTCAAGGTGTTGTGGGATGTAATCTCAGTTTTATACCCCTATCCTGCCTTTAGGCTATATTTTATTGTAATCACCTCATGGGGCATGTAGAAGGGTTCTGATGCGTTCCTAATCTCTGCATGTATCACAGGATTTTCTCAGGGCAAATGTCACGGTGTCACAGTGTAATCTGTAAAAATAAAATCATTGAAAAAAGGGAAAATTAATGTAATGTCCTTCTCAGTAGTCCACACTCTTTGTTTAGCACTATTTTTATGGGAGATTATGGTACCTGTCCTATTGGGTATTATTGTAGCTTTGATTTTCAAAGATGCCTTCTATTTTGAAATTGTTCTTAATCTGTAAAAGAAAACAACATTGCACTTGTCTAAATAGAGTTTGCTCATGTATTTTGCAATTATTCTCATGGTTGGGGAGCTTATTTGTTTCTTTACTCGTGTTCCATTTGCTTCAGAACCTGTGTTTTCACGTTAAGCGTTCTTTATTTTCCATGTGGCGCATGAAAGATTTTCTATAAAGAGAGAGAACAAGTCTGCTTTGATACCCATTTGTTCTCACAATATGACTTGTTGTCTGAACTGAAACATGGTATCCGCTAACTTACTGAGTACTGGACTTGACGAATGAAATTGGTCTTCCCTTCATTACCGGGCTTGTCAGACGCCAAACTCAGTTAAGATCCAGTCTAAAGTAAAAAGGCAAACTTTTTACTTTAGACTAAATGCAACTTTGTTTTCTTTTACATATTAAGAACATTTCAAAAAAGAAGGCATCTTTGAAAATAAAAGCTATAATAATACCCAATAGTACGGGTACCATAATCTCCCATAAAAAATAGTGCTAAACAAAGAGTGTGAACTGCTGAGAAGGACATTTCATTAATTTTCCCTTGTTTCATTTATTTTATTTTTACAGGTTACACCGTGTCATTTGCCCTGAGGAAAATCCTGTGATACAAGCAGGGATTAAAACGCGTAGGCACCCTTCTATATTCCCCATTAGGTGGTTACAATGAAATGTAGCCTAAAGGCAGGAAAGGGGATATACAACTGCAATTACATCCCACAATACCTTGACCTTAACCCCCATGGGATGGGAACTAACATATAAAAACTGAAATAGGTTCAGAGAGAGTTCCTTTAGATCACTGGTTTGACATGCTGTAGGTGTAACACTTTTTTGTTATTGTGATTTTTGTATTCTGTGTCAGGTTTTATCAATTGTCATAATCAATATTGTCTTGTTTAAGTTTCATGATTTGTTATAATTCATAAGTGTATCGCCCCATGCTCAGGCAAGCATGTAAATAAATTAAATGTGTTGACAAGATTTACAAACTATTGCAAAGAAATAGCCAGGACCAAAAAAAAATGGCTACATTGGCCCATAATCTACTGAAATAAACAGCAGGACTTTAAAATACGGTGGTCAGATTCCTGTTTTTCTATAACACTTTCTAAAAGTGGCATTTTCAAATACATAATTTAAAAACCACCTTCACAAAAAAGTGTGTTATTCAATTCTGAGTTCAGAGAGCCTAAACTCCATTTCCCCATCTTGTCCCAGTGGAAAGTTACACTTATAAAACCTTACAAAGCAGCTCCCATGTTAACATATGGGACAGACAGCCCTTCAATAATGAAACACTAAATACACAGTAGTTAATTATCAGGACATGTAAAACACACCAGTACATGTCCTACCTTTCACATACACTGCACCTTGCCCATGAGGGTACCTTGGGCCCACCTTAGGGGTGCCTTACATATAAGAAAAGGGAAGGTTAGGGCCTGGCAAGTGGGTGAACTTGCCAGGTCAACATGGCAGTTTACAACTGCTCGCACGGGTACTGCAGTGGCAGGTCTGAGATACATTGATAGGCCTACTGATGTTGGTGGCACAACTACTGCTGCAAGCCCACTAGTAGCATTTGATTTACAAGCCTTGGGCACACACCTTTCATTTTGCTAAGTAGTTATCAGAAAATCAAACACGCCAACCATGGATAATCAATCAGAATCACAATATACACAGAGCATATGCACTTTAGCACTGATCAGCAGTTGTGAAGTGCCTAGAGCCCTCTGGCCATAAAAAACAGGGTCAGAAAAAAAGGAGGCAAACGGTTTGGGGATAAAACTGCAAAAAGGACCAGGCCTAACAATGTAAATCTTTCTGTGAACCCAGGACAAGATCTGTTGGTTATCCAGTGCTTTACTCCAGATCCCCTTCCAAGGTATGTATGCATGAAACATGAAATATCTCCCATGTGACATTAAAATTCCAATTAAAAATCAAATTGCTTGATTCTAAATAACTCGAGGGTTAACATGTCAGCTACAAACATCTGTGTGTGTACCTGGTAGCCATAAGTCCTGGTATACCTACACAGCCTTTCATCGTTCTGAAGTAAATAGAGCGAATTCCCTTCTGTAGGTTTCCACCTGTTATTTACAGTGGCAGAAAAATCCAAAATGTTCAAGTGGTTATTCAAAAAATAAGTTGTGCACTCTATGAGGGAGGCTATGCTTAAAGGGAGAGAGAAGTATACGAGGTATACACAATGAGTAACATTATGCTCCAGATTGAGAGACATGTACATAACGAGTGAGGCTGTGCTGTAAAGCGAAACCCATTGGCTTTGCCAACGTTTGTCATTTGCACGTGTTTACCAATTCCCAATTTCTAGAGAGGGAACTATGTGGTATGCTTTTATTTTTCTGGCCGTTCTTTAGACATATATCTGAGGGGTGAACTATCATGTGCATGTTGTCTTACGTTATTCGTTCTTTCAATGTATTTATATACCACACAACAATAAATCTGTTGTTGTTTGGTGACCCCTGTTTGCCTGCATAAGTAGAGTTGGTTGAGACAACATACATGTATATGCCATATGGCTGAGATACCCGCCACCCCCTCTCAACACAATCCCCAAAAGGAGGGAAACCGGAAACAGTTCTTAAAGTTTTTGGAAGTGGGAGGGAGTGACCCTCCCGGCCGTATTTATTAAACAAAATTAAAAACATTAAACGTTTCATGTTATGTACAATTTCATTAACACATTGCGATGTTTGGCTAACCTTAACATATTCTCTAATACAGAGGTTCTCCTAGCCGAACTAGCATCCTACAAAACATTCTCTAGAAATACTGAAATTGTACATCCTAACGTTTAAGGGCCAACGGCAAGGTCATAACCGGTGTCAAGATCCCTAACCAGACTTACCCCTCCCACTTGGGAGGGGCGACAGCACAGAGGCTTACCTCAAGTGCAACTACTAACAATTTCCCTTGACTTGACGGGGGCACTTAAGACTCGACGCCATTTAAAGGTCGTTCGAAGACTCGTGTGAGGTATCTAGAAGGTATCGTGGACCTCCCCCCACCCCACACAACTTACCGCATCTGCCGTCGCAGATGACACTGGCCCCGGGAAATTCCCCAGGAGGGGGCTGTAACCCCTCCTACAAAGGAAGGGGCCTTGACCGCCTTTCCTTTACTTCCGGCGACCCACCCTTAGACGGGACCGCCTCCCCACTGAGGGGCCAATGGCCACCTCTCCCGAGCGCTCCCATCCGTGTTGGGTGACGCCCACTCATAGGGATCTTCTAATTAGTGCTCACCGATCATGACCTTACCGCCACAGGTCCGGATAGTTGACCGGCTATCCGGACCCCCCACAAGACTCCTACCTAAAGGTCATGTTTTAACGTTTTTAACCAAGCTAAGAAGTCTCCTATGAGTAACTCATTCCCCACCCTTGACAAATGCACACCATCCCCCAAATACATACTGTCATCATTAATACAACTATGCGAGATCGAATGCAATGTCTTGGAACGGAACAACCTACTCACTTTGTTATTCAATTTTTTAACAGAATGATTCAAAGCAGGGATCGAGATAGCCCCCCGCCACACTTTTCGTGGGATCATATGAGACCACGCAATTATGCACCCCGGAACTCTCCTCGCTAACCAACTTACCGTGGAAAGCATAGCCTCCAGGAGAAGTCGTCTACCGGTGGTGACCAAATCATTGCCCCCTAAATGCACTATGACTATGGACGGCGGTGACCTCATCCGCCCTAACAAACCCTCAAAGAATGCTTGAAACTGGTCAATACAGAGACCGCCTCTTCCGTAGAAGGACACTCTGTACCCGTATTCCCCAGGTACGTGAACCATGTCACCTGCTTTGAATACGTCTGCGGCCCGTCTCACGTATGAGTGGCCCACGACCCACACCTCCTTTCTCACAGCCGGTGATGTCTGACCGCTGGCCTGGTGTTGGGTCGACTGCATAGTCCGCCCTGCCGCGTAGGCTTGCGCAACTGAAAACAAACAAAAGACAAGAAGCGTGAGTATATGATTACAGCTTCACAACATGTGCAATCGCACATATCTCTTATAACAATTGGAGGACCAACGCCCCACTCGTTTCACTTGCTCTACATTAAGACCCCTGGCTGTAGCTTCAGTGGCAGCCCCTATTCGAAAGGAATGGGTCCCGAATTCGCCCGGGTCCAAGCCCGCTGCGGCAATGGCCATTGCAAGCACCCGCTGAAACTGAAACCTCGTCAGCGGGGTGGCGTCTGCATGCCTCAACAAAGTCCCCCCCCATGATGCCACCCTTCGTGCTAGGTAATCTTCTAAACACTGTACCGGACACATGGAGGACCCGGGGGTCCTGCGAATGATCGTGCAGTCCCCCCTCCCATCTTGGTCGGTCTTGGACCTGAGAAAGGAGACAATCATCGCATCGCCCCTGATCTGAACGTGTTCCCGGCACAACCCCCCCACCACATCCTGTTTGTTTCTTGCAACCAGCTCACTTATCCTCATAGCCCCGTGAAATGCCAGCGTAAATGCAGTCCGGAACAAACACGTCTCGAAAGGAGACGAGCATGTGGTAGGGAGTGTGGCCAGCAACTGGGACAACCTATCCAGACCTATCGGTCGTCTCACATCTACTCTGCGACCCTCAAGGCGTTGCCACCCACGCAGCGCCTTTTGTACTGCAAAAGACGCTGTCGGGTCCTGGATATTATGGGCCCTGGCAACAAAGGAAATGGCGGCACGATGCCTTTGGGCCGTAGCCACCGATTTCCCAGCCCTACGTAAGGACATCAGAAAATGTACAACCCACTCTTCCCGACCCCAAAGTCCCCCTCTCTCAGTCCCCAAAAAGGCTAAATAGGCCTGAAACGCCCCTTCATATGCCTTCCTTGTCCTGGGTGCTAGACTCTCTCCCACGAGGTGACGAAGTTCGGGGCACCGAGAGACCAGAGAGCTTCGGGGAAGGGTGCCGGCTCTGGGTCCGCTGAAGGAAGGAAACCCGAGAAAGCCTGCATGTGAAAACGAGACAGTGCATCAGCCGCCTGATTCATCACCCCCGGGACATGTTTTGCTCTGAATATCACGTTCAGTTGCATACACAGTAGGACAATTTCTTTGAGCAGCCTCAAAATCAGTTTACAACGGGCTGCCTGACTATTGATGCATTCTACAACGGTCATATTGTCAGACCAGAACACGACAGAATGATCTCTGAACCCTTCAAGCCAGGTTCTCAGGGCCACCAGAATGGGAAACAGTTCAAGGAAAGCAATATTACTCGTCAGCCCCTTCTCGTGCCACCATAGGGGCCACCTTTGTGCAGACCATTTTGTGCCGAAGATGGCGCCAAAGCCTATGCTTCCCGCTGAATCTGTCCATAGCCCAAGCTCCTCGGAGGATACGGCTGGCTTGTTCCAGACGACTCGACCATTGAAGTCCGCCAAAAATGCTAACCAAATACGCATGTCCTGGCGGACCTCGGCCGATAACCTCGTGCGATGATGACCCTCCTTTAGGCCAACCATTGCTTGGGCGATTGAGCGGGAAAAGGGGCGGGCCATTGGGATCACTCTCAAGGCAAAGTTCAACTTCCCCACCAATTGTTGCAACTGATGCAGTGTAACCTTAGATGCAGTTAAACATACTTGGAGGGCTGCCCTAAACTTCAACACTTTGCTAGCTGGTAAACGGAAACACCCCTCCCTAGAGTCCAACTCGATCCCCAAAAACTCGAGGCAAGTCGTGGGACCCATAGTTTTACCTGGTGCCAATGGCACGCCAAAATGACCCATCAACACACAGAATTCAGCTAAGGCCTGGGCACATTCGGGATTTCCGGCGGGGCCAAGGAACAGAAAGTCGTCAAGGTAGTGCATTACATTTCGGAAACCCGTTTTCATAGTGAACACCCATTGCAGGAAAGTACCGAATTTCTCAAAATAAGCACATGATATAGAGCATCCCATTGGCATACACCTATCCATGTAAAATGACCCCTGAAACCCGAATCCCAGAAGACGCTGGTCGTCTGGGTGTACCGGGAGCAACCGGAACGCTGACTCGATATCTGATTTCGCCATCAACGTCCCGGGCCCCAGGCGATTCAAGATGGCTACTGCCTCATCAAACGATGCGTATCGCACCGAACAAAGCTCTGGATCAATTGCATCGTTCACCGAAAGACCATGTGGAGCAGACAGATTATGGATCAAACGAAACTCACCTGGGTCCTTCTTGGGGACCACCCCTAACGGAGAACAGACAAAATGCGGTACCGGGGGTACACTAAACGGGCCGGCGACCCGTCCCCGGCTAACCTCTTTCTGAATTTTCTCTTGCACTACAGATGTATGTTGTAAAACGGAAAGTTGATTTTTGCACGTCCCTACCCTTGAAAGTCCCCCACCGGGATGCGGAAACCATGTGTAAAACCGTTCCGCAGCACCCCAGCAGAAGTACGATCTGGGTATTCGCTGAGCCAGGGAATCATTGCCAAGGTATCAATCGGGGTTGGTAAAGGCGCCCCTCGGACTATCTTAGACCTGTTTGGCGCTTCCCTTACCCCCATTCTCACTCGTTCTGGCTCTGCACGATGACTCAGGATGGGACGACCCACAAGTACTACATTCATGTTTGAATTTACACGATCCCGGAGGCCTGGTACATTTCCCCTTGTTGAAATTGAAGCAGAAACCCTTTTTCCCTGTATTGCCTGCGGGTCTCGAATAATCGTCGGTGCTCGTACTTGGTCGAAAGGGCGTCCCCACATTTTGGCGGGAGTAATCAACAACATTGCTCCCAACCAATGGCATTTTTAACATTCCTGATTCTTTCATTTTATCCCATGTCACGGAATCGTAACAATCCCAAGTCAAACTCTTGTTATGCTCCTTTTCTTTCCTGAACAGATTGTCATAACAGAACCAATGGTTACCTTGATACGCTGTCGAGTAACCCATAATTCGTGATTGATAAATGGGAAACTCAGGAAGCAACTCGGGCCTACGTTCCCCCAAAATCGATGTAAAAATACCCCACGCATTGCCCCAGTTGCTAATATTCTCATTTACCTTGAAGGCGGCCATTTTTGCGCGCCAAACACTTGGATGCATTAGGTCCTTCTGACTCTTGACATGCTCTAACTCATAATGATCGACAAGCAAGGAGAATATATTCACGTATTCCCCCGCCCAAATCTTTTCTTTTATTGCTAAGGGAACATGCTGCCCCAATCTTTCTCTACGAGAGGGTGCTGACTCGTCCCTTGCGATCGGCAATGGCCGCTTACCTGAACCGGATGCTGCGTCTACCACTTGCGGCTTTTCTATCACCGCCACCGGTGCGGTCACCTTGGCTGCTTCTTTTTCCTTACGCAGCTTTCTTATCAGCGCCTGTGCCTCGGCAGCCATGGCGCCCTCAGTACTATCGCCCAACCACGCTGCTAGCTGTGCTGCCAGCTCGGGGGGCATATCCTCGTTGGATGTCGGGGTGATGACAACGGGGATTGGATTCCCCTCCATCGGTAGCGGGGTCGGCACCTCGAGCGGGGCAGAGGGAGCCGGGACACTTCCCCCGGCTGGAACCCTTCTCGGCCTCTTAGGTCTCCCTCCAGCCGGTGGTTGGCCCGATCCCTCCTCCCCGTCTCGCTCCGCCAGCCGCTTCTTTATGTCGGACATATCCTTAAAGAGGGCCCGAACCATCTGCTCAGTCGTCATTCTCTTTGCGCCTTTCTTGGGCATCTCTCCGACGAAGTATCTAGAAGACAAAGAAAAAGATCAAAACGCTCAAAATTGGCTCTTCGTTCTGTCCCGAGCTCACGTGTAGCGAGGAGGTGCAACTTCGGAGCACAAGAACAAGAGGACGTCTTCCGGTCTTGCGTCTCTTTTTATCCGTCTTCAGGGCGGGCGTAAACCCGCCCCTGCCTGCCCCTAGGGCGGGGCTGGCTACGTCGGTGTCTAGGCCAGCCCACTCTAGGGCGGGAAAAGACGCGCCCCGGCTACGCCGCTTCGGGCATACCAGCCGAGACGCGCCTCCCGCCCAAAAATGGCTTCCCGGGGGGATCGAGGCACTCCGCCATACGTTCGGGGGGACCGAGTGGTCGCCCCTTTCCAGTCTGCATGTTGACAGTTGGTGCCTTTTAAGCTGGCATGAATGCTTATTTGTATGTCTTCGCAGAAGCCTGTTTAGGGTCTTACAAATTTGTAAGAATCTGCTATGCAAGTGCACTTAACATAGGATAACATAACACAGTGGAGTCTGTCTGTGCGTGCCACTTAACACTGACTGACGGATTGGTGTTGTCACTTCACAAGTTTAATTCAGGGTTTCTCTGCTAAACACAAAATACACTTACATTATTCTAGAAAGAGCATAAAAAATTAAGAGTGGTGTAAAAATATATTTGATCTTATTGTGGCTTATTTCACTGTTCTTTTGATTGTTTTTATTTAGCAGTGAGGTATGCGCCGTTTTGATTTCTGTTTTCATTTCAACGAGTCAATTCACAAATACTTTACAGGTCCGTGTCGGGTAACCGAAGACGAACTGGAAGAACACTCTGTAGAATTAAGCTCAATCCACAGGGATAAAACGGCTTTCAAGGAAGGGGACGCCATCACTTTTAAATGTAAATACGGATTTCGAGTCGTCACACCTCCAGGGATCCTAGTTCCAAAGTGCACTAAGGCTGGATTTACCTACCCCACGTGCATCAATGCAAGTAAGTGTAATGCACTTGTGTAAAACATTTGCTGAGTTAATAATCTGTCTGTAATTTATTGCAAAGAAGTGTGTCTCATGCTCCTTGGCACAGACAACGAAGGCACATATGCCTCATAGTCTTGTGTCGCCCTTGCTTCATGGAGGGGGGTACAAGGGCGGCACAACACTAAAGTTAATTGACCAAGCCACGCAAGGCCACCAAATCGCTGCCGTGCGTTCCATCGGTGGAGTGTGGGTGTTCCCTGGCATCCACCCTTGGAGGAAAATGCCTCTTAGGATTGTTTTTGTGCAGGAAGGTAGTTCTTCGTGCATAAAAACAATCCTGCTTACAACACTGGCACGCTTGTACCTTGATGCAAGGGTGCCTGTATTGGCGATATTCAGCCAAAAGTGTGCCAGCACAAGGAAAGGAGAGGAATGCGCCCTATGATGTTAAATAGGGCACATTACTGCCCTATTTAACAAAAGTATGGTGCATGAAAGTATGATAAGTATGCCCCCATATGTAACGAGAGACAGGGGTAACTTCTTTAATCTCTCAGTCTGGCATTTCCTGAACGTAAAGAAATGCCTTATTATCTAGTATTCCATTACATGATGATTTGTTGTCTGGAGCATAGTTTAGGAAGTGAGATTCGGGTTTGTGAACCTCACATGTTCCAACTAAAAAAGTGATGAACTTCATGGTGGAACAGTGAGATCACCAAGGTTCAGGATCAACTGTTCTTATAAGAAAAAGAAGCAGTACTGATTTACATTAGTTTGGCCTCTGCCTAGAAAGGAAAAGAGAGCAAAAACGATAGATTGGAATGCTACCCTAAGTGACTGCTAATAGTTAGACTTATCGCAAGCGTTCTTCCCATCATATTTTGAGTGTTGGAGTGCCAGTATAATAATTTGAAACCAGGGGCTAGCACAGCTTTACAAGCCGCTTCTGCCAAAGTTTGTAAATTCTAAAACATTGTGTATTTTCACCTGTTTAAGAATTACTTCTCTAGGTGTGCATTTACTGCTTTAATGGTGAACCAGTCACTATAAGTTTCTGATCAACAATACACAAACAAGTTAACACCACTTAGTGAATTGAGAGGAATGGGAAACTCCGAAACAGACATAACAGACCCGACTCAGGGCCCACCTAATAAGTAAAAAATGCATTTATTTGTGGGATGTAACACCCCAACCATCCCCTGAAGGTACACCCCTGTTGTCACCTTTATGAGGAATCACTCACACTTCAAACGCTTGCGCCCTCTTGATTGTTATTAATGGTGCTGTGTATCAGATGAGATATATTTGAAGTGACAGGTGGAAGCTTGAATTAATTTCATCCATGGTAATTACTCTACGCCACAATTCAGTCCTTTTTGCATTTTCGTCATGTGGTCACTCTAGAAAGAGACCAACCTGACACAAAGCAGCTTGGACCAAGGTGCAGTAGAAACGGCCTAGATGAATTTCCAGCTCCTATTTTCCATCTGAATTGGAACAAAAGGAACACCAAAACAGAACACAAGGCATCTGCACCTTCATATGAAGGTTGAATGACAGAGGCACGCATAGCTAAACCATGTGTGCCTCTACAACGCTGACCACACAAAGAATATCTCTTAACAATGCATTCCTTTACCGTGCATGCCTTTACCATGCTCCTTCGTGGTAAAGGCATGACCGGTAAAGGGATATGTGTGGTAAAAATCCCACCCTAGCCCCATCCCAAACCCTAAAAACCACACTTTTTCCCCCTGAGCCCTAAAACAACCCTAACCCCTGAGCCCTAAAAACAACCTCAAACCCCCCTGAGTGCTAAAAACAACCCTGACCTCTCCCATAGCCCTAAAAACAACCTCGACCCTCCCTGTGCCCTAAAAACAACCCAGACCCCCCCCCCCGAACCCTCATAACGACTCTCAACCCTTAGAAACAACCTCCCAGCCCCCAAAACCCTGTCCCAGCCCCACTTACCAGGTCATGTCCACGTTCGATCGGATCCATCCTCTTCTGGTGCCCACTCATCTGTGCATCTAGACCGCGCACTGCCTTAACCACACATATGCATGGTTAAGACTTATGCATGGTTAAGGCAGGCGTGGTTCTGCTTGCGCAGAAGTGGCATGCATGGCTCATCCAGGTTGTAAAGGTTAGTTCCCTCACATGAAATCTCCTTTGACAGATTATGAGATTATACTTCAGTTTGTCACATATATGTAAATATTCCACCTCTGTCCCTCACCATCAAATACCAATTAATGAACATGGATGTTAGCACATGTGTTCATCTCCCTTTAAAGTAAATACCTTGTTAATGCATGACCATCCGTAGGGGGTAGTAAAGATGCATTTCCAGTCGGTGACCTAGGATTTGCCTCTCAATTGGAAATGGTGGAGCAAATACGTGGTCTTGTTTCAGGAAAGTGACCCACCTGCCTTCCAGATTCTCTGGTATAGTGCTAGTCCTGGTTTGCAAAAATGTCAGTACATGGTTTGTGCAGTGCCCCAGAACTCTCATAGGTAATGTGGCATGTTAAGAAAAGAACATCAGCAAATCTGCTCCAGATCAAAAGCACCCAGCAGTGTACTGGCCAGGTAGTGCAACCAACAGAACACCCTCAATATGTACTGTTTTGTCCCATAACTGGCACGCCTCCCATATTGTTTTACGGCCTGGGAAGGTCACAATGCCTTTTGTGCGGATGACTTGTAGCTGTTCAAGTCTGGCATGCGCTTCATGGAGATTACCACTGCATTGTAAGATATTTATTTACTATGCTTAATTCTAATAATACATACCTTCCGTGTAAGTAAATGTGGAATCAAGAATAATGTCAGGCATATAAGAGGGTAACTCATGGCCTGCGGAGGGGCTGGAAAGATTATGCCCCGCCAATGTTAGTACTAACAGTTTTAGGCTCTGCGTTCATTTGTTACAGACTTTCAACACAGTCCTTTGCACTTAGCACAATTAGCTCTGAAATGACTGTAAAGGTTTCGTCACCATTAGAGATAAAAAGCCACCAGACACTTTATGAGACCAAATTACCTTCTGGAAGGGGGATCTGCCGTATACACTTCTGCTGAGGAATGGCCTAAGGGGGGATATTTAACACATGGACAGCCAACAATTCCTGATATGTTTTCTTAAAATCTCCCAGTATCACCAACCATAAAACAGCGCCAGAACTCATGTTTACTTATTACATAATTGTCGTTTTTTAACTGCCATGGAAAATAATAAAAAATAAATTAATTAAAATAAGCAACGTTATAAACTGTTATGGACGATGCTGTTAAATGTCTCGCTCCCTAATATCCATTTGCAGCCATAACTGTGTAAACTAGAAGCTTTTGTTTTGTCTAGACCGGAAGGCATGAACATTATTAATCTCCATGATGCAGACTAAATGACACAACACCCTTTGGCGTAAGGTTACATTTATCCATCTAGTTCACTCTACGACGCCTGGATAGGTTTTCAGTAGAACCCCAGTATCACTTCCAGCTTTATGCTAGCTGTTGTAATAACTTGTTTGTTCCTTTATGGTTACGTAGTGTAGTTCGTGCTAGTACTGTTCTAGGTCTCCATGGTGATGCCTCCGAGTGTCAGTTGGAGACTGGGGGCTGACCAGCTGGCAGCTGAAGTTGGTGGTGTGACATATTGAGAAATAAATGCCTACCAAATCAACCAGTGTTTACTGTCTTAACATTGGTGACCAGTGATGCTTGTTGGGGACAAGCTCATCGCCAATTCCTCTGAGAACCCATACACCTTTTTTCGAGAGACGAGCCGGACAAGAGCAATGGACTACAGTGACAAACGAAAACGAACAGAAAAGAGGAACAGAAGTGGAATCTGATCAACCTGTTCCACCTACCATTGGCAAACCTGCGCACTCAACATTTGGTAAACTTTTACCTTGTTTTGCCTTTACAAACTCCTTCAATGGCTCTTCTTGTGGCTCGTGGCAACGCTCGTGGCAGTGCTCCTGCTTGCTAGACCCCTGATGCCTGAACAAGCATCTCCACGCAAGCGTAGCCTCCATCTTTGATTCTTTGATAATTTGTGCGTTTCCCAGGTAACGGCCACACGGAACCTGTACGGAAGCTTCAATTTTTGTCAGCTTTAATCTGTTCTTGCATTATCACATTTCTTTATATTGCAAGCACTGGGAACTCACATCATACCACTTTAAGGTAATGTTTCTTCTTTCTTTACTTTATTTTCTACATTGCTGCCAGCATGTCTGCTACATCAATGAATCAGCCCCCTGCCTTTCTGTGTGAGAAAGGAGAACCCTTACATCTCTGGAAGAAACTCTTTGATTCTTACCTAATAGCCATTGGAGGTGAGAACATTTCTGCACATAGGAGTCAAGCTATTTTGCTTCACAATTTAGGAATTGAGGGCGTCAACATCTATGAAAGTGTTGTTGAGTTACCAGTTGGTGAAGGAGATGGTGAACCCTCAGATGTTTTTGAAATGTATATAAAATTTTGGAATCTTACTTTGGCCCACGAATTAATGTTATACTTGAACGACATAAATTCTTTATGAGACTCTAAGAACCCAATGAAAAGGTTGGAAACTATATTGCATCTTTGAAGACACTTGCGCATACTTGCGAATTTGGTGATTTAACAGACTCATTAATTTGTTATTAGTTGGTCAGATGCACCAACAGTCCCAGGGTGCAAGAGAAACTTTTATCAAGAAACCCTTCACTGAAGGAAGCTATTGACATTGTGGAGGGAGTAGCGAATACTTCCGGCTGGGTTAAAAAATAAAAACCCTTAAGACTGTAACTGATGATGTTTCTACTCCTAGTAGTATACATGAAGTGACACATAACGAAATTCAGCAAGACTCAGTAGAGAATATTTGTAAAGTGATTCATGGTACAAAGGTCAAAGTTTCTACTGAGTCTTCAGAAATGAAATGCTATAATTGCGGGAGCCTTAGTCATAACTCTGGCAACCCTGTTTTGCGAAAGATTCCACCTGAATTAAAGGTCACTATGGCAGGGTTTGTAGATCTGGGGGGAAGGTGCACAATGTGGAGAATGTGGAAAGTATAAAGGACAACCAGAGAAGAGTGGTATTGAATGTGAGAGGTGATGGTGTAGTAGATGCTGATTCTATAAGCATGCCTGAATGTGAAGTGGTGATTGGAGTAAGTTGTTTATAGTTTTGACAGACTCTGGTTCTCGCTTTAGAATGGTGGGTAATGAATTATGGAACAAGATGTTTCCTGATATTCAACTCTCTTCTCCCGGCATTAATCCAGTAAGCTATGGAGGTACACACATCACCCTGGTTGGCTATGCAGCGATAAGAATACTTTTCAAGAACAGGGAGACTATTGCTTAAATATGTGTAGCCAAGCGAGGGAATAACGTCTTAGGATGGGGGCACCAAAGAGATTTGGGTATAATACTCAACCCAAATGCACGCAATGCGTCTGTCTAAGTCATGTTAGTGGATGATTGTCGGAGTTGAAGTCATTTCTTTGATGAGTTTTCGCAAGTGTCCAGTGATAAGCTTGGTTTGCTGAAAGACTATGAACATCGGATTGTGGTAAAGAAGAATGCTGAACCGTGTGTACATAAAGTGAGAAAAGTTCCTAATATGATGTTGGGGCCAATGAGAAATGAACTGGACAGGCTTATAGCCCTGAACGTTATCGAGGAGATTGAATCCTCAGAGTGGTTGGTACCAGTGGTTTTGGTGTCCAAGGATGGTGTAAAAAGCATCAGGATGTGTGTGGACTTAAGGTGCCTGAATAAATGTGTATAGGTAGATTGCCAGCCGCTTCCCAATATTGCTGATTTCATTACCATCCTAGAGGGTGCAAAAGTTTTTAGCGTACTAGATCTGTCTTTGGCGTATCACCAAGTGCGTTTGCACCAAGACTCAAGGCACTTAACATCCTTTGTGACACCGCTAGGTGCTTATCGTTTTATCTGGGGCCATTTGGAATAGCCTCAGTGGCTGCTTGTTTCCAGTGTTTCATGAAAATGATTCTTGGAGATATGTCTAACATCTTATTCTTCCAAGATGATATTTTAATTTATGGTATGGACAAAACAGAGCATGATGGTGTGTTGAGAGGTGTGCTGAAGAGGTTATCTGACATAGGTCTCACAGTGAACAAGTTAAAATTCAAAATTAGTGTGACGCCTATTACATACCTGGGGCATGTCATCTCTGGAGAGGGTATTCAACCCAAACTGGAGATGGCAAAGAGCATTGTCAACGCTCCTGCTCTCACTGACAAGGAGCAAGTGAGGTCCTTTACTCAAAGTTCATTAAGGGCTTCGCCAGTATTGTTGAGCCGATTAGGATTTTGCTCAAAGGGGACCCAGTTTGCTTGGTCTGGAGAGGGTGATGTGGCTTTCAAGCCAGTCAATCATGTTATTGGAGAGATGCCCACCCTTGGTCACTTCTACACAAAAAAAGACTGTTCTCACCACTGATGCCAGTCTTAGTAGACTCATACAAAAAATGGAGTCAGGCCCTGGGACTTGTGGCTGGTTGGGCCATATATATCTGGGAAAAACAAAACAGGTACCAACCACACTATGTTTCCACTCCCGTCACTGCAGGGAAATAACAAACCAATTTAATTCTTAGGCTTGTTGGGCGTTTCTTGCCCTTTTAATTACTTTTTTAGACTTTTTTTGCAAAGATTTTTGTGTGTAAAAAGAAAACAAGACATTTAAAACATTTACACAAAAATACAAAACATTCGTCACATATATATACACAAATTATATACAAACTGTACAAGATATTTCTTTGATCCAATTAATGAACTCAGATGCTTTTCTAAATTTGACAAAGTAACGCTTGATGTAGAAGACAAAATATTTCAATAATTAAATAATATAAACCATAGTACAATTCATGGGTACGCGTTTCGAACCAGTTTACTTCAATTCATAGGTTCTCTTCAGGGCTCTGTCATTTAGTGAGTATCTGTTTATCCAGCAGCCGCCGGTCTATAGGTTTGACATCTTCTTCTTTTCTTTTTAGTCACTCTTCTTTTTAGTCCTGTACCTTTTTAATCCCCGTGGGTCTAATGCACCTGGGTTGAGGTATCCCTCTTATGGGTGTTGTTCCTTTCTATAGGAGACCACGGATTGCTATTGCAGTTGCCAGATCGCGCCGCGTCGAGGTTAACGACACGAGTGTATCTGCGAGTACGAATGAACGCAAGGGTGAATAATAACGGACCCTCGCCTAAAGACTTAGGAGCGTGTGAACATATTGAAGGATGGCACACTGTGCTGATAAATAGAGACTGAACGCGCTGCTACCACGAGGGTGATACACCACAACAGGTCTCCTATAGAAAGTATTTTGTCTTCTACATCAAGCGTTACTTTGTCAAATTTAGAAAAGCATCTGAGTTCATTAATTGGATCAAAGAAATATCTTGTAAAGTTTGTATATAATTTGTGTATATATATGTGACGAATGTTTTGTATTTTTGTGTAAATGTTTTAAATGTCTTGTTTTCTTTTTACACACAAAAATCTTTGCAAAAAAAGTCTAAAAAAGTAATTAAAAGGGCAAGAAACGCCCAACAAGCCTAAGAATTTAATTGGTTTGTTATTTCCCTGCAGTGACGGGAGTGGAAACATAGTGTGGTTGGTACCTGTTTAGTTATTCCCAGTCTTAGTAGACTCGGCACAGTTCTTACTCAATTAGATGAGGGTGAGGAGAAGGTTGTCGCATTCGCGTCCAGAGCATTAAAGAAGGATGAACAGCAGTATTCTTGAGAGGGAGGCCCTTGCCATAACATGGGCAGTCAGATACTTTTTAAAAAATTTTTTATTCTTTTTATTAACAAACCAAACAGTGAAAAAAAAAGGCATCCGGTGACATTTACCATTTTCAAAGTATCGTATATACTGTTCCGTTGTACAAGTTATAGACACAGGATAACATTTTTGGGGATCATGGGGACTCATGCGCCGCTGCATCGCCACTGACAACTGGCGGAACACATAGATACCCCTGATAACTGTTCCATGCACCCCAAACCTTCTGCCATTTAGCGGGACATTCCCTGGAGATATAAACCGTCCTCTCCCTAAACATGACCCAATCCAGGTCTTCAATTCACTTCCCCACCCGGGGCGGCTGACCAGCTCCCCACAGCTGGGCAATGTTGCGCTTTGCGATCATAAATGCTAGCGTCGCCCATTTTTTCCCACATGCACTCAGATTCGTGGGCTCCCATACATTCAGGATACATCTCCGTGCCTCAAGCGGCAAATCCACCCCATACCACTCGCATCTTCTCGTGGATTTTGGCCCAGTAATCTTGTATTGCTGCACATGTGTGCATGAGGGTTCCAATCTAACCACAACCCCTCCGACACTCCCCGTTCTCCGCCCGACCCATGTGTGCCAACTGGGGCCCAGTGATGTATGACCTATGGAGTATCTTTAATTGCACCAGCCTGAGCCTCATTTGAATAGCCACCACCTTCGGAGAGGAGGCGGCCTCTCTCCATTCCTCGTCATCTAGTTCCAAGCCGTCCCTTCCCCATTGTGCCCTAAGGGTTGCCAGTGGGCCTCCCATATTATTGATTCGTTTTTTATATATTAATGATATGATCTTTTCAGGGAAATGACCATCCAGCACTCGGTCTTCCAGGGAGGAGGCGTCCGGTAACACATTGCCCCTGGGGATGTGTGTGAGCAGAGCATGTCGAACCTGGAGGTAACGATAACGCTCACTCTCTTGTAGCTGATACTTTTCTTGGAGAGCATCGAATGTGAGCATAGTGTCCTTCCCCAGACATCCCTGATCTGCGAGATCCCAATAAGATCCCATTTGTCGAAACCCTTAGATTTCCACAAGCTGCCCAACTTCTCTGAGTGCCACAGTGGAGTCACCAGGATGAACTTGCCATCCCACTTGAGAAATCGATTGGCCGCATGCCACACCTGAACCGCATGGGCCAAGGGGCCCGCAAGAGGAAAGCGTCGGGTCCTGGAATAGAGCGCCCTTGTGAAGTCGCCCCCTGGTACCTGCCCATGGTCCATAGCATATCCGGGGTCTTCAGGAGACCCGTAGATAGCGTGGTTTACTGCCACTAATTGGGATGCCCAGTAGTATTTCCGCAGGTCCGGCAGCCCTATTCCCCCGTCATACCAAGGGAGCGTGAGTTTAGAGAAGGCGATGCAGGACTTGCCCTCCCAGAGAAGCTGTCGTTGGAGGGCCTCAATTTCTTTAAAGTAGGACGAAGGCACCGGGTCCATTGCATTCTGGAGCGCATACAAGAATCGCGGAAGGGCCATCATCTTAAAGAGCACCACCCTACCTAAAAGGGAGAGCGGTAATGCCTTCTATCTGGCCACGTCATTCCTAAACTGGGACAGCGGGGAACCCAGGTCGTTCGAGTATCTCAGCTTTGGGTCTAAAGTGATATAAATGCCAAGATAACAAAACCCCACCGGCTCAATCTGCAACGGGCAGGAGCTTGGAACCGCTGGTGGGTCACCACTAAGAACAAAAAGTACAGATTTCGACCAGTTGATAGTGAAGCCAGAATACCTCCCGAATACTGTGAGCACGTCGAGGAAACAAGACAAGGATTCTCTAGGGGAGGTAAGGTAGAGCAGGATATCATCAGCGTAAAGCAAGATCTTATCCTCCCACTCTGGGGTCCAACGCAGCACCCTGATTGAGGAGTCCCACCGGACCCATGCCGCTAAGGGCTCGAGAGCAAGAGCGAACAAGAGAGGGGACAGGGGACACCCCTGTCTAGTGCCTCTGCCCAGATTGAAGTCAGCTGATCTGTGATTATTCACCGCTACTCTGGCCAGAGGATCGGCGTACAGGAGACGGACTCAGTTGATGAACTCGGGGCCGATGCCCATCTTACTAAGAACCGCAAACCGAAAGGGTCATTCAATCCTGTCAAAGGCCATTGTAGCATCCAATGACACCAGGACTGCCAGTTCGTGTATCTTCGGGGCACCTCCCATTATACCATGCAGCCTTCGCAGGTTAAGGGCCGTGTTACGGCGTGGCATAAATCACGATTGGTCCGGGTGAACCAGGGAAGTGATAACTTTAGTCAGTCTCGTAGCCAGGAGCTTTGCCAGCACTTTAGGTTCGGCGTTTAATAACGAAATGGGCCTGGATAAGGAGCAGAGCCTCTTGGGCTTTCCGACTTTGTAGATAACAACTATATTAGCTACTCGCTGATCATATGGGAGCCGACCGTTTCTTTACTCTCAACGAACATGGCTCGGAGGAACAGAGCAAGTTTATTCGCACTCAGTTTGTATAATTCTATGGGGATTCGGTTTGGGCCCGAAGCCTTCCCGGATTGCACACCTCTGATGGCCTGTGCCACTTCGTCGTTGGTGAGAGGGGAATCCAGGTAATTCCGTTAATCCTCTGATAGGGTGGGCATAGGAAGATCATGTATCATTTCAGCATTCTCCTCCTCCGTGTAGGCCCCTGATGAAGTATAGACCGAGTTATAATAGTCAGAAAACTCATTAGCAATCATTTTTGGGTCAGTGGTCGTGGCAGGAGCGCCGTTCTGCAGCTCAGGCATCAGCCTGGATGCCCATTCTTTCCTCTCCAACCATGGTATCAATTTGCCTGCCTTATCACCGTGCTCATATATCCAACTTTGAGTATCTGCGTGCTGTGCAATGGCCTTATTCCTAGCTAGGTTTCTGTACGCATCTTGAAGGAGTTTCAGCCGGTGCGCACCCTCAGGGGTAGCAGCACTGGAGACCTCACTCTCCATTTTAGTCACCTCCGCCTCTGCCCGATTCACTTCAACCCGTCTCTTCCTCTGGATCCCAGATATTAGTGTTAAATCCTCCCCTCGGATAACGGTCTTAAACGCCTCCCACAAGGTCTGGGCTGAATCAACAGATCTGGCATTTTCCTGAAAATACCGTTCAGTACAAGAAACACTTTCCTTCTTAGTGGCCGGGTCCCTGAAGTGCCAAGCGTTGATAGGAGCTATCCTACACACATCCGTGTGGCCATCCTCCAACCAGAGCCAGATTGGCGAGTGGTCGGAGATTCAGCGTCCCAAATGACGCACCTCCCGGACCGCCGCTGCCTGGGCCGCCGGGATTAGTACATAATCTATTCTAGAGAAGGCATGGTGGGCTGCCGACGCGTGCGTGTGTCGCACTCCATTCGGGTTTTTCAAACGCCAGCCATCAGTAAGCCCAGTTGTGTCCAGAAATTTTGAAAGCCATTTTTGGGACAGCCTTAAGGCTCGGGCAGGGTGCCTATCCATCTCACCATCAATCACCGCTTTAAAGTCCCCACCCAACACCAGTATGCTCAAGGGAAGCGTCAGGAAATTTGCACCCAGGTCCCGGAACGTGTCAGCTTGTGGAACATATATGGACATAAAAGTAATAGTTCTCCCCTCCCACTGTCGGAATATGCAAATGTTTCTCCCACAATGATCAGCCCACGTAGCGTGGACAGTCAGTGGGAAGGAGTTTTTAACTAAAATGCCCATCCCTCTGAAGTCCGTGGTAAAACCGGTGTGTGCCATCAGTTTGTAGCCCCCCTTGTGCAACGATTACCAACCAAATGAGTCTCCTGCAATAGAACCACATTCGGGGAATGCCTCCTAATCAACTTATTCAGCATTCCCCTCTTGATTTTGTTCCCTAGGCCAATGACATTCCAACTGAGCACATTTACCCCCAATCCCCGTTTAACCGCAGCCATTGTAGTAGAACGGAATAATTTTGACCATAGCCATGTCACCGAATGCAAGAAAAAAATTAAAAAGATTTGCTAATACGACTGCAAACAATTCCATCACTGTGTCAATTAACCCCTTCACATTCAGCCCACCTCCCCCCTCCCTGCAATTCTGCATTAGGCTGTCACCCATCCCCAACTAGCAGTGTGCCCGTCGCCCAAACACTAACCTACAATTAACTAAAGGTAGAAGTTGGAAGAGAACCAAAAGAGCCCCCCGCCCTCTCTCCCCAGCCTCTAAAGACAATCATTCAACTCCCCATCATTCCACACTGAGTCCAAGTAAACAAATCAACTCAAGAAAAGTATCAGTGGCACCACCCCATCCCCCTGGATAATATACTACACGTTAACACCCCAAGTCTATCTATTTGCGTTCCCGTAGCTGGTGATCTCCTCCACGATCTTGATCCTCCGATTCGCTCGGGTGAATACTGTCCAACCAGTCCGATGCCACCTCCGGGTTATCATAGAACCAGACCTTTCCGTTGAGTTCCACCCGCAAGCGGACCGGGAACATCATAGCATATTTCAATCCCTTGTCCCTGAGCTTCTTCTTCACCGGCAGGAAGTTCTGTCGTTGTTTCTGCACCATTTGGGTAAAGTCCAGAAAAAGGGAGATCGTTGCGTTTTCATAACGGAGGGGAGGTCCAGTTTGAGCCGCTTGTAGAATCGCGTCTCTGTCTCGGAAGTTCAGGACCCTCGCAATCATCAGGCGGGGGGGGGGCGGCACTCTGTGTGCGCGTTCAACTGTGAAGAAATTACTCAGTCCCTTGGGCTTAAGGTGATTGAGGACAAGATCTTCAGCGAACAGATCAGGAGCCACGCCCTCCGATCTCTCGGGCACGCCAAGAAGGCGAATGTTGTTACGCCTGGCCATCCCCTCAAATTCATCGAGCTTACGATCCATCAGGGTTCTCGAGGTCTTCAGTTCTTTCACTTCCTGTTGCAATGACGATACATCATCAATCAGACTAGTAGTCTAGAGCTCGAGCGATTTGTCTTTCTCACTTGCCTTTGACAAGTCCGCCCATATCAGATTCACCTCAATTGTAACCGCGTCCAGCTCGTCGTCTAGGGCCTCCATTTTTTGCCCCAGGGACACCTGAACCCCATTTATGGCAGCCATGACATCCGTCAGTGTGGGTTCGGTGGGAGGGCATGCAGCATTGCCTACCGCTTGCTGAGTCTTCTTTATTTCCGTAGGGGACCCCCTTGGCATGGTATAGCGGTCAAGTTTATTGGTTTGGATGGTCCTGGATCCCTTGGAGGACCTAGAGGAGGATTTGTCAGTCTCCAGCTTAGTAGCCATCCTTTCACCGGTTCCGCGTCCCCTGCACTCGTTAGCGAGCGGAGAAATCACTGGGGGGGGTCACTGGGATCAGAGTATCACCCGCGTCTCCAATTGGCGGCTCAGCCCATCGTACAACGATTCCAGGCAGGCGGATCCACCACAGCGAGACAGTGCGTCACCCGCATGGAGACCCCTGGCACCACCGCCTCCCACAATCAGCAATGTCATTCAGCCGTGCACCACCTAGCCGTCAATGCCCACCACACTGCCAAGTTTATGGGCACCACCCTCGACCAAGCTGCTCAAGTTACAGCACACAGGCACCACGGGTCTGCGCGCATAACTCCAGAATAGGCGGCATACCCGGCAGCCGTAACCACTGTTCTTCCTATATGCTTCGTGGGTCCCCTGTACCTGTCGTTGGCAACCTCACCAACTGTCCCCGTGCATCATGGAGGGCCCAACAGGAGCCAATGCAAAATCGGGCAGCCAGGCCGGGGCCCCCGGGCATCACAATCCAGCCCGTGAATGGCCAAGGGGGCATACCAGCCAGATCCTGCCCACCTGATCCTCTGCGTATGCCCACACGGATGTTAGGCAGTGTAGCGGGCTCCCTGCATCCTGTGTCTCATGGGGCAGGACATCCCCAACTTCCCCTGCTGGGTCTGACCCTGCCTCATTTCCTCCGCTGGAGCAGCTGCACCAATCTTGGAGGGCGCAGGGAATCACGCCGAGGCCCCGCAGCGAGCGTTTGGCCACCTCTGCAGCGTCAGGGATTTAGCACTGGGTCACCTCTCACTGGCCGACGAGGGCCGCCGTCTTCTGGGACCTCTGTCCGTGGCATATGCTCACTCGAGTTAGGAGCTGAGACGCAGTGTTTGGCAGCCTGCGGATTATCACTGTAGCCCCCAGAAGCAGTGCTTCTAAGCACCTCCGTGCAGTTAGGTTGAGCGATGTCTCGTGCACCGGGCCATTCAGACCCCCGACACTCCCAGCAGTGGGGCTCCATCGCGACTCCGACACTGTCCAGCCGCCTCAAAGTGTGTCACCGCGCGTTTCAGCCAATAATCCTCTCCTCGCACCACACGGGACCAATTCAGGGAAATGCGCCGCACCAGTGCTTCACAAAGGCTGCCACGCTGTCCCCCATCACAGCCAAGTCCACCACAGCGCTGTACACTGATCGGGGGCATCTTGTGGGGCCGGACCGGCAACTTCCGGTTTACGGCCCGATGTTTTTAAACTCTGAGGCGGCCTTATCAATCACTCGAGCTCCCTGCTTTGGTCTCCTGTAGGCCGCAGGACGCGACACGGCGTATCTACACTCTCCGGCACCGTCGGCAGCCCGGGAGAACATCGGGAGTCGTCGCTTCCCCAGATCTGTACAGGGAGTGGGTTTAGGGGAGAGGATCAATGCAGGATGTATAGGCTGGGATCGGAGATCGGCAGAGCCGAGCTTTCACGCGGCCATCTTGGTCACGCGCGTGGCTCCTCCTTCAGTAAGACACTTAAAGTTCTACCTGTGGTGTGTTAATTTTTTTGGAAGGGCTGATCATCGTCCCCTGGTGCTAGTGTTTTCTTGTAATGAAGTGAAAGGTTGACAACTAGATTAAAATGGTGGAGCGAAGGTCTGGAAGAGTTCGATTTTCAGGTGCAATATCTTCCTGGTGTAGTAAATAAGGCTGCAGACTATTTGTCTGAAGGAAATGGTCCAAATAGGGTCACCCGGGTCATTCACGACCACCTCTCAGCCTTCCATTCTAAATGAAGAGTTGGTCGGACCGTAGAAAATACAAACCAATACTTGTTTATTTAGATACGCTCAGAGTGGAGCCCAATCTGCCCAGTCGCTTAGGAGTGCTGCAGAGGGACTGACATCAGCAAGCATAACAATACTTTATGTACATTTCAAAATCAATGAAAGCACGCCCACCATGAAATTTTCCCAAGCAGATGCAGCTGAACAGTAAATTACAGAGGAGTAAGTTTCAATTCTGAGGCTGGGCACACGCCATCTGCTACTCAAGGTCATTCTTCCTGTGCCCACCGCTAGACAAGTGGGAGACGGACTACATCTATCAAGAAAGGCATGCGCTAATAAGAAAAATGTATTCATTAGTGTAGCAGAACTCAGCTCCGAAGAAACATAACCTAGAGAAGGCCATTGCTCGGAAACAACATAGGATTAGTTTTGATCATGATTTAAAATGGCAGCCATACATAAAATGGTGCAGCGGATGCTAACTTTACGTAACCAATACTGAAGCATATTTTCTATTCTAACAGGCCCTCCTGTTAGCATGAGCTAAACATTTTCTAGTAATAGCAATGAAAGCATATAAGGCAACAGAAAATCATATGTAAACTTTTTAGGAGCACTCCATGTCTTCAGCTCCAGGAAGGGAAACAGTAAGGAGGGATGAAGTCTCGAAAATGCCCTTGTCTATGTTCAAAAGAACATTCACCTCTTTTTGTGTCATGATTGTTGCATTGGTATGTATCATGAATCAATATCTTCTTCGGGGCGAGAAGGGTAGTGCAATAAGAGCAGCAGAAGGGGAGTTAGGGGACTAGAACACAGGAAGAAACCAAAATCACAATGAAATAAATCAGCTTCTCAAGAATCCAACCCCAACTACCAAAAAGTGACCAACTCCAATTCCCACTCTCCATTCCTTCAACATTTTCCAAGATGTCTAAAATGTGTTGGGTAATATTCTTTTCCATATTAGTGATCCCGACTACACACTGGTCGCCTACTACTGTGCACACACCACCACTCTTAGCTAGGATAAAATCAACAGCATATCTAGTCTGCTCAGAATATGTCCGCATACTTTCCAGTTGGGTGGTGATGTCATGCAAGGCAGCCACTGTAGAGTTAGGCAGTATCTGCAGCTTGCATCCAAAATGTTTTCTAGCTCTTTCGCCTCTGGCCATAGTTATACCACAAAATGTAATAATGGAGGAGAGAATGTATCCAAAGGTAATACCATTACTATAATTATTGACTTCCAAATCTGTCACCCGTCACAAAACTCTGTGGTCAATGTTCTTTTTACCCATCTTACACTTGGCTTACTATGCTTCCATGGCACACCTAGAGGGAGCACCATTCCTAAAGCAACATCACCTGTGCTATTATGAACATTTGAGTTACTGCCATTGGACAAAAAATAGAATCCTGGGTGTGCTTAAAGTGGGTCTTGATAATCTACAGGAGCATATCTGGTATTCATCCCAAAGGTACTCAGATCCTTCTTTTTCACTATAGATATTGTATGTTTGAACAGTATTACTCCAGAACAATTGACTTACAGAAATGTATCAGTACTATTAATTATCGGGCAACATGTGGGGTAATAACCAACCTTTCGGGTAACCGTTAAATCTTGGTAATGCCAGCCCACTAAGGTGATGTTGTGCTCTCTCATGTACAAGTTATCACAATACGTATAACTATCACATCCCGGATATCCCTTTCCACATGGCTTCCTGTAATATAAACAAGGGCCAGGATAGACCATACCACACTCACCCCTTACTTCTATGAAGTGGGCTGGGTGAATATATGTGTAATTAACAAGGGATAATGGGTAAGCAGTCCATAAACTTGTAACAGATTCAGTGGGATAGCAGGGTACACCTTCTCCCAAAAATCGGTTGTGTGTCTAAAAATACATTACTCTGCGCTGTACTTTTCGCACAGACCTGTGAAGCAACCTTATTCTTAGTACATGACGGTGTATCCTGATCACATTCCAAGACCCAGGACACCCTACCCAGAATTAATAGCAGCTAAATCCCAAAGAAATGCATAATATTTCTTTCTTGATAGACCAAAATATGCGTGTAGGAGCAGGGGGAATCACTGGCTGTTCTTTGTCAGCAACCATTCTGCCAAAGGGGTGCATAGCAACAGTGAGACCAAGGGTAGAAAAATGCCAGCAAGGGGATTATACAAGTTCCCAATGTCCGTCAGAGCCTCACTGGTTCAGGCTCCTATTATCCATCAAAAACGTTGGTGCTCTCGAGCACTCGCAGTGGAGCTTGCTCTGTCCTAAGCTCGGGTTCCCACGTTGATCAGGAATATGTACCCACAAGGAAATACTGTTAAGCTATCCTGTCCAATGTTTGAACAGTGCACAAACCTCACATTACCCTAAACTAACTCCGTTGGTACTTTCGCAAAGTACACCCTATATTACACAGTCCATCTCTAACTAATCTGACTTCTCCTTTGGTGCACTGTCTTTCGGCGAGGGCAAAAATTGTTCCTAGTAGCTCCAGGCACAGAAGGGTCAGCAAAAAGGAGCTCCTGAACAACTCTGATTTCAGGAGGAACAGCTGTATTCAACACATTATCATTTTCCTCATCCGTTTTGGTCCACGTTAACCTTACGTCACTGAATGGGACAAACCGAGGCACCGTCTCACACTCACAGTCCCCTACTCCATCTTTCATCCACTGATCATAGGACAGAGGCAGATGGACCCTGCGACAATGTGTCGCATGGATCCAGTTCTTACGGCCGGAAACTTTGACTGCAGTACGTGTTGATAAGAGGAACTGTTCAGGTCCATTCCACCGCCGCTCCAAAATCTTCTTTCGCTGGAAGTTTCGTATGAAAATGTAATCTCCAGGCTGAATATCATGTCAGGGCACCTCTGATGTAGCTGGTAGGGATTCCTGGACCTGCTGGTGAATAAATGCACATTTTCAGTTAACTGGCAGAGATAATCTATCAGCAAGGGCCACTGTAACCCTGTGGTCTCCTGAATTTTTGCCAATTTCAGTTTGAGAGTACCATTGTACTTTTCAACCAAACTTGCTGACTGTGAATGATTGGCAGCATGAAACATCTGCTTAATACAAAACCTATCACAAATTATTTGAGTCATCATGTCATTGAAATGACTTCCGTTATCACTACAGATCAAATGGGACAAGCCGAAATGAGGAAAGAACTCTTTCAGGAGTACCTTTGCAGTCGTAATGGCTGTATTATCTTTGGTAGGGTAAACCTCAACCCATTTACTGAAAGCACAAACAACCACCAAAACATACTTTAAATTATTACACCTATGCAGCTCAATATAGTTCATCTGGAGAACCTCAAAAGGAAAAGTAGGTGGTGCAAAATTACCAGGTGGTATAGGGGTACCTCTACCAGGATTGTGGATCATGCACAACATACAATAGTTCACTAAATGTGCAGCCATTTTCTAAATGTTATCATTCCGCCATACAGGGTCTAATAACTTGCAAATACCTTTAGCACTAATATGGTCTGGGCCATGGGCCATTGTAACTACAAGAACATATGTATCTGGCAACATCCATCTCTGTTTTCCTGACTTATCAATCCAACATCCCTCATCGTTCAATTGGGCGGTACTTTCCTGCCACACTGCTAACTCTTCTAGGGTGGCTTCACTTTGTATCTCTTTTACATTCTCAAGGGTGTCTTCAAACATGGTAACGTCAGGCACCCACCTGGTGGGCCTGCTACAAACATTCTTTTCATTTTAGTCTGGGCTATTTACCTAGCTATCTGATCTACAAATGCATTACCCCTTCCCACATTATCAGTAACCTTCCGGTGGGCACTACACTTTACTATAGCCAATTTCTAAGGGAGTGTCAAAGCGGATAAATGCCTCAATATAAGATGCCCATGCTGGATCTTTGTGCCATGTGAAGTAAGAAACCCTCTGCCCAGAATAGCCCATCGTTATGTGCGACTCTGAAGGCATTCTGGCTGTCAGTATAAATATTGACAACCAGTCCCTCACTCAGTTCCATGACTGTGAGATTGCTATCAAGTAAGAGTCCAGCTGATTGTCTTACCGAGACAGCCACAGCCGTGACTGCTCTTAGACAGCTCGGTAGGGCTCTTGTGACACGGTCAGGACCAGCAGAGAAATAAGCACACGGACGTTGCTTTTCTCAAAATTTTTGTGTTAAAACAGGAAGCGCGCAACCGGCCATCTCATGGACGAACAATTTAGTATAGTCAGGTGTGCCAAGTACTGGAGCTGAAAAAAGTGCAGTTTTCAATTGCTTAAAAGACTGCTAACATTCAGGTGTTCAAGACAGGGGTCATGCATGTCTTTAGTGGTTAGTGCAAGCAAGGGTTTGATTAGTAAGGAGTAGTTAGGTATCAACTGCCGACAATAGGAAGTGATACTTATATAAGCGCGCACAACTTTCTGAGTCTATGGGATGGGCATTTGAACAATGATACTGAGACGCTCTGGGGTCAATCTCCTACCCTCATTCGACAGTAGGGGACATAAATCGGTTACCTCCTGTTGACAATACTGGAATTTAGAAAGAGAAACTTTATGTCCATGTTGGGCCAAATGCAACAACAGTTGAACAGTGCTATCTCTTCAACCCTGCTCAGTAACAGAGGCAATAAGAAGGTCATCAACATACTACACAAATACTTTACCTGCAGGAAGCAAAATAGAATCCAATTAAAGCCTGACTGTAAATACTAGGACTTTCAGTATACTCCTAAAGGTGCTCGACAGAACCTAAAGCTCCTGCCAGCTAGTGCAAACCCAAACAGATACCTGCTATTCAGATGAATAGGAATACTGACGAATGCATTTTTCAAATCAATAACGGAGAAGAATTTAGCAGTGGATGAAATCATAGTCAAAAGAGTAGTAATGTCAGGGACCACTGGAAACTGGGGATCCACTATTTTATTTACTTTGAGCAAATCAATCAAAAATGCTAAACATCTGCATGATCATCAGAGGAACCCAAAGTTGTCCATTTAAGAATGGGAAGAATAGGGCTATTACAAATATTGGCAGATGTATCCTCAACCACTCCCTTCTTAATCAAATCCTGAGTAATTTTCAACAAGGCTCACTCCCCTGCCTGTGGTATTTTGTACTGAGGGATATGGGGCAAAATAGCACCATCTTTAACCTGTATTAAAACTAGTGGTATCTAGGGGGCGGGGTCTAACCAGCGATGTGGTAAGACGTGTCTCGGAGGAGCTCCCGGCGCCTGCCACCTACACAAGCTATTATAGCGGAGCCGGGGGGTCTCACCTGCCCTCCGGGGGGTGGACGCTGACCACCATCACCTGGGCTACCTGCGGTGAAGTGGACTCGAGATCTGTGGCGGCGACACGGGCGGACGGCCGGGGATGAACAGAGGCTCCGAGTCAGGAGCCGCCATCTTGCGACTCCCGCGCTGAGGTTCGCCCTACCATCCAGCGGCTTGCTGGCCTTGAAAGAGTTGCTGGCCTCCTGAGGCAGAATGCGATGAACCAGCTGCTGCAGTGGGGACTGCTCTGCTTGAGAAGGCGCTTTTTGGGGACGAGTGGCTGGGCCTTAGGAGTGAACGGAGAGGCGGTGAGTCTGGGTTGGCCCTGAGCAGCTGTCGGCGGGACCCTGGTGATTGGATCTCTTGCGGTGGGGCGGACCCAGACCCGGGAGGCTGCAGTATTCCGAGGCAGCGCAGGCAGCTCCCTGAGGTGAGCGTTGGTCCTGGGCGCGCACTCTCCCGACATATTGGCTCCTTGTGCTGGGCAGCCGGGTGGCACAGGCCCCTGGGGGTTCCTGCCCCCTTGCTGACTGTATCCGGCCTGGGGCCCCCATCCTCTTGTGTGTTGCGGCCTGGGGACTAGAAGCAGCCATCTGCAAAGTGTAATCGGCCAGATCGCTCCGGGGAAGTGGAGAGAGAGCTGCGCAACTGAGCCGCCATTTTGTGTCTGCGCTTAGGGGCGGCCTGTAGATACTGCCTAAGCGCCAACAGCGCCCTACCTCTGCGTCCCTGCCTGGAGGGTAGGGGGACTTGGCCTTTGGGTCCTGCTGCACGGGGTGTGTTGTCGCCACCGGGGAGGTGCGGGTCTGAACAGTCACCCTCCCCGCCTCGGAGCTTGTCCTCTCCGGTGTGGCCCTCGGATAACGCCCTTTTGGCTGTGGTTTGGGACTTGCCATGGTCTCCTCAGCTGGCGCGACCCCCATCCTTGAGTGCTGAGTCCCCCTGACCCATAGTGTGCTGCTGCTGCGAAGGACGTCTGAGGAGGGCCCCTGAGAGGCCGCTGCTGCTCACCAGAGCGGGGGTGCGCTGGGCGGTGGCACCATTGAATACCACTTCGGGACCTGGAGCTATTGACAAATTCGCCTGCACGCACTTCGCCCTCGCTGCTCAGGTGGTGAGTGCAGCTTAGGGGAGATGTGGGGATTGGCTGCTGGGGACATCTGCGAGGGGGGAAGTGGTGGGGTGGGTGCACTCCCCTTATTAAATTGGTAACATTGTGGGGCCCTGCGCTGCTGCGGCTGCTCACTCTGCGCCCTGTGTCTGGTGTATCCTGAGGGTCGGGGCCTGCAGTCTGACTTGGGGTCGCTGTGTGGGGTCATGCAGGGTCAGCTCTGGTGCGGGGTGGATGGGTGCACTGCCTAGGCCCCCCTGACCCACTGAGGCCCTTACCTGTCTCTCCCCAGGGGATTGGGAGTGCTCTTTGCACATTTCTCTGCAGTCTCGATGCTACTCTGTCAGACTCCTGGAGCTAGTACCCCTGACTGGTGAACCCCTCCCCTTGCTCAGGCCCCGTACGTGGAGGGTCGGGTCTGACTGGACCTCTCTATGCTATTGAGCTGAAGAGCAGACGAGGAGGAAATTGAGGATCTCCACTTTGTATCTCGTCCTGGGATCGAGGCCTTGGACTCCCACAACTTAAACAGTCGCTGTGTTGGAGAGCGGGAAGAGGGACCCCTAAATATCCTACATTGGGTGTGCGGTGGCTGCATTGTGTGACTCCCTGCAGGATACTGCGAAGCTCCAGAGGGGGCAAGGCTGACCCAGCTACTGTCCCTAGGAGAGCGGTACATGACAAACCGGACCTCAGCTACAAGGGGCACAGAATTCAGATATTCCACGACCTGGCTCCCAACACTCTGAAGAGACGGCGAGTCTTTAGGCCTGTGACTGAGGTGTTATGAACCCTGGGCATCTCCTGCCAATGGGGCCACCCGTTTGCTCACATCTTCCAGTGGGAAACCAAGCGGAAATTGGTACAAACTTACACGGAAGCGGTGCTGCTCCTTCATTTACCGACGTCGCCGCCGGCGAGCCCGGCCTGCCCACGAAGAAAAGAGAGGGTACCAGCCAAGCCTTCCTGGACCACTGTGCAGCGCCATAGTCACACACCTCCTCTGGATGGACAGTTAGCCTCCCAGGCCAAACAGGACATTATTTTTTTGAAAATCTTTTTATTAGCAGAGTAGATGTGACGTTACACCGTATTGTAGCATAATCATAAAACAAGTATTTCTGTGCGTACACATATTCATATCAAATATCACTATAGCATTTAACATTTTCTAGTTGTTGTCATACATCCCAGTCATATACATTCTTAACTCCCCCCTCCCCTGCCCTCCCTCTCCCAGCACTCAGCCAATTACTTTCGATGTACATGCTACATGGCTACAACTAGCACATTGTTATCACATGGTTCAATTCACCACGTACCCCACAGGGACAATGTATTGTACAATTATTCTTTCAGGTTCTACCTGTGCACCTAGAACCGTTTGTCCTGCTGATGCGTGTGCCGCTATAATCAACCCAGGGGGTCGTATTAGCTCCCTTCCTGTCTCTCTAAATTTAATCACATTTCAGTTCTGAGTCCGACTCAGGGTACCCACCAGCCTCAAAAGCCCCTAGTGTAGTATTCCATTCGAGGGAGGATAGGTTCTTCCTGATGCCCTTACGCTCCTCCCACTGTAGTGCCTCACACTCTGCTCTCCCCCATCGTATCACCTCTGCCCTCCATACTTCCGGGTTTGGCGGTCTGGCCGACTTCCAATGCGTTGTTATTGTGCGTTTCGCTAGTAGTAGGGCTAGATCTGTGAATCGGGTGGAGACACTTTTTTTACCCTCTGTAGGTCCAAGCCCTAATACAGAATAAGCCAAAGTGGCATATGGTTTGGAGGGTGCCAGTTTAATTAGGGTGTCATGTACCGTGTACCAGTAAATCCCAGTTTCTGGCAATCCCATAACATGTGCATCAGACTCGCATTCGCCGCGCTGCAGCGAGGGCAACTATCAGGTGCGTTGGGGAACATTGTGTGTAAGCGGTGCAGCCTTAGGTACGCTCTGTGTAAAACCATTAGTTGTATGTACTTAAATTTAGGGTTCCTTGACATTTTTTGGGGAATTTGAGGATACGTTCCCACTCTTTATCTCTGAACGGCCTCCCCATATCTTCCTCCCATTTACTTCTAAGAGGCTGCAGTGAGACCGCCCTTCCAGTTCTTATTCCATTTGTGATCCATTTCGTCAAATGACTGCCGGTTCCCATGAGGTATTGCATTGTCAGTAGCGGGTTTGTGGGGGGTTCCTCGCCGTTTGGCACTCATGTTCTGGCTATGTACCCACGCACCCGGGCATGTAATAGGAATGTTCCCCCTGGGGCATGATGAGTCTCCCGAAAGTCCTCAAACGACATAATTTTGCCATCTGTAAATAGGTCCCCCATCTGTGTAACCCCCACTTCCTGCCATGCACTGAGTGTGTGGTTCGAGAGCAATTCCGTTCCCAGCGGGACTCCCAGAAGTGGTATTGTGGGGGCATATGAGGACGCAGGGGACGTGTATTTCACCGCCTTCCTCCAATATGTGATCGCTAGTCGAAGTAGGAGGGGGCGTGTGTCCGGGGATCTTTGCCCCCGGTAGTAACACGGTGTGAATGGATCCTCTTGACCAGTCCGTCTCTGACATGCCAATTTCGTGTAGGTTGCGGCCTGCCAGCCAGTAGGCCAGCCATTGCAACTGGCAGGCATAGTTGTATGCCCGAAAGTCTGGTACGCCCATTCCGCCTGTCGTTGTGGTAAGTTGCAGTTTGGACAGACTAATGCGTCTCCGTCCCGACCCCCTTATCAGTTCCGTCAGTATTGTATTCAATTTCTGAAACGTAACAGGTGGGATCACAAACGGTAGTCCCGTGAAATAGTAAATTAGTCGTGGTAGAACTACCATCTTAGATATGGCTATTCTGCCTGCCACTGACAATGGTAGGGCAATCCAGAATTTAACCTGAGATTTTAGCGCTGCAGTTGCCCGGCCCAGGTTGCCTTCAATCATATCCCCAGCTCCCCTATACACTTGTATCCCGAGGTATCGGAAGGTTGACTCCGCTACCTGGAAGGTGTGTGGTGTAAATGACAGTGGTGTATTTGTGCCTGTGTCGCTGAAGTGGAAGCCATAGGATTTGTGTTCACTAATAGTGAGGCCAGACAGTGCGCAGAAGTCCTCCAAAATACTAGGGATAGGGTCCAAGTCACCCCTCAAATTTCGTAGGTATAGAATAATATCATCTGCATAGGCTGAGACCACATGCACCGTTCCGGCTCTCTGTATGCCCCAGTGGTGCGCCAATGTGCGGAGTTTACAAAGCAACGGCTCAAGTGCCAAGATAAATAGGAGCGGGGAAAGTGGGCATCCCTGTCTGGTGCCTTTCTCTATGGCTAGCTGTTCCGAGATGCACTTGTTTGTGCACACCCGAGCCGTTGGATGGTTGTATAACAATTTGACCCAGGCCACATATTCAGGCGGTATTCCGAAATTAGCGAGTGTTGCAAACATGAAGTCCCACCTGAGGGAATCAAATGCAAACAGGACATTATTGCCCACATTAGATCTCGAGAAGGGGACCTGGAAGAGCTCGTCTCCCACCCCTGGACGCCATGACCTGAGGGGTGGCCGCACATTAACTAGCAGGTTGGAGGCCCACCGCACATACACACTCATCCCTGGTGTGGGGTCCTCAGCGAAGTACTTCACATTGCACCCCGGTTCCTGGTTGGGGGCGTGGGGGGTGGCGGGAGCTCCCAGATGTTAGACCTTTAAGACTACCGCAGACCTATCCCGGGCTGTCCCTGAGGGAGTGACATCCCAGAGAGTATCCAAACCCTTGGGTGTAGGATGCCCTGTACTTGGGACAGTGTAATATGGCCCTGTTGGCCTACATTGTTGTTCGATGATGTGTGGCCTGTTTGGTCGCTTTTCGTCTTCCCGATCTCTTCTTCCTTTCCTTGTTTCTTTCTGGCCTATTGCTCTCTCTCCTTTCTTCCTTCTAAGAGCACTTGGCAGGGGGGGTTCGTACTGTGGCGTGACATGGGGACTATACTGGCGGGCACTTCTTACGTGCGGTAGGTGGGGCGTGGGTGGCCCCTGATTAGACCCTATCATGATGGCGAGCTTGGCTAGCCCTTTGAAGATCTTAACACTCAATGTCAAGGGCCTTAATTCCCCTATTAATCGGAGGCAAGTGTGGCATTATCTCCTTCAGCAACGCCCCAACATCATATTCTTACAGGAGACGCACCTATTGCAGGTGGTCACTAAGCGCATGGCACAACCTAAGTACCCTCTTCAGTTTTGGGCTGCATCAGATACCAAGACAGCGGGGGTGCAATATTGTGCAGAGCTGGAATCAGGCGGGGGAGCAAGCCCTTTCGGAGTGGGGATGGACGCTTCCTTAGAGTGAGTGTGGAGATTGGACGGCGCCGCAACACCCTGTGTAATATATATGCCCCTAACCAATCGCAGGACCGTTCCCTCCGAGATCTCCTACGGGAGCAGGTGCCACAAGGAGACCCCTCGTTAATCCTGGGAGGGGACTTCAACTTAGTCTGGAGCCCAAAGGTGGACGGCAGCGAGGACTCCTTTAGTGGAGCAGGGGCCATGTCCTCAAAATTGCGCAAGCAGATAGAGGACTTAGGGCTGCTGGATGCATGACGCTACCACTCCCCAGACCGGAGGGAATACTCGTTCTATTCTCATGCGCACAGCTCGTACTCCCGTATCGATTATCTATTTATTTCCCATACCCTCTCCTGAGCCATACTTGGGGCCACTGTGCCTGATATCTCGCTCTCAGACCACTCTCATGTCGAGCTGCTCCTGCAGGACCCGGCCGCTTGCCCTACCCGGGAAACAATGTGGAAAGCGTTTGGGATGCCATTGACTCCTACTTTGTTAGTAACAACCTGCCAGAGACACCCTTTCCAGTGGTATGGGAGGCCTTCAAGGCCACGATAAGGGGTCATATCACCACCCTCTCGATCGCACGGCCGCATGAGGCTCGCTCGCTGGAAGACAGACTGGTGGGAGATATCAAGAAAGCAGAGCTGCAGGATCAGGGCCATTACTCCCAGAAGTCGAGGAGGCGACTGGCCAAACTCAGAGGACAGCTCAGGCTCCTGCCTACTAACAGGGTGGAAAAATCCCTACTGGCGTTGAAACAGAGATATTTTGAAGGAGGGGACAAGGTGGCGAGGTTACTGGTGGGACGACTGAGGGCACGTGCGGCCAAAGGTCATATCGCCAATATCCAATTGCCGGATGGGACGAGGGCTACGGCGGAGAGGGATAAATGTGAGGCATTTAGGGCTTACTACTCAGCGTTGTATCGGGAGGAGGCGCCGCCCCCGGAGGTGGTGGAGGAGGTTCTGGGAAACTATATGGGGACGCCGCTACATCTCAAGAGGAGATAACAACTGGCATGTGGGTGCTCCCGCTGGGGAAGACCCCAGGACCGGATGGTCTCCCTCTATCTTTCTATCTTTCTATCGCATGTTCCAAGCTCATCTTCGGCCTTATCTTCTCAGGTTGAGCATTTACTTACACAGAAATCCCTGACATGCTGACGCGCTGTTAATACTTGAGCACGCTATTGTTGTTCCAACTCGCATTACCGCATTTTAAAATCGCCCTTTGTATCACTAGTACTGTTTGCTTAATGAGTACGATTTCGCACAGTATATTGTTTTAATTGTGGGCACATTAGTAAAACTGCATTTACTGTCCTAGGGCACCGCTTATCTCCCCGTTCCACCGCAGCCTGTGCTGTTTGTCGTGGAGGGAGTTGACTAGCGCGGTACAGAGGGAGTCTATCACCCTCACTTCCGGGGGCCATCTTTGAGAGGTGACGGTCTAGTGGTTGCACTAGGACCATCAGTAGCCTCCTATTTAGGGCGAGGAAAATCACCGCGCTGCAGCATTCACTTACACAGAAATCCCTGACATGCTGACACGCTGTTAATACTTGAGCACGCTATTGTTGTTCCAACTCGCATTACCGCATTTTAAAATCGCTGTTTGTGTCACTTGTACTGTTTGCTTAATGAGTACGATTTCGCACAGTATATTGTTTTAATTGTGGGCACATTAGTAAAACTGCATTTACTGTCCTATCGCACCGCTTATCTCCCTGTTCCACCGCAGCCTGTGCTGTTTGTCGTGGAAGGAGTTGACTAGAGCGGTACAGAGGGAGTCTATCACCCTCACTTCCGGGGGCCATCTTTGAGAGGTGACGGTCTAGTGGTTGCACTAGGACCATCAGTAGCCTCCTATTTAGAGCGAGGAAAATCGCTGCGCTGCAGCATTCACTTACACAGAAATCCCTGACATGCTGACACGCTGTTAATACTTGAGCACACTATTGTTGTTCCAACTCGCATTACCGCATTTTAAAATCGCCGTTTGTATCACTTGTACTGTTTGCTTAATGAGTACGATTTCGCACAGTATATTGTTTTAATTGTGGGCACATTAGTAAAACTGCATTTACTGTCCTAGGGCACTGCTTATCTCCCCGTTCCACCGCAGCCTGTGCTGTTTGTCGTGGAGGGAGTTGACTAGCGCGGTACAGAGGGAGTCTATCACCCTCACTTCCGGGGGCCATCTTTGAGAGGTGACGGTCTAGTGGTTGCACTAGGACCATCAGTAGCCTCCAATTTAAAGCTCATATGGGGTTGACGCGCAGCGGACGCGCGCAGCGGGCGCACCGATGGCCACTAGAGACAAGATACTTCCTCTGAACATTCACGACAGCCACTGTCATGATACCATAAAAGTAGGTGACTGGTGGGGACCGACTTGCTGCAGGCATTGCAGGGCGGAGTTGACCCCAGAGGAACGCATCTTAGCGCCTAGTAGGCCTACTACCTTTCGGCGAGGACTTATCAATGCCAGATCAATGTGCAAGAACGTGGCACATATTTATGACCTAATCTCTGAGAATGATTTAGACTGGCTGTTCGTCACAGAGACGTGGCTCAAAGCCTGGTGCAATCCAGATATCGTATTTGCCTTGCCACCAGGGTACCTTATCCAAAGATTAGACAGGCAGAAACAACGTGGGGGGGGACTCGCCATTATCCATCGAGACTCGGTGAAATGTACTTCTTTCGAACTTCCAGATATTTAGGGGGCTGAAAGCATGGGTTTCTGCTTGCAAATACATGATTCTACCACTTTCTCAGGGGCCTTAATCTATCGCCCACCAGGGCAACAAAAGGACTTTCTTGATAGCCTTGCGGAAGTGATTAGCAATCTTACTCTCAAATTCGCCAACTTCACATTGCTAGGCGACCTAAATCTTCACCTCGATTCGGCCACTGACTTAAATGCGGCTTGTTTTAGAGACTTAATGAACGTGTTAGGGTTGACTTTGTTGACATTGGATTCCACCCACAAGGCGGGCCATACCTTAGACTGCATCTGCACAAACTTAAATTCTCTGAAGGTGAAACCACCTTATATCCAGACCTGGTCCGATCACATGCTTATTCCTATCGATCTTTTGGTAGAAGAGAAAGCGGTAAGGAAGGGGCCAGCTAAAGCCGGTGTTCGCATAAAACATGACTGGAAAAAAATAAGTGACAACACAGACCTCCAGCGGATTGCGGTGGAAGGCAAACCCATACTGACTGGTGTCAAGGAGATAGATAATAAAAACTTCAATAACTGGATTACCGAAATTTGCGTACCAGTCAATATGACCACGTCAAGCAAAACGCACAATAAAAAAATGTCCGCGCCCTGGTTTTCACTCTCCCTAAAGGTGAAACATACTGAGGTTAGACTATTAGAGAGGTAATGGCGCCGTTTGTATGTAGCCGAAGAACTCAGTCATTATAAAAAAGCTATTAGGCAGTACCATGCATACATTTAAAATGCCAAAAAAGAATACTACTTAGAAGCAATTAATTCCTCAAACAATAAACAGAAGGAGATATTCAAAATAGTTAACAACTTCATGAATCCCAGGTTTCTCCTACAAGAGATTCCTCCATCTCTCACCCTGTGTAATTCGATTGCTAACTATTTTGAGCATAAAATATTAGGCCTTACTAGAGATTTCCCTGAACAACCGGATGCCATCTGGGAAGAGGCAAGTGAAATGGGAACTGGGATAGCGCATTTCAGAAACTTCTTGCCCATCAGTCTGGAAGAGTCCCGTCAAGCGATACTATCCAGTAAATCTGGCTCTCCCTTTGATCCCTGCCCCCCTATGTTGTTGCACGCCTTAGTAGACACGGTAAACCCGATTATTAATGACATCTTCAACTCCTCCCTGTCGTCTGCTGTGATCCCGCTGGAATGGAAACGGGCGACGGTGAAACCTCTGCAGAAAAAGCCTCTAGCAGACCCTTCAACACTCTCCAACCTGCGTCCTATCTCGCTGCTTCCGCTACTTTGTAAACTCACGGAAGCAGCCGTGAATAAACAACTGTCAAAGTTTTTAGAGGATGAGGATATTCTGCACCCTAATCAATCTGGGTTTAGGGCGTCGCACTCTACGGAATCTGCCCTTCTGTATACTGTAGAGACTTTGAGGACTGCCATGCATCAAGGCAAGAAGGCTGTCCTTATTCTACTTGATCTATCGGCGGCCTTCGATACGGTGTCACACTCCGTACTGATTGGCCGCCTAGCAACATCAGGTGTAGCAGGGACTGTGCTTGATTGGCTAAAGAATTTCCTCAGCCATAGGAGGCAAGTCACAGTGCTGGAGGAGTATTGCTCTGAAGAAAAAGCAATGCCAACAGGGGTGCGTCAGGGCTCAAGTTTGAGCCCTGTACTGTTCAATTTGTACATGACCCCTCTGATCGAGCTGCTTACATCTTTCCACATCAGCACCATATCGTATGCTGATGATACTCAGCTCATACTTGTACTAGATGGCGAAACGGTGAAGGCAGAGGAAAATCCCAGAGATTGCCTCACCGCCACCTTCGTTTGGATGAGGAAAAATCATCTCAAATGTAACACGGGAAAAACCGAAATTCTACCGTTCGGGCCCCAAAACCCTTTTTCCCCCAGATTATGGTGGCCGCTAGATGCGGAGATCCCCCCAAACACTATCGATACGGCCTGCAACCTGGGGATTAGGTTTGATGAAGCACTATCATTTAAGCAACAAACAGGGGATGTGGCAGGGTCCTATTTCAGTATCAATTCTTTGATTTTCTTCCACTGGCAGCCAGGAAGACGGTGACGGTAGCACTTATAACATCTCATCTGGACTACAGTAATAGCCTATATGCAGGATTAAATAGATCAGTCCTGCATAGGCTACAGATGGTCCAGAACACTGCCTCCCGTCTGGTCCTGAACTGGCCAAGGAGGTCATCTGCCTCGGCTGCGCTTAGGACCCTGCACTGGCTGCCTGTCCACAAACGTGTACTGTTCAAAATCTTGGTCAACTCTTTCAGAGCATACCACCAGCAAGGACCCAAGTATTTCCTAACTCGGTTCAGACGGTATGTACCGTCTCATACCCTCAGGTCCTCTAACATGAACCTGCTGCTGATCCCCAAGTTTAGGTTATCCACGAAGGGAAGAAAATCTCTCTACTGGGTGCCAGGGCTTGGAATAAGCTTCCACCCAAATTGCGACAAATCCCCTTTGAGAACCAATTTAGAAAGGCCCTGAAGACTTGGATCTTCAACCTCCCGGATACAGCATGTATGACTCTGGTATAAACATAAGGACACAGGCGAAGATGGGACTGATGTGTGAGTAGTTTTTCCAGCCTATTCCCATCCTAGGTTATGGGCTACAGCGCCAAGATGCTCCTTGGAGTGATAGCTGCGCTCTATGAAAGCTTACTTACATTACATTACATTACATTACAACTCCTTCACCGATGAAGTTGGGCCGTCCACCGATATGGGTATGGCGGAGATAGCCTTGATTCTGAAACCCGGAAAGGATCCTACACTATGTGCGTCATACCGCCCGATTGCATTGCTGAACACTGTTTTTAAAATTTACACTAAGCTGCTGGCGAAACGGCTAGACCCCCACATGCCGGGCCTGGTAGACCCGGACCAGGTTGGCTTCATCCACAACTGGCAGGGAGCGGATAACGTGTGCAGGGTTGCCCACCTTGTGGGCAAAGCGCACCATTGGAAGATATCGGCCTGCCTTCTATCGCTGGATGCGGAGAAGGCCTTTGACCGGGTGGACTGGTCCTTTTTGCGAGCAGTTTTACATAAGATGGGGATAGTTCAGAAGATGATCACTAGGATCATGGCGCTGTACCTTGCTCCGCAGGCCAGGATCCGAGTCAACGGACAACTCACGGCACCGTTTACCATCACTAGGGGTACCAGGCAGGGCTGCCCGCTCTCGCCATTATTATTCGCCCTTGCGATAGAGCCTTTAGCGGAAATGATCCGGCGACCCCTGCAATCCATGGTATCCCCATTGGCGACCACGAGAACAAGGTGCCGCTGTTTGCGGATGACCTTATTCTTATGATTATGAACCCTCGAGAATCCCTCCCGGAGTTGCACTCAGTGTTGTGCCATTTCGAAAGGGCCTCCGGCCTGAAGATCAATCACAATAAGTCCTGGGCCCTCAACCTCACCATTGCAAAAGATGAAATACCCCTCCTGGAGCAGCATGTTCCCTACCAATGGGCAGCCCAACACATCTGCTACCTTGGCCTTCAGTTGACCCCCTCTCTGGATGAGTGGACGCAAGTAAACTGGCGGGAATGTCCGCGCTCGGTTCTTGATGATCTGCAGAGGTGGAAGCCGCTTGTGCCATCGTGGTTGGGCAGACTCAATGCCATCAAGATGTCTATCCTCCCCAAAATTCTATATTTATTCCAATGCCTCCCCACATCCATCCCGCTGCACTATATACGAGGCCTCCAGCGGGACCTTACAAACTTTATTTGGGGGGGATGGAGGCCTCGGTTCTCCCAGATGCTGCTGATGGCACCACGTGATAGGGGGGCACTGGCCTGCACTACCCTTGTGGACTACTACTGGGCAGCGCACCTCCACTTTATAGTGGAGTGGGGAGTCACTGAGAGTGAGAAGGGGTGGCTGCATATGGATCGGGCGGTGACTGGGCGTACCATCTGGGACCTCCGTGGCATCATAGGACGGCACGCTCTCGGAGTGCTTATATGGTGATACCCACGAAAACGGTGCTAGAGATCTGGGATAAGATAGCGGTGCGCAGGGGCCTCACGACTCACCCCTCGCCACACACTCCGATAGAGGGAAATCCGTCCTTTCCACCAGCCCATCGCAAGGGCGCCTTCGGCAAGTGGACGCAAGGAAACTGCAGGGTGCTCACAGATCTGTTTGAGGGGGGCTCCCTCAAGTCCTTTGCCCACTGTAAAGAGGAGTTTTGGGTCACTCCTGAAGCGGGGATGAAATACGCTTAGTTGAGACAATGGGTAGCAGAAGATGAAACATATCGGGCGCCTAGACGTGCCTTCACCCCGTTTGAGCGGTTGGCCCGCTCCTTTGCTGACTCAAAGGGCTTGATCTCACTGATCTACCAGATTCTGCAACACCCAAAGACGCCACCCTCACCTCCATATCAACAACACTGGCAGACAATGTCAGGTACGGACATTACCCCGGCGCAGTGGCGTCACCTGTGGCAGGACATCTCCAAAGTGTATTGTAGCATCCTGCAGCAGGAGAATGCCTATAAGATCATGACCCAGTGGTACTACACGCCTCAGCGCCTGTGCAAGATGTTCCCTGCCTCTTCCCCTACGTGTTGGCGGTGCCAGTCTGCAACGGGGGATTTTATTCATATTTGGTGGGCGTGTCCATTGCTGACCCTCTTCTGGAAGGAGGTCCTAAGCCGCATCAGGGGGGTGTTGGGGTTCCTTCTGCCTGAAGCCACAAGCACACTCCTGCTGAGAATTAAACCTGCTGGCCTGAGGCCACTGACTCGGAGTGATTAGATTCTGGCGCTTCAAATGCTGGGAGCGGCCAGCCAGATTTTATCCTTGTATTGGAAAAAGCCCGAAGCCCCTCCAATCGCAGCCTGGTTTGTGCACTTATGGCATGTTATTACGATGGAGCTCTTTACGGCTAGGTTGCAAGCCCGGGACACGTGCTTTAAGGCTGTCTGGCAGCCCCTGGTTCAATATTTATGCGCCGTAGAGCATGCGCGTCATATGCCTGCTAAGCTCCGAGCGCTGCGACTCTTCGAGGATGCTGTGGCCCCCCTGATCCAGATAGACTGCTGTCATAGGCACCCTCGAGCACTGGCTGCTAGGGGTGCTGGGCTAGACCTGATGCCCCATAGTCTCCCCCTCCCGGCGCACACTGCACTTATTCTGGCTGTCTCTCCTTTTTTCTCTCTCTTCACTTATTCCATCCCGATATCTCTCACTCCACTGTTCTGTAGGAGTTTGAACCTTAGTGATCCGTTTGTCCATTTACGTTGGTTACCTGTTTGTATCCCTAGGGGTCGGGCTATTTTCTGCAAAGACTGAATGGCCTGTGCTTGATATTATGTGACGCGGCCAGCCCCAAGGGGTTGTAGGCGAAACGCCGTGTACAATAGGGCTGAGTGGCTGGCCTTCTAAAACTAATATTGTGCTATCTAGTAACGCGGCCGACCCTGCGTGTGTTGTAGGCTCAACGCTGTGTGACATTCCGTCTTTTGCCTGCTGCTTATTCTGAAAATAAAAAAGATTTGAAAAGAAAAAAACTAGTGGTATCTGCAGCAGTCCCACATTTGTATCACCTGTCGCCCATAAAGTGGGTGGCACATCAGCAAACTCAACAGGAAGAGGCGCATCTTAAGACAAACACTGTTTAGCATGTACTACATCCGAGCCCTTTCTTATATAGACACCTGCTGGGTAACAATTAATCGTAGCATACAGTTTCTTCAACAAATCCAACCCCATTAAATTTTCACCTCAATTAGAGGGCAGTAAAAATTGTGAATCCACAGTAAGAAGACCAATGGTAGATGCAAGAGGTTTTTCAAATGGGGCTTACAACTGGTACACCAGAAAAACCTACCGTCAAATTATTATGGCCAGACAGGGACCATATTTCGAGAAACAGAACTTTTTGACGCACCTGTGTCCACCAAAAATTCCTCATTCAAACCATGCAGTTCTGCTGTCACATAAGGCCATGTTGATCTACAGGTATCAGAACTGGCCCCTGTTAGAAATGGGGGTCTCTAGTTGGCAGAGGTAGGTACCTTTGTCCAAATAGGGACCCTTGCTTTTAGTCAGGGTAAGGGGGATACACTTCTAAAATAACCCCTGCTCACCCCCTTGGTAGCTTGGCATGAGCAGACAGGCTTATCTAAGAGGCAGTTTGAAAATCACTTGTGAACACATACAGTAATACAGTGAAAACACTACAAAAGGACACCACACCACTTTAGAAAATAAGTAATCTTTATCTAAACCAAAACAAGACCAAACAACAAAAATCCACAATACAGTTCAGATGGTAGAAATAGTTCAATTTAAAGCAAATTGCACATGCGACACCTTTCACACAAAGTACCTGGGATGCGTCATGCAAACAAACAAAACTGGCTGCAGGGAAGGTGATGCGTTGGTTCCTAACACTCAGGGAAGGTGATGCTTCGGTTCCTTGTTCCGGGGGAGGCGATGCATTGGTTCCTTACTGCTGCGCAGGTGAGGTGATGCGTTGGTTCCTTACCGGAGAGGAGGTGATGAGTCCGTTTCTTACTGTATGGGGAGGTGATGCATCGGTTTCTTACTATGTCCCCCAACAATGCGAAAAACCTGGTACCGCGATACGACGATTCGGGACGGGGCATCACGCTTCTTCGATGTAGCCATGATTCTCCGGCTCCCAGCGGAAAACAATTCTCTAGAGGTCCAAAACAAAAGCAAGTACCTCTTGCAGGTCAGAACTCCCATCAAGGCAGTTCAGGGGAGCTGGTGGTGAAGTCTTTGTGTCCCTGTGACTTCAGACAGGAGGCAAGCTCAGTTTCAAGCCCTTGGAGATCTTTTCCTCAAGATGATGACAAAGCAAACAGCAAAGTCCTTTTCTCCTGTCCTTGGCAGCAAGTAGCCACTACAAGCCAATCCCAGACAGTAGGGCAGTGTTCTTCCTCAGCTTCTCCGGCTCTTCCCTTTAGCAAAAGGTTTCTCTTGATTCCCAGAAGTGATCTAAAACTCTGGGGTCTGGGCCCCTCTTTTTATACCTAAAAACCCTTTGTTCTCTGAAGGCGGAGAGTGTCTATACCCAGCCAAAACTAGTTCAGTGGGGCACTTTGCAAGTGCACAACAACCTCCAATGTCAGTGTGAGCCTTGGCTCCAGACACAACACAGGGGGGCGGAGCCATCATTGTGGAAGGCAGGCACAGCCCTATTCAGGTGCAGGTGCTACTCCTCCCACCACTCCAAATGCAGACCAGGCCTATTCATCCCAGCCCTGACTCATCAGACTTCTGGGGCTGTTGCCCCTCTCCAGCCCCTGTCATCCAAAAGACTGAAATGCACTACATTATCCTAGCAGAGTCACACTAGATAGTTAGTCAAGAAAATACCTACTTTGTAAAAGTGGTATTTTTAAACACAGAATGTAAAAATCACCCTCACTAAAAGATGCATTCTAACATTCTGAGTTCAGGCATACTAAACTTTATTTTCCACCTTGTTCGCAGGGCCAGTTATGTTTATAAGATGTTATAAACAAACTCCCCATTCTGTCCTGTGGGAACAGGTAGCCTTGCAATAGTGAAAAACGAAATTGGTTGTATTTCACTATCAGGACATGCAACACACATCAGGGCATGTCCTACCTTTCACATACGATGCACCCTGCCCACAGGGGTACCTTGGGCCTACCTTTGGGGTGACTAATATGTAGAAAAGGGAAGGTTTAGGGATTGGCAAGTGTATGTACTTGCCAAGTCAACATGGCAGTCCCAGACTGAACACAGGCCCTGCAATGGCAGGCCAGAGTTACCTTTTACAGGCTGCTTCTGTGTGTGGCACAATCAGTTCTGCAGCCCACTAGCAGCATTTGATTTACAAGCCCTGGGCACATACTGTGTACTGTACAGAGTAAAACAAAGTCTGACTAGTAAATCAAATATGCCCATCATGGAATCACTAATCCACAACAATAATGTATAAGGAGAGCATGTGCACTTTAGCACTGATCAGCAGTAGTAAAGTGCCCAGAGTCATAAAACCAACAACAACAGGTCAGGAACAGGAGGTCAAAAAAGCAAAAAGTCTAGGGATAACCCCCTGAAAAAGCCAGGTATAACAGTCCCCCACGTTGTCCCTGGCTGTCCTAGCTATAAGACATTCCTGTCACTTCCTCCATATCATAATAATCATGATAATACTGTCCCTCACGAGGGTCATCGAAATAATTATTATCGGAATGACCCTGTGAGGCTGCTGCATTCTGAGCTCTATCAGTCCCAGCAACTCCATGACCCCGTCCACGAGAATATCGCCCTCTAGTGACTGTCACGTTCTGCAAAAGCACGCTACACGGTTGTATGTCAATACAACGCAGTGTTTACACCGCACTACCATTACAACGCTGGTTTTACAACGCAAGTCATTACCACGACTTGCGCTGTAGGGTGCTGGACTTAGGAATAGTAAAATTTACTATTCCAACACCAGCCTACGTACAGTAAGGAAGGTGTTGGAATAGTAAATCTACTAATCCTTAGCCTCTAGAGCGCCTTCCAGTGCAAGTCGTGGTAACGACGTTCGTTGTAAAACCAGCGTTGAAATAGTAGTGCGGTGTAAACACCACTTCGTAATGGATGTTCCCCCGCTACACCAATGTCCCTCCTCTTTACAGTACACACACTGATTTGGCCCCAAAGGCATAGTATTCAGCTGCCTACTAGTGCGTGGAAGCTGTCGGGCAAGGCCACCACGTCCTCTGCTGTTTCCTCTAAAAATCAGCTGCAGCAACTGCTTTGTCTTCAAATCCTTATGCTTTTTATCTGTCCCCTTCTTTTCCTCATTATCCCAGTGTTCCTAATACTGTGCCATATTCAAAATAACAGAAGGGGAAGAGGTGGACCAGGTTCTTTCGGAAGCTTGCAATTGAGTCGCTATTTCAGGTAGCAGATTAGAAACAAATCTATTAACAAACAACCAAACACCTCTCTCAATAGACAAGTTCTGACCACTGTAATCCAAAAACGTGTCCTCAAACCAAGTGAAAAAATCAGACACACTCATCTTTCTTTTGTCTACAAGCTCTGAAGGGGAGAATGCAGATACTGACCCAGACCTGGGAGGTACATGGGATCAAATTAAAGCATGGGATCAGGAAAGGAAGCCAGGAGACAAACCCCAAACTTAGATACTTGCTTTGCCTGGTCGCATTATTACATATATGCATTCTCTTATTCCACAGAGAAAAATAGATTGGGACAAATCGGATTAAAGGCCCACTGAGCAGCTTGATTGGCTATTACCTGTTTCTCATCATCTCCCACAACAGATCTCAGGTCCCATGCGCTCCCTACATTTCGTCCAATCCTTATCCTCAAATTCACGTACCTATGTCCCGCTACTTACTAAGTTTGGAGGATGAAAAACCATGGTGGGAGAAGCAACAGAAGTAACAGGCACTAACGTCACTGATGATTGTGCCGCAGGAGAAAGAGCTGACGAAAGGGACGCTGAGACAATAGATATGGTAGGGGTACTAACAGTCGTAGTTGCCACAGACAGCAAAGAAACAGAACATGACCACCTATCATCACAGTGAGAGAATAACAGGTGAAAAGTGCAATTAACACTTGACAACTTAACAATTGAGACAGAGAGAAGCGCGTTGGTTAATGCAGCTTCATGCAGTCGACAGGGGTCCTAATATTGATCACGAAATGCAGTATTTCCTGGGCAGTTAATTGCACTTTTCACCTGTTATTCTCTCACTGTGATGATAGATGGTCAGGTATAATAGTGTTATACCATATATGATCAGTCAAAGGGAAATCCCTGGGTGCACACTCAAGTATGGACTAATGTACTGCCGCACCACTCTATCTAAGCATTCAATCATCGAGTTTAGAGGACTCAACTAGTAAAAAATATAAGAAGGATTTAAATTTCCACACTAAAATACGAACGTTCACAATCTTTTTAATTGAAACATAAAAGAATGTACATCAATTGACAAATTAAAATTTCAAAGAACGATCTCTGAAAAAAAAATTTTTTTTTTTAAAACACAAAGCAAGTAATCATAACAGTTCATTACAGTTAATCACATGCATTCTGAAATTGACATAAAAGATTACACATCCAAAATATACATCATAGAAAGAATTTACAGGTAAAAATTACACTTAGTCACAATAAGGAACATACACAACCCCCTACAGAATGTGGTTGGCTGATGTCTTTACCACTATTAATAACTGGATCCAGAGGTCATTAATTGATCAGAGAGTGACGTCAAAAGTACCACTTATGTGTGCATATCAGTTGCTCACTAGACCTTTCTTGGATTCTAGATTGGAAAAAGTGCGTTGACGCGTTTCGGTGCAAATAACAAAAAGATATTGTAGCACCTTCCTCAGGACTTGCCGTTTCTTTAGGGGTCACTGGCTTCAAAGAATATTGCTTGACACCCTTTCGTGAGGGTTTAGGACAGTGCACCATATGAGATGTGGTATGTTGATTATAGTCTCGGCTTCAGAAGATGGTCTCCCGGTCTACCTTTTTAATGTAAAAGAGGTGGAAAGGAGATGGAAGGCCTTTTCTCTTCCTTGTTAGTCAGTGATAGCACCTCAACTTTCTTTATGCCAGCTTCTAGATCTCCCCGAGGAGATAGAACGAGGCAGAAGCAGGATCTTCGCTACACAACGAACATATCCAGTTCAAGCACGATTCTGCGCTCATGTATGCCCGTTCAAGATGTGTTTTTAACGATTTGAGATAAATACGGTCACCAACCAAGGAATCTAGAAGTTCCCCCGCTAACCAAATAAAGATCGGAGAAGTTTACCATTTACTCACCAAATAGTGGTTTAAAGAATCTCAAATAGCTGGCATAAAGACAGTTGAGGTGCTATCACTGACTAACAAGGAAGAGAAGAGGCCTTCCATCTCCTTTCCACCTCTTTCACATTAAAAAGGTAGACCGGGAGACCATCTTCTGAAGCCGAGACTATATTCAATCAATATTCTTTGAAGCCGGTGACCCCTAAAGAAACGGCAAGTCCTGAGGAAGGTGCTACAATATCTTTTTGTTATTTGCACCGAAACGCGTCGACGCACTTTTTCCAATCTAGAATCCAAGAAAGGTCTAGTGAGCAACTGATATGCACACATAAGTGGTACTTTTGACGTCACTCTCTGATCAATTAATGGCCTCTGGATCCAGTTATTAATGGTGGTAAAGACATCAGCCAACCACATTCTGTAGGGGTTTGTGTATGTTCCTTATTGTGACTAAGTGTAATTTTTACCTGTAAATTCTTTTTATGATGTATATTTTGCATGTGTAATCTTTTATGTCAATTTCAGAATGCATGTGATTAACTGTAATGAACTGTTATGATTACTTGCTTTGTGTTTTAAAAAAAAAAAATTATTTTTCAGAGATCATTCTTTAAAATTTTAATTTGTCAATTGATGTACATTCTTTTATGTTTCAATTAAAAAGACTGTGAACGTTCGTATTTTAGTGTGGAAATTTAAATCCTTCTTATATTTTTTACTAGTTGAGTCATCTAAACTCGATGATTGAATGCTTAGATAGAGTGGTGCAGAAGTACAGTAGTCCATACTTGAATGTGCACCCAGGGATTTCCCTTTGACTGATTGTCACTGTACCCTGTTCCCTGGTGTCAGTGGGGTGCTCTCTCTCTAGATATCTTATACCATATATGACCCTCTTTTGGAAGCTTCTTTTTGTCCATCCAGATATAAATGTTTCTAATGGAAAGAATCTGCTATCTAATGAGATCGTGTCTTTTTAGTACTCATAAAAATGTTTTATGACACATTGTTCTTTGACGGTTTTATATTGCTGTGTTTCTTAAATTTGGATCGTATTTGATATTTAGGATTTACGATAGATACCAAATTTTGAAAGTAGAAAACCAGTAGGTACCTCTTTGTGACACAACTATGCTGATGGTATTAACATGTATATATTGCCTTTGTACAGCTTATGTTTGGGTAACCTTGATAATGCATATTGAATGTATTCATTAATTCTTTATGGATGCGAATTACTTTTTTGTTATAACGACGTATATATTTGAGGTTACCCACGTTATGGATGTGTTTAATATGTCACATTGGTGGTCACTATTCTTTCTCTCTATTCTATCTTTATTAGTCACAATAGGTTTTTAATGTATTTATTTTCTTTTTTCTTTTCTCACTTGTTTTTATTTTCTGAATCTTGGTATAACGCATTGATTTGGAAATTAGTTGTAGGAAGATAAGTCTTTTTCGTCTTTTTTTGACTGTATGATGGTATTGTAACGGACTCACTGCTCTTGATATGACTGCTTGGTAAATAGAGTCACATACTTGTCCTTCGTCGATCTAACTAGTTCTGCCAGCTTTTACCTGATCCAAAATGGCGACTTACGTAGTTGGCTTTTGATAATTCTAGAGTTTATACATTCGGATTAGTTGAGAATGGAGAGCGCGTTTTGAACATCTTGAAAATTATGTAATCAATTTACTGATGTTGAGGTTGAGATTGAATTCTTGTAGACAAGATAGCGATTATTTGAACAATGTTCTATTGTCCCTTTTTACTGTCACTGGTTAGGTTAGCATTTATACCTGCACCAACATGGCGGCTGTGCGAGACGCCAATCCATTTGGAATACTAGCACGAGAGATACGCTTATTATCGGTAAGCAAACATACTGTGCAAACTGATGTGATCTTATGTCGCGTAAGAATTATTTACTTTTTATGACGTTGGACAATATAGTGACATTTAGAGCTTTATGCAATACCATGTTTTAACTACATCACAAAATTGGCGGTTAATAGTATCTTTTATACGCATTAAAACTACTGTACCCGTTTGTTGAACGCGACAATTGCTCTTTAAATAGTTAAGCCTCATACATACAATTGTCTGACTCACGGAGAATTGTAGTTTAAACTATTAGGTAATTTCTCGTTAAGAATTGGGTACTGGGGTCGTATTTTACCTGTAGGCTTTGGGGTCTTTAGCCTCTGGTTCATGTTGCATATTAAAATCATTGGAGCTCTCGGAGGCTCGTAAGTGATGATTTAATATGGAGATATAATGCTCACATTTGACGGAGCCTATGTATTTGGAAGTGGTTACTTTGAACGACACATTTAAATTGAGCTTATATTTTAAACATGGTGACATTGAATTAACTTTTACTATGCACGGTTGGAAGAAGATACAAGATCCACGTTCGTTTTTTAGAATACTATTCGAGTGAGTCTTTTCATCTAAATATGTACTATGGTTATGGGTCATATATTGATTGTCAACGACGATTACTAAGTTTATATTATTATTTAATTTGAAGGATTGGATACTCACCATTTCAACTCCATATGGATATGAGAATATATGATGAATTGGTGAGTGTTGATATTTACTTATGGATGGTTCTTTGGCCGACTAGGGATAGGTTATTCTCTTCTAATATTTTATAAGATGACTTCCTTGGTAACTTTCCGACTCTGATTTTACTTCTCCTTCTCCTATCTTGTGTTACTCTAGACTGATGGGTGTTCTCTAATGTGATAATCACTTTTCGGGTGTGGTGTGTGATTTTATAATTTTTGGTTTTCACTTAACTATTTAAAAAGACAATCCCTGGCTGGCTGTGGTAATACCTGGAGTTTGGGGAAACATGGCGTCAGCCGCTTGAGCTGCTGCGGTGCTCTGCTCGTGAGCTCCCGTTTAGGACTTGTTAGGACGTTTACCGGGCTGTGTTTTGATAATGCGGCTGTTGGACAAGTAGGGTTACATTTACACTGCGTGCTACATAATTTCCACCAAATGAAGTTCGCTCTCAGGAGAAAGAAAGAAAGCAGGGGATTTATCTTTCTCTCACCCGCTCGTCCATTGACCCCATGCGTCTGGAAGGGGCGTGTCTATCTGCGAAGGCTGCCACTGCGGTGATCTCCCCGGCAGCTGAGGACCTGGTGTGCCGACGGGAGATCTTGGAAGTATGCCGGAGGGCTCTGCAGCTGACGGCTGGTTTGTTGGTGTGGAGCCTGGCCGCCCTGGAGCTCCGACGGGAGCGTCGGACTCGTGCCCTTCTCCCTGGAAGCCGTGGTGTAGCTGCGTGCCCCGTTTTGGGGGTATAGGAGATCGGAGGTGCCGCGGAAAATGCATTAGAGGTGGAGGAGCAGCGTCAAGAAAGTGGCGGCTCCTGCGATAACAGCAAGAATGGTGGTAAAGGGGTAGAGGGATACTATAACCTGAGAGGAAATAAGCACAAAACTTGCAAAGGTGAGGTCAGAAAAGCTCAAAATAAGCGCACTCAAGACACCAGGTTTTCGGTGGATGTTGGTTTAAGTCTGCCCACGGCTTCTTGTTTGGGTGTAGAAGAGTCTGGGATTAAACAAGCGGAATTTGTGGGGTCCAGTAATAATATTTATGATAACCCCAGCGCGAATAGCAAAAATAAGCTTTCCTCCTACTTGACAGGCCAGGTTAAAGTGAAGCGTGCCTATACATGCAAGTCTTCTAAAGGGTCTAAGGGCAAAAATCCCAGCTCAGCGTCGAAAATCACTCCGTCACTGAGGTCATTTTTTAAAGTGATCCCGCAAGTTGTATTACTATCGGACAAAAGCTCTCCCTCTGATAATTTAAGAAAGCCATTAAGGAGATGTTACAGTCCTCGAGGGGTCAGTGAACACTGAGGTTTTGCCTAATAATAAGAGTACCCTGATTGATATAGTACTACTATCAGATAAAAGCTTTCCCTCTGATAATATAGTTAAACCTTCAACTGAGGCTACAGCTCTTGAGGGGGAAAGGGGTACTGAGGATTCGCCTAATCATAATAATACCTTGATTGAAATGGCCGCAGGTGGTGTAGAAAGCTCAGTACAATTGGGGGGTAGCTTGGAGGTTGGAATAGACCGAGTTGTGACCACAGAGAGTGGGGGTGGCGATATTATTGTCTGCACTTCGGGGCACCCCCCCCCTTTGGCCTTAGTCCTGGCGCCCCCATTGGCTCCACCTTTTTTGATGGCCCCTTTGTCTTAACAGCCAGTTAAAGCTTACAAAATACTCAGCAAGGAGCGACATCAGCTATATCAGCCACATCAGCTACATTAGCTACTTCAGCTCCTTTGTCCAGTGTTATATGGTCCAATGACAGTAATGCAGACCTGGTTGCCACACTGCAGGCTTCATTTCAGGGAATGTTTGCATCTCTGTCGGCTGACATTAAAAAGGGGTTTGAGACCTCAGCAGGTGATCAGGCGGATATCAGGTGCTTTTGTGAATCCCTGGATAAAAAATTAAGTGATCTTACAGTAAGAACCTAGGTACTTGAGGACAGAGTAACAGGTATGTCCCTATATCTCGATGAAGCTAAAACGAATATCACCATGCTTAGAAAAGACAATCAAATTCTTGCAGAAAGGATGGAAACGCTTGAGAACAATGCCCGAAGGAATAATCTCTGCATCTTGAATATCCCTGAAGATAAAGAAGGCTCGGACATTAAGCGGTTTGTTATTTCACTGCTGAAAGAAGCGTTGCGATTAGATCAATCAGAGGAAGAACTAGCCCAAGACATCCAACGTATTCATAGAGAGCCATTTAGAAAGAATCCCCAAAGATCCAAGCCCAGAAAGGTTTTCCCTTAAATAAACCATTCTAAATCTGGCCTTAAAGCAGAAATCTGTAAGTGCGAAGGGGTTCAACTTTCAAATTCGATCTGACCTGTCCAGGGTTACCCTGGACAAACAATGGGAGTTTGGGAAAAGGCTTGAGGCTTTCAGAAGCTATGGTGCAGTGGCTCAACTAGTTTTTCCGGCAGCATTGAGAGTTATGTATAACAACAGCATGCACAATATAAGATCAGTGCAGGCAGCGGATGAGTTACTTATGACTATGGGTAAAGAAAAAGGAGCGGCTAGCTAGGTGAAGCTTCCTTGAGTGGTTATCTAATAATGTTTAGTATCTTTAAAAAAGAAAAAAAACTTAAAGAAAGAGATAAAGGGGAATCTATGTGTATAAAGATGGAAGTAGAGAGTGGAACAAAAGAAAAAAAGAAAAGAAGAAAAAAGTGGACAAAAAGAGGGGAATAGAGAAGTGAAAGAAAAAAGAAAAACTTAAAAAATGGGTGAAGTTATGTTTGAAGTAAAATCAGCGAAATATACAATATATATCACAATCAGCACGTAACTCACTTTACATATCACTTAACATATCACCTAACGCAATATGGATCTCGTAGAGAGTATAGGATATATAAGATAGATCTACTTCTTCCTCACTCTTATCTTTGACAGGTTTTTTTTTCTCTCTCTCCTTGTTTTTTTCACCGTGTATAACTAAGGCGGAAGTCCATGACAGGGTGCTATCTTCTGGTTCTTCCAGATAGATAGAACAAGGGTTTCCCATGGGGGGAGGGGGGTTAGACAGGGACACAGGGGGGGGGGTTGCAGGGGAAACAATTAAAAATGAGTCCTCATTTTCATTTTATTTTGGCTCTATGCTTGATGTTATCATTGTTGCTACCAAAAGGGTGTGTGTTTGTTCAATTCTCTCTGTTTAGGGGCATATCGCAGATCGGCTCCTTTAAACCTGGGGGTATTAAAAAAGTAAAGATGTCGAAACATCAGTATAATGAGTAAATGGGCTATTCTCTCCTGGAATACTAATGGTTTGTGAACTAGTCCGAGGAAAAATAATATTATGCAATATCTCTGTGATTCTAGTGCGCAGATTATAGTACTCCAGTAGACACATCTGGCTGAGTCTGAAATGCTTGTATTGGTTAAAAGGAATAGGTGGATCGATCTTTGCATAACAACGTCACAATTGATACACACTAGAGGAGTGGCAATCTTATTTAAAAAATCTATTAAAGCGAGATTAGTCTCTAAAGTGGTTGACTCTGGTGGTCGATGGGTAATAGCATCAGTTATAATATCTGGCTCTCCTATCACTATAGTGGGATACTATGGTCCTAATCAGTATGACCCTTCGGCTTTGAAGGCCCTTTTCTCACATCTATATCTATTTCCCGAACCGGTTATCTTAGCAGGTGACTTTAAAATAGTCCTGGATCCCTTAGTGGATAAATCACCCTCTAATAGAGCTAAAATGTTATCTAAAACCAGGTCTTACCTGCAAGATAGCATGAGGCAGTTAGGATACGACATCTGGAGATCTATGCATGGGCTGCAAAGAGGAGTCACATTTTGAAACTACAGATTTCATCACCAGTCTCGAATTGATTTTATTTTGATTAGCCAATCTTTAGTTAACCTGGTTAAATCGGTATCCCATCTACCATTTCATCTATCAGACCATGCGGCAATTCTCTTAGACTTAGAAGGGTTTCCTAAGAGTCGATCAAGCAATTGGTCCTTTGATCGTTCATTACTGTCCTGACCCAATATCATTGATGCTCTTAATGTAGAGGTCCAGTTTTTCATGGATGAAAATATAGGTTCTGCCTCTCGAGGTGTTATATGGGATGCACTTAAAGCATTCTTAAGGGGTCTTATAACTAATAAAGCTTCATATAAGAATAAAATCTATAGGGAATCAGCGGCCTCCTTAGAACTGGAGTTGACTAAACTCCAAACAGAAATTGCTAGGCATTTGGACACCCTCTCATCCACAGTACATGAGTGGCAAAATAAAGTGACCATCTTAAAGGGAGAGCTAAGCTCAGTTTTAAATGCTAGGGTTTTAGAGAGATGGGAAGCCAGTAAGCTGGCACATTTTGAGTATGGCGAAGGTGCCAGTAAATTGCTGGCATGGAAGACGAAGACTGAGCAAGTTCATAATAACATCAACTCAATTACGGCTGGTGGTATAACATCTTCCACCGATGTCGACATTAGGAGAGCGCTCCGTGATTTCTTCAGTGAGATATATTGTGAAGATAAGAACGTCGAGCCAAAGCAGGCTGAAGATTGGCTGGCAGGGGTCTCCCTTCGAAACTGTCATCAGAACAAAGTAATATACTAGAAGACCCTATTTTGCAGGAGGTGGTCAGGCTGGCAGTAGCTAGTAGCAAAAAAGGTAGGGCATCAGGCCCAGATGGTAGGCCATCTGAAATTTATAAAGCTCTGATTCCAACAATTCTCCCTTTTCTAATGGAGTTGTTTAATAAGATCCTCCTAGAAGGGATGCCCCCTCCTACATCATGGGATAGCGCCTCGATAACACTGATTCTAAAACCAGGAAAATCAGCAACGAGTTGTGGGTCTTATAGACCAATTTCTATCTTAAATACAGATGATAAAATCTTTACAACTGTATTGGCAAATAGGTTGGGGGCTGTGGCAACAAACATCTTACATGTAGATCAAAAGGGCTTTGTATGGGGGCGTCAGCTGCACGAGTTGACATATGATCTTATAGGAGCCATTGATATGGCGACGGTGGCGTCACTTCCTCTTGCGGTGATGACTTTGGATGCCACCAAGGCCTTCGATAGGGTTAACTGGGTTTACCTATCAGAGGTCTTGGAGAAATTTTAACATTGGCAAAAAATGTAGGCGTGCAGTCAAACTCGTATATAGAAATCCGTCAGCTTCTATACTTGTCAACGCAGAACTATCAGACCCATTTAACATCTCTCGGGGTACCCGCCAAGGCTGCCCCCTCTCCCCCCTTTTATTTGATTTGTATATAGAGCCTTTTGCTAAACGGATTCGAGACAATAGTAACATCAATTCTTTTGTGTTTGAAGGACGGGAGAGGAAGGTAGCATTGTATGCGGATGATGTTCTCATTTTTACATCTAAATTACGGTCGGCATTTCCGGCTGTAATTGCGTTGGCAGAGGAGTTCGGATCCGTATCTGGCTAGTCAATGCTGCCAAGACGGATATAATGGTCTGGAATGACCCTGTGCCAGTGGCAGGGGTACAGCTAAGTCCAGTCCTCCGTTACTTGGGCCTAAATATATACAAGGATATAAATGAGATAGTTCCAGCAAATTTCTCGCTAATTGCCAAAGAATGCCGTAGACTAATGAAATCATGGTCTTCACTTCCGCTATCTTTATTGGGTAGATCCAACCTAGTTAAAATGAGTATTTTACCAAAGGTTACATTCTTATTTAACCATCCCCCTTTTTTTTTTTTACCTACAATGATAGCCAAACTCCAAAGTGATATATGTTCTTTTATTTGGAATAATCGCAACCCTAGAATTGCCTGGAAGAAGATCAGGCGCCGAAGAGAGATGGGTGGTTTGGCGGCTCCCGACCTACAGCTCTATGGGTGGGCCTTTCAAATGTCCCATGCCAGGATGTTGTTAAAATCTCCGATAAACTCGGGATGTGGGTACATGTTTGCTGCATTACTCAGAGGGGAAAAGGTTGCCGACCATGAATTCTTGTTTAAGTTTGGGGATCCCAGGTTTTAAAAAAAGTAAAACTGAAGGTGTTCAGAGATATATGTAGAACATGGGCTAAACTTAGGCGTGCCATTAAAATTGATAATTATTCTTGTAAGGCCCCATTATGGAATTCACCTGGATCCCTAAGCTGGCTTTTGGATAGCCTTGCAGTACCACTGCGAGAGGCAGGATTGGTGGTATGGGGTGATCTTTTTGTTGATGGTAGCCTACTCCCATGGGAGGTATTGAGTTTAACAATAGGGACTCGGTTTTCCAGGTTCAAATACCTACAAATACAAAGCTGGGCACACTCACAGATTTCTGTTAAAGGTAGATTTCAGCTAGGGGGTGATAGTATATTAGTGTCCCTCTTAATAGATAAACCTCCATCTAAGAAAGAGGTTTCACTCTGGTACAATCTTTTACTGGATGAAATCGAGGGTGAGGTCCAGTTGCCTGATCTGCTGTGGACCGCACATATTTCAAACATCAGCGTGGAGAACCTGTGGTTTGAGTCCTTTAAGATCATGTGGAACATTGTGAAACTATCTTGGCTACGCCGAAACCATTTGTTCACGTTGCATAGGGCCTATTGTTCGCCTCAACGTTTGTCGAAGTTTTCGGATAATTCACCTGTCTCATGCCCTAAATGCGGCATGGTAGCAGCTTCGGATTTGCACATGTTCCTAGATTGCCCACTTTTATCACTTTTTTGGACTTCAGTTTGCTTATCACTCTCCACCTCTTTGGGATCCCAAGTTACATTATGTCCTGCTCTTGTCATCTTTGGTGTTTCCCCAGAGTTTCATGGGCCGGCAAAAAATGTACTTTTCTTTTGTATTTTGTTGGCCAGGAGGGAAATATGTAGGAGATGGAAGGATCCACTACCTCCTACTTTGCTCGATTGGCGTACTTCTGTGCTACAAACATCGAAGTTGGACCTCTCAAGATCAGGAAACTTACGCAAGAGAAATTTCTGGATGTTATTAAATTGGTAATGGTCCTTTGATTGATCATGGTTTTTTTGTTGTTTTTTTTTCCCAAGGTCCAGTGATTACGCTGCTTGGCACCTTTTTCCCATGTTTGTCTATACCCAATAAAGTTGACATCGGTATAAGAATGGGTATATGAACGCAGCATGCGACCCTGACGGTTGTTCCAAGGTGGTTTAGTTGGAGTTTGGCACTACTTACTGAGGGGCAACTTGTGCTGCTTCACTAAGAGCCCCTACCAGTTTATCTGTGACAGTAAGCTCATTTTCATCTCCACATGCTACTATTTGGTCACCAAGGGCGAAATATGAGGACACAAAAAAAAAGACAATCCCATATGGGAGAGAAATGACCATTAGGTCACTTTGTCTGATCTTTAGTCTCTGATTAGATAGTTTTGAGACATTGTTTTTGGTGACTGCAACACTGTTACATCTCATAAAGCAGTCACATATGTTGTCTTAAACAGTAATTAGATTTTTTAATAAATTCTAGCCCTGAGGAAGTCCGTGGTTGATTGAACACAGGACGAAACACGTGTTCGCTAGTGGCAGCTAATTCTGTTTCTCTAACGAAACACACTAATCGTTGGAATAAAAAAGAAATTTGTGGAGATCAACTTGACTCTATGAACTTTTTACTTGGGATTTGAGCTCAGGATATACCCTATGTTCTATTTAATGGTTTGGATTTTCCATACCTTCTGGTGAATGTTGAATGGCCATCACTTTATCCTTTGAGCTCTGACTAACTGGAGTAAAATTACAAATCTCACGACAATGCGCAATTGTTAACCCAGCCATTCGCCTGTTTGTATTTTCTTATCTATCTTTTGGATATGGGGTGTTGGCTCCTTGATGACGTTCTGCTCACCTCTCCATGTTTCCCCCTCGTATGGATTTGGTTTTTTTCAGACCTCCCCTGGTGGGTTTCTCTCACTCTTCTTTTTCTCTATTCTCTTTTCTCTTTTTCTTTTCTATCTTCTCTTCCCCTCTTTCTCTTCTTGGATCTCTTGTTGGCACCTATTATTTGTGGGGTGTTTCATGTTGCTAGGTTTGCGTTGCTTTGAGTTCTTTTGTTTCTTTTTTTTTAATTTATTTTCTTTAATATCAGTGTTTAGTGGTTTTTTTGTTCTTCTGTTATTATGCCTGGATTGAATGTATTGTCCCTTAATGTTCGTGGGTTAAATCACCAGGTCAAAAGAGCTAAGATTTTAGATTACAGCAAACATCTTTCTACAGATTTAGTGGTATTTCAAGAAACGAAAATCTCTTATATGGAAGCCCTATTATTGAGGAAAGAGTGGGTCCTTGATGTGGTATGTTCTGATGCTTTGGGTAAAAAGAATGGTGTGAAAACATTTATTTCTAAAAACTCAGGTTTGTCGGTGGTGTCTGCAGAACATGACTTGGAAGGTCGATGGTTGTTGTCCCGCCTTACCAATGGTTCTCTTGATCTTTATGTTATGAATATTTACGTCCCAAATATTGATGATCCATCGTTTTGGCGGTCGATCACCAAAAAATTGTCTGAGGTCCCTCATAAAGGTAATTTAATTGTTGGCGGAGATTTTAATCTTCCTATGGACCCCATTTTGGATAAGCAATCTGCTTTTAAATTTCGTCCTCCTAGGGCTCACACACAGATGCGTAATATGTGTGCCTCTGCAAATCTTCAAGATCTGTGGCGTCTACACAATCCTACTGGCAGTGATTTTTCTTTTTTTTCTTCACCTCATTCCAGTTTTTGTTGTATTGATTATCTCTTAGTTCATTCAGCTCTTTTACAGGCTTTGTCGTCCCCTTACATTCATCCTATTCTTGTTTCTGACCATGCTGCGATATCCTTTTCTCTTCTCAATCTCACTGATAAAAAAGAACCTCGTACTTGGAGGTTAAACACAGAGATTCTGCATGATCGAACTCAGGTTGCAGCATTGAATGAGGAGATTGATCAATATTTATCTGATAATGAGGGCTTGGTTGCCTCTCCAATAGTCTTGTGGGATGCTTTCAAATGTACGCTGAGAGGCCAAATTAATAAATGTATGTCAAACAAAAATGCTGATATTAAGAAACAGCTTACAGATTTAGCTGATGACATTAAGAGACAAGAGTCTCTCTGTCGAAACTCTAAGGATAAACTATTACTTCAATCTATTAAAAATTTGAAGTATTTCTACAACACTATTGTCACTAAACGAGCACATATTGGAGTTCAAGCTCAGAAATCTAAACACTTACTTGTGAAGAACCGTGCAGGTAAGATACTGGCGGCGACTTTAAAATTTCAGGATTCTTATCTTAGATCATCTCAGATATCCTCTATTACTGATAGCTCTGGTGCCAAGAAATTTCAAACTAAGGAGATACTCGAGGTTTTCCGTGATTTCTATAGTAAATTATACACTCCTGTTAATCCAGCTTCTTTGGAACGATGCCAGCAATTTTTAAAGACACTTCCTATTCAGACGGTTTCAGATGCTGATGGTGTTAAGTTGGGAGGTCCAATCACTTCTGAGGAGATTATTCATGCAATTAAATCTACACGCTCGGGTAAAGCTCCAGGATCTGATGGTTTCCCCATCATGTTCTACAAAACTTTTCTTGATTCTGCTGTCCCTCGTCTTAAACTTGTATTTGATACTTTTATAACATCAGGTGCGGTCTCGGGTTCTGCTGCTGATGCTACTATAGTAGTGATACCAAAGGAGGGCAAGGATCAATCAGATCCTAAAAATTTTCGCCCCATATCCCTCCTCAATATGGAGGCAAAGATTTTTGCTAAAATTTTGGCCAAACGTTTGGAATCATTTATACCACTTCTTATTCATCCCTCTCAGACTGGCTTTGTCAAAGGACGATTAGCTAGAGATAATATTCGTACCTTTGGCCACATTCTTGGTAAAGCAAAATTGTCTACTCTCCCGGCGGCTGCTTTGGCCCTTGATGCCGAAAAGTCTTTTGATACGGTTTCTTGGCCTTTCTTACATGCTGTGCTGTGTGCTCATAACCTTGGTGATTCATTTGTTAATATGATCATGTCCTTATATGTACGTCCGAGAGTGAATATCACAGTTAAGGGTGCTACATCCTCTTTTTTTATCTTTGTCAAGGTACTCGACAGGGGTGCCCTTTATCTCCTCTTTTGTTTTTGTTATCTATTGATCCCCCTTTTGAGGTTATTTAATCTTCATCAAGATATTAAGGGTTTTACTTTCGGTTCACATTGCATAAAGAGTGCGGCTTATGCAGATGATGTCCTCATTTTCTCTGATGATATCACCTCTGCCATTCCTGCTATTTTAGATACTATTAAACTTTTTTCCAGTGTCTCTGGTTATTCTCTCAATAAAGATAAAACGGAAATGTTCCCGCTTAATGCTTATTGCTTTCCAGCCCATATGGGTAATGCTGGTTTTAAATGGCAATCAAAGCAGATCAAATATTTAGGGATCTGGTTTCGTAGCACTATCTATGACACTGCAGCCTATAATGAGGCTCAAACCTTACTTAAAGTCCGTAAACTCTTAGATACATGGTCTCCTAAATACATCTCCTGGTGGGGACGTCGTCAAACTTTAAAAATGATGATAACGCCCATTATTAATTTTGTTTCTTCTATGCTTCCCATTAGGTTATCTTCTTCTTTTTTTTACTTCTAAGTTCCTTTGGAGCGAAAAAAGGGCTAGAATTGCTTATGAGTCTTTGAGGAAACCTTTACGATTTGGGTGGTTGCAATTTCCCTGATTGGGAGAAATATCAGGTGTCTTTTTTAGCATCTCAAGGTGCCCTTTGGTTCTCCTTGGATACTCCCCATACGCCATTGTGGATATTCATCGAACAGGAGCTTTCTTCTCCCTTACCTTTATCCTCTTTTCTAACCGCATCCACATTGTGTATTCCGTTTTCTCGTTCATTATTTTAGATACCATTGCAGCGGGGAAATTTATCGACAGGAAAGCTTCTACGCCGATTTATAAATCTAGCTGGTCCTCTTTATGGCGCAACCCTAAAATTAAACTTACTGTTGATCCTAGCTTAATTAATTATTGGGCTACTAAAGGCTTTACATTGGTTCATCATCTTTATGATTCAAATAAGGAGCCGTTACCTTTTTCGTCTTTACAACGACAATTTTCTCTTTCTAATTTAGATTTTTATACCTTTTTAAAAATAAAAGTGGCTCCTGCTAAGCTTCGTCTTGATCCAGTTTCTCCTACTGTAGTTCTATTACAATTGTGGCTCAGATCTGGCTATGTAGCCTCTAGAATCTATACATTTTTGTCTTCCAATCCTCCTACCTTAATTACTGTTACTCAACAGAAATGGTCGCACCATTTTGATCATGATCTTATTGCGCATATTTCCTCAGATACTTGGCAGTTGATTGGGAGACTTTCTCTTCGTCACAAAATTGCCCCTTCTTTAATTCAATCTAAATTTTTTTCTCTCAATCTTCTACATTGGTCTCCAGCACGTCTACATTCTCTTGGTCTTAAAGATGATGTTTGATGTTGGAGTTGTGGTTGGGCTACAGGTACTTACCCTCATATGTTCTTCGAATGTACTTTACTCCAGCCTTTTGGGGATTTGGTCCATAAACATCTTATGTTAATATTTAAACTTCAATTTAAGCTCTCCTTTATTATGGTTTTGCTGGGCCCATGGGCCTCACCTATTCCATTGCCTTTAGATTCTTTAGACTTACAACTACTAGTCCTACTATTAAAGTTATTCTTATGGAATGGAAATCTTTTAACTCCGTTTCTTATCATACTTGGTGGGCTTGGGTGTCCTTTTTACGTGGTGCTCATACCTCAGTTGATGAGGCTCATCTCTCCCCTTATATTTCTAATAGGGTTTGGAGAGCTCTTGATGAATATATGGAGTTGGCGTCAGAAGGGTTCGTGGACCAATATCCGTTTGTAGCGTCTTTGTGAAGTATGTTTATTGTTCTTCCCTCCTTTTTGTGGTGCCACAGGGATCCTTCTTTCTTTCTTTCTTTCTTTCTTGCTTTCTTTCTTTCTTTCTTTCTTTCTTTCTTTCTTTCTTTCTTTCTTTCTTTCTTTCTTTCTTTCTTTTTTTCTTTCTTTCTTTCCTCCCTTCCTACCTGTTCTACCCCCCTTCTCTTTCATTTCTTTTCTTTCTTTCCCTTTTTTCTTTCTGTCTTTCGCTCTTTCTCTTTCTTCTCTTTTCTCTCTCCCTAAATTCCTTGTATCTATCAAAAGTGATACCATTGATTTTTATTCTGGTTTCTTGATATGTTTTAGAATCCATATATGAAAGTCTTGAATGAATTATCAGAGTAGTATTTATATTTTTAGTTGATATCTTGTATTTCCTCTTTCATTCATTGTATCACTTTCTTTCGTTTTTATCTTTGTATATGGTTCTTTGCAAAACTAATAAAATTATAGAAAAAAAAAAATGTCTGCTTTCTTCCCTTCCGAGCTTCCTTCTCTGCCTTCAATCGCTTCTGTCTAGCTCCTTTCTGCCATGTCCTGAGAGAATCAAACATAGATTGCCTATTTCATCTCTTAAACCACTGTTCTTTCAAATACTCAATCTTTTGTTTATCGAAAGTGACTGTCAGTGGCCTCTACAAATCAGCATTGTCCTTTGTATATTTGTGCCATAATGTACCAAACATAGTAATGCTTCACTTACATATCAAAGTACAGAGTGTCTTCTGGACTTTATTCCAATCGAGCATCATTAGAACAACAGTGACAACAGAAAGAAAACAACTTACTTACACTAGGCATTCTGAAAAGAAAACAAATTCACTATTTTATGCCTAGCAAAAACAATTGCTTTTATCCAAAAGATGGTCCTTAGACCGTACCAAATACAAACCAAAATGGTACCATATCCACGAAGAACCAAAACAAACTCACCTGATATATGTAGGTCAAACAAATTAATTCTCCACTACCGACTCTTCAGACCAAACGGTCATATCCAAGGGTTTTGCCATTCAAGACTCAAGTTGGGATAACCGCTGGGCGAGGCACCATCCGGCAGGATAGAAGGGGAAGCTGCGAGTACCAGGAACTCTTCGTGCAGGAATCCCTGATTCGTCCATCCGACCCGATGATGGCCTCAAACTCCCTCCGTGTACGGAACGGGGTGGGTCACTCACCCAAAGGAGTACCTGTTCGGACGCCAACCGAAGGAAATGGCCCAATTGGGTCACCCAGGTCATTCACGACCACCTCTCAGCCTTCCATACTAAATGAATAGTCGGTCAGACAGTAGAGAATACAAACCAATACTTGTTTATTTAGATACACTCAGAGTAGAGCCCAGTCGCTTAGGAGTGCTGCAGAGGGACTGACATCAGCAAACATAACAATACATTGTGTACATTTCAAAACCAATAAAAGCACGCCCACCATGGAATTTTTCCAAGAAGATGCAGCTGGACAGTAAATTACAAAGGAGTAAGCTTTGATTCTGAGGCTGGGAACACGTTATCTGCTACTCAAGGTGATTCTGCCTCTACCCACCACTAGACAAGTGGGAGAAGGCCTACATCTAACAAGAAATATATGTGCTAATAAGAACAGTTTTTTCATTAGTGTAGCAGAACTCAGCTCCAAAGAAGCATAACCTAGAGAAGGCCATTTCTCGTAAATGACAAAGGATTAGTTTTGATCATGATTTAAAATGGCGGCCATACATAAAATGGTGCCACGAATGCTAACTTTACATAACCAATACTAAAGCATATTTTGTATTCTAACATGTACAGGCTGCCAATCGAAGGCAATTGTGACGTTTTTGATGTTGAACCTTCTGGAGTGTGTTGGGTCAAAGAACCTGCCATCACTAAAGATGAATGGGAGAAGGCTAGGGCAGAATGGGGCCCGATTCACACAACTAACTTAAGACAAAATCCTAAACTTACTACTTTTGGTATTCACAGAAGTTAGGATTTTGTCTTAAGTTTGTCTTAAGACAGACTTAAGACAGTCTTAAGACAGACTTAAGTTAGGATTTGGTCGTAAGTCTGTCTTAAGACAAACTTAAGACAAAATCCTAACTTCTGTGAATACCAAAAGTAGTACGTTTAGGATTTTGTCTTAAGTTAGTTCTGTGTATCGGGCCCAATATGTATTACTCCCTGTGGTTGCCGACTTTTTGGTTAAGGGCTGGCCTGATTGTAAGAAGTTGGATTCTGATTTGAAGCCATTCTGGTCTGTGAGAGATGAGCTCACTTTGCTTCAGCATGAGCTCATGCATGGAGAGAGGAGGGTTCGTCCCAGTGGTTTGAGATCTGTTAGACCTGGCATCATTGCCATGGGTCTCCCTTCCTCTTTTCTCTTCCTATCTTTTATGCTGGCTGGATTTAGATGCTCTGGGTGATGTGCCACTGCTAATCAGTGCCACAGCTTGAATGCTCCCTGTGTAAAGATGACTGTATGAATTAAGATAACCATAATGCCTAGATCTGTGTAGAATGTTCTAATAGTGAGTTAACCTCCATTTCACTGTCGCTACTGTGAAACGATCCGTTCTCATGGGCCAGAATGGGCTGATTGAGGATGCCCTTCTATCATCCTATCTGACCCCAGGAACCTGAGAGGAACTTCGAGTTTGATATGTTTATGCTCAGGACATTGAGAGACAGATCGGGCTCTCCTATTGATCCCGTTCCAGTTTCAGTTCTGCGTCTATTGGATACTCCACAGCTTTCGATGATTTGCGCTACGCTTAATCAGTCACTTAATACGGCTGTTGTCCCTGCTTGTTAGAAGCACGCAATGGTTACCCCTCTGCTAAAAAAAACCTCCGCCGATCCCATGGTCCCCTCCAACTTCTGCCCCATTTTGTTGCTGCCAGCCTTTTCTAAAGTCCTAGAAAGACATATTCACCAACACTTGTCTCAGTTTGTGACGGTTAATTACCTATTACACTTTTCTCAGTCTGGTTTTCGGCCAGGTTTTTCCACGGAGACTACTCTCCTTGGAGTTACGGAAAACCTCCGTGTTCTGCTGGATTGTGGTGACACAGTTGCACTGATACTGCTCGATCTCAGTGCAGCTTTTGATACTGTGTCCCACGATATACTCCTTAGATCGCTTGCTGCCATAGGCATTGGTGGCATAGCTCTGGACTGGCTAGCATCTTTCCTAACGGACCGGACTTTTCAAATCTTTTCACATTCCTCCACATCCACACCTATTTTTCTCCTTATGGTGGGCCCCAGGGCTCGATCCTCAGCCCCCTCCTTTTTAAACTTTACGTTATCCCTTTGGCTCTCATCGCACAACGCTCTGGGTTGACTCTGTACACATACGCCGACGACTCCCAAATTGTGTTTTCCCTATCCCAATCTGACCTGGCCTCGACCTCCCCCCTGCAGGTTGGTCTGAGTGAAATATCCAACTGGATGAATCTCAAGTTACTCAAGCTAAATGGTGGAAAGACTGAGGTCCTGGTCCTTGGGAATAAGCCTGATCTTTGGAGTCCTAGGCATTGGCCAGCTGAGATGGGTCCATTTCCATCTCCTTCAGAGCATGTGCAAAACCTGGGTGTTATCCTTGATAATGGCCTAACTATGAAATGTCAGGCCAACAAAGTGGCAGCCACTTGTTTCACCATACTGCGCTGGCTTAGAAAGATCCTTTGGATGCTGCCATTCGACACCTAGAGGTCTGTAGTGAACGCCTTGGTGACCTCCAGGTTGGACTATGGCAACATACTCTACATGGGGTCTGCCAAGGCAGTCACATGACGTCTTCAACTGGTCCAAAACGCTGCCGCACGCCTACTTTGTAGTTGCCGAAAAACTGATCACATTACAGAACGCCTTCGTGAGCTTCATTGGCTTAGAATTGAGAGCCGCATGAAGTTCAAGGCTTGGAGCTTCATGCATAAGATCAAGGCTGGGGTGTCCCCGTCCTATCTGCTGTCTCTTGTTAAAACCTATACCCCCTCTCGTTCACTCCGATCATCTTCACAAAACTTATTTTGTGTACCCAAGCACAGACTATCCAGAATGGGTGGCAGCTCATTCTCGTGCTTGGGGCCCAGACTTTGGAACGCCGTTCCCCTCCACATTCGTGCCAAGAACTGTCATGCTCGTTTCCGCAGAGCCGTCAAAACCTGGCTTTTTAACCATTAATCCCCTGAGCTGTTAGTGCTTTGTTGCTGTTGCCTCTAGCGCCGGGAAACCCTTGTGGGTAGCTGTCGCGCTCTACAAAACCAATAAATAAATAAATAGACACCTTTTAGTAAGGACCTTTTATATATCCCATGTTTGGGAATGCCTCTTCTGAAAACGCGGTAGTTTCTTGCCTAAGCTTTATTGTAGGCTTTGCGAGTATGTGTATTGGCCGTCTGGGTTTCGAGCAGCAGGGCCAGCTGGGTCAGGCCTGGCTAGAGAGAGAGATCTGTATTCAGAGCATGGCATGGGGAGGGGTGACTCTTTGATCCGAGCTGGGCCGTGCCTGGCAAGGTAAATGATGGCTCCACCTCCCACTGGGCATCTGATAGCAGACTCCCTCATTCTGAAAGGGCAGGATGTCGCCTCATAAACCAAGTGCTCCCCAACCCCACCGAACTGGTTCTGACTGGAGTCAGTGATTTGTGACTTTAGAGAACAAAGACTTTTTAGGTATAAAACTGTGCACTGAAACTTTGTCCAAGTGTGTTCCTTCTGGATGTCAAGACGAAACTCTGTCCGAGTGAACAGAGGAAAGGACTTTGAAACTTTCACCAAGCTTGCTGAAGAAACTACCTGAGGGCCTGAATCGAGAGCACCTCCTGCTAAAGTCTCAGGGACATTAGACTTCACCCCGTCAGTCATTGGAATTCCTGTGCTAGGAATACTGCTTGCAGGTGAGGCCTCTATTGAGTAATCCGGAGCCTCTAGTTCTACTGTGAGGAACGAGGAATGGGAACCATCGCACTGAATCTGTGTGGGTCGCTGCAGCTAAGAGAGAGCTGCTGCCGATGAGAGCCCACCTGAATTTGAACCTTTGAAACTTTTGCTGAATCTCTGTGAGCCGCTGCAGCTAAGAGAGAGCTGCTGCCGCTTAGAGCCTGCCTGAATTTGAAACTTCAAAACTTTCGCTGAATCTGTGAGGGCCGCTGCAGCTAAGAGAGCTGCCGCTGCTGAGAGCCCTCCTGAATTTGAACCTTCGGAACCTTTGCTGAAGCTGTGTGGCCTGCTGCAGGTAAGAGAGAGCTGCCGCTGCTGAGTGTCCGCACCTTTGCCAACTTTGCATCACCCTTTGCCCTGTGGGCCGCTGCTGCTAAGAGAGAGCTGCCGCCTTTGAGTGCCCGCACCTTTGCCAACTTTGCATCACCCTTCATCCTGTGGGCCGTCGCAGCTAAGAGAGAGCTGTTGCTGCTGAGTGCCCGCACTTTGCCAACTTTGTATCATCGGGATTTTTCCTGTGGGCCGCCACAGCTAAGAGAAAGCTGCTGCCGCTGAGTGCCTGCACCTTTGCCAACTTTGTATCATCGTGATTCGTCCTGTGAGCCGCCGCAGCTAAGAGAGAGCGGCTCTTGCTGAGTGCCCGCACCTTTGCCAACTTTGCATCATCGTGATCCATCCTCTTGGCCGCCGCAGCTAAGAGAGAGCTGCTGCCGCTGAGTGCCCGCACTTTTGCCAACTTGCATCATTGTGATTTGTCCTGTGGGCTGCCGCAGCTAAGAGAGAGTTGCTGCCGCTGAGTGCCTGCATCTTGTTTACCATTGTCGAGGATTGTCGCTATCGTCTCATGGGGCACCACAGCTAAGAGAGAGCTGCTGCCGCTGTGAGCCCACCACAGAGCTGCAAGACGAGAGTCATCGCCACCACCAGCCCAGGCCACCGCAGCCGTGTGCTGCTGCCGCTGAGAGATCACCTGTCCCAGAGTGCCCGAATCATTGTGGGTGCACGCTGCGGACCTCTGCAGCCAAGACTTGTGGTTGCTGGGAGTCCGCCTGTCACCGTCTCTGCCTCTTCAAGAAGCTGCGTACTGTGTCCCCTTCCAACGGCAGGTACCTGGTGCACAACGGGTCGCGTAGGCCCCAGCCTTGAACTTCGTCATTGTCACGTTTTGGTGAATACGTTATTGCCTTTTTGAGTCCCTGCTAGTTTACGTGCATTGTAGCTGATTGAAAGATATTATTTTCCTATACCTGAGTTGTGTCTTTTTGTGGTATTGCTACTGCCTTGTTGTACATGGTCATAAATGCTTCACACACTGCCTCTGAGATAGTCCTAACTGCTCATGCTACGTTACCACAGGTTTGAGCAGGGGTTGTCAAAAGTGGTAGCCCACTTGCCCTGACTTAGGAAGAAGGGTCCCTATTTGGACATTAGCACCAGCCATTGCCAACAAGAGACCCCCATTTCTAACAAGGTCCAAAATATTAAACCTTGGCTACGAGGGACACTTAGGAAGAAGCCTCACCAAAGCTTGTGTCCGTGAGAGATATTGGTGGCCCGGCATGGATCACCTGGTGGAGGATGTGGTCAAAGAGTGTTATCAATGTGCCTCTAATGATAAGTCTTATGTCACCAATTCTGCTCCTCTGTCCCAAGTGGAGATTCCACGTGAGCCCTTGACTAAATTCGGTCTAGACCTGATGGGTCCATTTGAATTGTTGGGGCCCTCAGAAAGCTTTGTAATTTTGCTGGTGGATTACACTTCTAAGTGGGTTTCCACAAGGTGTGTGAGCACCATCAGCACTAGAGTGGTTTTGGAGTTTCTTAAATATGTGTTCATGAGTGAGGGTGTACCCAGGTTTCTAGTCACTGACAATGGGATGCAATTCACCTCACAAGAGATGAAAGAATTTTTGAAGGATTTTGGAATCACCCATCAAAAAACTGCTCTTTATGCACCGCAGGCCAATGGCCCAGCATAACGCATGAATAGAGAGGTTAAAGCTTGTATTCAGAGAGCCCTAGAGACAAGAGTTCCACTTAAGGAAGTTCTGAGAGAACCATGGTGGGTTCATTGCACTACTCTCAATTGTGTCATGCAAAGTTCTCCTTTTGAACTATTAAGGGGTAGACTGGCCTTGAATTGAATCCTGGTGCTTGCCATTAAAAAAGGGTGTTAGTTTGGAAAAAAAGGAAGTAGATGCCAGGATTGAATATTAACAACAGAAATACAAGGATAGATATGATTTGAAGAAATCAGTGAAAGACAGGTGAAATCAGTGAATCAGTGAAAGAAATCAGGTGAAATCAGGTGAATCAGTGAAAGACAGAAACCAAGGTGGCAAAGGAAGGGTGCCACTGAATTTACGAGTCTTTTTGTCCTAACAGGAGGCATATGATGATGGTCCACACTGGAAGTATGATAAGTATGTCACGTCTTGTGAAGTATTGTGGTGACAGGTTGCTGCACCCCTCATGTTCTGGGACTTGTTTGCCTGGAGCCAACTTGTCAAGAGCAAATTTGCCCTCTGATGCTCATGCGAGAGGTTTTTCTTCCAGGTCTCACCGTTCTTCAGCACATTTCAGAGATTATGTGATGTACTAATGTGAAGATACTGTTGTTCCTCTTCTCAGTCTTCATTATTGCTTCCATTTTTTTACTTTTGTTCTTTCATCTTCCCCTGTCTCTCCTCCTTGGTTGTTTTCCTTGTAACATGATTTTACTTTTACTTTTTATGTTCACTTTTTCTTCCAAGTTTTCTTTGTATTTTGAGTAAGGAGGATGTGTTTTAATGACTTGTTTGTTCCTTCATGGTTACGTAGTGTAGCTCGTGCTAGGACTGTTCCAGGTCTCCATGGTGATGCTTTCGAGTGTCAGTTAGAGACTGGGGCTGACTAGCTAGCAGCTAAAGTTGGTGGTGTGACATATTGACAAACAAATGCCTACAAAATCAACTGGTGTTTACTGTCTTAACACTAGCATACATCTCATCATAACTTGTGTGAAAGTAGACAACATTAGCTGCTCTTTATAATATAGGGAAAGAAGAATCAGGTTTGTTGCATTCGTTGATGGAGTATATCACTGAGTGCATTCCAGAGCCCATGCCAGAGGGGGTGTTGGGCTACCCCTTCACTATGATGGGTCATCAAAGCCAAAGATCTCTCTTAGCCAAATTCTGTTCATCTCAGGTTCTCAGAGACTAAATATATCAATGCCCACTGTGGAGATGCACTATGCTGGTATTTTTCAGAACTTCAGAAATTATATTTTGCTAATAAGTACATTTTTCATAAATTCTGGTGCATTCCTTCATTTTGAAAGGGGCCATCAATTGTAAATTTGGGAAATATGTTCTTTTTTCCTCAGTATATACAGACAGTTGTTTTACTTTCTGCAGCTCCTTGTCGTGTATCACAAGAGGGTATAGATTCACATAATTTAGAACTGGTGGGAGACGAAGTGACATTCCATCATGGAGCTATCATTCAATTTAAATGCAAACCTGAATATTCTACAATTGCGTCTCTAAATGGAACCTGCAAGAACAGCAACATAGTATATCCCACCTGCCTGCCGATAGGTAAGTGCATCCAGCTGGTCTTGGAGTCACGCATGCATACATTTCTAAATGCTCATGTTTTCTTCATTTATGTTCTTTGCATTTTCTCCAAAGGCTTCCATGCCAATTCTGCTACCTCTGGCCTTTTTATGAATTGCAAACATGCATTATCAACCCCACCTCTTGTGGAGATGTTTCCCCACATGTGAGCTTACATACCTCTCAGATAAGAAAAGTTAAAAACTGAAGTGATATAAGGTGAATTTATAGAACACATATTTTTTATAAATTTTACATGTGACAATCTTTCTGCTACTGGACCAGGAGTACAGATTATTCGGTGTTCTGTTGAATACTCATTTGTGGAAGTAATAGTCATGAGAGACAGGAAAAAGGTCTTAAATGAATAGTGCAAGGTGTTTTCGCCTACAATACTTAGGAGACAGGTATACTACACAAAACACACCATTTCACTTTTAGCAATAATAATATTAATAATATTTATTCTTGTAGAATGCCTAACTCCACTTTTTTGTTGTTTCTAAGCACTGTAAATACCAGGCATTACTACTCAATTTGATGGCACTCTATTTACCACACTAAGGTCCTCATCACAAGTCCCCCCTTGAGGAGAATATTACTTCTGTGTCCATGGAGTTAACAGTAGTGGAGGTCCCTTTACCTCCAATGGCGCAGAATCAATGGAGATTGTGGGTAGGCGTGGGCGGAAAATCCGTTCCGCTCGCGGATTTTGCGGATTTTCGGGAAATCCGCAATCCGCGAGATTTGCGAATCTCCCGCAAAATCCGCAAATCCGCGAGCAGCGGATTTTGCTCGCACTGCTCGCGCTGTTCGCGTGAGTTCGCGTGAGTTCGCGCCCCGCGAATAAGTGCAAAATTGCAGAAATACGATTTTAGCAAAACTGAAAGTAACTACTTACCAGGTTCAAAAGTTCAGGCTCATCATTAGTAGCCATTTCCTGTAGTGCTTCCTGAGGGGCCCCTCCAGAGTTCAGTTGCCAGTTGAAACTATTATGTGACCCTGCTCTGAACCTCAGAATAGTTACACATATGCCACAAAGGTCCTGAATTACAGCTAAGGGAGACAAGCAGGAGCCAGGCTGGAAGTTAAAATCCATTAATCAGCCCCTAATTCATTATTGTCAGTTGGGGCAGGGCAGGTGTTGTAACTAATTTTGCAACAATGAAAGCACTTAGCAAGTGCAAAAGATCACTAATCAGGGCGCACTAAGGAAGCAGGTGCCAGCTAAAAAAATATTCTGTGACACATTAATCAACCCCAAATTAATTCAGGTCACTTGAGGCAGGGAAGGTGTGCTTTGCTTTGCCGAAAATAATGTACACTGGACAACCAGAGGGTGTGGTGATGAAACAGAGGGTGGCATGGGTGGGCCAGAGGGTGGCATGAGTAGTCAGAGAGTGGCAGTGGTGACAGAGAGTGGCAGTGATGAAGAAGAGTGTCCCAAACAGGCTGGACACGTAGAAACAACAAGTTCGCGAAACTTGCGACCCGACAGGTAAGTTCGCAATTTGCGAAAGTGTACAAAACCCTCGCGAACTGGCAGAAACACGGGCGAACACAAAAAAAAAAAAATCCGCAAATTCGCGGGAATTCGCGGATTTTGCGGATTGCGAATCCACAAATCCGCAAAATTCGCGAACGCGAGATCCGCAAAATTCGCTCATGCTTAATTGTGGGTTGAACCATGAGAATCCCCTTAGGAATGAGGAATTGCTGTGAGAATTCTTAATTCTGGATCTGATTCCGCAGTAATGCTTTAGCTTCACCAATATTTTCTGAGATGAATTCAGCTGCTGAAAGTATGAGAGGTGCAAAGTAACTCCATTGATCAGTCTAAATCAGTCCATTAACAGGCTTACTAGCCCCACAGGCAATTATACCAGCCTTTAGTGTTCAATTTGGGTAACAGGAAAATTAGCCCAGCACTTTATTCTCAGCTCACTGGTGACCCAATCACTGCTAAATATATGTCCATATGAAAATATATCCTTGCAAACTAAGGCGAAAAACCGCACCTTCAAGACAGTCTGTAACGTTCAAGAAATTAATGTTTATTTCATTTCAGACAATTGTTATCACATCCAATAAAACAGTTTTTTTTAAACAAAATGTATTGTAGTTTCAAAGAACTCAGACAACATTAAACTGGAATTTGATCAGTGCCGGCTCACATATCTAATGTACAGTGCCTTGGTTCTCATTTGACTATAATGATAACTTACAAAAACATGCAAATAAGACACTTGATGTTCTGATTACAGTCTGTCTCCTCACTAACACTGGTACTCTCCAGCCTGTTTCACTCACATCCCCATTCTATATCAGCCCAGTAACCATCCTCCCCCAACTCCTCTCCCCCTCCCGCAGTCGTGCCCAAGTTTGCTCCAATTTCTGTAGGTGGCATATATCTTAGCATTCTTGTTGAAGTGTTTCCATGTAGTTCTGTGTGCCATCTCACACTCCTAGGAAGTCCCATCTCGCCATTCCCCTTGAGTGTGATCTCCGTAGGGAAATCTATCTCTCAGTGCTGCTACTATTTCAATGGGGTATGTGGTATCTCCTCAGGTGGAAAGGGGTTAGGGTTCTGCAGCCCATCTCCCAAGCCCAGGCCATGTCTAGTGAGCCATGACCTTGTTTGGCTCTAGGAGCCTCACTGCACTCTCATATCCCATCAACCTTATCAATTTTCTTTCCAGACCATCACCCGGGGCACCCTCAGCGCCTTGCAGTTTCTGGGGATTGCGCGCTTTTCAATGATGAAAGCCAAAGCTGGGAACTTGCTTGCAGCTTTAGTTTTGGAAGTGTGTGAGAACCAGCTCATAAGATGGTGTCCAGGGGTACATGTGACCTCCCACTCGGTGATCTCTGCCAGTACTCCAGTAATGTTCTCCCAATAATCTGCTAACCTTGGGCACTCCTAGAAGATGTGAAGAAACCCGGCTCCTATCTTCCTGCATCTGAGGTAGCTGGCTCCCTCCACCACAAAGTGGCTGTTTATTCTTCTAGGGGTGAGGTATGTTCTGTGCAGTATGTAATGGTTGATAAGTTTAAAGGGGGCATTCCCAGACACCTGGGTATTTACTCGAGAACGATCTCCCAGGCCCCTCCAAGATGAGAATCCCCAAGTCCAATTCCAATTCAATGTATTTTATTTTGATATGGAATTCCAACGCAGGTCCACAAAAGTGCACATATAGATTAAAAAAGTATACTTTATGTACAATACAAAAATTCTTCCATATTCAACCGACAGATATTTTAATGTGCAAAAATAGCATTAAAATGATCTAATAAATAACCAGAAATGTTTTACAAAATTGATGTATCTTAAAACAAACCATTTCATTTTGAGAGGACAGAACAAATGAACGGGCCTCCTGGGCAGAATGAATATTGTATTTGATATAAAAAGGTCTTAAAAACATATGCATGGCCTTTTGTAGCTTCGTACAAACAAATAACACATGATTAAAATATCAAATTTGTGATTGTCACATTTCACAGATTCTCTCCTCACTAGGAATTTTGTCCCAAATACCGGTAACATCTCTTAAGGACAACAAATTAATTCTTAATAAAAAGAATTGGTCTTATGATTCCATGAGGAAGGTTCCATGTTAACTAGGGCTGTGGTCTATTCCCCAAAGCACTCCCACAAACCACCTCATTACGAGACTTGGACTGGCTCAAGACGATGTCTCTAGCCAAGCTGATAGAGGGTGCAAACTTCTAGCTTTAGTGCAGTTTTTGACATGGGTAAATTGAAATTCAAAGTCAGCCCAAATGAGTCATTTGCTTGAGCGAAGGGCCTAAAAAATGTTGAATATTCTCTCAATTTATCGAAGATTTCTAATCTCAAAGTAACCCTGAGAGTGCTCTCCTACCCAACACAAAGAATTACCAGGATAAAACATATGAGGAAACTGAACCAACTTCCAGGCGTAAGACATGTACAGCAGCCTGAGAATTTAGATTGCAAATTTGGCGAAGGATTTGACCTTCAGCCCTGTCAAAGGAAAGCGTGTTTCATTAGCTGCTCTTTATAATATAGGGAAAGAAGAATCAGGTTTGTTACGTTCGTTGATGGAGTATATCACTGAGTGCATTCCAGAGCCCATGCCAGAGGGGGTGTTGGGCTACCCCTTCACTATGATGGGTCATCAAAGCCAAAGATCTCTCTTAGCCAAATTCTGTTCATCTCAGGTTCTCAGAGACTAAATATATCAATGCCCACTGTGGAGATGCACTATGTTGGTATTTTTCAGAACTTCAGAAATTATATTTTGCTAATAAGTACATTTTTCATAAATTCTGGTGCATTCCTTCATTTTGAAAGGGGCCATCAATTGTAAATTTGGGAAATATGTTCTTTTTCCTCAGTATATACAGACAGTTGTTTTACTTTCTGCAGCTCCTTGTCGTGTATCACAAGAGGGTACAGATTCACATAATTTAGAACTGGTGGGAGACGAAGTGACATTCCACCATGGAGCTATCATTCAATTTAAATGCAAACCTGAATATTCTACAATTGTGTCTCTAAATGGAACCTGCAAGAACAGCAACATAGTATATCCCACCTGCCTGCCGAAAGGTAAGTGCATCCAGCTGGTCTTGGAGTCACGCATGCATACATTTCTAAATGCTCATGTTTTCTTCATTTATGTTCTTCTTTGCATTTTCTCCAAAGGCTTCCATGCCAATTCTGCTACCTCTGGCATTTTTATGAATTGCAAACATGCATTATCAACCCCACCTCTTGTGGAGATGTTTCCCCACATGTGAGCTTACATACCTCTCAGATAAGAAAAGTTAAAAACAGAAGTGATATAAGGTGAATTTATAGAACACATCTTTTTTATAAATTTTACATGTGACAATCTTTCTGCTGCTGGACCAGGAGTACAGAGTATTCGGTGTTCTGTTGAATACTCATTTGTGGAAGTAATAGTCATGAGAGACAGGAAAAAGGTCTTAAATGAATAGTGCAAGGTGTTTTCGCCTACAATACTTAGGAGACAGGTATACTACACAAAACACACCATTTCACTTTTAGCAATAATAATATTAATAATATTTATTCTTGTAGAATGCTTAACTCCACTTTTTTGTTGTTTCTAAGCACTGTAAATACCAGGCCTTACTACTCAATTTGATGGCACTCTATTTACCACACTAAGGTCCTCATCACAAGTCCCCCCTTGAGGAGAATATTACTTCTGTGTCCATGGAGTTAACAGTAGTGGAGGTCCCTTTACCTCCAATGGCGCAGACTCAATGGAGATTGTGGGTTGAACCATGAGAATCCCCTTAGGAATGAGGAATTGCTGTGGGAATTCTTAATTCTGGATCTGATTCCGCAGTAATGCTTCAGTTTCACCAATATTTTCTGAGATGAATTCAGCTGCTGAAAGTATGAGAGGTGCAAAGTAACTCCATTGATCAGTCTAAATCAGTCCATTAACAGGCTTACTAGCCCCACAGGCAATTATACCAGCCTTTAGTGTTCAATTTGGGTAACAGGAAAATTAGCCCAGCACTTTATTCTCAGCTCACTGGTGACCCAATCACTGCTAAATATATGTCCATATGAAAATATATCCTTGCAATCTAAGGCGAAAAACTGCACCTTCAAGACAGTCTGTAACGTTCAAGAAAATAATGTTTATTTCATTTCAGACAATTGTTATCACATCCAATAAAACAGTTTTTTTAAAACAAAATGTATTGTAGTTTCAAAGAACTCAGACAACATTAAACTGGAATTTGATCAGTGCCGTCTCACATATCTAATGTACAGTGCCTTGGTTCTCATTTGACTATAACGATAACTTACAAAAACATGCAAATAAGACACTTGATGTTCTGATTACAGTCTGTCTCCTCACAAACACTGGTACTCTCCAGCCTGTTTCACTCACATCCCCATTCTATATCAGCCCAGTAACCATCCTCCCCCAACTCCTCTCCCCCTCCCGCAGTCATGCCCAAGTTTGCTCCAATTTCTGTAGGTGGCATATATGTTAGCATTCTTGTTGAAGTGTTTCCATGTAGTTCTGTGTGCCATCTCACACTCCTAGGAAGTCCCATCTCGCCATTCCCCTGGAGTGTGATCTCCGTAGGGAAATCTATCTCTCAGTGCTGCTACTATTTCAATGGGGTATGTGGTATCTCCTCAGGTGGCAAGGGGTTAGGGTTCTGCAGCCCAACTCCCAAGCCCAGGCCACGTCTAGTGAGCCATGACCTTGTTTGGCTCTCGGAGCCTCACTGCACTCTCATATCCCATCAACCTTATCAATTTTCTTTCCAGACCATCACCCGGGGCACCCTCAGCGCCTTGCAGTTTCTGGGGATTGCGCGCTTTTCAATGATGAAAGCCAAAGCTGGGAACTTGCTTGCAGCTTTAGTTTTGGAAGTGTGTGAGAACCAGCTCATAAGATGGTGTCCAGGGGTACATGTGACCTCCCACTCGGTGATCTCTGCCAGTACTCCAGTAATGTTCTCCCAATAATCTGCTAACCTTGGGCACTCCCAGAAGATGTGAAGAAACCCGGCTCCTATCTTCCTGCATCTGAGGTAGCTGGCTCCCTCCACCACAAAGTGGCTGTTTATTCTTCTAGGGGTGAGGCATGTTCTGTGTAGTATGAAATGGTTGATAAGTTTAAAGGGGGCATTTCCAGACACCTGGGTATTTACTCGAGAACGATCTCCCAGGCCCCTCCAAGATGAGAATCCCCAAGTCCAATTCCAATTCAATGTATTTTATTTTGATATGGAATTCCAACGCAGGTCCACAAAAGTGCACATATAGATTAAAAAAGTATACTTTATGTACAATACAAAAATTCTTCCATATTCAACCGACAGATATTTTAATGTGCAAAAATAGCATTAAAATGATCTAATAAATAACCAGAAATGTTTTACAAAATTGATGTATCTTAAAACAAACCATTTCATTTTGAGAGGACAGAACAAATGAACGGGCCTCCTGGGCAGAATGAATATTGTATTTGATATAAACAGGTCTTAAAAACATATGCATGGCCTTTTGTAGCTTCGTACAAACAAATAACACATGATTAAAATATCAAGTTTGTGATTGTCACATTTCACAGATTCTCTCCTCACTAGGAATTTTGTCCCAAATACCGGTAACATCTCTTAAGGACAACAAATAATTCTTAATAAAAAAATTGGTCTTATGATTCCATGAGGAAGGTTCCATGTTAACTAGGGCTGTGGTCTATTCCCCAAAGCACTCCCACAAACCACCTCATTACAAGACTTGGACTGGCTCAAGACGATGTCTCTAGCCAAGCTGATAGAGGGTGCAAACTTCTAGCTTTAGTGCAGTTTTTGACATGGGTAAATTGAAATTCAAAGTCAGCCCAAATGAGTCATTTGCTTGAGCGAAGGGCCTAAAAAATGTTGAATGTTCTCTCAATTTATCGAAGATTTCTAATCTCAAAGTAACCCTGAGAGTGCTCTCCTACCCAACACAAAGAATTACCAGGATAAAACATATGAGGAAACTCAACCAACTTCCAGGCGTAAGACATGTACAGCAGCCTGAGAATTTAGATTGCAAATTTGGCGAAGGATTTGGCCTTCAGCCCTGTCAAAGGAAAGCCAGTGTTTCATGTCCAATACTTCAATTAGCTTATATTAATGAGGGTGGACTTTTTACCTTAAAAACTGTCAAAATATGACCAAAGTGGCTTTTCCCACAAGTTTTGTAAAACCTATTTCTGGAAGACAGCATTGTTAACACAGAGATTAATGTGGTCTAGATCTCGCCCAGTTTTTGAAAAGATATTGCCCAGATATGAATAAGAATTCACTAATTCCAGTTCTTCGGACCCCAGTGACCACTTAAAACATCTCTTTAGTTTTTTACCTTCCTTGCGGAAGACCTACATTTTGCTTTTAGCAATATTAATTTCCAAAAACTGGGCTTCTGCATATCTAGTTAGGAATCCAGACGACGCTGCAGACCAGTAGACATTAAATCAAAGACTGCAACGTCATCCGCATATAATAAATAGCCAACAGACATTGTCAATAAGGGTTGCACCTACACGAGGTGTGTGAGTGTCTCCTGGGGCACAGAAGTGTGCGAAAATTCAGCGAACAAAATATCTTCAAAATTAAATGAGAAACACTGTTGAAGTGTATCTTCAAATTATTTTCATACTTCATGAATATGGCTTGAATTTGATTTTTCTTTTTCATTTCCATATATTACTTTTATGAATAAACATATATTCTAATGATCAAAACCACTTTAATAATCATCATTCCATGGTTTTCATCATTTCATTCCAATGCATTTCGGCAAAAAATTCCTTCATCAGGGAAATCTGCAAAGAAAATAAAACTTTCTAATATTCTACCTCTTGAATTAAAAGTACACAAAATTATAAAGTCTCAAAATCACAGGTTTATACTGTCTAGGATTACCAATAATATTAATAGATGTTACTTAACCGTCTGTTCTAATATACTCTCTGTTTGATAAATTCGTAACACAATCTCCTTAAGTATAAAAATGCAAGATAGTGTGACCCTTTTAAATAAAGCGGCAACAGAAGGTAATACCACATAGTTGCCCCATCTAAGAGGAACTTATCTGGGAAAGTCTCACGTGGTGATCGTGGAGTTTACATGCTAGCAGGTATTCAAAAGTGTTTCAATAATGGGGACTCGCAGACAGCCACAAAATATCTTACGCTGCAATCATTATAACAATGTAAGATCTAACCCTACTCATGTACCTCGTGTAGTCACATTTAAATCCATACGGACTCACATACTATTACAAAAAATCCTATGAAACGTAAGTTGGAACAAAGTATAGTCTGACGCAATGCGCTTAGCTCATGTTGTAATCGGCATGCTCTAGCGCTTACCACTTGTAGATGAAATATCTGCAAAAGTATAGTCTTACGCAACGCGCTTAGCTCTTATTGTAATCGACATGCTCTAGCGCTTACCACTTGTAGATGAAATATCTGCAAACGCCTGGATCTACACAGGTCCAGAATCCTGACGGTGAAGCCGAGTAACCGCCAAGGGTTTCCTCTTGAAGTTGAATTGGCATGTGACGTAGGGTGGGAGGTGGGCTCTAATGAACGGGCTTACGCGCTCCAAATTAATTAAAGGGGAAGTGTTGCAAAACGGGCAAAGTGTTCCTTGTGAGTGAACAATAAAGTTGTTGAGATAGTGGTGAAATGTGGCTTATACTGAAATATAGTAATGGGAAGAGTCACAGAATATCAGCAATCTTACACGAATTACTAACTACGACGGGTGAATGACGGATCCCTAGAGAAATCCTCAAGGTGAACTATAACAATATAAACCGTAGGCTATCATGGACATATAGTGAAATAACAATCTATAGTGAGACTTATGATTGCTGAACCCAAACATTATAACGCATGTTCTGATAAGTGATCAACAACAACACAACGTGTCAATAATTATAGAAAATGGATATTCAACTTCTCATTCAATATACTGTATGAATATATATTATTTATAAATAGCAGTTAAATTCAGTCCTTTCATTCATCTCTGTGGGCATCAATGTCTGTAAATTGTATATCCAGTAATTCTCCCATTTTAACAGAGTTTTTTTGTTGTCTCTGTCGACTCTTTTCTCCACTGTTTCCAAAACACAGATTTTAATCTGACTGATCTGGTGGTTAGCTTCAATAAAATGGGTTGCCACGACTGATTTCTAAGCCCTTGTTCCAATGTTACTTTTATGTTCGTTCAGTCGTATTTTAAGTTTACGCTCAGTCTGACCAATATAGGCTTTGCCACACGGGCATTTGATCATGTAGATGATATTGGTCATATCACAAGTAGCATTCACTTTCAAACTAATTTTATTCCCCCTCATGGGATGGGTGATTGTGTTGCCTTGTAGAATATTATTACAATTCCCACAGTTTCTACATGGGATGGTTCCTTTGAATTTTTGTACATTAGATGACCTTAAGGGTTGCTTGATTATTTCACCCAAATTTCTTCCTCTATTGGAAGCGAAAATAAGCATTTCATTGAAGATCTCTTTAAAATCTGGTTCGGCTTGTAAAATAGGCCAATGTTTTTTAATAATACTCTTGTATAACTTGTTGAGTGTTAAGTGTTAGATATTAAATTTGTTAAGAGTAAACAAAAGACACTGAGTAGTGAGTGGGGCACTACAGGCGGACGCAAGCGACACCCAGTGCTACCCGGGCCGCCTCCGCCCCTGCTTGAGGCACACTCTATGCTACCACCAACTAACGTTGGTGCACTCACTGCACTCACCCAGCCAAGGGGTACACACCCCACTCTAAAGTTCAAGTTGGGGTCCTCAGGGTCCTCAGGCAATGTAGGTAAAGGCAGGCCCCGCTCTGCTCTAGCGACACCACCGCAGCACTCCTGAGGCACCACAGCACTGCAGCAGGCCTCCGAGGATGTGCCCAAAGGATGTGCAAGGGTCAACTCATGGCCCACATCCCACCGCTCGCTACTCGGAGCTCTTAGTTCGCATCTGCCTCCGCTCTGATAGCTCCGGCTCCTCCTCCTCCTCGCACGTCACACGTCGTCGTCAGCGGAACAAGCATAGGGCGGGCTTATAGAAATGATGGTTAGTGCATTGAATTGTTGGTGTCCTGGGTTTTAACAGTAGAACATTAGTTCTACATTCTGATGTTGCTCCTAATATTACATCAATGATATCTGTCAATCAGCCCTTGAAGAACTTGGAAGTGCAGTGAATTATCCACCTGTAACAGGGTCAAAGATGGCCAGGTAGGAGCTAAAACTCAAGTCATTCTCCCATTGGTCTCTAAGGCTGTCTAAGGGTAACATCAGATCTCATTGTATCCTTTTATATGAACAGGTAACAGCTTTAAACATCCCTAATGATGTAACCAAGTATTTGCAGACCCTAGCATGATGTGGATCTGTCAAGTCTGCCCTCCAGTGTCCATGAACGGTTGGCGGAACTGCACCATGGAGGAGGAAATGGCTATGAGGTAGGTAATGTCTCAGGAGGAACTCCTCAAACAAGAGGAGCATTCCAGCCTTATATAGGGCCCAAGTGTCGTCGCCACTGCGGTCACCCATTCTCTCAGTCCCTGCCAGTCCCCCCCAATGGTGGAGCTCCACTAGGAATTCCATTGGTATGTTGGGGGAATACAGCAGCCTCACCCGTGTTTCTGCAGGCTTCTAGCCCAGCAGCTGAAATTTCATAGTGTCTCCTGTGCTAGGGCTGTGAAGGTTAAGGAGCACCCTGGTCAGCCTGTGAAGGTCATGGACAGAGGGCCTATTTCTCTCCTGGGGGTGAGTATGCCCACTTGCCACTGCATTAGCCACTGGAGCTGTGCTACCAGATAATAGGCCTCAAAGTCGGGGATAGCCAACCCATCCTCCACCGATGGTCTCTGAAATGTGGTCAGGGTCACTCTCCTGCAGCCCGGCCCCATAAGAAGCCCATAATCAGTGTTTCTATATCTCGGAAGAACGCCTGAGAGACCGAAACCAGCAATACTACAAATAAATACAACAGAGAGGGAGAGCTATCATTTTTGGTAAAGCCAATCGGCCCGCTACCGACAAGGTGAGATATTTCCAAAACTCTAAGCTAGACCGGAGACTGCAAATGACCTTCCCCACATTCTTCTCTAATATATCCTTAGGATCATGATAGACCTGCACTCCAAGGTAGGACAGGCATGTAGGCTCTCTTTCCAACCCCCTTAGACCATCCAGAGGGGCTATGGATGCCAGCATGGGGAATAAACAAGATTTCTGCCAGTTAACACGTTGGCCTGAGATGGAGCCATTGCCCCAGGAGATCTTGAGCTCCTGTCAGAACCCCCTCCGTGTCATGCAAGAAAATCAGGAGGTCATTTGTATATTGTATTGTATTGTAATTGCATTTATATAACGCTTACTACCCCTGACGAGGTGTTGAAGCACTTTTTCGAGGAGTAGCACGCTACTCTGGGACCCATAGAGGATTAGTGTTGAATTAGTATAGTGAAACATGCAAGTACATTTTAAGTGGTGGATAGGTTAGTCAGTTATAGCTTAGTCAGTTATTTGGATTCGGATTCGGAAAGATAGCAGAATCTTGAAGTACCCTTTTACGGAAACCAATAAAGGATTAGTGCTGAATTATTATGGTGAAATATGAAAGTCATTTGAGTGGTGGATATTAGTCAGTTATTTGGAGTGAGAAGGGTAGCGGAGGTATAAAAGGAAAGAAAGGTTTGCATTCATGTATCACCTGTTATCCCTGATGGGTGTTGCAGCGCTTTTCTGGCGAATAGGACGCTACTCTGGAACCCATAAAGGATTAGTGTTGAAAAAATATGTATAGTGAAGTATGAAGTAATTTGAGTGGTGGATATGTTATTCAGTTATTTGGATAGAGAAGGGTAGGTTGCGGGATAGAAGAGGGAAAGAGGTTTGTATTTATATAGCGCTTGCTACCCCTTGATGGGGTTTTGAGGTGCTTTATTGGCGAGTAGCACGCTACTCCGATACCCATAAAGGATTAGTGGTGAATAAGTATAGTAGAATATGGAAATTGAGAGGTGATAATCTGTTATTTTGATTGAAAAGGATAGTGGAGGGACAGAAGAGTGAGATTTCCTTTTTTTTTAGGTCATAGCAGTAGGAGGAGACTTTTGGATGTGTAAAAGGTTTTTTCTAGGGAAGAGTCAGAGGGAAGAGTTTATAAAGGTTTGTTTTGGGGATTGGTATAGTAAAAAGAGGTGTCAGATGATGCAAGGAGGGGTAGAGTAGGAGAGAATATGGAAAGGGTGATTTTTGGGATCATAGTAGTGGTATGGGGTTTGGGATAAATGAGTGAGTGGATGTAGAGGATATATTGATATATGTATAGGGTGAGAAATAGGGTAGTGCTTTGGAAATAGTAGCAGAAAGAAGTTTGAGATGAGTCAGAAGGTTGGGCCAGAGGATATATTGAGAGAAGTATAGGCTGAGAAATAGGGTAATGTATTTGAAATGCTAAATTAGAAGAAAGTGACAAATAAATAGATCCATAAGTACATTGAAAGTATATAGTTGCATTGAGGAGGTAAGTATATACATATTAAAGATATTGATAGAGGTACAGGATGAGAAATAGGGTAGTGCATTGGATATGCTTTTTCAGGACAAAGGTAACAGACACACAGATCCAAGTACATGGAAGGTACATAGATGCACAATGGAAGTAAGTATATGTAGACCAAAGATGATTTTTTAATTAATTAATTTATTTATTTATTCCCAACATAATTATTCTACATGTTTATACAAAGCAATACACAAAGATGGGTACATATTTATAGTGAACATAAATGCTTATATACAGAGAAATATGCTGCAAATTTCTGTTTGCTTATGGTGCTTATGTGGGGAAGAGCCAATTCTTGAGTATTTTTCTGAAGATAAGGTGGTTGTCGGTGGATCTTATGCTGGGGGGTAAAGAGTTACATAATTTGGCTGCTTGAACAGAGAAGGATGTGCCCCTGATGGTTTTTTTCTTGTATCTTGGGATTTTGAGGCAAGATGCCCCTTTAGGGCGTAGGTTCCTTTGTTGAATGTGTTTGGTGATTTTATTCCTGATGAAGAGTGGTCCCATTCAATGTATTGCTTTGTGGGTGATACAAATAGCTTGAAGGTGGATCTTCTTGCAACCGGTAACCAATGCAAGGCTTTCAAGGCAGGTGAGATGTGGTCTTGCGGTTTGATATGCAAGAGTAGCCCGGCAGCCGAGTTCTGAATCCATTGTAGTCTTTTCATGGTCGTTAAAGGTCATCCGTGGTAGAGGCTATTGGCGTAATCGAGCTTGGAAAGAACAGGGAGATGGTAGCTTGGACCTTGTGTGGAAATCCCAGATGAGGGAAAATGAGTCGCAGCATTTTTATAGTGACAAAGCTTGATCTTGCTAGTTTGTCCACTTGGGCATTCATCGACAGCTTGGAGTCTATGGTCATTCCGAGGTTTTTTACTTTCTTCAACACTTTAGGCGGTGATCCCAGTTCATCAGGCCAGACGGCAAGCAGGTCGTAATGTTTCCAATCGCCACACAGTAGTATTTCTATTTTGAAGCATTCAATTTGAGATGGCTTCAAGTCATCCACTGATCTACGACTCTGAGACAACTGAAAATTGGGGATTTTTCAATGTCTTTGGGGAATTTCAGTTGAAGGAGTATTTGCGTGTCATCTGCATAGTTATAGCAAGTGAGGTGAAATTGATTGATCAGTACCGGTAATGACTTCCTGTAGATGTTGAAAAGCTTGGGAGAGATGATAGAACCTTGAGAGACCCCTGCTTTTGTGGAGTATGGTTTGGACGAGAAAGATGGGGTATGGATGACATTAGTTCTGTTTTGAAGGTAGGGTGCGATCCAGTCTAGAGTAGTTCCCTCTATGCCGGCTTCATAGATTCTTTGTTTCAAAGTGTCATGGTCAACCATGTCAAAGGCAGCCGAGAGGTCCAAGAAGAGTAGTGCAGCAACCCCGCTGCTGTAAACTGTATTCTTCAGGTATGAGAGTATGTCATTCTCTTCAATGAATTGTGACATCTGGGCGAACGCTGCTCTTTCTATCAGTTTGCCCAGGAAAGGTCCATTTGTAATGGGTCAGTAGTTGTCAGAGTTCAGCGGGTCCAAGTTTCTTTTCTTCAGTAAAGGGCGCATGTGTCATTTTTTGAGTTCCTCTGGAAATATTCTGGCAGTTAAGGAATTGTTGATGATTCTTCTTACTGGAGTGGCAGCAGAGGTTGTTAAAAGAATTGTCTTGAAAGTTTGTGGTGGACAGGGGTCAGAAGGGCTGCCGGCATGCCTGCTTGCTTTGACCAGGTCCATAAATTCATTGTGTGAGATGTGTTGGAAGAAACAGAGAGGCCGGGTTAGAGTATTCTTGGATTGTTGTTTTGTACAGGGGTTAGTGCTGGTGCTTTGTTTCTGTTTTATGTACGAGTCCAATGTGTCTGCCTTGTCTGTGTAATGATTTGCCAGTTTGTCTGTGAAATCTTGAGTAACAGGATGAGTTCCTTCTAGGCAAATTGGTTTGCGAAATTCATTGAGTATTTTATGGAATTCTTTATTTGCACATTTAGCATTTTGAATTCTGTCTGAGTAGTACATTTTCGTAGCTTTTTCGATAGCTCACTTGTATGATCTGTTAATTTTTTGTAGGTGAAATTTGTCTTGTTTGGTGTTTGTTTTGAGCCAGGTACGTTGCATCTTTCTAATTTGTTGTTTTATGTCTTTTTTTCCTAAGTTTCTCCAAGGTGCCTATTTCTTTTGTGCTGTTGTGTGGTTTTAGTGGTATCAGGATGCCAAAAGCTTCCTGTAGACAATCATATAGATTTTGAACCTAAGTTATTGTTTCCAGATTTGTACTTGATGTCAGTTTTTTTTCTAAGTGTTTCAAATTGAATTTGTTCCATGGCAGATAGGTGGATGGATGTAGGCTAGTTTTAGGTGAGTTCCTTAGTGTTGTTTTATGTTGGAAAACAAGCAAGTGGTGGTCTGACCATGTGACTGGAGTTGTAGTCTGAAAGGTAACTAGTTTAGTATTAGCAAAAATGACATCGGGGACATGCCCAGCAATGTGTGTGGGTTTGTGGACAATCTGATGCAGGTTCGGTGATTATTGCTTTTGGATGGGTCATATTGGGTTTGTAAAATCAAATGTTGAGGTCACCCAGAATGCCTAAGTTGGAGTGTGTTGTTATCAGGTTTGAAACTGTGTCTAGAAGTAAGTCTGGGAATGTCACCTCGCTAGGTGGCGGTCTGTAAAGGAGCAGGAAGTTACAGGATGAAGATGGTGTAGTATTACATCTTGTTAGAAGAGCCTCACAATTCTTTATGGAGATGTCATCAACTTTAGTGTTATGTAATGTTTGCCTGAACACAACAGCTAGACCACCTCCTTTTTTGCCTGTATGATTTTGGGTGATCGTTTGACCGCCTAGAGGAATGGCTTCATGCAGGACTGGAGCCATATCATCTCCCGACCATGATTCGGTTATGAATAGGATGTGTGGTTTTGCATCAGTGAGAAGGTCATAGATGTGATATAACACAATATGATGGGTCTGGGCTCCCAATGAAATCCCCTGCCCTGGCGTAACAAGCCAATGGCTCCATCTCCAGGGCAAAGAGTATACACCACAATGGTCAACCCTGTCTTGTACCTTGCTCCACCCGTAGCCTTCCAAGATGATGCGCTCTGCCCAAGCTCTAGCTGAAGGGGCTGTGTACAATAATCTGGTTCAGGTCCCAAACCCCTGTCCTAGGCCAAAATTCATCATCAAGCTATAAAGAAAGGTCTATTCCAGGCTATCTAAAGCCTTCCTGATGTCCACTGTGAAGATCACTGCCTTCGCTCTGTCATATGTGTCGGCCTCTACAAGTGTGAGCAGACTGCAGGTGTTAAGAGCTATATTGCAACCGGGAAAAAATCCCACCTGATCTCAGTGTATAAGGGGGGTCATGTGGTGGAGGAGTTGAGTGGCTAGGATTCTGCTTAGAATCTTGTAACTGATGTTCAACATCAATATAATGGTCAGTTTTTTGTCTTTGGCTTGCTTCCTGGATATCAGCAGGGGCACGATCAGGGCCTCCTTTGTGGGGGATGGTAGTACTTCTGTGTCTCTAGTGGCCTTATAGAGGTCCATTTATTTAATGGCCAAGTCTTCCACACAGGTGGAATAGATCTCAACCGGTAGCCCATCTGTGCCAGTGTTTTGTTTCGGACCATGAATTTTATGGCTGCTCAGATCTCCAGCAGCCTGATGTCATCCCCCCTACCCCCAATACTTCAGCTTCCTCAAGAGTAATGTTAAAAAAAGTCACAGGTTCTAAAAAGGGATCAATGATATCAGTTGAACAATTTGTGGCACTGCAATAAAGAGAAGAGTATTATGTATAACAATCACGATTGATGTCCTCCTGTCATTAGAGTTTGGAGCCCTGGTTAGTGTTCAGCTCTACAATAACTGAACCCCATTTGGCTGGGTTAATAAAACACGCTAGTAGCGAGCCAGAGAAAATCTTCTCTGAATGCACCTGGACCATATAGTTCATATAATCAACACATCTCAAGCACTCAACATACTTTGCTACTTTCTCTTTGTCATCCACGATGTTGGTCTGTACTTCTGTGTGTCCCGGTCTGTGCTGCTCAAGAGTCTGCAAAGTTCCCTCGAATGATAAGGTTTCCGTCAGCAAAGTCCTGCAGACTCCTACTGACACAAAAATACACCTACCCCTGATCAAAGTCTTAAATGTATCCTAATCCCTTTGGAAAGACAAAGTGGGGCCTATGTTTTCAGCAAAGTAGTGTTTAATGACAGTATCAACCGTGTCATGAAAGACCAGACCCTCTAGTGCCTCCGGCCTTAACCTCCACGATCGGATGCACGGCCGAGATTTCTCCCAACCTAGCCCCATCAACAGGGAATTGGGAACAGAAATTGTTCTGGAGAGTTACTCAGTGGTCTGAACCAAGCTGTGCACGTCAGGGGTATATAAGAGCACATTGAGGCGCACATGTAGGTCATGCATATTGAAAAAGAAAGAATAGACCTGGTCTCCTGGGTGGTGCGAGTATCATGAGTCAATTAGGCTCCATTCCACCTGCCAGGCAGAGAACACACGGGCCGCCCGGAGTATTATGGAATCCCACAGTGTGGGGTGGAAACGATCTAATATAGGATTTGCTATGCAATTATATTCTTCACCTAGGATAATTGATGCCACTAGGTGAGGGCTGCCACCCTCGAATGCTTACTAAAACATGTTGCCTGTTCCACATTCCTCCCATATATACTGCCTATGGTGATGTCCCAGCCATCGAGCCATCCAGTGACCACAACACAACAGCCTGGAGGATCTATCAGGTGCCCAGTATGTTGGATAGGTACCCCAGGTCATATCCACATCAAGACTCCTCTCGCATAGATTGAATATGTAGTATAGTAGACAAGCCCTCTCCATCTACGTTGCAGCACTGCTCCCTCTTTGGCAATGAAGTGTGTGTCCTGAAGGAGCGCTACCTGAACCCCTCGTCATTTAAGATCTGAGAAGATTTTTTCCCTGTTGATCATTTTATTCATGGCCCAATATTCCAAGACAAGGCTTTGCATGTCATGGGGATCACCATTGTGTGTGGTAAAGACTAATTGGATGGCACCACTAGACTCCGATATCCCAAACATAAGGTATCACTCCATCCCAGCATAATAATGTGCATCTGTGCAGGGCACGCCTCGAGCATCTCCCATCAGCTTGCAGACTACAAACTCCCCAACTCCTGCACCCCAGGACAAGCAGGTCAACACCCCCCATTCAAACAGTTGCCAACTCACATGCAATCGTGGGTGCATCCATGGCAAACTAAGGTAGTGACCATCCTAGAGAACCCCGTCTGGCTCCTCCCCTGCTGGCTAGAGAAACTAAAGTTTCCGTTCAGGATCCCCAATATCACATCCACTCATTGGATGGGTTTATCATTTTCTGCATGCTGACTCTGGATCCTTAAGGCACATCTTAAAATCGGAAATATTTAGAGATGAGTCATCACGATACACTTTTAATAAGAATCTTAATATAGCTTTTAATCAGTCTCATTGCACAGTAGCACTTTTACAAGCCTGGGCACCGGCACTCTTGAAGCTCTTTCTAAAAAATATGGTTCCAAGATTAAGCTTTGATCTGGACATAAAGCATTGTATACAATTAAAACACTATGAAGAATATGCAAAAACTATAGTCTATAAATCCCCAGAGAAATATACAAATTTTTCATTAGATCAATAGGTTTGGCGTTGTTTTCTTCTCCTGGGGCTGGAAATCCTCCCTTTGAAAGTGTATATAGTAAAGTGGAACAAATCTGAAAATACAACTGGGCTCTGTGACTTGTGTAAGGGACCAACCGTAGTTGAAGTAAGGAGGGGGTATTTAAGGCCTATGAGTATTAGATGCAATGTACGTCGATACAAAACTAATTAAAACCTAATTAAGCTTTGTAAATGACTACCAGATAAATCCGCTTGTTACCAATTGTATACATTTTTAAAGAGCTTTTTAAAGTTGTTTTAAAATTCACAAAGACAATGTTTTAAGAAAACATATCTTAAATATTTAAAGTTGATATCATGAATTAATACTTTTAAGTACAACCTGCCTTTTCAACTGACCCATTTTAAGCTTTGGGAAACATACCGGATGAACTCATTTCTATTAATCTTATAAATATATAATGAATTTTATTTAAACATTTTAACCTCTGAAATGCTTAAAGGTGATGTTATGACTGTCACTATAAATGTTTTAAAAATTATGTTTGTGTATTTGTTGACATCAGTGGAGGTCTATATCAAATTTAAAATAAACTTCAAACATCCACTCATTAAAACATAAACAACTGTGGACTCCCCCAATAATAAACATAGACATAGACCATACAGCTCGCCCTCTCCTTTAAATAAGTTTGTGTGCCGTGCCAGGTTTGACATTAGGTAGCTCATTGTCCAAGTTATTTATTTATTTAAAGGTTTTGTATAGCGCTGTCTAGACCCGGAGGTATCAGATCATAGTTGCAGGTTACATCGTTACAAAGGTTACATAGTTTTAGAGCATGGCAACATAGTTACTTGAAAAGGTCGTAAAACACAATACGCACATATAAGTAAGGGAAAAAGCAGGCAAGGGGAGAGATTAAGGGGAGGGCGTAGTAACAGGGGAAGTAGACAGAGAATGAAGGAGGGAAAGAGGAGGGGAGGGCGAAAGACACAGCATGGGAAGAGGAGGGGAAGGGTGACGGGGACACAAACCGGTAGACGAGTCAAAGCTGCGCCCAAATCGAGTAAGCTGTGATCCTAGGGGTAGTGGTATCATTTCCCTATCTCTGTTGCGAGAGGCTCTGTTTAAACAGTGGACTCTCTCAGAGGGGTCTCTGAGACTCCAAGGCCTATCAACTGGATCCTTCCCCAAAAAGGGGAGAGGGAGTGCTTTGGCAAGGGGTGCCATACCATACCTCAGCTGTGAGTGGCTGCCTTGGCGCTGTGGACTCTCTCAGCGGGTACTCTGAGACTCCAGAGTATAAATATTGGATCGTTCCCCAACAAGGGGAGGAGTCCTTAGTCAAAGGGCACAAAGGACAGGGGCTAGGCTGTGTAGCAAGGCAAGGGGAGAGGGGATAGGAGCTAGCGTTTTACATGAGGAACAATAATGTTACACTTTTACATCAGTTATGAGTTACATAAATATCAAGAAAAGCATTTAAAGAACATAGGGGACAGGTGAATGGAGCAAGGAAGGGTAAGGGGATTGGGTAAAGGGGTAGGAGGAAGAAACCATCTACCCAGTTAATCAAGGGAAGAGCAGGGGGCAGCCTTAGTGGAGGAGGAGGTCTTGCACTTGGCCCACATGTTCCCGGGAGGTGGGGCGGCCATTTTAGAGATATCAGAAATGCCAGGAGCCTGGAACCTGAAGTCATTCAAGGGGCATCCACCCCAACATCAGCGTCTGGCACAAGATTCCAGAACGAGGCCACCAAATCAAACCTGTCCACGGAGCGAGAGCAGACAGATCCAGTCGTCGGAAGTGCAAGAGCCAAAATCCCACAGGCAGCCTAGGGCAAGAGCAATTGTGGGCACCAGAGACTCACCGCAGATGCCCAGAGCCCCACAGCACATCTCAGTAGTGGCTGGAAGTACGCCTGGGGCCCAAGGAAGTGAAGATACATTGGCGTGGTGGCAGCAGGGGTTAGAGTAGTATATACATAAGTTGAAGATTAATAAGTAAGTACGTCTACTACAGATTCTAGTGTTTAGAATTACATATATACAAATTTCACAACACTCAAGATTATATTTAAAAAGCGATTAGGGTTGGACAATTATATGCTAGAAATTTACAGGGCCTGTCATTTACAAGAGTATCAGTGAGAAACAAGTAAGAAAAGCGGTGAGGGACAGGAAAGAGAGAGAGAACACAGAGATCGGACCATAAGTATAAACAATAGTCACAAACAGGGAACAGATCCCTGGAGAAGGAGGACAATCGATAGGTCGCCCAGCTGGACGGCGGGACAGACCAGTTCAAAAGATGGCAGACCAAGGACAAGAGTGACAACAGGAGACGGACCCAAAATGCTGGTGGGCACACGAGATCCAGTCCAAAAGTTAGGAGGGCCGAGTCCGAAGAAAATCAGGGAGCCGACCCACTAAGGAGGAACAAGAAGGGGAAAGGAGCCAGACAGTCAAAAAAAGGAGGAGGGGGCAGCACCTTCACTCAGTGGTGAGGCTGGACTTGTTCCGCCTTTGCTCATTGTTGCCACCACCTCCACCACTCTCTGTTGTTCTCTCTGGGCCTCCACACCAGATGGGGCCCCTCCACAGACCTCTCCACCTCATCACCTCAGTTTGTTCCACTTAGGTGTGCATCTTGGTGACCCCCGATTGGTGCCATTTTGTGGGTGCAAGTTGATCCTGTCCCATACCTCCCACACAGTCCGAAAGAACTGTACTGTACTCCTTCTGGGGTTACCACCAGCAGTTGGACTAGGAATAACATGGCTTAGTGCAAGCCCATTTGGCAATGCTGTCTCTTGGCATCCAGGAATGTAGACTGCTGTTCTGGACATCCTTTGTAGAGTCTGGGAAGATCAGAGCTTTATTATTGTAAACTTTGATACCTCCTAAGGCCATAGCCTGCGCACATATTTGATCCCGTTCCACATAACAGAAATGTCTGGCAACTGCTGGTCATGGCAGCGCATCCGACAGGGCCCGGCGAAATGGCACCCTGTGCTCCATCTCTAGGGAGTAGAATGAAGAGAGGCCCTATGGTGCCACTTCCTCATGTATCCATCTCTCTAGGTAAGTCAGCATGTTCCTCATTCAGTGTGCTTATTCCATTGTGATCTATTTTTGCTACCTTACATTCTGACCTCCAGAGTCTGGACTTTGTCCTCCAAGACTGTGAGCTGCTCGTGTATCATTACCAGATACAAGGAGATATCCATGACCACTCTCACCTTAAGGCGTCGATGGTCATCTTTCAGAATGCTCAGGTCAGTCCCCAGGGCATCAATCTTTATTTCCAATGCTTTCCTGGAAGCAGCAATTGCCTGCAATTTATCTTGAAGAGTGGGCCCCTACAGGGGTCCTAACTGGGAAACTGGCATTGTGCCCCGTAGTATGCAGTCTACTGGTGTGTCTGCAGCCAAAGAAGTAACTGGCAGCTTGGCTTATGGGCCTTCTTGGTGTTGCAGCTTAGGTTCACCAGTGTTTCTGTGCGTTCAATTAGCAGGATGCAGAGGCTGAAAAGCCAGGTTTGGGCACAGAGTGTACTTCTTGACAATGGCAGTGACTCACAAAATTGCACCTCCCAATCAACTCAGGGCAATCAGCAGGGCCTGTTCCCGGAATGGTGGATAGCAGGTCCTCTTCCCTAGGACCACCAGGAAGTCTGCGATACAGTCAATTCAGTGATCATAGTTAGGGTCCCCAGTGGGCATCATGCAATGCCTCACTCTTGAAACTGTTGCTGCGGGGCCCCACCGATTCAGGGCACCCAACTTATCTCTCCCGCATTCCACAGGTACAAAGTCAGGCTCATTGCTCGAGATGTGCAGCATGCAGGGTCCAGGGTATCAGTCCGCTGGGCTCCAGAGGGACACATGTAGGGCCTCAGGGCCAGTGGGTTGTCAGTGCTCCCCCAGGGGCCACCAGAAGCCCGCCTAGTTACACCAGATATCCTTCTTGACCGCCTGCTGATATAAGACACACTTACACCCACTTTGTGAGGTACCTTCCAGGGGCAGGAGCCTCAGTGTCTTAGAGCCACCAACTCAGTGCTTAATGGGAGTATGCGCTTGTGTAGCTGTAGCTCTCAGTGAGTGGGGTACATCTCCCACGCTGCCTGTCTAAGGCTGCCCTTCCTCACCTCTCCTCAGGGATTCAGTGTCCATCAAGCGTGACTGGACACAGACCCCCAATGGCAGGCAGTGTGCTGCAGCGCTGCCTTCCTGCCTCAATGACAGCACCTGATGAGCAGAGAGGCAGCAGCTTGATCCTCTGGCCAGTGTCCCAGTATGCTCCACCACCCGACTGTGTGGCCCGCAGTCCTTACCTCCCTGTGCCCACCCAGGCCTTACCCTGCAGCAGCAGCCACACCTCTTCCTACACTCACCCAGCTTCTAGCAGTGCCGGCAGACCCCCGGACAGGTGGAGACTCAGCAGTACATGCTGGTCCTCCTGTAGCCCTAGAAGGAGGGTGGCAGAGCCCCCGCACCTAAGGAACATCTCCTCTAATACTCCATGAGGACTATGCGTCAGCACAGGCCTGGGTCTCAGCATGATGTTCGTGATTTGCTTCCACCATTTTGTCAGTGCTGCCTCTCCCTATCCGCGACAGTTCCGGCAGTTTTACTAGGGGTAGTGAAGGGCATCCAATACAAGTTGTGGTGTGTAGCAGGGTCTTGTGTGGCTCTCAGCATGTTTAGGGATCATCTAATTTAAAAATAATGTCTGGAAGTTTCTGGATGGGGGATTGCCAGTTACTTATGTGTGGCCCACTCTAGGGACATTTATGCTTCCTATTAGTAGGAACACCCATCAAGCCTCCATCGTCACTATAGTATATCTTCCTCCGCTGTCCACTATCTGCGAGAAGCATACAAATGGAACTCCTACTCGGATAAAAATCAACATTCTTCTAGTATATGAAGAGTAATTGGTAGCATACCTGCCCTTGCATCTCCTCTGTAATCTGTTGACCTCACTCCCAACCAGGTCTTTGTCCTGAAGGAGTGCAAAACCCATACTTCTGCATATTATGTGCATGTATACTAAGAGTCACCTTACAGCCAAGTTCATGCCTCTCACATTCCACTTAAGAACATTATAATTAGGAACTGGGGAAGCCATGCTGCCATTGGGAAATTCTCAACCTGCTGATCCCAAGTGAGCACTTGTGGTGGAGAATGCATCACTCCTTTCTGCCTGCCTTCGCCAATCATACATCTGTGCGTCTAAAAGTCGATAACCACTGTAAGTTAAAAATATATGCTAACCACTAATTGCATACTAAAAGATCCCATCTCCTGTTTTCCAGGGTATCCTGGCAATAGTCAGACATACACAACTTGAAAAAAGCAGTAACCAAAGTGTTGAACATGCTCCATCACCTCATAAGGCTGGTGGGGATATATGATGTTACAACGCGGACTTTTACTCCGCATACCGTTACAACGCGGTTTTTACAACGCGGATACTGTAACAACGCATGTATTTACAACGCATTTTTTTACAACGCAGGTACCTTTACAACGCAGACCATTACAACGTAAGTATTGGTAAGTATATGTTAATATTAATAATATAATAGTAACTTAATTTTAAAAATATAATTTAATGTAATTTTAAATAATTTAATTTCCGTTAATTATTTTAAATTTAAATTAATATTACTTTATTTTTACCATGTACCCCTGTACCCCAGAAACTGAAAACTGACCCTAAACCCCAAAAATAAATTAAAGTAATTTTATGAAATATAATTTAAATTAATTATTGAAAATAAAAAAAAATATAACTTTATTTTTACCCTGTACCCCTGTACCCCAAAAACTCTAAACTGACCCTCAACCCCAAAAAGTAATGCAATGTAATTTAATTTAATTTCTTTACTATTAAATAATTTAATTTAAAATTAAATTTAATTTATTTTTACCCTGTACCCCAAAAACTGAAAACTGACCCTGAACCCTAAAAATACCCCTTTACCCAAAAACTAAAAACTGACCCTGAACCCTAAAAATACCCCTTTACCCAAAAACTGAAAACTGACCCTGAACCCTAAAAATACCCCTTTACCCAAAAACTAAAAACTGACCCTGAACCCTAAAAATACCCCTTTACCCAAAAACTGAAAACTGACCCTGAACCCTAAAAATACCCCTTTACCCAAAAACTAAAAACTGATCCTGAACCCTAAAAATACCCCTTTACCCAAAAACTGAAAACTGACCCTGAACCCTAAAAATACCCCTTTACCCACAAACTGAAAACTGACCCTGAACCCTAAAAATACCCCTTTACCCAAAAACTGAAAACTGACCCTGAACCCTAAAAATACCCCTTTACCCAAAAACTAAAAACTGACCCTGAACCCTAAAAATACCCCTTTACCCAAAAACTAAAAACTGACCCTGAACCCTAAAAATACCCCTTTACCCAAAAACTGAAAACTGACCCTGAACCCTAAAAATACCCCTTTACCCAAAAACTGAAAACTGACCCTGAACCCTAAAAATACCCCTTTACCCAAAAACTGAAAACTGACCCTGAACCCTAAAAATACCCCTTTACCCAAAAACTGAAAACTGACCCTGAACCCTAAAAATACCCCTTTACCCAAAAACTGAAAACTGACCCTGAACCCTAAAAATACCCCTTTACCCAAAAACTGAAAACTGACCCTGAACACTAAAAATACCCCTTTACCCTAAAACCCAAAACTGACCCTAACCCCTAAAAATACCCCTTTACCCCAAACATATAACATTTAAAAAATAACTATATACTTACCAATACTTACGTTGTAATGGTATGCGTTGTAAAGGTACCTGCGTTGTAAAAAAATGTGTTGTAAAAACATGAGTTGTAACAGTATCCGCGTTGTAATGGATGCGTTGTAACAGTAGTGCGTTGTAAAAAATGCGTTGTAACAGGTGCACACCGGCTGGTGGAGTTCAACAATTAATGGGGTAGTGGACTTGCCACCAGATTACAGTGGAGCTATCACCTGTACATATGTAACCCCTTTAGCCCTCATGTTCTCTCAGTTGAATCCGCTCCCTTTCCCACAGCGAGGAGACCCCATGATGGGGCCCTAGAGCACCCGAGCCCCAGCGGAGGCCCAGGTCACAATCGGAATTATCAAAATGGTGATAATATCAGAGATCATTGACTGTACACTGGGTCAAGCTCGGGCCATGGCTGGGTTCTAACAAGGCCAATTAAAGGTCCTGGCCTTCTCTCATTGAATAAGTCTCATTTGCACTTCGTTGCTCAAACCGTTCTCATTCTGAACTGGTTTGTCACCTCTATGACCGCCACCCTGCCTAGTCTACCTGATACTTGGATGGTTAATTCCCCTCAGATCTGTCTATTCTGCACTTTGGCGCCTCCTCTGATGGTGCAAGTGGAGCTGGATGGTTCCCTCTGTGCCATTCTATACCTCTCCTGCCACTCCCATGCATTTGCGGGGGCCTTAAAGAAGAACGATCAGTCACCCACTATGATTTTTTAGGAGTGCTAAAAAAGAACATGTGCTATATGCCCAGTTCCCTAAGCGAACTTGTGACTCCCAAGAGTGATGCTTTCTTGTACTGTACTGCAAGTGTATGGTTAGGAAAGAGAGCTACTGAGCTGTTCTCCACTTGTAGTTGGCTAAGGGAGCATGCCCCACTCAGGAGGGCATGTCCGTCTCTGTAGTTCAGTGAACGAACCACCATAGGCCTCGGCGATGCTCCCAGCTGAGGCCTCACCTTAACTCTTTCTCAGGGCTAAGAAGTGAGGGGGCCCTGAGGAGCCACTCTTTCAAGAAATCACTTTTCTTGGCACCATAAAATTGTCTTATTCTCCCTCAGGAAGGCCCACCACTCCGTTTCAAGTTTATTTGATTTAGCACAGTTACTTAAAACCATTGCTACAAAATATCTCATTACATATCGTCAATATTTAAAATAATGAAACCAGTTTGCTAAAAATCAGTTAAAAATCAATACAAACTAAATGATCTTTGCAATACATAGGTAAAATAAGCAGTTATTTAGCAGCGTGAGATTTTTGCTTTTCAGCTAAAGTGATGTTCTGTCTAGGCATTTTCTTCTCCACTTGTTTCAAAAATTTTACAAGGCAGCATGTAAACTGCGTGTCCTCAGGTGCAAAGCACGCCAGCACAGCCTGTCTCCTTGTGCAAATACCTCTCTGATTAAAAAGTGGTTTTAGAAGCTGTTTCCGTTCCTATGTTAGTTCTTTGCACATGCAGAGAAGGTGCAGCATATCTTCTTGTTCTATACCACATAGGCAGCAGATGGAATCAGATTGTTTTTTCAGCCAATGTGGAAAGTGCTTTGTGCATGGCACAGGCCTAATCTGTATTTTAAAGATTAAATTTTACAAAATTTGGCAATCCCCAAAGCTAGATACTTTTGTGCAGCAAAGGAGGAATAGGAGCTCAAGACCATCCAGCCGTGCGACCTTCTCGATTATGCTGCCTTATCTTCAATCCAGGATTTAGTCTTTACTATTCTCTTTGTTGCTTTTTTGAGAAGGCAATTGCTTGTAGAAGTTACCCAAAGTTCGATGAGACTTAAAGTGGACAGACTAGTTGCTAAGTATTTTGCCGCTGGTGATGATTCTTTCTGTTGTAATTCTGACCACAGATGCCAATTTAGGGTGCCTGGTTTAGATTTTCTTACTTTATTCGAGAAGATGACTAATGCACCTTTTCTTGCAAGGGTCTGTTTTTGAACACCAAACTTGAGCCTGATCTGTGCTGGAGAGACTCGTGTTGGTAGACCAAAAATTATTCTATACACTTTTGCGACCACAACATCCAGGAGCTTTGAGTCCCTTCCCCTCTGTGCCTCGCTTCTGTAAGTTATTGTACGTAGGACTTATGCCCATATAACTTCAACCATTGGAGCAAGTGAGGGGCTGTTCAGTTTAGAGTTGAGGTTTCTCATTGAGGCAGCTATGGCTATTCCCTCCTTTTTGATTGTGTCCCTTTGGGGTACAAAGTGCCCACCTTTGTCGATAATCACCCCTAGGTAATTATACTCTGTAGCTGAGTCAATGCGGGTCTTGCCCCAAAACCGGACAGGTGTTTTCTTAAAGTTCATTTTAATTGTCATGGTTTTGGTTTTCTCCAAGTTGATGTTTAAATTGTTTGCACTCAAAAGTAATATCAAGAAGACGCTGTAGACCCACCTTCGTTTGGCTGATCAAAACTAAGTTGTTAGCGTAAAGTAAGCATAGTAGTGCTGGGTTTCCGATCTTTGGGGAATGTGAATTACTGGCATTTAGTAGCTGGATCAGATCTGCAATAAACAGGCTAAATAATGTTGGGGCTAGTACACAGCCTTGTTTGAGGCCTTTCGTTGTTGGGATCTTCTTTGATAGAGTTGACCCATCCCCCAGCTTTACTTGAACCCAGGTCTGAGTGTGCAGATTAATTAACAGATTTAGCAAAGCCTGGGGTATACCCCAGCCGGCCAGTTTCGACCAGAGTCTGTTACGGTTTGCATGATCAAAAGCCACCCGGTAATCAATAAAGCACAAGTATAACAACATTTTTGTGATCTCTGCCTTATTTATTAACAGAGCCATATTTGGTATGTTTGGGACAGTCCCAACAGATTTGGAGAAGCCAGTTTGATTTAGGGGGGTGATCGATTTGTCTTCCGCCCAGAGTTGCAGTTCATCCAACAAAGTTCCCGCAAATAATTTTGCCTCATTGTCCAAGAGGGCAACTAAATGATTGCTCTTAGGCTGAGTCTTGTCACCAGATTTAAAGATTGGCGAAATTATCAAAGTCCGCCAGGATGGAGGGAGTAGGCCTGTCAGTCTTATTTCCATAAACAGAGGGCTGAGTGCTTTTGCCCAATATTCTGCATCTTATTTGTGAAGCACAGGTGGAATTCCATTGGGTCCCGGTGCCCCTTCTTGCCTTCCCTTCTTGATGTAGCTTTTGATCGTTTTAATGTAACCATTTGAGGGTATGACTCCTGGTAATTCTCCTGGTATTGCATTTCCCTCATTGAGTTGGTGCTTCAAAGTGGTAGACCACTGTGTGGTGCCCATGCTAGTTTCAGTGTGCAATAAGATTTTTCCTTGATGAAAGTGATTTCCAAGGTGGGTTGCCCAGTCTTACTTGGATATATCAGGAGACAGACCTTCATGCATTGGGTGGGTGAATCTTTTTATTGTCTCTCAGAAACTCGCACTGTCCTTCCTCTTGGAGTCTGCATGTAGTTTCGCCCATAGGGTATCCTCATTATCTCTTCTGACCTCCTAAATTGCTTGCTTCAGCTGTGTTTCTGCTGTCGCAATACAGCCAGTTTTAAGATGTTGGTTGGGGACTGGTGCACCTGCCGCAAAGAATAATGAATAATATTTTTGATGGATTTTATCTTACTCTTTTGTGGCATGGTGAGGTTAGAGTGGACTCTATAGCTGTGCTGTTATTTTGATTTAATTGGAGCGGAAAAAGATGTTGCAAAAGCATTTGTATAATTTGTCCATTTCTCTATTTCATTATCTCCTTACGTTATTCAAATAAAAGTTTTGCGGCTTGCCGGAAGTTATCTTGCGTCGCATGCATACATTTTATTTTCATATAAGTAGTTGCGGTAGTTATGCCTGGTTGGCCCATCCATTTCATGAATCTTGGCATATTTGTGCGAAGTATAAGCTCCTGGGGCCTGTGATCACTATCAACTTTGTCGCCCAAACTGAATGAGAAGATTTCATTGAAAAGGGTTTGAGACACAAAGGTATAGTCCAGCATTGAGGTTTTGATTGATGAGTGATACGTGAATGCAGGGAGCATGTCCCCTATACTTCTGCCATTCGCTGCTCTGAGGTTGAGATGTTCAAGATCCTCTATAAGGCGGTGGCTAATTTTTGAGGGTTCTGCTGATGAATTGTTGCCCTGTGGCGGGATATTCCATAGCTGGCTATGTAAAGATACTTCCTCCGCTGTCGATGAGCCAAGTCGATGTAAATTACAGTCCCCTCTAAGTATCATATGTGGTGTTTTAACCTCACTCATACATAACTCTACAAAGTTGACCAGTTGTTTTGCATCTTTGGATTCCCTATTAGGATGTATATATGTATTTATTATTACTATATCCTTTTGCCCATTCCCTGGTGGCCAATTTGAGGTGGAGATTTTTATAGCGATGTATTCTGATATTGTCAAACCAATTGTATGAACTGAGGTTGTGCAGGTGTTATTTACATAGATCACCAGGCCTCCCTGCAGGTGTTCAAATCTTGCCCTTTTGAGTACCAGTGCAAAGAAATGTAAATATCCTTGTAGATGTGGTGGATTTATCATCCATGTCTCCTGAAAAGCAATGATGTGAAAAGACTTTTCATAGTTCATGAAGACATGGCCTGCTAGTTTGCTATTTAGCCCGTTGATGTTCCATGAGCATACCTGAAGTAAATGTATTTCACCTCCTGACGAATTTTATCCGCTGTTCTGTCAAGTGTTTCTCACTTGATTGGTGACTGCTCTCATGGGCCATCTTGGGTCCTCAGGGCAGAAACCTTGATGTGAATAATTCGGGTGATATATCCCTATATCCTGTGATTGCCTCAAGGTGACCGGCGAGTGGCACAAATATGTGACCACATGTGCCTATAACTTTGCCTTGGCGCCAAAAGGCGCCGAGGTCCCTTGAGTGAGCTGCCATTATAGTGGGGACGGGCGGGAAGACATTTCAGCCCGCTAGCGTGTGGTGGATGGGGCCAAACGGGCGGGGCTTCTATGCGAGTTCACATGCATCTTGTGTATAAAGGGTCAGAGACCGAGCAGAGCAGCAGATGAGGAGAAAGCAGCCTCCTGGTCACAGGAGCTACACAGGGATGGCGTTCGGGAACCTCATGGATGCAAAAATACGTTTGGCACAGGACCCCAGAATCCTTCAGATGTCCAAGATAGCTCGGCTGCGCGTGTTGGTACAAAGCCATTCTGATACTGCTCAGTGGGTTCAGGCGCATGCAGCTGCTGCTGCTGGACAATGTCCCATCTCATACTAAACTTCCCCGTACAGGCATATGCTGGCGCTGGGCAGTTGGGAGGCAGTGGCATGCGAGTGCTCCACGCCTGGTACATGTGCATACCGGTGTCAGGGGGGACACGTGTTTATTGGTGCTGCGCAGCAAGTTATGTCTTTATATTTTGACTGCACCAGACGGTGGCACCACCTACACGGATCAGGAGCATCCCGGCACCAGACTTCATGTTGCAAGAGCATAATGGTGCTGTGCGGTATGGGTATATATGTGCTGGGGGCAGGGGGGCACTTAGCACAATGTGTGCTCACACCCAGAGGGCTCCCAGGCACTTAAGCACAAATTATTTTCACACTGAGAGGGCTCCGGGGCAGTTCAGCAGCACGGGGGCTCACACCCACTGGGACCCGGGGCAGTTCATTAGAACGTGGGCTCACAACCCCTGGGCAGCTCAGCAGCGCGGGGGCTCACACCCACGAGGCTTCCAGGCAGTTTAGCAGCGCCACCCTCTGGTTCATCACTGCCACCCTCTGGTTCATCACTGCCACCCTCTGGTTCACCACTGCCACCCTCTAGTTCACCACTGCCACCCTCTGGTTCACCTCTGTCACCCTCTAGTTCATCACTTTCACCCTCTGGTTCATTACTGCCACCCTCTGGTTCATCACAGCACCCTCTGGTTCACCACTGCCGCAATCTGGTTCATCACTGTCACCCTCTGGTTCATCACTGCCACCCTCTGGTTCATCACTGCCACCCTCTGGTTCATGACTGCCACCCTCTGGTTCATCACTGTCACCCTCTGGTTCATCACTGCCGCCCTCTGGTTCACCACTGCCACCCTCTGGTTCATCACTGCCACCCTCTGGTTCACCACTGCCACCCTCTGTTTCATCACTGTCACCCTCTGGTTCATCACTGCCACCCTCTGGTTCACCACTGCCACCCTCTGGTTCATCACTGTTACCCTCTGGTTCATCACTACCACCCTCTGGTTCATCACTGCACCCTCTGGTTCACCACTGCCACCCTCTGGTTCACCACTGCCACCCTCTGGTTCATCACTGCCACCCTCTGGTTCGCCACTGCCACCCTCTGGATCATCACTGCCACCCTCTGGTTCATCACTGCCACCCTCTGGTTCGCCACTGCCACCCTCTGGATCATCACTGTAACCCTCTGGTTCATCACTGCCACCCTCTGGTTCATCACAGCACGCTCTGGTTCACCAGTGCCACCCTCTGGTTCATCACTGCCACCCTCTGGTTCACCACTACCACCCTCTGGATCATCACTGTCACCCTCTGGTTCATCACTGCCACCCTCTGGTTCGCCACTGCCACCCATTGGTTCATCACTGCCACACTCTGGTTCATCACAGCACCCTCTGGTTCACCCCTGCCACCATCTGGTTCATCACTGCCACCCTCTGGTTCATCACTGTCACCCTCTGGTTCATCACTGCCACCCTCTGGTTCACCACTGCCACCCTCTGGTTCATCACTGCCACCCTCTGGTTTATCACAGCACCCAATGGTTCACCCCTGTCACCCTCTGGTTCACCACTGCAACCCTCTGGTTCATCACTGCCACCCTCTGGTTCATCACAGCACCCTCTGGTTCACCACTGTAGATTATGTGGAGAAAGCACACCTGCCCAGCCTCATCCGGGGGCTGGTTAATGTGTTACTGAATTTGAGCTTCAAGTCCGGCACTTGCTTCCTTATCTGTAAGTGCTTCCTGTTGTGGTTTTTTCCCTCTGACCCTCCATTTTGTTGTTGTTGATATCCCTTGGCCCGCCCCTCAGCCACACTACCGCCTCCCTGCTGCCCCTCCCACCCAAGTTCATCGAGCCTTCCTCTCTCCCAGCCTAACTGTGACCACCTGGACCAGCTTCAGTACGGTCGCTCCACCACGCTCCTCCTGTGCATCAGCTGAAACGCTCCCTGGTATCGTTATAGCGCGCTGTACACTGAACTGCTGCTACCTCTGTATTATAGCGCCTCACACGCATAGCGCCTCTGTTAATTATCTGCCTCTTTCAGCGCGACCTCGCTCAGGCTGGTGGGATCATTATTGGCTTGTCTGCGCATTTGATATTTAGATTACTGCTCACTCGATCGTTTGTAATAGTGTTTAATTATAACAGCGCTTTTGTTCAGATTGTGCTGCTCACTCGCCGTATTTCTGTATTTGCTGCCTCTGTCTGCCTTTGCCTCTGACCCTCCATTTTGTTGTTGTTGATATCCCCTGGCCCGCCCCTCAGCCACACTACCGCCTCCCTGCTGCCCCTCCCACGCTCCGCCCCCTCCACTCTCCATATATGCCACATGTCCCAACGCGCAGCGTCCATGCGCTACGGCCCCGCCGAAGGTGCGCCAAAGGTAAGCCCGTCTACGCCCGTCCGCGCCTGGACCGCGCCCAGCGCCAGACCCCCTGGCCCTCGCAATGCCCAGCTCTCCCGCATTACTTACGACGCCTCCACCCTCCTAGCCCTTAACCTCGGCCGCTCCCCCAACTGCGTCCAAGCCGCTCCTGGACTCACCCATGGACCCTTCTCTTGCAACTCCTGCAAGTTCGACGGCACCAAAACAAGCTCCTCATCCACCAACACCACTCAGAGACCTGACACCAACCACCTAAAATGCATCCTGCTCAACACCCGCTCGGTCCACAGACACGCCATCGACCTCTGGAATCTACTCGACACCATCTCACCGGACATCGCCTTCCTAACAGAAACATGGATGAATGCCTCTTCAGCCCCAGACATCACCATTGCCATCCCGGAAGGATACAAGATCATCCGTAAGGACCGCATCGAGAAACAGGAGGAGGCATCGCTATCGTCCATAAGAACTCCATCCGCATCTCAACCAGCTCTGACGCCAACCTCGCCAACGCCGAACACCTCCACTTCCAGATCCACATCGACCCCAAAACCACACTCAGAGGCACCCTCCTCTACCGGCGTCCAAGACCCCATGCACAATACAGTGATGACATCACTGACTTTATCACCCCACACGCCCTCCCCTCCGAGGACTACATTCTATTGGGAGACCTCAACTTTCACCTGGAAAAGAACAACGACGGCAGCACCACCACCCTTCTGGACAATCTTGCCAACCTCGGACTCAAACAACTGGTCACTACCCCCACCCACATTGCTGGTCACACACTAGACCCTATCTTCACTTCCAGCAAACATGTCTCCTTCAGTCACACCACAGCTCTTCACTGGACGGACCACAGCTGCGTTCACTTCACATACAATAAGACCACAATCTACAACCATCCTCAACCCACCATGCGAAGAAACTGGAACAAAATCACCATCAACCAGATCTCCTCATCGCTTCTTCAAAACCCTCCTGTCCACTCCTCAAACCCCTACCAAGCAGCCATTAACCTCACCCAATGGATATCCAACAGCGCCGACATCCTAGCACTGTTGAAAAAACGTCAAAGCAAACCAGGCAGCAAAAACGCCTCCTGGTTCAACGATGATCTTAAGAAATCGAAGAAACACTGTCGCTCCCTCGAGAAGGCCTGGAAAAAAGACCCAAACACCAGCACCAGGGACACCTTCAAAAACGCCACCCGCATACACCACCAACTAATCCGGTCGGCCAAGAAAACCGCATTCAAAGACCGTCTAGATAACAACGCCCACAACAGCAAGGAATTATTCAACATCGTCAAAGAATTTACCAACCCTTCAGCCACCTCCAATGACATCACTCCCTCTCAAGCCCTCTGCGACTCCCTAGCTTCCTTCTTCCACAACAAAATTGCAGACATCCACAACAGCTTCGACAACCAACCCGGAGACCAACCCACCCAACCTTCTGCCGCACCTTCACCCCCCTTGAACATCCTCAATGACTGGAACCCCATCTCCACTGAGGACACTATCCGCCTGATGAACTCCATCCACTCAGGATCCCCAACTGACCCATGGCCTCACCACATCTTCAACAAAGCAGACTCCATCATAGCTCCACACCTCCGAGACGTCATCAACTGCTCCCTCTACTCCGCCACATTCCCGGAAAGCTGGAAACACGCAGAACTCAGCGCCCTTCTGAAAAAACCAACAGCAGACCCTACCGAACTCAAAAACTACCGCCCCATCTCGCTTCTTCCATTCCCGGCCAAAGTCATCGAGAAAGCTGTCAACAACCAACTCGCCTCCTTCCTCGAAACCAACAAATCCCTCGACCCCTCACAGTCCGGCTTCTGAGCCAAACACAGCACTGAGACCGCACTTATCGCAGCAACAGACGACATTCGAACTCTACTGGACAATGGAGACACAGTCGCCCTCATCCTCCTCGACCTCTCCGCCGCCTTCGACACAGTCTGCCATAGCACCCTCCTACAGCGCCTCAGAAACGTAGGAATCCAAGGAAAAGCCCTGGAATGGATCACCTCGTTCCTCACCGGAAGAACCCAGAGAGTCCGCCTCCCACCATTCAAGTCAGAGGCCTCTGAAGTCATCTGCGGCGTCCCACAAGGATCGTCACTCAGCCCCACCCTCTTCAACGTATACATGAGCCCCCTTGCGGCCATCGCTCGCCAACACAATCTCAACATCATCTCCTACGCGGATGACACTCAACTGATCCTATCACTCACCAAAGACCCTAACACCGCCGAAACCAACTTACACGAAGGAATGAAAGAAGTAGCCGAGTGGATGAAGCACAGCCGTCTGAAACTGAACTCAGACAAAACAGAAGTCCTCATCCTAGGCACCTCCCCCTCCGCCTGGGATGACTCTTGGTGGCCAGCAGCCCTTGGAAAAGCACCCATCCCGACGGACCACGCACGGAACCTGGGCGTCATCTTGGACTCCTCACTCTCGATGACCAGACAAGTCAACGCCGCTTCATCATCTTGCTTCAACATTCTTCGCATGCTCAAAAAAACATTTCGCTGGATCCCCACCGAAATTAGAAAAACGGTTACCCATGCACTGGTTACGAGCCGCCTGGACTACGGAAACACACTATATGCCGGTACCACCGCAAAACTCCAGAAAAAACTCCAACGCATCCAGAACGCTTCAGCCAGGCTCATACTAGACATACCGCGTAAAGAACACATCTCTGGTCACCTGAAAAACCTCCACTGGCTCCCCGTAAATAAGAGGATTACCTTCCGCCTCCTAACCCACGCACACAAAGCACTTTACGAACTTGGACCCGAATGCCTCAACTCACGACTGTCCTTCTACACCCCCTCCCGTCAGCTACGATCCTCCAACCAAGCCCTTGCCACTGTACCTCGCATCAACAAAACCACCATGGGAGGTAGATCCTTCTCCTACCTGGCAGCTAAAACCTGGAACTCACTTCCCACTCACCTTCGCCTTACTCAGAACCACCTAGCATTCAGAAAACAACTTAAAACTTGGATATTCGACAAGTAATTCCCCACCCTTCCTCCAGCGCCTTGAGACCCTATGGGTATGTAGCGCGCTTTATAAATATCTTGACTTGACTTGACTTGAATTTTACGCCCATGATTAGTATATGTGACAATAAACGAAAAATGTTCTCTCTGTTTAATGTGTTGTGGGCCCCTCTTGATCTATATACTGGTAAAAACTCCAGTATTTATCCGTTCTTGTTAATATCATTCTCTTGGTTATCTAATTGGGGCCTGTTAATGGACGTGTGGTTTTTTGTGCTTGCGTGGGCTGGTGTTGTTGCTGCTTCTGCCCTGATCTGGTCGCTAAGGGTTATATTTATGGCTGGCCCAGTGCAGGTCAGCCTAGTGCTGGGCAGGTGCTCCATAACCTCCGCGGAGGCTGGCTTGAGTCTTATACTACCGTTTTTGGAATCTATATAGTTAACTATTCACTCGAACCCTCCAGCATGAGAGACTATGATGGGCAGGAAGTTAGACACCCTCTCTGTATGATGATCTGACTGGGTGGTAGAGATGGCAGTCTTAGGGAGTTTGTCATCTTCAACCGTGAGTCCTGCTGTTGTTTGGTTGGAAACATGACGCTGTGTGTTCCAGTTTTGTTCTACAAAGCAGTATTTGATGTTCACCTTTCTCCCTGTCTTATTTGAGATATTTGTGGGTGCAGGTTCCTACTTCTTCCCCTGGCAGTGTTTGCCATAAGGAACCCGTGGTGGCAGGTTTTGGTTGGAGCTTGAGACCAACCCTTGCCCAGAAAGCAGTATACTTGATTGAGTTTTGCCTGTTTCTACTGAAATGGTTGATTTAAAAGGTCAGACGTTTCAGGCAGTGTCAGTCTGAAGAGACGGGCAAAGTCCTCCTTTTTTAGATAATTTTTTTATCAAGACCCTTTCTCCTTTGGGCTCGCCTTTGTTTGGCATTTGAAGTTGCTCCTGGGTCAGCCAGCTCTATCTCTGTCCCCCGCGTAGATTCAGATGCTGATGCCTATGTCTTGATGCATCTATTTTTTTGCATTGCCTGTTATTCTCTGCTTTGGAATGGATGGTATAGGACCTGAATTTCCCGCAATATATGTGCTTGTTCCATTCTTATCCTCAGTAGAATATGTTCCCTTTTGTTTAGACTAGATGGAGTTCTGTGCTGAGTCTTTGATTTGGGCGCACAAGTTGCTCAACATTAACGGGAGAGAGGTGAGTTTGTCGACTATTGGGCCGCAACCACAGTTTAGCTCACTTTCTTGTAATTTTCAATATGAGATCTGGAAGAGCGAGTTCAGAGCACCAAGTTTTTCATCAATTGACACCACGAACACTGCCAGTGTGTTCAATAGAGTTAGCTGAGTGTCCATTTTGCCTGATTGATACTGGAGGGCTTCCACCAGAAGTTGTACTGTTTTAAGTAAACTAGCCCAGGCATTTTCAGAATTCAATTTTTGCTGAAGACTGGTTCAATTTCCTAAGTCGGGCGTCAGTGACAGGGCCTCCCTTCCTGGGTCTCTTTCAGCTCTATGTTCTTTGGTATGGGGGAATTTTGAGATTCCAACCTGGGCCTCACTGGTGTTTGTTGTGTAGGAATTATCAGTAATTCATCCCAATCCCCTGCATAAATATTGGAGAGTTCCTTTAGATTTTCCAACTCTTCTCCCAGTGCTATTTCCATGCTGTGAAGCGTTAATGACAATAACAGACAGGGATCTGGCGGTGGGATCGAGTTGGTTCTTGCTCTTTTGATGGCAATAGGTGATGTGCCTATCTCTGTTATAGTCAAGTTCTTGTCTGTGGTACAATTATTCCTTGTTTTCCCACTATGACCTCCCTCTTCCTGCTGGTCTATGTGTTCTCTTCCAGCTCGTCCAATAGACTCTGCTAGCTTCTTTGTTTCTAAAATGCTGAATGTAATTGCTTTTGACATTTCTGCTTCTGAGTGACCCTGGGGCCCTTGCGGCAGTGATGCTATTAGGGGTGGTACCATATGCCCACAGAAGATCTCTTAAACCTATTTTGGCAGGGATGGCCGTTGCTTCCTCTCACTGCAAACGATCTTGGATCATGCGATTCATCCTTTCAACCAACCCATTCGCATGAGGACACTATAGTGCGGCATTGTGATGTTGTATCTGGAGATCATGTAAGAATTCCCTCATGCAATCAGACATGAACTGTAGTCCGTTATCAGTCACTAAGATGTCAGGAATGCCTTCCTTAAAGAAGACTTCTTCCAGAAAATTGATGAGAGCGTTGGTATCTATTTGATAGACACATTTAAAGAAACTACTCAACGTGTGTGGTAGTCTACTAACACAAGGATGAGCTTCTCATTCATCACTGACAGGACCAATTATGTCTATTGCTACCTTGGTCCAAAGGGGTCTGGAACTTCCACAAGTGAAAGAGGGCGTTTCCTGACCTGGTGAGTTTTGTCACTTTTTCATTCAGTGAGGCTGTGCCCCAAATAACCCACATGGGCTAGGTCGGCTATTTTAATTACCAATTTATCTGGTAGAATAATCTTCTCCTCTCTGTAAACTGTATTATCATGTATACAGAACTGAAGTCCGACCTCCCAATACTTGGACAATGGTCCTGTAACACTCCCTTTTTCTTGTAGCCAGCCCTGTATAATGTAATCATTAAGGGCAACCATCTCATTATCGGCTGACATACTTTCTTCCCACTCCTGTTTGTTCATGAACATCACATTGACTTCAACTTCTCTGTCCTCAATATCAGCATCATCTCCACCTGCTAGTGAAGTGCGGGATAAGAAATATGCCACCACATTATGTGTACCAGGTAGATACTGCACATTAAAATTGTATCCCTTAGACCAAAGGTCCACCTAGAGATCCTAGGGGTGGTCCTGACTGAACACTTAGTGGTGTAGGGTGTAAACATACATTAGAGGTTTGTGGTCGGTTTTGATAGTAAAGGGCATACCACCTAAGAAAAATGTAAAGTACCAGACCGCCCAATAGCAAACAAGAGCTTCTTTTTCCACTACAGAATAATTTTTTTCCAGTACCTTTAAGGGCTCTGGATGCAAATACAACCACTTGTGCATTACCATCTACTCTCTGTGTAAGACTAGCACCCAATCCTCTGTTGCTGGCATCAGTACTCAAAGTAGTAGGATTGGTGGGGTCAAATTTTCTCAGACCGGGACAGAAGAAGAAGCATTGTGACATTCTTCATTCCACACTAAAGGATACTTGGCTTTGAGTAGGTTACGTAAGGGTTCCACAATGCTGGCGTAGTTCCGTATGAATTTGGAATAGTATTCCGAAAGCCCCAAGAAGGATTTGAATTCCTCCAAAATGGTCAGATTGGTTGTATTCTGGATGGTCTCTGACAAATAAATATTTGGGCTTGATGCCATCCTTAGAGATGATGTGACCCAAATATTCTACAGAGCTTATAACAATGCAACATTTTTCTTTTTTATGAGTGAGTCCTGTTTTGCTTATTTGTTTGAGAATTTTCCTAACCACCTCATTGTGTTCCTCCACATCTTTCCCGTAAACAAGAATCCTGGGACCGGTTTTGGGTGCATAACCCTCATCAACCAGGCTATCTTGAATCCAGTGGCAGAGTGAGCAAGGGACCCACATCTGGGCATACCCTGACAACATCCCCTTTGGTATCGCTTTGTTCGCCCTAAGTTGGCAGGGTATGCCCAGACGTGGGTCCCTTGCTTACTTTAGCACTGGATTCAAGCTAGCCTGGCTGATGACTGCTGATTTGCCAGAAACCGGTCCCAGGATGCTTGTTTCCGGTCCAGGGAAGACATAGCTTGGCAGTTCAGGCTGGACTGTTCCCATGAGGCACGGGGTCAGACTGATTTGCATATAGCCATGTCTGAACTGGGGTGGGGGAGTGAACTAAAGAATGATGATGGATTAAACCCAAATCAGTTGACTGGTGGTGAGTGTGTGATTTGCTCAAACGCTCCGTCCATCATCCCCTTTGGTATCGCTTTGTTCGCCCTAAGTTGGCAGGGTATGCCCAGAAGTGGGTCCCTTGCTCACTTTACCACTGGAATCGAGCTAGCCTGGCTGATGACGGCTGATTAGCCATAAACCGGTACCAGGATGCTTGTTTCCGGTCAAGGGAAGACATGGCTTGGCAGTTCGGGCAGGACTGTTCCCATGAGGCACAAGGTCCGACTGATTTGCATATGGCCATATCTGAACTGGGGTGGTGGAGCGAGCTAAATAATGGTGACAGATTAAACCCAGATCAGTTGACTGAGGAGGAGTGTTTGATTTGCTCAAATGCTCCTTCCATCAACCCCTTTGGTATCCCTTTGATCACCCTAAGTTGGCAGGGTATGCCCAGTCGTGGTTCCCTAGCTCACTTTACCACTGGGTTCAAGCTAGCCTGGCTGATGACGGCTGATTAGCCAGAAACCGGTCCCAGGATGCTTGTGTCGAGGTCCAGGGAAGACATGGCTTGGCAGTTCAGGCTGAACTGTTCCCATGAGGCACAGGGTCAGACTGATTTGCATATGTCCATGTCTGAACTGGGGTAGTGGAGTGAGCTAAAGAATGATGATGGATTAAACCCAGATCAGTTGACTGGGGGTGAGTGTTTGATTTGCTCAAATGCTCCGTCCATCATCCCCTTTGGTCTAACACTGAAGAAAGCGCCACTGGAAAATGAAAAACTGTATACGTTCTAACAGTGAAGTCTGTGTGGTAAACACCATTATGTGAAGGTATGATCCAAACCTTTTAATAGCTACTCTTTATAGATCATTTAAAAAAATGACAATATACATATTTAAATATGTAAGAAGCAGGACTGTCAGTCCAAACTACATTGTTTTGTATTTCCGCTATGCAATTGATATGTAATTTTTTCTTACAGCATGTCTCATAATGTCATAGAGATAAAAAAAAATCACCCCAAATGTGTTGAAATGTCTGGTTATCATCTTGCATTTTGAACAGGATTGAAAGGCTTCCTTACAAATTCCCTTCTCTGGACTCCTACAGAACGGACCAGGGATGCTTTAACTGTATCAATGGATAATGCTTAAGATTGTTAATAACTACCCAGTGCGTATTGAGACCATCAACGGGCTGGGGAACAGTACCTCCATAGGTGAATGATTAAAAGAACAGATAAATGGGCTTATGTGTATGGAATGCTTGATCCTAATCATCGGTGCTGTTAACATATCTCCATACCTCCTTTCTTAATCTCCTCCATGAACTATTAGTACAAGATGCAGTCAACACGTGTAACTTTATTCATGATACTTTTAATTTAGTCTTCCATTCACTGACTTGCTGCGTACCACAAAGTTCATTTCTATATTGAAAATAGCATGTTTATCTAATTCCATTACCAAAAAGCATTAAAAAACGTGTTCTACACTGTTTTGCCTATACTGATGGAACACAAAGGCCCTCACTATATCTTGTGATGAAGTAACGGGATTCGGTGCAAAATCATTTGCACCCCAATCATTGTTTTCTGAGATATGGTGCAATGTCATTGAGAGATATTGGCTGTTAGCTCACTGGGGTGTGAGCCCTGGTCAAGCAACAGTCACAATCCCTTGCAGGGCGAGCCACAAAAAGTCACTAAATTAATCTGAGCCTAGCCTGGGAAGGTTGGCACAAAAGCCACCCAGGCTTACCTTAGAGGCAATGTGTACATTTTATTGCAGCACATAAACAGAAATAAAGTGAAACCACAACACAAGAGAAATATAAAGTTTAGTTTGTAAATTGACTACATTTTGATAAAAATATTGACATCAAAACAACAAAAATCCAATCAGTAGAACAGGAGGTATGAATTATTCTAAAGATGTATGTGAAAATAGCACCAAACAACACAAAGCAGCACTTGTAGATATCTGGTTGTGAGAGACCAAGTCAAAGTCACAAGTTTAAGCCTACTGTGATGGTGTACGGGCCGGATACAGGGACCAGGTTAGTCCTGCTGACAGAGTTGCCTTTACAATCCAGGACAAAGAGTTCAGTTTGTGCTGGAAGGAGCTGCGAAGACCAGGGACAGTATTGTGGATGCCTGTCAAGTAGCACGAAGAGCAGGCCTGGCATCACAGATGGTTGTCACTGTAGCATGAAATCCTATCGGCATTGCTGGAGGTCATTGCTAGATCGTCGTGTTGGCCTTTACATGAGGAGTTGAAGCTGTAGCACGAAGAGTTGATTGCCAGCGCTTCGCATTGGGGAGTGGGTGGCCTGCACAGCAAGATCTGGGCGCCACAGAGCTATTTATGAAGGGCATTCGGGGAGCTCATACAGGGACCAGGTTAGTCCTGCTGACAGAGTTGCCTTTACAATCCAGGACAAAGAGTTCAGTTTGTGCTCGAAGGAGCTGCGAAGACCATGGACAGTATTGTGGATGCCTGTCAAGTAGCACGAAGAGCAGGCCTGGCATCACAGATGGTTGTCACTGTAGCATGAAATCCTATCGGCATTGATGGAGGTCATTGCTAGATCGTCGTGTTGGCCTTTACATGAGGAGTTGAAGCTGTAGCTCGAAGAGTTGAATGCCAGCGCTTCGCATTGGGGAGTGGGTGGCCTGCACAGCGAGATCTGTGTGCCACAGGGCTATTTATGAAGGGCATTCGGGGAGCTCAACTGAGGCCAATCCAAGGGTCCTGGACTTAAGTTACACCACTTGGGGATCAGGAAATCACTTCAGCTAGGTTCAGGTGTGGGTTCAAGATGGTGAGAGCCTGTTATGTACCTGTGGCTCTGAAAAGAAGGCCAGCAAACTAGCACCTGGAGTCCCTCTGGTGGTCCTGAGTTCACGTAAAGAAGCAGGGCTCAACATCAGGGCAGGCCTCCAAGGGTTCAAGGCAGGAAATCAGTAGTACCAGGTGCCACAAAAAATTTATTGTGGAGTACACAGCATGCCTCACCACCAGGGAGCCATTTGAGAGTGCTTCCACAAGTCCAGAAAGTAAACTGGGTGTGTCTGGGGGCCCTTTTTTCATACCTGGTACCTTCTTTGACGTAAGGAGAAGTTTTCCATGAAGTGCTTGGAATTTTCTGACTGCCCTTTCCTGGCCCCTAGCTGGCTGCGGGAACAATGCAGGAGTAATAAGTCCTTTCTGTAAAGGCACAGCCCCAGCTTATTCATGTGCAAGTGGGGCTGTCACCAGCAGATGGTCCATTCAGACACCCAGTCATGTGACCCAAGACAGGCTGCACACACCAAATGGCTATGGGCAGACAAAATGACAACTTTCTAAAAGCATAATTCCCAAAATTGTAATTTGAAATACAGCTTTACCATCAAACAGTATTTTTTTTATTTCTATTTTATAGATACCAAACATGAATCTCATCTGTCCCCCATCAAATGTTAGTACTTATTAAATATAATAAGCAAACCAATGTTATCCTATGGGACAGGTAAGCCTCACAGTAGTGAAAAACAAATTTAAGAGTCCAATATTTTAATTACAATGCATCCTGCCCTAGGGTCTACCAACGGCCTACCTTAGGGGTGACATATGCAATAAATAAGGAGTTTAAGGCTTGACACAGGAGTTATATTTCCAAGTTGAATTGGCACATTAACCCCTCCCATGCTCATGACGAGGTCAGCTCGTCATGAGCCACGGTGGCCGTGTGCTCATACGGCCGCAACGCTCGCACGCTGAGCTAATTCCCTCGCTGTGCTGAGCGTTCTAAGGAAACAGGTGGGCGTGACGAGCTCAGCTCGTCATGAGCACAGCGCCACCGTGCTGCGTCACGAGCTGAGCTCGTCACGAGCACCGGGTGCTGTGCGTGCCCCCCACACTCCCCAGCACAACGGGGGAATCAGCCCCGCAAGCAAGGGGTCAAAGCTTCTTTCAAGCTGCATTGGCTGGCCTGGGACATGTTTTATGGCTGCTTAAGTTGGTGGAACAAAAAGTGCTGCAGGCCCACTAGTAGCATTGCATTTACTGGTCCTTGGTACGTGGAAGGCCACTCTACAAGGGAGTTATACATATATTCAATATGCCAATCAGGTGCAAGCCAATTATATTGTGTTTAGGGGAGTGAGCACTAGCGCTTTAGCACTGGTCAGCAGTGCTAAGGTGCACAGAGTCTTAAGGCCAACAAAAACTAATTTCAGCAAAAAATGGAGGGAAACAGGCAAAATGTTTGGGGAAAATGACCCTAAAGCTGACAGGACCAACAGTCATACTTTCATACTAGATTTTCCCCACATGCAGTTTGCATGGTAACACTTTGGTAAATGTTCACAAAGTAAAAAGAGGCTGGAAAATTGGAAGCTGTGGGCAACCAGCACCCGTGATTTCACCAGTTTGCCTCATTTATTCCACAAGCTAAAACTTAGAACTAGTTAATCAAATTATCAATTCATATAATTCATTTCACATAAAACATTTAGGAGTCGATTATGATGACGTTCAGAAAGCATTCTGACTGAATTGGTTTCAGAATGCTTTCCGACAGAATCGGAATCGCAGAGTCGGACCGACCGATTACGATGGTTAACCCTGGGCATAAAACTAAGCTCCGCTCGCGGAGTTTGCAGATTTGTGGCAACTCCTCATTTTGCGTAAAACGCAGAGTCGCCAAAAACTCCACGCTCCGCAGCGAAGCAGAGTTTTTTGAGTTTGCACGCTCAAAATGCATTTTCCCATGCTAGGGAGCAACTTATCAGGATGTCTGCGATCGCCAATTAGATTTGAGGACTTTTGGATTTGAGATTTCACAAGTAAGTTGGAAAAGTGGTGTTGTTTGTTGTTTAATTGGGGCATTTTACCTATATTCTCTTTTTTGTACTTTTCATTGGTTTTTTTTAATGTATTTTGGTGGGTGACCTGTAGTTTCAGTAAGGGCCTAGTTGTTTCTTTGTATGTAATTTTTCTTCTAGTTTTCTTTTATAAAGGAAACATGTTGCAAAGTTCACCACATTTTCTCCAACTTTTGCAATCAATTTGCAACATTTATTTAATTCACTAGCCCAGTAGTCTGCAATAGGTCTTTCATTCAGGAGGCCCAGAGCTTGTCATGGGTGCATGAAACAACTATTTCTGTGGTGTCTTTGGATTTTAAACATCATTTAGGGCATGGACAGCATTGGATTGAAATGCAAAATGTGTTTTCTTGGGGGTGTTTCACTTTTTTCATGTGTGTTAAGTAAATGCCTTTGTTGGATGTGTGTAGTTGTAGTGTAACTTGCAAACCTTTTTTAGCCCTGTGGATTTTCGTTTTTGGCATTGTTGTATTAAGGCTGTGTTGTTCAGCATGCCTCCTTTGCCTGGCCAGTGTGTGAGTGTATTTGTTTGTAATAGTGGGCCAGCATTTGCCTTGTCTGAGCCTCTCTGTGTGGCCAATGGCCATTTTGTAACTCTGTGTCCACATAAATTACCTGCTTGGGTTCAATGTGGTGGTAGTAGTGCTTTTGCCATAGACCTGCATGTCTTCTTTCCTTTGTTGCTCTAGGCTTATTGCTTCTTGTTGTGGCCTGCCTGCGATGTGGCTGGCGGCCATTTTGTGAAGGCAGCCAGTGTGCACTGCTTTTGCCATAATCCTAGATTGTCTGTCTTCCCTTTCTTGTTGTTGTGGCCTGCCTGGACGTGTGGCTGGCGGCCATTTGTAAAGGTAGCCAGTGTGCTTCTGCATTAGGCCTTTCCTTTCTTCCTCTTGGCTTATTGCTTCTATCCATTGTCAGCTGCACCTCCCTGTATGCTGAATCCCACATGATGCACAATGCCAAACAAGGTCCGTTACATTAGTATTTTTGTTGTTTTTCTTCTTGTTTCCTATCCTTCCTCAGTGTACTGTAGATTAGAACATCAACCATGAAAGCGCTTGTTTTTCTCAGTCTCACAAATGTCTACATTGTATTGTTATGTTTTTTAAAAAAAATAACTGTTGTAATACATTTAATAAAAAATGTTAGTAAGTGACCACACACAAAGGTATATATTATATTTGTTTGTTTGTACTAGTCATAATTGAACCACAACAATGAATACCCCATTTCTCTGATGTTCTTCTTGCTTCTTTGCTCAAAAGAGAAGGAACCGTCATCACCCATTTTACTGCCAGACAGAAGTCCTGATGCCCACGACGTCACGTGACGTGTGACCACAGACATCTCCTCAACTTGTGCCACTGCATGCTGCTGACATCTGAAAAAGATAGCCCGAAAGAAAGGTACCAGGTCTTCCAGAACCAACAAAGTTGCCTGTGAGAAGAAGGAATTGCCACTTATCAAGACTGGTGTGTGCGTCTGCAGCAGCGGTGCCCAGGGAGCAAGCTGGGAGCAGCACCCCCGCATCAGTGGCCCCACCCCACCCCACAAACCTAGGACCAAGCCCATGTCTGTCTCAGAGGCAGCTAGTTTCATCATGACAACACCGACGAGCAGTGATGTTGAAATGTACTTATTATTATCGCAAAGTAGTATCCAATCAATGCAGGGAACTGAGATAAGTGGGCAACAACAGCCGCAACTGCCCCCAATAGTAGTTGTTCCTCCTGAAGTAGGGGCAGTTCTGAAGAAGAAGCTTCCTGCAGAGGAAAAAGAGCAAGCCACTCTTTCAGAAGATCCATTGTCTTCCAGATCCCTAGCAAGGAAAAGGAGGGATAGTCCATCAACTTCTTCTGCAGCCCCCTTCTGATGATCTAGATGCCACTTAGATCCCACCACCTCCATCTGAGAGTGAGACACGCTACGAGACAAGGCAAGAGAAAAGGAAGGTTCCAGAAAGCCTTTGAATTATGGAGGAAGATGTAGAAGAGGAGGATGATGACGAGCCAATCATCATCATGGACATTAATCCTGCGGTAGTGGAGATCGACATTATCCCATCCCATTTTGCTGTGAGGGATGTGGCACGGATAACACCAACACAGATCATACCACCAACACCACCTTCCATATTTCGCCGGCAGCCACGTACATCCACCACAAGTACCACCTCAGTAGAAGTAGTTTCTGTAGAGAGTCAAACTTCACGGCCACCTACCAGTTTATCCGGCATTGCAAGTGGCACCAGCAGCAGCGCCAGAAAGTTGACCTTCCCAGTTAGGGACTTCTTTTCGGTTAGCATGAAGGAGGTGAACATTGCAATATGCTCCATTTGTGAACAAGGTAATAGTTGGGGTAAGCTTGGTATAAACTATGGTACCAGAGGCCAAACAACCCATCTGAAAAAAACACCACATGATCCAGTGGGAGGTGCACCGCAGCTGCCAAAAAACTGCACCCTTTGATGTTGGTGGGGAGGAAGAAGTAGAAGATATGATAGCGGTGGAAGGTGAACAAGAGGGAGACATTTCCTTTGGTACGCAAAGTAACCCTGTCACCCACACTGCAGTGGTACCGCCCACATCCTCTTCAGCAACATCGCAGTGGCACAAGAGCAAGAGTCAGGCTGAGACAACAAGGGGTCCCAGGCAAGAGAGTACCGCAACAAAAAAACATGCGTTGAGCCTAACATTTGGCGTCAAGAAGTCACCTGCATCAGTGGCACAAGACAAGAAAAAAATCCAGCCAACCATTCTCAGCATGTTGAGGTCAGAGGGGCAGTACGAACGCAGCCACCCAATGGCATGTTTGTACAATGCGAAGCTGGCTAAAATGTTAGTGCCGGACCTCCTCCCTTTTTCATCTGTGGAAGGGGTGGGTGTTCTTGAATTTGTGACAGTCATCTGCCCAAAATAGAAGGTTCCCAGCCAGTCCTATTTTGCTATAGTTGCTGTTCCAGCACTACGTCATGATGTGCTGGAATTGCTTGGACAAGCTTTGCAGCAGAGTGCTGTTCACACTATCCACCTGACAACAGAAATGTGGATCAGTTGCTAAACCACTGATTACATGTTCATCACTGCATACTGGATCTCTTTTGTGGGGGTTCGAGAAAAGATATCTGCAACAGGTGTTGTTGACACTACTGAGAGTTTTACTGCCACTCAGAAACATGCAACTGTAGCCATGTTCGCCATGGAGAAATCGCATACTGCTGTAAACATTTTGGAAGACTTTGACAGCAAGGTCTTTGAATGGCTGCGCCCAAGAGGGCTTAACATTGGTTTTGTTGCCACCGAAAATGGTAGTATTATAGTTAAGGCCATGTTTGATGGTGGCTATTTCAGGGTCCTGTGTTTGGCGCACTGCATTAACATCATTGTTCAAGACTTTCTAAAAAAAGAAGACTGAGTCAGCCACTTTCTGAGCACCTGCGGAAGAATCTGCACACATTTCAGCCATTCTTTTAACCCCTTCACTGCGGCGGCTATTCCGCAGCAGTGCTAAAGGGGCGGGGCGGAAGAGCAGCGAGCGCATGCTGGTGATGGAACCGCTCCGTCACCAGCGCCGGTTACGCTGTGCTTATGACGGAGCAGTTCCGTCATGGCCCCGCCCACTCAATAGAACGCTCAGCGCAGGCGCGGAATTCGCGCAGCGCATGAGCGGCGGGCGGGCCATGACGGAACCGCTCCGTCATCAGCACAGCGCCACCGCAGCTGATGACGGAGCGGTTCCGTCATCAGCGCACAAGGGGTTAAAGCCCGGAAGCAGCCGAGGATCATGCAATGTGAGCATAGAATGCCAGTTAAAGAACTCATCCAGGAGGTGCCAACATGGTGGAACTCAACTTATTACATGCTTGAATGTCTGTTTGAGCAGTACAGACCAATCAATGAATATGTCATGCAAAGAGGGGATGCAACTGTGAAAGGCATGATCATTAAGATGGACCAATGGGGCCTAGTTAAATACCGGTCAGAGATGCTACTTTCTTTGAAGCCCTTCAAATGTGAAGTCTGCCCGGAGAACTGCAATATGGGCCAAGTTATCCCATTGTTGAACATGCTACAGGAACAGCTGAAGGGGGTGTCTGCAATGTACACAGGTGTGGAGGAAAAAAAAGAAGCATATGAGTTGGTAGAGAGCTTAATCCTTCACTTATCTGAAAATACAAGTGTACAAGAGGGCATTGTGTTATCCAACTTTTACATTTGAGCCACAATTCTGGATACACTGTACAAACAAGTACTGAACACATTGAATCCTTTTTTGAAGAGGATGTTGCCAAGTACAAAACTTGGATTGTTGTGGGAGCAAGTCGCTTAGAAAAAGAACGACTGGGAATTAGAGGCCTGCTACTCCAACCCACAGCAAGTACTGCAGGGCAGCCACCATCAAGTTCAACTTCAGAGCTTGAGGCCAGTGTGGTTGAATCACACCAGTCAAAACCGCCAACAACACCAAGAACAGCATCAACAAGAACAGGAGCATCAAACCCACCAAAATCAGCACAGGAATGGTTTCTACAGCAAGGGCATGTTAGGTTCAGTGCTGAGGCAAAGGCAAAAGAGGCCGAGCAGATGGGAGCACCCCAGAGCATTTAGCGGATGATCTAGGTCTATCTGGATGACCCAACAGAGGTCTTCATTGATCAGAACCCATTTCTGTATTGGTATGGGAAAAGGCACCAATGGCCAGTGCTCGGCAGGCTGGTGATAAACTATCTGGCTTGCCCTGTCACAAGTGTCTCTTCTGAGCGTATTTTCAGTGCTGCTGGTGCTGTTTTGACAGTGAGAAGGACGTGTCTTTAGCCCCAAAGTGTGGATAATCATGATCAAAAAGAATCAGCACTTTATACCACCGGATTACACCATACCTGAAGCAGCACAGCAGGAAGATGATGACGGCGACTTAGGTCATGGAAGTAGTGAATTAGATGACCTACTTCTGGGTGAACCACCAGAGTTTGAGGACAAGCGCTACTTCCCTGACAACTAGGCTCTTACAATCGCCATTTACTTTCTTTCTTTCTTTGACACCCCTAAACCTCCCCTGAAAAAAGATATAGCTAACTAACATTATTTACTTTATAAATTGTTGTGTCACTGTCTTTCTGGTTCACAAATAGATCCCCACCTTCCTACTCTTTTTATTGCCGGATCAGAGTTGCAACTGTGTGCAGACAGTGAATAAGTAGGTCCACTCCTCTGAGTCCTTCTCCAGTCCTGACTTGCCCTGAATCCATTTCCCTCAAGCCAGACATTGAATGGAGAATAGTACAAGGAAACTGAAATGTGTTGTGTTCCTGCCTCGCAGAGTCCCTCCAAAGAAACTGAATATAGCTATCCTCCTTTCCGAGCCTAGAGGGACTGCCCCGTAAGATGGCAAAAAAGTGACTCAAGTTAATGTTTCCCTTCTTGTTGTTCAATAACAAAATTGTACTACTGCAGGCCGATCCATTGCATTTTTGATTCTGGAGATTTACTTGGAACACTATTATTATTGGGACATTTGTTGAGCGCTGCGATTACGCACACCGGCGTGTCCACGCGCTAAAAGTGGGAATAGGCAGATGACAGGGAACACAAAAACAACACGGGCCATTATTTGCTGTAAAGATAAGTTTTTAGTTTTGCCCGGAATCTAGCCTCATCTGGTTCCAAACGCAGGTCCGTTGGCAGTTTGTTCCAGTTGGTTGCCGCCAAGTGTCTGAAAGACCTGCCTCCCATGCGGGCCTTCTTAATTCTTGGAGTCCTCAGTAGGCCACCCCCTGTTGATCTAAGCGCCCGTGTTGGTATGTACGCTTTGATCAAATTCGTCAGAGGGGCGGGTGCCCTGCCATTCAAAATGCGATGACAGGTGCAGAGGGCTTTATACTCCACTCTTCTCCTCACCGGGAGCCAGTGTAGCTGCTGGAGGGCCGCCTTAGAAGGCGCCCTTTTAGGCAGTCTGAGAATCAGACGCGCTGCCGCATTCTGCAGCACTTGCAGCCGGGCCATGCTTTTTTCTGGAGCCCCCAGGTACAGCAGGTTCCCATAGTCCGCCCTAGCTGTTACCAGGGCATGAACCAGGGTTTGACGTGCTTCAAGGGGGAGTAAGTCCAGGACCTTTCTCAGTTTCTTCAGAATCCCGAAGCAGACTCCCACCACCCGATTAATCTGGGGGCCAAATGTAAGCCCTACGTCAAACCACACCCCCAAATTGCGCGCCTCTAGGCACGGGGTTGGGGTAGGTCCAAGGCAGGAGGGCCACCATGCCGGCGACCAGGCAGACTGGGCTCTCCCTACCACCAGCACCTCTGTCTTGCTGCCGTTCAGCTTCAAACAATTGTTGGCCATCCATTCGGCTAGATCTTTCATGCACGAACGGAAGCCATCGGCAGCAAGACAGGGCGCCTGCGACAGGGAGATCACCAGCTGCGTGTCGTCGGCGTAGGAGACCAGTTGGAGGCCATGGCTCTCCACGATCGATGCAACAGGCGCGACATACAAATTAAAGAGGGTTGGGCTCAATGACGAGCCCTGCGCAACGCCTTGGCCCAGAGGCACCCCCCTAGAGTAGCAGTCTCCCTGCCTGACTTGAAAACTTCTCTCATTGAGGAAGTCTTGGATCCATCTCAGCGCGGTGCCAGAGATGCCACCTCTGTTCAGACACTGTAGCAAGATGTTATGTGCTACAGTGTCGAACGCCGCGCTGAGGTCCAACAAGATCAAAGCCATAGTTTGGCCTGCATCCACGCCCTCTCTCAGATGTTCCGTCGCCATGAGGAGGGCGGACTCGGTGGAGTGTCGTGGCCTGAAGCCAAACTGCGTCGCATGGAGCAGTCCCCTTTCCTCCACGTGCTTCATAATTTGGGTATTAACCACCTTTTCCGCCACTTTTGACAGAAAAGGCAGGAGGGAGATGGGCCTCAGATTTTCTAATACCTCGAAGCCTAAGTGGGGTTTCTTCCGGAGCGGGAGCACCACCGCCTGTTTCCATCCGTCCGGCAGCTTCCCTGATCCGAAAGATACGTCGAGGATATGCCTTATATAAGGCTCCAGGACTTCCAGACTGTCTGCCAAGCGTTTTGGCGACACCGGATCCCACGGGGACCCTGATTTTACAGAGCGGCACACCACTAATAGTTCCTCAGGAGGAGGGGTGCAATAGCGTGTAATATGCCCTGCCGTCTCTATGTCCCCCATTGCTTCCTCTAGGTCCAGCCCTATAGGCCGAATAGGGAAGGTCGAGTAAATCTTCTCTACTTTGGCGGAGAAGTAGTCTGCAATTCGGTCACAAGACTCCGTAGAGCAACTCTCCGGCTCTGTAGATGCATTCACCGACGTCAGGGATTTATAGATGCAAAAAAGTTCCTTGGCGGAGTTTTCCGCCCCCTGAATTTGTTCAGCAAAGTAGGCTGCCTTAGACTTTTTTATCAGCCTATGGTGAATGCGCCTTTTTTCCAGAAATAAGTCCCTGGCCTTGTTGTCATAGGACACCCTCCAGACTTTTTCTGCCCGCCTACAGTCTGCCTTTGTCAGTCTCAGCTCAGCACTGAACCAAGGAGCTGAGCGATCTTTCCGCGCACCTGTGGTAGTGCGGCAGAGTGGGGCTGTCTGGTCAAGCGCTGCCGTGATGCGCTGATTCAGGTTAAGGACAGCTGTTTCTATGTCCTCGCCCCCTGGCAAACCATCCCTAGTTAAGGCTGGACTCCATGATGTTGACCATACCATATTCACAGTCAGTCATTAGGATCGGAGATGATTGATGGAATAACTCGGGGTGTTTCATGATCGTGGTCTAAAAGGTAAACAACAATCAACAACAACACCAGTCCTACATGTCTATGTAGTGGTGGAGGCAAGTGTAGTTGTATGACTGACAGGGGTGCATTGATTTAGTTACTTAATTTGGAAAATGATATGCTGTTGTGTATTTGTGTGTGCTCAGTGCTGTCTGGCTCAAAATCTAAGCTAAGTGGAGGTTGAGTGGGCGCCGCAAGCCTGCTCCTGTTGTTGTTGTAGATGCTGGAAACAGAGTAGACATAATTAAGCCATGCCGCCTCTGAATTATTTTTGGTGCACTCCTCCTTAATTTATGCAGTTTAACTTTACTTTTCTTCTTGATTTTTCAATATCCATTTTGCTTTTCCATCTACACTTACAGGCTAGTCTTTACCCTCTGTCCCTCTGCTATACTGGGAAAAACAACTCAGGCTTACTTACCAATTTGTATCCGCCAGGCAGGCACCCAAGATTGACAGAGGGAGGAAGGAAGGAACAAGAAAAATGCCGACTGCAGAGATGCCACTCAAATTTGACCTTAACATAGTTATAGTATTGTATTCTTTTCATTTGATTAATGTTTTTTCTTTAATCATTATAACTGTGTGTGTTGTTATTATGTTTGCTTATATTTGACAGATACTTTGTAGTTTTCTTTTCTAGCTTTAAAAAGGAAGCCCGGTTCATCAAATCCTAACCCTCTTCCTTTCCAGCTGTGTGATTCATATTGCGGTGTGACTAAATTAAATGTACACCAATAATTGATCACACAGTGGCTGGGGTGGATGTGGTGAAAGTGACACTAACTTTCACCAGGGCAAGGATATTCTTCTGCTTGCCCACCCATGCTCAGCATTTGCAAGTAAAAAAAAATTCCAGATGAACAGAATCCATCATAATTAAATGCCTGCATTGATTCATCATCCTTCCAGCACTAAAGGTTACTCCTGTCCACTTCATAGGCCAAGTAAACTTCATTTTCCAATTTGTACTAGGCTATCCCCACCACCATTATGTTTTATTTTACTTTAACATTGCTTATCATCATCATGGTTTCTTTTTTGCCAGTCTTCATGTGTACTGTACTTTTACTACTCATTCTTGAGTCTCCCTCAGGTGACTGACTGTCTCATTTTCTTTCTTTACAAATGCTACTGTCACTGTCTGTGTCTACTACTACTACTACTACCACCACCACCACCATGGCATCTTGGGAAACCTAAATAAGTATAAATAGGCATCAATCACAGGTAAGAGAAGAAGTTTGGGGGAAGCATAATTAATATGGAAATTAATTCACAAAATCACACCCTTCCAAGTCGAGTTGCAGACTGCATAGATTAGGAGCAGAGACTGACAATACTAGAAGGACAAGTCACAAGTGATACTACCGCATCTACCTGCTAGTGTGTTATACCATGGCAGACCATTATTTCAATCAAAAACTGGCTGCAGCCCTGCAGCAGCAAAGGAAACTGTGTGAAGTAAAAGAGTAACCCCCATAAAAGATTTACATCGTATGTGAAGTAAGTATAAATAATGTATTCCCCTAACAAAATATAGTATTGGAAATACCCACAATACCTGACCAACCCCTCTCCCTAACCCCAACAAATGACCAAAGATTGTCCACTCCAAAAAGTCGATTGTCCATAAATATATAAACCCCAACTTTTCCCCAACACCCCACCAACCACCTAAAATGTTTTTTAAAGGGGCAAGACGACGGAGTTCTAGCGGCAGGCTCACAATCGCTGGTTAAGCTCCAGGACCTCCTTCACCTGCTTTGCTAGGCGCGCCATCCAGCATGAATGCTCTACAAATGTATCCACAGGGGGGCAGCAGTGTTCAATGAAGTTGAAGTGTGGCAGTCGGCTGCCAGACTCAGCAACGTACCACTGGGGGGGCCAGGCTTGGCCTGGGGGGATTGGTGGAGGCTGCAGCTGCTGCCGCCTCCTCCTCCTCCACCAGAGCCACCAGTCGCCGATATTCTCTGCAAATGGCCTCCAGCTTTTGGCACCAGGCCATGGCTGCTAACCCCTTCCTGTTTGGTTGGGAAGGAGTAGCTATATAAGAAAGAAAAAAGACAATTGTAACCAATACTCTTAGCAAAATAGTAGCACAAAATTAATTACACACGTAGTGGCACAGTGGCACTAGCAAGCACAGTACATAACACTTGTGATATCCTTCCACTTCCTCAGCCTCTAATATTTGTGAGAGTTTCAGCAATTACTATTAATAGGCACTATGGAGTAGACTAGTCTTTCTCTTCTCTCTCTCTTGTTTAGCTAAATTAACCTTGTAGGCATGCCAGCTCAGTCAGCTTGTGCCCTAGAGAGACATAGTCAGTCATGTCGCATGCTCACGTTATTTTATTTATGACTGTCTGCAGGTGGGGCAGCTGTAGTCTACAACTACACAATTATCTTATGTTTCTATTATGGCCATACTCTGTTACATCAATGGCAACCGGTCAATTTCAATTTCACCCTGACTACTACAACAAGGCAGATGATATCTGATCCAAATGATCATTGATTATATATGGACAACAGCAGCCGAAAGGCCACCCATGGCAGGCTGTCACAGTCGAAAATGACATAGGTAAGGAATAGGGAGTGGGCCTCGGAGTCGGAGGGAGGAGCTTGATAATGGGTGGGTATGGGTGCATACATGCACAATATATATGCTGTGCTTGCAAACTACTGTGAGTCATGGGAGTATTCTGAAATACAACCTTGAATCAAAAACCATGAAAAAAAACAGTCTTGTTTTCTCTTACCCACGATTTTTCCATTTATCTTTACATTGCTCTTCTCGCATTATATTTTTCAATTCGAATCTTTTATTCTATTCTCCTTGGCTTTGCTACTCGGCCACGGTTTATTATTGTTCTTTTACATTGTCTTCATCCAGTGGCAGTCTCCACCTATGCAATGATGATTGTAACATCCAGGCATCCATCCATTTAAAGTAAACATGGCTATGATTTTTCTTAAATAATCTCTCAACAAACCTTTCACCAGAAACATACATTTGTAATGTGTTTTTAACCACCAACCATGCGTCCTTCCTTGCTTGCATTTGAGTTGACTCAGGAAACCCCCAAGAGGATTTTTCCCATCACCCATACAGTTTCACCCACCCAAGCAGGCATCCTTTCTTTCACCTTCCACCCATCCTTCAACCGCCCATGCATCCGATTCCTATCAGCCACCTGCACATCCCACGCATCAATCAATCAATCAATCAATCATTTCTAAAGCGCACTACATAACTGCGAGGGTCTCAAGGCGCTCGGGGGCATTACTGATCGAACAGACAGGTCTTGAGTATCCTCCTGAAGGTCAGCAGGTCTTGGGTCTGTCGTCGGCTCAGTGGGAGGGTGTTCCATGTCTTGGCGGCGAGATCCTTCTCCCACCGGTGGTTGTTCTACGGATGCACGGGACGGTGGCGAGTGAGAGGTCGGCAGAGTGTAGCTGGCAGTTGGGGATATAGGAGGAGAGCTGTCTGTTGAGGTAGGCTGGGCCGGTCTAGTGGAGTGCCTTGTGTGAGTGGGTGAGAGCTTGAAGGATATCCTCTTGTTGACGGGGAACCAGTGCAGGTTTCTCAGGTGGGGGGTGATGTGGCCCTGGCGTGGTACATTGAGGATCAGTCGTTTGATGAGCTTGGTAGAGGCTCCCACATAGAGGGCTTTTCCGTAGTCGAGTCTGCTGCTGACGAGGGCCTGGGTGACTGTCTTTCTTGTATCTGTGGGGATCCATCTGTAGATCTTGCGGTGCATGAGGAGGGTGTAGAAGCAGGAGGAGGAGACGGCATTGACTTGCTTGGTCATTGAGAGCATTGAGTCGAGGATGATACCCAGGTTGCGTGCGTGGTCGGTGGGTGTCGGGGCTGCCCCCAGTGCCGTCGGCCACCAGGAATTGTTCCAGGCAGAAGGGATGGAGCCGAGGATGAGGACCTCAGTTTTGTGTGAGTTCAGCTTCAGATGGCTGTTCTTCATCAAGTCGGCGACGGCCTTCATTCCTTTGTGGAGGTTGTCTTTGGCTGTGATGGGGTCCTTGGTGAGGAAAAGGATCAGCTGAGGGATGTATGACGTTACAACGCATACTTTTACAACGCCTAACTTTACAACGCGGTTTTTACCACGCATACCATTACAACGCATAATGCTTTTAGGCGCTGGATAGTGAATAGTTTAATTTACTATTCCAACTCCAGTCCCCGTGGATAGTAGGGAAGGTTATTGGATAGTAAATTAACCTATTCCCTATCCTAGAGCGCCCCCCAGCGCAATGCGTTGTAATAGTTTGCGTGGTAAAAGTTGCGTTGTAATGGTAGGTCGTTGTAAAAGTTGCGTTGTAAAGGTTGTATACCTCAGCTGAGTGTCGTCGGCGTAGGAGATTATGTTGAGGTCGTGCTGTGGGCCATGTAAATGTTGAACAGCGTCGGGCTGAGGGAGGATCCCTTGGGTACGCCGCAGATGATCTCAGAGGCTTTGGAACAGAATGGGGGAGGCGGACACTCTGGTTTCTGCCGGAGAGGAAGGAGGTGGTTCAATCCAGAGCCTTGTCTCGGATCCCTGCAGCGTGGAGGCGTGCACGTAGTGTGCAGTGGCAGATGGTGTCAAAGGCGGCAGAGAGGTGCTCCGGTCTCGCCATTGTCCAGCAGGGTCCTGAATTCGTCGGTGACGGCAATGAGGGCAGTCTCAGTGCTGTGGTTACTGCGGAACCCTGACTGGGAAGGGTCCAGGATTCTGTTTTCTTAAAGGTATTGGGTTAGCTGTCTGTTGACGGTTTTCTCGATGACCTTGCCCGGGAAGGGGAGCAGAGAGATGGGCTGGAAGTTCTTGAGGTCTCTTGGGTCTGCCTTAGGTTTTTTGTGTAGTACATTGATTTCTGCGTGTTTCCAGATCTCTGGGAAGATCGCGGTCTCGAGGGAGAGATTGATGATGTTGCACAGGTGGGGTGCGATGGAGCCGCTTTCTCTGTTGAAGATGTGGTGCGGGAATGAGTCTGTCGGAGAGCCAGAGTGGATTGTGCGCATGGTCTTGATGGTGTCATCAATGCTCACGCTGGCCCAGGCTAGCAGGGGGTCGTGGTCGATGGTGTGCGGAGGGTCTGCTGTGTTGCTGTCTGTTGGGGCTGTCTGGGTGTTAAGGCTGTTGTGGATGTCTTCTATCTTGCAGTGGAAGAAGTTGGCGAGGAAGTCGCACAGGACTTGCGACGGTAGGATGTCGTTGGTGTTGGAGCTGGGGTTGGAGAGTTCCTTCACGATGTTGAAGAGCTCCTTGCTATTGTGTGCATTGTTGTCGAGGCGTCTTTGAAGGAGGTCCTCTTGGCCGCCCTGATGAGGTGGTGGTGTTTGCGGATGGCGTCCTTGTGTGCTGCGTGGCTGCCTGGAGTTTGTTCACTGTGCAATTTCTTCTCTAGTTTCCAGCGGGCTTGCTGGGGTGAACCAGCTGGCCCTCTTGCTGGTGTCTCTGTGGGGGGGTTTCTTCAGCAGGCGAGGGTGTTGGCGCAGTCCTCGATCCAGCGTCTGAGGCTGTGGGCAGCGTCATCGGTGTTGGAGGGTTCGGTGGGTGGGCTGAGAGTGAGGTTTGCATGGAGGGGGTCTTCGATGATTTTGCTCCAGCAGAGGTGGGGGATCTGTTGGGTGCGGTGGTGTGTGGTGGGTTTCTGGAAGGTGAACTGGATGCACCGGTGGTCGGTCCAGAGGAGTTCGGTGATGTGGCTGACGGAGACGTACAGGCTTGAGGAGAAGATGGGGTCGAACGTGTGGCCAGCGGAGTGGGTGGGCATTGTGACGAGTTGCTTCAGCCCGAGGTTGCCGAGTTTGCCGATCAGGGTTGTGGAGTTGATGTCGTTGTTGTTCTCAAGGTGAAAATTCAGGTCTCCGAGGAGGATGTAGTCGTTGGAGGTTAGGGCGTGCGTGCTGATCAAGTCGGCGATGGAGTCACTGAACTGGGGGCGTGGTCCGAGGGGTCGGTAGATGAGGGTGCCTCTGAGGGTGGAGTTAGGGTCTGTGTGGATCTGGAAATGCATGTGTTCGGTGGTGCTGAGTGCGTCATCTGTGCAGGTCGAGACCCTGATGCTGTTCTTGTGGGCGATAGAGATTCCTCCTCCGACTCCTTTGGTGCGGTCTCTGCAGGTAATCTTATAGCCGTCTGGGATGGCTATGGCGATGTTGGGTGCGGAGGAGTCGTTAAACCAGGTCTCTGTCAGAAAGGCGATGTCCGGGGATGTTGTGTCGATCAGGTTCCAGAGCTCGACGGCATGCTTGCGTGTTGAGCAGGTGTTCAGTAGTATGCATCAGAGGTGGTTGGGGTCTTTCTTGGCGGATGTTTCGTCGGCTTTGAGGCTGGTGTAGCTGCAGTTCTGGCAGGTGAAGGTGCCGTGTGTGCTTTTTGGGGCGGCCTTGAAGCAGGTGTGGCTCTGTCCGGAGTTGAGAGCGTGCAGAGTACTGGTGTTGTAGTGGCGGCGGTCGTTGAGGCCAGTGCGGGGGCCAAGGGTTTTGGCACTGGGCGCGGTCCAGGCGCAGATGGGCTTGCCTTAGGCAGACATATCTGGGGAGGTGGGAGGGAGGAGCAGCTGGGAGGCGGGGCAGCAAATGGGCGGTGGGCAGTCAGGGGGACGGGCCGCCGGGGACACAGCGGCGAGGGCGGTGAGGTACAACAAAGGTAACAGAAGGAAAAAAGGGCGCAGAAGCGAGGGAAAAATTAGTGGCACAGAGGGCAGAAGGGCACAAAAAACGAGTGGAACAGAGGGCAGAAGAACACAAAAAACGAGTGGAACAGAAGGCAGAAGGGCACAAAAAACGAAGGAAAAACGAGTGGCACAGAGGGCAGAAGGGCACAAGAAATGAGTGGAACAGAAGGTAGAAGGGCACAAAAAACGAGGAAAAAACAAGTGGCACAGAGGGCAGAAGAGCACAAAAAAACAAGTGGAACAGAGGGCAGAAGGGCACAAAAAATTGGTGGAACAAAAGGCAAAAGGGGCACAAAAACAAAGGAAAAACGAGTGGCACAAAGGGCAGAAGGGAACAAAAAAACGAGTGGAACAGAGGGTAGAAGGGCACAAAAGATGAGTGGAACAGAGGGCAGAAGGCACAAAAAACGAAGGAAAAACGAGTGGCACAGAGTGCAGAAGGGCCCAAAACAACGAGTGGAACAGAGGGCAGAAAGGCACAAAAAACGAGTGGAACAGTAGGCAAAAGGGGCACAAAGACAAGGGAAAAACTAGTTGCACAGAGAGCAGAAGGGCACAAAAAAATGAGTGGAACAGAGAGCAAGGGCACAAAAAAACGAGTGGAACAAAAGCCAGAAGGGCACATAAAACGAGCGAAAAACAAGTGACAAAGAGGGCAGAAGGGCACAAAACACGAGTGGAATAGAAGGCAAAAGAGGCACAAAAACAAGGGAAAAACGAGTGGCACAGAAGGCCGACGGGCACAAAAAACAAGTGGACCAGAAGGCAAAAGGGGCAGAAAAACGAGTGGCACAAAAGGCAAAAAGGGCACAGAAATACTGGAAAAACAAGTGGCACAGAGGCAAAATACAGAATACAGAAATACAGGGGCAGCTAAGAACAGAAGGCAGAACGGGCAGAGAGGCACAGGGACAGCGAGGGGAACAGAGGGAAGAAAAAGGGGCACGGACCATGTACAGGCAGCAGGGGAAGACAGACAACAGCAGTCACAGACACAACAATGAAAATACAGGCAATACAATAAAAGCAATAAAGCGGACAATGAACAAACCTACCTACGGCCTACCACTGGCCACCAGGGCTGAGGAGCAGGTGGTAGCCTGTGGGTGGTAGAGGGCCCTGACCTTCCTCAGCAGAGGCAGCTGGGGCAAGGGAGACACAGGCGGTGCTGTGCAGAGGGGGAGCGACCTACCTGGCATCCTTCTCTGCCTGTCATATATGTATTACATGTCGCCCGTCGTTCCTCCTTCCATCCTTCTTTCCCTTTTCGTTTGACCCACCCATCAAGGCCGTATGACTCTTGGGGCCATATGTAGGTAGCTTAATACAGGTCGGTAACGGCCGACAAATTGGTAAATTTGCTGTTACCGCCCAGTATTTCGCTTTTTCCAATGTAGGTGGCTGGATTTAAGGATTCGGTAATTTACCGATTCGGTAATTTAAAGAATCGTTAATTACTGAATCCTTAAAATACTGAATCGGTAAATTACCGAATCCTTAAATCCTATGTAGGGAGCACTCAAATGAGTGCATTTTTTATTTAAGGATTCGTTATTTACCACCAACTACAAGTTGGTGGTAAATATCAAAAATCATTAAAAAAACAATGTTGTGCTTTTTTTTAAAGTGCCATGTGGCAGTCATACATGCCCTTAGGGCATGTATGTGTGCCACATGTGCACACATGCACGATTCAGGGGTGCAACAGGGTTTCAATGTGACACCCTGCCACCCTTGAATATGTTCCCCCCAGGCCCATAGGAATGAATGGGAATTACTGAATCGGTAAATACCGAATCGGTAATACCGAATATTACCGATTCAGTAAAATTTACCGAATTTTTACCTACATACTATTTACAGATTCTTAAATACTGAATCGGTAAAATTTGGTATTTAAGAATCGGTAAATAGAGATTACCTACATATGGCCCTTAGTCTTCTTTGTAAAACTTTCCTAGCTGAGTTGGAGTCAGATAGAAGAGGCAATTAGTTACTCAATTACCGTCACTAATGCTATTGCTAATGCTAAGTAAAGGGTGTCTACTTCAACCGTTGTTCACAACAACTTAGTCTCTCTCAACAGTAAAGTACCGTATACCCTTGCAGCGACTGTGTAGCTATTGTCAATAAGCCAGGAATATAAGTACAACTTATCACTTCCCACCACTGCTGCTGGCTCACCCACCCCTGTATTGGCTTCCACATCTGTTCCCTCCTGGCTGGCGTCACCTGCCCCGCTGCTGGCCCCGGTACTGGTGGTCAATATGGCTAGAAAAAACATCACACATTTTTTAGATCCCATATACTCCTCCCCTTATTTTTTTTCACTAGCAAGATGAAGAAAATATAAAACATACATACATATATCACTAGTACAAATTGGGTACTAGAGTAGAGTAGACAGTAGTATGTCCTAGCCTATCAAAAATAGTAAAATATCTGGTTGAGAATTTTGTTGGTGGCAATTGCCGAAAAACCTCTCAAGATTAAGAAGAGGACAACCCAAAGCACTGGATTCAGTGTCTAGAGCTATTGGTGAATCTGAGTTTTAAAACTTTTTAAAAATAAATAGTGGCCAACTTGGCAAGCTACAGACATACTAATAGTAGTACAGAGTCAGAGGCAGTTAGATTGATGTAAAAAAAATGACATTAGAAAAAATATAACTAAGTAGGTAGGTAATGCAGGGATAACAAGAATTTAGAAACAGATTGATCGAAGAAGATTTGGTAAAAAAAAGAATTAGGAAAAGGAAATAATAGTTCGGAAAAATAAGGTTCATTAAAAGTTAGCGATCCTGGCCCTGGGAGGCATCTCCAGCTCAGAGTCCCGCCTCGGACGACCCCGTTGTCTTATTGACCCTGGGTGCTGATCATGTAAGATATAATAAAGAGACAAAATTGATTGGTGTGAAACGAATAAAATATTTTAAAAAATGCTATGAAAAAAACATTTTGTGACAGAAAACAACAATTGCAATAAAATTGACAATTCTAATCTGATTGACTAGTAGTAGTATCGCGGACCCTCTAGTTATTATTTATTAATCCAGTGTTCCATTCTGATTCCAGATTCCTAAACCTGTAAGTAAGTACCACCTAGCCTAGCCTGCCTATTCTACAGACATTGGAAATTAATAAAATTGCCAAAAAATATATTTGCTTCTTCTAAGTTTCAATCTGATTCAAAATCATTTTTGCATACACCAAATTGTTGGTTGGTTGCTGCTGATGTGCTGATGAGTTACTATGTCACTCACTCACTAACAAACTACAAAAGGTTCTACTAAGGACTAAAGTTAGCAACCAGTGACAGCGGGCGCGTCATGCCACAGATTGCTAAAATATTACTAACTAATACTAAGGGGGTCATTAGGATGGCAGGCGGACAAAGTCCGCCCACCATCCTATCGTGGATTGGGAGCGCCCGCCATGTGTGGAAGGGGTCCTGTTGCTGACATTAGGATGCACCGCCACACTGGCGGACGCATCCTACATTCCTGACATTGTGGCGGGCGGTGCTCTCAGCACCGCCCGCAGCAATGCCAGGAAGGCATGTTGTGCACTTCCATGCACAACGTGGCAGGCACCTGCCATGCGGTGCCTGCCATGTTTTGCATGGAACTGCAGGGGGTATCATAGGTACCCCCATGTGCATCCCCTCCCGCCAGAATCCCTGGGGGCCCGCAATGACCCTTGCTGCCATGGAAAGGTATGTGTCCGCCCCATCCTAATATGGATGGTGGTGTCTAGCAGACACCGCCACCATATTAAACTCTTTTCCACCCGGTCGACTTGTCGACCGGGCGGAAAAGAGGCAGACGGTCTTTCCGTCCGCCGCGGTCCCCCGCCATAGTACTATGGAAGGGGAAATGGCTGGCAGCCACCAGCAGTGACGTTCCTGGGCAGCATAGCTGGATCCAGGCCTGCCGCCTGCTGCCAAGGTTAAAGGGAGGTGGCGCTGTACACAAAAACACAGGGGCGGCCACTTCCTTCTCGGAGAATAGGGCCCAGGCTGCAACCCTTGCGGGCGCCATCTTCCCAAAGAAGGCGGCTCTCGGCCACACTATCCTTGACCTTCCCCTTCTGGCAAGCCTTAGCCATGGTTGTGGGGGTGAGGGCAGAAAAGGAAATGTAGAAGTAAAAAATAAAGTCAGGATAAGAAGTAGGAAAGTCAAAAAATAAAATGAGCAAGTAATAGAAAAACAGTACAAAAAAGCAGTAAAAGTGGAAATAAAACACAAAATATACACTTATGGGGAGAGAAGGATAGATAAATAAAAAAGATCAGAAAAACAGTGTAAGAAATAAAAGATTGAAAAAATTGGAGAGAGATGAAAAACAGGCCCAGAACCATGCAAAGGGTAGAAAAACAAGATGACTGCGCCCATTGACGACCACGTGGTCAAGTTCGAGTGATATTTCCCCCCAAACATGCAATCTGCGTTGCCGACCATCAGAAACGTCTCGCAAGCATGCGTGAGCATGCAGGACAAACAACTTTGCATGCTTGCGGAACTCGACGTAGCGTTGCTAAGGTTTTTTACTGCATTGTGTAGGTTCGCCTAGCGCGGCTATGCGAACTCCGCCCGGGCTTAACGATGGTTCCGAACACCGTTCGGTTGGACTCCCATTGACTTAAGCTTGTGTTCCGACCAACTACACAGGCTCCCATTGCTTTCTGCAAATCATGCACCCTGTGGCAGGCACCCCATCGTGCCTGCCACACTGTGCATGCATTTAAAGGGGGGACCCATGGGTACCCCCAGGGGCCCCATTTGGATACCCCAGGTGAAGGGGAGCCTGCTCCGGGCCCCCAAATGCAGCTTCCAACAGCCAATCTGTGTCGGAACAACTGATTCAGAAAGGCTGTCCATAGATATCCTAATCACTCAGTCGGAAATGCGGTCCATGGACCACTACGATTAGGCTCCGAATATTCCTTTCAAGGCTCATACATAAAGTTTATCTCCATGCACAATTGTATTCATATATTTTAACTTCATCACTGAAATGTTCTGATATTCCACACTATCTTGGACATTTCCTAAAAAATGTTGACAGATTTTCCACTTCCTAATGCACACCTAACTCAATTAATCCAACCATCCTTCCTATATCTTATTGTATTATTGGCAAAATCTCAGCTTACTTTTGTCATTATCCTTAATTAGGTTTTTATCATCCCATCATGCTCTTTTATTTCGCTCCGAGGATGTTGAATACACATTGAGTGGCAGTTCCCCATTTATCTATTCAGAAACCCATGTGTAGCTTTTATCATGTGTTCACTCTAGACAAACCCTGGCTCAGTCTACTTCTGCATCCTGTTCATAGCATTGTCCTGACTTTTTACCGGCTGGAACCTGCTTGACTCTACCCTATCCTGTGATTGACAAACAAGGACAGTGTGAGATCATGGGCTAAGGTGAATGCTGCCTCTATTTTGAAGGGTAACTGTGATATCCAAATCAACATATATTTCAATGGCACTTAAGTCCTTGCCGTTCCACCTCACTTTTACAGCTGTCTGGAGCATGTGTAATGGGATAAGAAAGAATGCACCACAGGCATATTTACCAATCTTTCATGCAATGCGAGACAGCAAGCAAAGTAGCTGTGTTGCACTTCATAAAAGGGAGGGACTAGAAGTGCTACATATTTACAAAGCTATGCAACATTTCTGTGATCTCCTTCCGTTGGAACACTGTGTGCTGCCCACCACCAATGCAGGCATCCTTGCACCACAGTGCAACTTAGCTCCATTTCCCCCCCCCTCATTGAGGCTACCATCAGACACATAAATCAGCTCTTTAACTGTGCACAGCTTCTACAACACTGGGCTTTGTTTCCTGCCAGACAATAGAGCAGCTAATTAGATAAAGCTGCAATTATTTCATTGTGAAATCCTAACAAGAGGTCTTCATGAATCCTTGCGTTTCTCAACAAGCACTTTATACAAAATAATCAAACATCAGAGCCCTCAACCCTTCACCATCTGTCCTTTGGCATCCTCCACCTTCACCTTTTTACTAGAACTTTTCACTTATCTGACATTGTGAGCGTAATTACCAATAGGTAGGACTCAATGTACAGCATATCATTTTTCTTTTTGACTACTTACCAATTCAGAATTCAGGTCTTCAATCTCTCTCACTCATTCCAAAAATGCCAAACCCATTTTATCAGATTAGATCTTAGTTGACACACTAATCTGCCAACAAAGTATCACATCCACAGTTCATTGAATATATATGAAAAATTAAAAAAATATCCTCTTTTGCATATGAAGTGATTGTAATGAAATGGTGATGTGGTAGTCCTGCTGCTTACTGTGTAGCTATGTTGTACTGCAGTTTACATATTCCCCTCAACCACGCATGCACAATTCTGGCATCCCAGCACTCTTTCTCCATCCTCCTGATCCCTTTTTACTCCATGAGAAACTGTTTACAGACTACACAGATTCCTACTGTTATAGTCTGGCAACTTCGCATCTGGGACTCATCCTCCAGACCGATACATGTCAAACATCAAAACATTGGTTGGTCCCTGCCTGTTGGTTCTCATTACCCACTAATAGTTAAGCAAAATAGAATAATATAGTGAACAGTATACTCAAGAGCACACAAGGCTTTTATTGCTCTAACAAACAAATATCAAGTGGATCAAAAAATTGGAGGTAAAATCTGGAATAATATGGGATTTGCCAGCCCGACGTCGGCACACATGAATGGCAGGCATCACTGAAGGAATTTTCTTAAGCTTTAAAAAGGTTCATTCAGACATGGTTGCCAGTGAAAAAAGCAGTGAATGGATATTTGTACTAAGTAAAGAAGTCCAGATCGTAGGCAAGGTGGTAGGTTCCAGGATGTAATTTATTATGTCCAGTTTCAGGTAAGTGGAAAGAAGGTAGATAGTAATAAAATGGTAATCAGTAGTAGCCCCACCAGGATCGGCCTCCCTACTGTTCAGCCTCTCATCTTCAACTGACACTCAATCCAAGACCACACACCAAGATTCTGTGACATTGTCCAGTCATTTAGGCTGAACAGAAGGGAGAGTATTGGTACAAAGAAAGAAGAGAAGAAATCCCACTATAACAATATTCGTAAGGCATAAGAAAATGAATTCAAAGGTTCTACTAATGTGTTTGTATTTACATCATCCATCCTCAAATGGATTTTTTGAAAGAAGAAAACATTAATTGAAAGGTGACTGCTGAGTGACCATGTACGGATTCCTTCTCTTGAGGAGAAAAACATGCAGTGGCACAGTCAATAGGTTTCACAGAAGTTATATTCAGGGACATATGTTCAACGTTAATGTCTGGAGGACTCATTTTTATGGGAAGTGAGCAAACTTAAAAATGAAAAATTAAAAATGTACAAAAGTAATTTGCGGAAAAGCAGCTGTATTATGCCTTTGTATATAATTACACTGTGATGTCTTTTCACAGATTTACGATATGGTTTCTCAATTTTTCAGGTTCATGCATATTGGAACAGAAAGAACTTGACCAGAAGAACATAAAGCTTCTTCCAGGCTTTGCAAACCTACAATATGCCACAAACGGTCAAGTTTTTGAATTTTCTTGTAAAGAAGGATACATAAAAAGCACACGCTCAAGTGACTTATCTCAAATATGTGAAGAGGGGTTCATTGCATACCCCATCTGTATCAGAGTAAGTATAGACTGTAAAGGAATGACAACTGCATTCACAAAATTCTAATAACCTCTTCGTGGTGTGAGAGCAAACAAAGTCATGACATTGGCAATCACACATAATTGAATGAGTGCACTTTTAAACAATGTCATATGAATAGAGTGTCTCAATTGTCTGAATGGCTACTTCCAAGTTAGAAGCATAAATTGCAATGTCCTGTATTGAGCAGTAATGTTGACTTAACATCCTAAGCATGTAAACGGTATAATCGCCTGTGTCATTGTCCTCATGATAAATCCATCCAGATAGCCCGTAATATAAGAGACAACGGTGATCCATGAAGTGTAGATGTTGAAGCCGGGAGTTTTGGTTAAATATAGGTTTACAAGAAAGCAATGTCACCTGTTTAGAGACTAAAAACCTTCTATTTGTTTGACAGATCTTTGACGTTGAATGAGATTTATCAGGAGCTGTACCACATAAATGTCTTTAAAATCGCAATTTTATCTCAGCCAATGACGAGAGTTAGTCAAGAGTTAAAAACATGTTTAATACATCATTTAGTATACAATCCTTTTTTTAATCAGCAGTGTAAGATCATCATATTAATTCATCAAAATAATCAAATACATTAAGGTTGTTCCATAAAGGAATGAATCCCTATTCTAAAAATGGGAGGAAAGCATTAATCAGAACCCCCAATGAGTTCATAGTTAGAATGATAGAGTGATAACATAAGCACAAAGCTTCTATATAAATTGAATATCAAAAGCAAAAGTACTCATCAAGACAAGTTCAAGCAACTCAGTAGAATTATAGACCAAAGTTTGGTACAGTAGCAGGGAAAGCAAAGATCTTGTCTACAATATGGCAAAATCTCCTCTGAGCCTAATCTAGGAACACGTAGTAATATAAACAACGCAGAAATCTCAATGCTGCATTTCATGATGCCTTTTTTCTTCAGCCAGCCAATCATATTTGTACTCTCTTCATGGGAACTCCTTGTCTTATCACTGGGCACACAATTGCCCAATACATTTTTTTTTAAAACTTATCAGGTAGCAATGTCCAGTGTAATGATCTTGGCAGTTATTCCCAAAGACAAACTACTTTCCCATCAGGAATCTTCATCTTTATCATTCGAAATTCTATTTAATTAAAACATGTAACAACAATCATGGTGTAAGTAGAAACATTAATTGAATTACATGACCATCCTAAGAAAAAATGTATTCGTGGAAGTAGTACATGTCTGCGGGAAGGTCAGCAAAAATAACATTTCTATTGTGCACTTTTTGCACCTTCGTTGGGGTAATGGATCAGCGGAAAAATATTACTGCATCAGCTGTTTAGACCAAGTGTAGTCAAGTATGACTGTGTACTACATTTTGCACATTTTAAACACACTTTTAATTCTCGTGTAAGTCTTTTGAATTCTGCGTGTTACTATATGTACGTTATTTTCTTGATATTGGTATAATCTCCTCCAACCCTCCCTGCTGTTTTTTTAAACTATCACATATTTTTCACAAATGAATCACTCAGATATTACTTTCCTCCTCCTTTGTTGATTCAGTTCTCTTTCTTTTCAGCTCAGATTTGTCTTTATTCTTTTGTATTTTTATTGATTAAATCATTTAACTCGTATTCTTTCTCCATTTGCTTGTTCCTTTCTTTAGCTTTCTCCTGTTAAAAAAAATATACAGCTTTTAAAGATGTAAATGTAAATGTAAATGTGGCGTATTTGTATAGCGCGAACAGTGACCCGGAGGCATCCCGGCGCTTGTACTCCTACCACAAGGGAACCCCTCCTGGCTTTTCCTTGTGGGGTGTCCACTCCTGGGCATCCCATGGTGAAACCAGGCATCCCTTGTGCATCAGGGGCCTTTGTGGAGACTAAGCAAGCTATTGCCCAGAGTTGCAGCGTGGGACCCATGCTTAGAATCGGCACTGAGGCGAGAATATCCGGTCAGAGGAATTTAAGCCCGAAACCCGCCGAGGCGGGAACCGAACCCTCGTCCCTGGCCAGCGTTCTGCATCAAGGTCTGCCGCTCTAAGCATTGAGCCACAAATCTCCAAAGAAAGCAACTAATGTCGATATGCCAAACCTTACTGTTAGTAGTAGTACCACAAAAGTTTTTATTACTTCTCCTCCAACAGTACAACCCAATTGCTATTGGCAGAAAATCCTGTTTTTACACCTCATAATACACTGGTTGTCTCAAATGGTTATAATTCAGGTTTTAGATCTGAAATATTTTTGATGAATTTTAATATTTTTTTACATTCATCAGAGACAGGAACAAAGGAGCAACAATGCTGATCTTTCAGTAGCTTGCAAACTCCGCCTTTTTCAGCAAGTAAATTGTCTAATGCTAAGCGATTCTGTGAAACCATGGACCTAATAGCTACTTCTTCATTATTTACAACTGGTAGAGTAACAGAGGTGCTGGTTGCTAATTTGTCAACCACTGTTGAAAGCTGTCTGATCTTCTCATCATTTAGGATTACCACTGCTGATGGAATGATTGCTCCAAAAATGTCTCCCACTAATTGGGATACATCTCTTACACTATGTGTATGTCTGTATGAAAGTGTCATTAGTGAATCATAAACACTATATACATGATACATTTTTGGGAACAACACAACTAAATAGCAAGTACCTTTTAAATCAGCTGGCAACTAGAAATAGGCATCCTGTTCAAAAATAAAATAGACTGGTATGACTGATTCTTCTCCTTGCAATATTTGACATGTGCCTCCTGCAATTTCAAATGTGTTTTCAAAATCACAAACCCCTACGGACCTTTTTCTTAACTGATTTCTTCTTTTGAAAACACATACTTTACTCCTTTGTTTCTATTTAATTTCAACTTTGGATAAGTCATTTTATTTTTATATTCATCTTCTTCTTTCTTACAGACATTTTCAAAACATCTTCCCCCTTCTGTTTACTGCAAGTATAATTTATTTGATTTCTTCTAATGTCATAATAAATATTTTCTCTAGGGGTCTCATTAGACAGGTCAAACTGTTCTTGTATGCTTTATCAGAATATATAGGTAGGTATGGTCTAAAATATTACCAAGCTGTGCCCAACTTGTTTGCTTGTTGGAGTAAAATCAGGTTTCTCTGTAATGGGATTCTTAAAAGAGTCAGAATTAGAATAATATTATTCACAATGTTCTGACCTATACACTGGACTAAGCAATATGCTACACGAGATTGCATATGACAATGGTTTATGGTGATGTCGCTTCATCTCCAGCTGATGATGCATGTGTGTGCATACACAACAGTTTTTTGCATCAATGCCTGAGTGTATTCCTGGACTAATCTAGAACAACCATTCCTAGCACTGAGGTTTCTGTTTGTCAGAGTATGCCCCATGTACAAGCAGGAACCATAACTGTAGTCAGGGTAAGCTAGATACACACTAAAAGATAATCTATTCTCACCCTCTGGTACTTGGCATAGTGCAGTCAGGCTTATCTAAATAGGCAATGTGTAAAATATTTGTGCAACACACAGTAACACAATGAACGCATCACATAAATACTTCTCACAGGGTTAGAAAAATAGATTATTATGGGTAAACCAAGGCCAAAGCAACAAACATCCAATAAGTAGAGCCGGAGTTATGAAGTTTTAAAGAATAAATCAAAATGTAGTGCTTAGAAGCAAATAGTGATTAGGGGATACTTGAGGTCATGTTCTACCGGGGTAGCTCCAAAGTTCGGGCTGACCATGATGGAGGGCAGACCGGCTACTGGACTAACACTGGTCCCACCGCAAAAACTGCATTGGATGGAGGAAGCGTTGATGTTGCATTTGTTCCAAGCGGCACAGGCAATAAAGGCTTCGTTGACTAACCCCTTTACCATGCAGGTGATGCATCATCATCAAGCTGTACTGTCTGGTGTTGCCAAGCTGCAAAGTCAGTCACATTGATGTAATTGATCAGCTCTTGCATCGTCGCCAAAGAACACTGCATCGGTTCTTATGGGCGCAAAGACATCACTGCATCAATTTTGATCTTTCTGCACAGCAAAAGCTCAATTTCAAGGACCCAGGGCTGGATTGGCAGTGGAGGGCCCACAGATGGCAGGGTCCAGATGCTGTTGCAGGGTTGAAGCAAGTCTTTGATGCCCCTGAGACTTCAAAAAGGGTGGCAAGTCCTTAAAGCCACTATGGGTTCAAGTGAGATGGGTCCAGTCCTGGTCTTCAGCAGAGCAGAGATCAGCAGGCAGCAGGGCAGCACAGCAATGCAGAAAGGAAGTTCTTCCAGAGGAGCAGTCAAGTAGAGTGGAACTCCTTGTAGCATAGCAGTCTTTACTCCTGGCAGAGTTCTTCACAGCTCCGTTGTACTGTCTTGGTAGGTTCAGAGCCCCAGTACTTATACCCGGGTGTGCTTTTAAAGTGGGGGTGACTTGGAAGAAGGGTATTTGAAGTACACACATGCCCTTTTCTTCCTATTCCTGGCTTCAGACTATTAGTAGAGGATAATCAGCTCTTAGTGTACGAAACAGGAAACACAGCCCATTCAGGTGTAAGTGTCAGCTCCCCCCTCTCTTCCTGCCCAGGAAGAGATATCAGAATGTAGATGAGTTCTCTGTCACACCTATCCCTCCTGGGATTGCTGTCTGGAGGAAATGTGGAAAGGGTGATTGTCGCCCACCCCAGACGTGTATTGGAGACAGACTTTAGGCACACAGAGCAGTAAGAGCAGAGAAATGCCCAGTTTCCATACGTGACACAATGAAAGAAGTAGCTAACATTTTGTGTGCTGCTATCTACTTAGACAGACAAGAGGCCAATATATGATTTCATTGGTCCTGGTTATTTATTCAACCATTACTTCTTCATGTCATTATATTATGTTCTTAATTTCATAAAATTCTTATATAGAAGATACACTATACGTTTCAGACAAGTGCAAACACAGAGAATTATAAACATAACAAACAACGTGCTCTACATGAGGAACGGACAATTTATGAACATAAACAGCTCGGACGGAGATGTAGTATTGGCACAACCCCAGCTGAGGTTATGCTTGTTCCCAATGTCGAGCATTCCCTTTTAGGACCACTTGAATCATATATGAAGGGATTGCTACATGTTTGAAACGTGACTGGTGTATCATTGTTTTCAGTTGTAAAAACTTTGTATCATTTCAGCAAAATTGTAGCAGCAATAATTCAAACAGTCTGTTTCCTGCTTTTAGTTGAGCAGCATCTTTGATTCTTTCTTTTGTCGGTCAGTTTATTTAAGCTTTATTTACAGTAGTCCGAACATAGACATCCCTATCCCTACTTCATCTTCTTCTAAATGTGGTATCTATGTTCTTCTACTGCAGCCTTGGGTCTAGAAAATCTTCTTTATTCTTTTTCAAACATCAGTTTTTATCTCAGTCCTTAAACTTTTTGTAACAAATTGTTCAAACTTTTGTGTTTGAAATGCTGTCTTGGGGGTTAAAAAAGTTCAGATCTCAGGTCCATCAAATCTGGTATTTGTGTTTTTAGCACATGGTTCACATAGTAAGTCCATTCATGTGCAGAATACTTTCGACAAGGTGCTATAGCTCTTTTCGATCTTCTTGGTGTCTATCGATTTCCTCTTTCTGTGTCACTCATACCGATTGATTGTTGGTGGTATGCGTTCCGCTGACACACTTGATCTCAACTTCCTTTTGACTTCACTCTGTGGCAATTTAACATCATAAGGAACTTTTCTTGATCCAGTCCTTGTTCCTTCATCCAATTCATCTATTGATTCTGGAGTTGTCTGAACTTTATTCTCTGGTTGGGATTGTGTCTCTTCTTCTTCTCCTTCATAGACTTTAGTGCCACTTTGTGACATCCCAGAAGGCAAAATTGGTGCAGCTGCCTGGTATTTTTCACTCCTTTCTTCTCTTTGCTTTTGTGCTCCTTGTGGTACCGCTCTTGCTTCTTGTCCAGCTTGAGGAGATCGGACTACTAGTACTCTCATTTCTGGTTCAAAGAACACTATTTCTTCATTAGGTTCACTCACTCTCTGAGTATGCAATGCATGAACCCAGTATGGTACTCCAGCACACTTAACAGCAGTATTCATGACAAGGATCACTTGGAAGGGGGCTTTCGATCATAATTCTAGGCAGGTCTTCTGGGCATGCTTTTTAAACAGCACCCAGCTTCTGGGACTGAGGTTGTGTCATTGTTCTTGATTCAGATTTAGGGTAACAGCTGCAACCTTTTGGAAAATATGGGTGGGTGCAGAATTCTGCTCCGCTTGCGGAGTTTGCAGACTATTGCCCTCTCCACTTTCCAAGCACCATGCAGAGTTTCTGAAAACTCTGTGAAGTGACGCATAGCAAAGTTTTTTATCTGGAGAGGCTCACCAATGGTAAGTTGGCGAGCACTTGCAAGAAAAAGTAACACTCTAGACCGCCTCCTGGTGAGATTTCTCATCCTAGGCAGTCGCTGCAGGTCGTTACTGTTCGTGTTGAGAAATCTGCCATTCCCGTTGAGGAAGCAGTTGCTCAAGTATAATGTCTATGCATAGTGCTGTTTGCGCTGATTTTAGAGTGCAAGACAAAATCCTCGCACTAAAAATCAGTGTGAGCAGCGCAACTTAACAGACTCTGCTGCTGGTGGAACTCCGCAAAGCGCTGCAGACTTTTTCTAGCACCATGTCATCTGTGATGTTCAAAAGTACATTTGCCGGCACAGCAGGCAATCTCATTGAACGCCCCATAAAGATTCCATGGTGAAATAACCCTGTCTTCCTGTCAGGGGTACTTTGAAGACTCATTAACACCAAAGGCAAAGCATCTGGCTACTTCAATGATGTAGAAGCACATACTTTTACCAAACAGGATTTTATAGTGCCATTTAACAGCTCTATTATTCCAGACCTTTCAGATCAATAACCACAGTGTAGCCTTGTTCAATCTGCAGTGCTGCACAAAGCAATCTTATACCCTCATTGTTGATATTAGTCCCACAAACTCACTCTAGAGAAACAGACAATCTGAACCTCCTCACTAACTCTCGTGAGAACAGTTTATGTATGGTGAGACCGCCCTTCCTCCGAGCTGGCTGGGCTGGCACTCATCTGGAGATAATGCACAATATAACCTGTTACCACTATCCTTGAGACACCTTCGACCTCGCAAGCAGCCCTCCCACCTCTCGGAGGAGGAAATTCATTTTATTCTGTCCCTGTAACCCCAAGTCCACTAGACCTCACAGAAAAGGAAATTCTAGCCATTCTCCTTACCTATAATTCTGCCCCAGTAACCCCTAATCTACTAGATGTGAATGACGAACATGCTATCCGCACAGTTGCAATCGACCCCAACAGATCAGCTACCCTCTGCAACAGAAGTGTGTTTGATAGCAACCTAGCGCTACTACCCTTGTCTGTCCCAACTCACGACACTCTCTCCGACCCCCCACTGTCTGGCCTCCTAATTAACTGCTGCTCAGCAGTTAAGCATGCCACTGATATCCCCTAGCTCATCCTGAGCCAAAAACTTGACTTAGCAATCCTCACCGAATCATGGCTCAACGGATCCTCATCTCCGTGCCTAGACCTCTTAGTCCCTCCCAACTATAACATTGCAAGCTGGACAGGCAATCTAAAAAAAAAAGGGGGAGGTATTGCCTACATCTACCGCTCTAACCTCCTCATCACTGAACTTTTGGCAGATTCCACAGACTCCTGAGAATACCTTGCACTTCCATATGCAGCAAAGCGACTCAACTGTGTAGTCTGCACATCTTTTACCACGTTCAATGACCACCTCATAGAAATCATCACAGCCAGGGTTTGCTCCAACTCTAAAGACATTTACCTTGATGACTTCAATCTGCACTGGAACAACCTCAAGGACTTCAGGTCAACCCCATCAAAGACTTCCTGGCTGACCAGGCCCTCACCCAAGCCTGCTCACTCCCAACACACTCAAAAGGCGCCACTCTAGACTCGATCATCGCTAAGGAGTCAGCGGTCAAGCTTTTCTCAATAGACCCATGCGAATGGTCTGACCACCACGCTATCACCTTCACATTATCAGGCACCCATAAGACAAGGGCACGGCAACAAGTGATTCCAAAACGTTGGATTAGAGACACCAAGAACCTTGATCACAGGGAACTGGCTGTTCCCTGCAAGTCCGACCTCCCCCCATATCACAACAGTCAACGACCTCAATGACCATTAACTCCACGACTATATCTAACATTCTTGATGATCTTGCTCAGCTGAAACTAAAAAGAACCCAAACCAAAGACAGAAACTCCTGGTTCAGTGGGTCCCCCAATGAGGAGATCCCTCCGGCAGACAAAAAGAAACTGGAGACTGCATCCTTCAGCTGCACATTTAAAACTTCTCCGCCAGACCAGAAATGCCTATAATAGGAACATCCACAACTCAAAAATAGAATTCTTCAGATCAGAAGTGGAGAACGCCAAGAACAGACCTCGCAAGCTTTTCGAAATGGTCAAACAACAATCTAAAAAACTGGCTAAAACCTCTAAGATACCCCTAAATCTCTGATATCATGTGAGGAATTATCCTCCTTCTCCGACAAACTCACTGTCCTAGGAAACTAACTTAGATCTGCCGCTTACTCCTAACCCCTTCCGGATCTACCTCTTCTCTCCGTGCTGCCCCCCCAGACATCAGTCAAAAACCAAGCTCACTGGTCCAACTTCAAAGTTTATGACGAACATTCCGTCTCTATCCTCCTTAAACCCGAACAACGACTTGAATGACTCACTCCACTCTAACTGCTTAGCCGCTGCTTCTCAATCTATCATTCCTAGTTGGACTGCAATAATCAATGCCTCCCTTTTTACGGGGGTCGATACCTGACTCTCTGAAAGCCAGCAAAGTCCTCCCCATCTTAAAAAAAACCTGCATTGTATCCTGCTTCACTTGAGAACTTTAGAACTGTATCCAATATCCCACTCCTAGCTAAAGTTCTGAAGAAATGTGTGCAGCAGTTGAGCCAACACATCACCAACGTCTACCTACTAGATGACTTCCAATTCGGATTCAGGCCTGGGCACAGCACTGAAACCACCCTTCTCTACATCGTGGATGATGCCCTCCAAGCCCTTGATCAAGGCAAAACCTGTCTCCTAATCCTCCTAGATCTATCATTGGCTTTCGATACGGTAAACCAAGAAAAACTACTTGAACGCCTCAAACTCTGGATGGGACTGGATGACCCTGTTCTTGAATGGTTTAGGTCCTTCCTCCATAACCGCTCACAGAGATTCCTAATAAGCGGTAACTTGGCCGCTCACTCTCCGATCACTGTTGGAGTCCCCCAAGGATCAACCCTGTCCCCTACCCTCTTAAACCTTTACCTCGAACCGCTAGCCGAAGTATAATTGCACCGCAAATATCTCCTACCACATGTATGCCGACGACACCCAGATCTACATCAAAATCTCTACTCCTGAGGAGAATCTTTCCCTGAATGAGGCCTTGAAATTGACTGTCCAATGGCTCACCTCTAACCAGCTGAAACTCAACGCAAAGAAACTGAATTTATCCTAATCTCCCCACCCAAAACCAACCCTGACATTGAGGAATGGATTAAGGTGATCACAGCTTTAAACTGCCCACCGACCATTGTGGACTCTTTCAAATCCCTTGAAATAACCCCAGACTGCAACTTGAACATGTGTGACCACATCAACTTAATGGCCAAATCAGCCAGATTTCACCTGAACTACCTAAGAAAACTGAAACCTTTCCTCAACACTCCGACCTAAAAATGGCAGTTCAGGCACTAGCCATCTCTAGACTGGAACATTGATGCTCTACTCGCTCGGGTCTACCCAAGATCTCCCTGGCCCCAGACTACTAACAGCTTCAAGGAAATTCGAACACATCTCACCACATCTGAAAGCTCTGACCTGGCTTCCTCTTAAGGCCAGAATCCAAGTTAAACTGGCATGTATCACGCACAGGGCTCTATACTCAAACTCCCCTGCATTTCTCTCCCAGAAACGCATGGTATCCAGAGGAGCCAGAAACTCCTGGTCTGCCAGAGACCTCCTGCTCCAACCAGAATTCTTCTGAAAAAAACAAACTTACAATCTGGCTTTCTCTGGGGCCGCACCAAGTATATGGAACTCACTTCCGCCCGCCATTAGAAGAATCCATCTCTGGCATGCTTTAAAAAGGAGGCCAAAACTTCCCTAATGGGCAAATTCCTCTCCTAAATTTTGCTTTGCAATCACCTCAGCAACCTTGTTCTACTTCTGATTACTGCCACACCTTGGATTACCTGGATGCTATCCATCCGGCACCTCCAGGCATCCCACCCTGGGATCTGGGACCTCTTGCTCTCATACAATGTATTTACTTGTTTTTTTCCCAAATGTTTCTACCCCCCTTCTAAGTCCCTTGTATACAACTTGTTAAACCTGTAAAGCACTCTGATAACCAGGACAAATCTCAACCAGTTACAACAGGCATCTTGAAAAAAATCTATCTGCTTTCTCTTGAAAGGACCTCCTAATCTTCCTACATGGCTCAGTGTAACTAGTGTTTTTTTCCCCAACATTCCTCTGTTGATTTCTCACATATTTGATTATACAAATTCCCCAGTAAGCATCCTGAATTGGGGGTTCAACTAATTCTGTCTGAATAATCTCATCATTGCATCTCTTCCTAAATGTGTTGGGCCATGAAATTGTCATGTCATGGGAAACAATAAACTATCTGGCAGTAGTGGTCTTCCACCTGCTGAAAACCAAATGTCGTTTTTTTCCCACATCATGCACTGATCCAACTCTGTTGTTCCTCCTCTGAAACATCTTCCCGTACTTCCCATATTTCAGCTATTGACAACAACATGGAGAAAGCAGTGTCCTCTTCAGATTCATTTGTGTAAGCCCTGCCAAATTTGCCTGTCCCAAGTGTACAATAACCTGCAACTTCATCAGCAAATTTGTTTCCAGTGGTGACATATCAATTTTCACTCATTCACATTTAACAACCTGTGACTTTTTTGGGCAACTGTATTGCTTCCAACCGGTTTCTCACATGTTCTCCATTTGGAATCAGAGTTCCAGGTGAGGTTATGAAACCTCTTTGTGACCTTAACTGTCCAAAGTCATGGAACAGAACAAAGCCTTATTGACTATCTGCAAATATAGTCCCTCTCAGTTGGGCTGTTAGGCTGCAGGCTCCTATAAAAGTAATCAATTCTGCAAACAGTGCTGGGGTAATACCTCGAAGCCATGAAGCTTCTACAAACTCTTCAATTGTGCAGACAGCATAAACTGCTCTCAGGGTTCCCTCATTATTTCTTAAGCATGAGCCATCCAAAAACATTACATAATCAGGCTCGATCAATGGTTCATCTTTATGCCTGGCCTTGGCTTGGTGCATAATACCGTTACATTCAGACAACGATGTTTAACTTCATCATCATTACAATTGTCATTTGTTGGAAGTAGTGTGGAAGGACTGAAAACCTGTAAGCGCCTTAATGTAATGGTTTCTGCCACCAAAATGTGTTGCTCATATTTAGGGAGACGGCTATTGGTCATGTACTAGGTTTTGGTTCAGGTGAGCAAAAGCTCTACAAAATGAGGGACCATATCAGTTAAAGGATGTCCCATCCCTATCACATCTCTCGGACTGCTTCCACAGATTTCAGACACCCAGGAAGCCCTGCTGCTACAGGACAGAGTGTAATAGAGAAGTAATCCACAGGTCTTTTTGCATCACCATGCATGTGAGTAAGCATTGAGAGAGTGGAGCAATCTCTCCTACTGCAAAACAAAGTAAATATCTTACTGGAACCAGGCACAACAGAAACTTTCTCTGAGCTCTAAGAGAGCTTTAAAGAATTCATTGTACCATGGAAGCAGATCAGGCACATCTTTGTGTGTCAGCCTCACTAAAGGCTAAGCCACAAAGGAAACATTGGGATCCATTGCCTTCATTCCAAGAATGGTCTCAACTCCCTCTTGGGACCCCTTTCTGGTACCTTTCTCAATGATATGCCATAGAAGTTGGACATCTTTTTGGCAATGTTGCAATTTATTTGGAGAAGCTTTATGTTCATTTTCAGCTAGATGGTTAAGCAAAGCAATTGTATCCTGTTTACAAGCTTCTTGTGTTTCTGATGCCCCATGTTGGTCATCAATGTACTGCACAAGAACTGATTTGTAAGGCATCTGCAGAGATCCAAGGCTTTTCTTTAGAATTTGATTAAAAATAGACTGTCTCTCCGTATATCCTTGTGGAACTTGACACCATGCCAAAACTCTCTGTCGAAACACAAAAGTGAACAGAAATTCACTGTCTCATACAATGGAATAGAAAAAAAGAATTGGCATGGATCCATAACGGTAAACCATTCTGCAGTGCACGTAATTTGGAAATGGATAATGGCTGGATTCGGTACCATGGAACAACATTGAATAACAATGCTGTTAATCTTTCGGAGATCTTGAACAATCAAATATTTGCCATTAGGCATCTGCAAGCTCTTGATCGGAGAGTTACAAGGGCTCCCAACAATTTCTCTGAGAAGCCCTCTGCTCAACATGTCTTCAATTACTGGTGTTATTCTTGCTATTGTTTCTGGGGTCTAATTATATAGTGGTGTTCTTGGGTATGAAGCATTGGGCTTCACCATGATTCAGACTGGTTAAACACCTTTTATTAATCCGATATCCTTTCCTATGAAATCCCATACTTCTGGATTAACAATTTTTTTTAAGTCAGGGGTAAATCATTTCCAGTCCTTACTGTATACAATCCTACAGCTGATTCTTGTTCAGCCAATTTAAAAGTAACATCCTTTTTTATGGGTCTAAAATTTAAAACCATTCGGTGTACAGTAAATAGTGCAATTTAACTTGCACAGGAGGCCTCTTCTTTATAGGACTAGAATTGCCAACAACAAATTGATGATTGTTGTTGAATGAACAAATCTTAATTGGGACTTTCGCTGAAGTGGCATTTGTTATTTGTGTACTTGTAGCTCCCACAACTTGGATCTTCTTCCCCAAGAGGCTTAGGGCTGGAACCTCTACTATTCTAACAATGGACGGGTAGCACCTGTGTCAATCAGAAATGACACTGGGTGGCCATTTACTTCTCCTTCTACAAATGGTCCACTCTGGTACACCTCTAAGACTGTGCCTGATACCCAATCTTCCTCCCCCTTCAGGTACCATTATTGGGAATTATTAGAGCTAAAACTGTCACTGTCTTATATGCGGTACTGTTGAGAGGGAGTTGTATTCTGGTGCTGGATAAAGTTTGGATTTGATTTGGACATCTGTTTCATGTTAGTTCCCATATTTTGTTGAACGATTGGGATTTGTGGGTCCAGCATTGTTGGTACCTGTGTCTGCATTGGCACTTGCATTTGCTGAACGGGTACGTTCTCCATTTACATCTGCTTTCCTCCTTGCCTTTGAACATTTCCAGTCACTCTATTGGGATTAAGTCTACACTCTCTCTTTCAATACCCAATTTTGTTACAAAAATGACAAGGGGTCGATTTCTTCAGAATTGCAACATCAATGCCGGAACGCGAGTCAATTGGAACACCTCTACCTCTTCACTGAGAACCTCTTTGATTACCGTGACCCTGAAAACCATATTTTGCATTACACTTTGATTCCCTGAAAATGTCTGGTTCTGAAAGCTTTTCTGTGATAATATCATTTGTCAAAAAATCAAAAATGGGGGTAGAATGGACCACTTTTAACTACGGTTCCAGGGGTTTTATCTTTCTTAATAAAAAACCCTCATACACGCATGTATTTGGAAGGCAGTATATCTTGGTTCTCCGCCAATTACAATGCGTTGGTGCATCATCATAGTGTCCAGATTTAGGGGCTGATTAGGATCGCGGACGGACGTGTGTCCATCCGCGACCCCTGAGTACGAGGGAACCTCCGCATGGCCTGCGGAGTTCCCTCGTGTGCTATTAGGATGTGACCGCCACCCTGGCGGTCACATCCTCTATGTTTAACATTTCGGCGGGTGCAGCTTCAAGCTGCACCCGCCGCAATGTTAAAAATGCATACATTGCATTTGTATGCAGAAAGCAGCAGGCACTGTGCGGTGCCTGCCGATTCCTACATACAAATACAGAGGGGTACCATAGGTACCCCCCATGTGCACCCCCCACCCCCCCTTCACCCAGGGGGCCCGCTACGGGCTCCCGAGGTGAATATCCGTATGCTTTTCCACGGCGGAGAACCCGCCGTGGAAAAGCATTTTTTTAAACCCATCCTAATATGGCTGGCGGTGTCTGAGAGACACCGCCGCCATATCAGAGCTTTTCCGCCGCGGTTGTAAGCCAACCGCGGCGGAAAAGCTACGGTCGGAAACCAGGACCCACCAGCCATCCTCATGTGGCGGTGGGTCTTTGGTGGGTCCGCTGCGGTTTTTGCGCCAGCCCGGAGGAAGCGCAAAAAACGCTATCATAAAGAGGCCCATAGTGTCTAAAAGTACTAAAAAAAGTGAATTAAAAATTCTTGCTCATCTCAAGGCGAACAGGTTTATTAAAAAAGGGTATGGTTCAAGAATGGTAAAAATCAATGGTGGGTAGATACCGATCAAGTTACTGGATCCTCTATACCTGTGTTTCCCAAACTGTGGTCCGCGGACCCCCAGGGGTCCTTGACACATTCCCAGGGGGTCCGCAGGCAGCAGTTTTAAAAGTATTGCAAAGTTTCCTGTATCATTAGCAGTTTTCGAGCAACAATAAAAGTGTCACGATAACACCAGTGATTAATGTACCTGCAGGAGAGATGAGTTTTGTCCAGTGGCAGCTTTAACTTATCTAATTTAGCACAGAGGGTTAATGTGCCTACTGCAAAGAACGGGTACCGTTCATTTAAAAAAAAAAAATGTATTTCATATGCATAGGTCAGTAGGTTACTTCTTTGGTCAGTGACTTATTTTTCTTCCCAGATTGTCGTACCCTGGTGCATAGTAAGGTTTTCATTTACTATTCTTTAAAAGCGAATAAAATTCAATACGTAATGATAAATGTGTCGTAGACTGCACCATTGTTTTCCAAAATCTTTTGGGGGAGAGCCTTACAAAGCCCCCTCTGTAGTGGCCAGGCTCACTCACTGCACTTGGTATGCACCGTGTGAGGACTGGTCTGAAAACATTTTCTAGGGCTGCTTTTGGTTTCCAGTCTGGCCCTGGCAGGAGCAGGAGCCTTGTACTGCAAAATAAAACTAGACATTTAAAAGTTAGTCACTGGGATGCAGCCCCAATCTTCGGATTAAAATTATTTTGTTTTTTGCAAATTCTTTCAATATAAAATATCGAGAGGGATATTTACAACAGAAGTGGAGGAGCGTGTCGTTAGCCTGCTTGGCTTAATGACACGCTCCGCTGCTTTTGAAATGCAGGGCTGCACCATATTTACAAGAATATGGTGCAGCCCTGCGTTTCCTCCTGCGCTGGTGCTACATTTAGCAGGGTAGCGCCAATGCAGGCACCCTTTCACCATAGTGCAAGGGCATCTGTGTGCAGGGGAAGATAGTTTATGTACAGGAAGGTCCTCCTTCCTGCACATAAACAATCTTGAAATGCTCTTTTGTCACTTCTATGTGTTCTGCTTAACGCAGCACACATGGAAGTTACAAAATGTAATGTTTTTAAAGCTTGTTTATGTGCAGGAAGGGTCACCTTCCTGAACATAAACAATCCAATGCGTTTTGCTTTTTCCATGTGTACTGCATAAGGCAGCACACATGGAAAAAGCACAATCGAGGAGAAATAAAGCATTTCTCCTCATTCCGACAAGTTAAGACCAGGTGTTTCCTGGTTTTAATTTTGGCGCAGTCTCCTATTTACGCTGCCCTTGTAAATAGGCAGTGTAAAAATCAATGGGTGTTACAGTGGAACGCCCACCACAACACCCACTGCCCACCTCTTTCACGCTAAGTATCGCATGAAAGGGGGCGTTATTTGCAAGGCAGCGTTAAGCCACGGTAAGTGCCTCGACACTGCCTTGTAAATAAGGTGAAGCCCCTCTCGCCATGGGAACATCACAAAAAGTGACATTCCCTTGGGGATAGGGGCTTGTAAATATGTGTGCACATGTGTGTTTATTTTGTTTGAATTAATGTTTGAAATTTAAATCCTACAAATTGCTTGGGGGTCCCTGGCTTCCAGTGGTGACTTAATGGGGGTCCACAGGAGTCAAAAGTTTGAGAACCACTGCTCTATACTACTAATTAACTATCAGGCCGACATGTTTCAGCCCCACTGTGCCCAGTCGGGTCTATGGGGCTTTCTTCAGGACCAAAAGGTAAGTACTCACACGATTTGTGCAGCTACTGTCAGTGGTTCTTGTATTCCCTTATAATCAAAAGAGAGGGCCAATCGCGCCTGAAATATGGAAGAGACACATAAGACAAAGACAAAATACACCAAACATCAACAAATACATTCAAACGTTTTCGCTATATTTTAGCTTCATTTCACGAGGGTGCTATTATCCCTCTTCACTCTTGAGACATCATATGGTAGTATCAAACATTGAATGGTGCACTGAGGATTTCACTAAAACTACGAATAATATGGCATTCAACCCCCAGAGGTTCTAGATCTCATTGTTCACTCTTCATTGGGTTGATATCATTTCTATTATTGCTTTCCCCTAAACACACTTATTTCCTTCATTGCTAAGTTTATCTTTGCGAAATTCTAAAGATTTGTTTACTCGTAAAAACAATCCTCTTTCTATTTGCAGTGTTGTGATCAGCATAAAAAAACGCGTTTTCATGTTAGTAAATTCAACAGTGGCGTCCTTGCTAAGTGCGGAGACTTTTTACAAACGGTTACTGAAATATCGTGGTTAATTTAAGTTCCAGTGAGCAAAGGTGTAGTTACTCGTATTCGGTAATAAATTAGTGTTTGAACTCCCACTGTTATTTCAAGACAACCACGTTTTATATGTATGACTTGTCACTGACACATTTTAACCTCACAGTTAGATTAATTTCAGTTTAGAAAAAATGTCCGTGTCGTCATGTTCATAAATGTTTGCAAAATGAGTGGCGGTTTGGTTGCCTATGGACGTATTGTTACCTCTCATAAAAAGCTTTTGTGCTTCAACGGGGTGCTCAAGACATTCTCTCCTGTCTGTGTGAGACGAAACGGATATACATTAGTATCTATGCTTACTTTGTTTTCCGTGTGTAAGGCATCATGTCCCGCTTACCAGCTTCTTGCGAATATCGTCCTTGTGTTGACTCTGCCCCCGGAAGACACTGGTTTGGAGTTCCCTCATTCTTTTCTAATCCTGCAACCATGGCGGTAGAGAGAAGACTGATGAAACACAAACAGAGAAGACCAGGTCAAAGTGGTGTTAAGCTATACTAGTGACTAAGAAACAGGGGGGGCATGCGTGAGAAGTTGAGTCACAAATGGCTTGAGAAAATCCCATCAGACCACCCTTATGGCGGAGTCTCGTCATGTGGGAATTGCTTGAATGATCCAAACACCGCCCAGACCATCAGGTGATGGTGCGGATGTGGATAAACATACTGTAGCCAAATTGTTGCTCAGGGAGTAGTGCTAATGGGGTGCAGTGCTTAAGTGATAGTGAAGGATAAAACTAACATGACGAGACTCCGCCACAAGGGTGGTCTGATGGGATTTCCTCAAGCCATTTGTGACTCAACTTCTCACGCATCCCCCCCTGTTTCTTAGTCACTAGTATAGCTTAACACCACTTTGACCTGGTCTTCTCTGTTTGTGTTTCATTAGTATGACAGTAAGGGAGTGAGTTGACAGGTCGGTAAACATTTCCCTTTGACCCTCTACACATGTTTTTTGATTGGTAGAGAGAAGACTAACATATTTTGTCAACGATGTGGAAAAAAGACTGTCTAACCTCGTGTCTATCGAGGCGCCTCATGTTTTAATATGATACAGATCTCGAATTAGAAATGTGGAATATGTGTATTGATGTTTATATCCAATTATTAGCGCAAATAAAGCAATTTTGGAGTCAATTTTTAAGAGAGAGAACTAACAACTAGTATGATAGTAATGAAGGGAGGGGACTATTTTCCTTTCTATGTGTAGCTGTATCATACTTGTATCTAATTTCTGAATATATGTCATTTTTTATTTCATGTATACATAGGGGTTGTAGAATGTATACCGATCAGGTTTTACTTCAGGTGGTTCCTTCAGTAAAATTGATGCCATGGTACATCGTCATTGAGTCCAAAAACATTTGTTTGCAGACAATCCACCCATCTTTGTTCTTTCTCAAAAAAAATGTGTTCTGCATTATTGTTTTTGATTTGTAACATTTCTATAACTGTCCATCAGATTTTGTCAACCGTGTGTTCTTGTTCTACGAAATGTTTACTCATTTTGGTGGTTATTTTCTTGGTCTTAATATTGCTCTTATGCTCCCCAATCCTCACTTTCACTTTCCCACATGTCATGCCAATATATTTCATGTCACAAGGGCACATGATCATATATATGATGTGAGTTGAATTGCAATTAGTGTGTTGTCGGGTCCATATTAGGCTCGCAGACAAGTCTAGAAACTTCTCTTTAATTCTCTTCTGCTTCATTTCCAATTCATCACTGTAATACTTCACATATCTTAGGATCTCATCCAGAGGTTTTGTTTTCCAGCAAAGCACACTCTCTTGTATAAGCATACTGATCTCTGGTCTCATACCAATAACAAAGTGAGACACAAAAAAAACCATATCACCAGGTTCTGGATATTCCCTATTCACTGTGTTGCAGAAACACTTGCTTGATTCAAACGTTTATAATAGTCATACATTGATTCTTTATGCTCTTGTGAAATTCTCTTATTCTTTACCCAACCAATATATTTTGGTGGAACCTTGCCTTTTAGGAATGTAATCACTGCATCATATTTTTCCGTGACAACAGGAGAAGGTGAAAAAGTGTGTTCATCTCTATTTGGCTCTTCATGCGACCACTGTACAGCAACTTTGCATTCTGCCCACAAATCATTCGGCAGTACAATATTGAAAAGTGTATTCAATTTGGTTCACAATGACTTCAAACCCTTAACAAGTCTGTGCAACGTGTGTGTACCACCTCACAGGCTTGTCTCTCAATTTTGGAAAATTATTCATAAATGCTGCAAGATCACATCTTTTCCAGATGTACATACCCTCCATGTAGAACTTCTCTCAATGGATAAACTGAAGTCTCTCCTTTATCTAGTGAATCATGCGGTGATTTATTATTTGTTTCGGCCACTTTTGACTGTTTCTTTTTTTTCATGTTTCTTTACCTATTTGCTTCCTAATTTCTCAAAATCACTCCATCTTCATATGCATTTTACTAATTCAATAACATGTAATCATATCCCTGAAGAACACATTGTTTCAAGAGCTCATTAACTAGCTAATTCAGTTAATTTGTCATGTGTAACTGCTGCACGTCTAGTAATTTCTTTTACACAAATACATATGTTATTCATTCACATGCTCAAGATCAAAACATTCTCTTATTATTTCTTCTAATTCAACCTTTAGTCGTGGAACATTTATTGGCCTCTCCTTTTCTGTCTGCTGTGCAGCAGGGGCCTGTTTTTCTTCCTTTTAATTTTCTGGCATTTCTACAAACCACAGGGGAAAAATCGCACCCTTAAATATGTTAGTCTTACCCTGGGTTGTTTGTGTCATAAAGACAATCCTTCTTTCTTTTCTCAATGATTGACTAGTTTGTGGGGGTGTCCAGACACTAATCTGTGAATTCTGAATAAACTCTCTCACAGGTACTCCTCCTAACAGCTCCTTGAAATACAGCATTCGGAACAAGATTAGTCGGCGCAGTTGTTGGGCAGCTCCCTACTGAGTGTGCTGCTATTGCCCTTGTAATAGCTGCAGGTCCAGTTATAATAGAAGCAGTAATACATGAAAGTATCACAGTCTCAACTCATGCATGTACAACATCAGTTATAACAGGTTTGTAGGAAAGTGTTTTATTAGTCGGGATAAGTAGGGACTTACCACTCGCAATAAGGCCACAATCACAATAAAAGGTTCAGTCAAGGTTTTAATACATGATTTCCTTGCTCAATCCTTGGAGCTGGCAACGAGCAGGGAGGCGTAGCATAGGAGACAGGTTTGTAAAGCATTTAAAAACACCAACACATCAAAAAAGTAAGACACAACACTGAATCCAAATCCAACACCAATTCAAATAATAATTGTTTATCTTTAAAAATGACAAAAATCCAACGTAGGGAACGGAGATATGAATTTATAAAGAATAAACAGTTTCTAGTGCGTACAAGCCAAAGCACTAGTTGTGCTTGACTAGGACAAAGTCAGAATTTAAGGCTGACCGTAATGGACGCAGGTCGGATACACTAAGCGGGAGGCCTCGTTTTAGATTGTACCTTCACACTAAGGAGCTCATTTGAATGTTGGTGGAAAAGCCTCAGATCGACATCCAGTATTTAAAGTCTCACCACCTAATTACTAACCCTGGGCGGAGAAAGTCTAGTAGCACTCCGTGGAATTTCACAGATTTACTAGAAAACTCTGTGAAATTCCACAGAGTTCCGTGGCTGGTGGAGTCACTCATTGCCCCTGTGCCCCCTGCACCCTCCCTGCTAAACCCCCACCCCCGGCCCCTTTCACTCTCTTCTGCAAACCCCCTGCTCCCTCTTCTGCTAAAATACCCGCACCCCCTCCCTCCCGTATAGTAAGGCCTGCAGGCCAGCACTCGGGAGGCTTACCTTCTCCTCGACTCCTAAATCAGTGTCCTGCCTACTCCTGCTGCTGTGGCTCCACTCGCCTTCAGCTGCTCCAGCTGCTACGGTTCAATTAATTAACAACAGGAAGAACTTCAGTGCGCATGGCGTACTGCGATAAGGCATGCCTGACCCCAGGAACAGGCATGCCTTCACGCAGTACGCCATGTACACTGTATGGGGCTGATAAGGGCAAAACGGATGACTTACTCACAAGATTGTACAATAGGCTGGGTCACCTGTAATGGTTTTTCAATTTGAACACTGTCACATTTGATGTTGAAGTACTCTCAGTATTTGATACAGATGCAACATAAGGTGTTGGACGCATAGACAATAATGCATCTAAAGTTCATCCCCTGAATCACTCTCGGTGTCAGAAATCTTTCCACTTTTTTTTATCTTCATTTGCCTTTGCTTTGCTCTTTTACAATTTCTCAGGTTTCTTAGTAGTAATGGCTGGATATGATCTAGTTTCCTCAACCATTGCTTTCCTCCATCCATGTTTTTCCTTATCCCATCGAGCATCTGCATAATTACGCACTGCTTTCCTTGCTTTTGTTTGGTATTTGTCTTTCTCTCTAGCATGTGCTCTTTACTCCCAAAGCTTTAATGCCTCATATTATTTAGGCCTAGGAGCACTGGTGGCTGATTGCAGTTGAAAGTGGAGGGGTAAATGGGCGTGTATTATGACACACTTTCAGGCTGTTTTAGAAACTCCAAAGCTCTCAATCATGGCCCATTATGAACATTGTTTATAACAGGCCATTATTGACTGCTTTGGAGTTGAGGTGCAAGGCAGTGCCTGGTTTTGACATTGCCTGGCAATGGGCAACCCCAAAAAAGAATTTACAACAAAAACGTTAGAAAATACCTACCCATTCTTCGCTGCTCCTGCAATCCCAGGTTTCAAGTCAGCGAGGGGTCTCTGAGCCAATTCCCCTGACCAATCCAGCTGCTGCTCTCATGCTGTTAATTAGCATGAGAGAAGCACCAGGATTGGCTGGAGCGGGTAGGCTCTGTGCTCCTACAGGCACTGGTAATCTGTGACTGCTCTCCACCCAGTTGTCTAAGACAGCTCGGTTTAGAGAGGTTTAAAATCCGCATGTCAGGCTGGCCGTTGCAAGACAAGTGGCTAAAGTGCCATACACATTTTAAACTGGAGCACCACTCCTCCTCCCCTGCTGCTAGGCAGCAGCAGTGACCCCGCACTGCCCTGACACTTCATGAGGACTGGTCACACTGAAAAGTTACAATGGTATTACAATAATTTTATTACCATTGTATTTTTCATGATTGCTGCCCTGGCTGCTGGGTGGACAATGCCCCTTCACCCTAACTAAGGAACTGCCACTCCCCAGTAGGCAGTTTCATTTCATACAGTTTTTCTCCTAAATTCTCAATAATATTGATGTATCATGTGGTGGTAACTTCGGAGAACCCTCATTTTAAGTGATCTTCCACCATTGATGAAGCCATATACATGCATGTAAGCCACATTTATTGTCATATAATGTTCCGGTGTACCCTTGGGACGTGCCCCCTCACTTTCCCTTACCAGAACTGTCACATCACCATTCATCATCAATTCAATCCCCAATATTTTGATTCTTTTCTGTATATGTCAGAATCATTTCCCCCAATCCTGTTACAGTTTGGATTTCTGAAAATCAATAACTAATTTCAAAGTCGCATTCTTGAAACGATTGACCTACAACACTCTGTGTTGTCATCAACCAATAGAAGCGTGACAGTACAAAACCAATCGGCCCGACTGCAGCACATTATGATGTATAATCTCACTCATTGCAACAGTTCAGTCTCCTTTGAAATTCTTCTTTCGTACACACAACCTATAACTCTAAGTGAACACACAATAAACAATCCTTGTCTGCTTCTCTAAAGAAAATTAAACAATACATCAATCGGAATATTAAGGTTTGAACACCCTCCAACTTTCCCCCACAAAAAAGATTTTTCCACACATGCAAATTAAATCTCGACCGGCAGTAAATTGTGCAATAGGTTCCACTAACATCATTCAATATTAGTACAATCACAGCAAATTGGTAACTTCCCATTCGCAATGTGGCAGTCAAAAGTATCTCATGATCAGCACTACAAATCCTTAGCGGACAAGCAACCAAAAATTAACTTTATTTTCCAATATACCGGGATGTGAGACTACTTTGGATTCTCTTACCCTCTTGAACTTTTTGACAATAAACACATACACATCAATGATTTATTCAAACGCACATTTCAACATCTCATGAACAAACTGCAGCAAAGATTTACTATTCATGACACATGCCCCTATTGATACTCATGCCTCCAGTACTGCAACCACTTTCAAATCCACACATGGCCTTCAAAACCCATTGCCTTTCAAAATGTAAACCACCCTTTGCCACCAAATTTGCCACCAGATTTGCTGAAGCGGGAGTTTCAGTTAAATTTAAGTGTACAAGAAAGCAATATCACCTGTTCAGAGAGAAATCCCCCCTATTTGTTCGACAGCCCTTTTACGCTGAACGAGATTAAGCAGGATCTGAATCACATAAATGTCTTTAAAATCACTAGAATATTTCAGTCAAATATGAGAGTTTGTTATGAGTTAAAAGGTTTTATTAATCCATTATGTGGAATATGATCTTTATTTCAATCAGCAGTTTAAGATCATCATATTAGCTCATAAAAATAATCATATACATTAAGCGTGTTCCATAAAGGAAAGAATCTCTATTCTAAAAATGGGAATAAAGGCATCAATCAGAAGCCTTGAAGAGTTATTAGTTAGGATAAGAGAGTGAGAACATAATCATATCTGTATAAATCGAATTTCAAAAGCAGAACTACTCCTGAAGAGAAGTTCAAGCAACTTAGAAGAGTAATAGATCAAAGCTCAATGGGGAAGCAGGGAAAGCAAAGATCTAGTCTGCAATATGCCGAAATCTCCTCTGAACCTACTCTAGGAAATGTAATAATTTAGACTACACTTACATCTCAATGCTGCATTTCATGAAGCCTTCTTTTGTCAGCCAGCCAATCATCTATAGAGGGTCTTCATGAGAACTGGATCACTACTCGTCTTCTCGTCTCTCACCGGGCACTCAATAGCACAACACAAATTTGTTATAGACTTATGAGCTAGCAACGTCCTGTGTAAGGATCTTGGCAGTCATTCTCATAGACAAACTGCTTTCTCATGAGGAATCTTGATCTTTATCATTCTAAGGTATATTTTATTGAAACATTTAACAATGATCATGGTGTATGTAGAAACATGAATTGAATTACATGAATATCCAAACATACTTTTATTTTTTTTAAATAATACATGCCTATTGGAACATCAGCAAAAATAACATTTCTGTTCTGCACTTTCAGCATCTTGCTTAGGCTAACAGGTCAGTGGAAAAATATCACTGCATCAGCTGTTTAGGCTTATTGCAGTCAAGTATAACTGCGTACTACATTTTACACACTTTTTAATTCTTGCTTCAGTCTACTTATACTTCGATGTGTTACTATAACTACATTACTTTCTTGATATTGCTATGCGCTCATCCATGGATCACTGGATTTGTATATTTAGGGGCAGATTTATCATTTTTTATGCAGTACAACACAGCGCAGTAAGCTACTTTTCTTCACTGCATGAAAGATAAAGGACCCTATATACCATTATACAGTTCATTTCTGTTGTTTCCTATAGCTGGAGCACTTTTGGCTTCCTGGTGCTAATGCAGTGTCCTCCCTTGTGTCCTGCTGCAAGGGAGACTGCATTGTAGGTAGGATTGTTTTTGTGCAAGAAGGGACACCTTCCTGGGAGCCCTTCTTTCACCAGACTCAGAAGTCCTCTGACTGGGTGCCCAGACAGAAGCTTGAAGGAACTGAAGCCAACTTCTTTTTGTGGCACCTCTCTGTATGCAAACTGAAGACATGGCAAGAGGATGTCCCACTTACTCTTCAGGGCATCAGGCAGGCCTATAATCATGCCCTTTAGGGTCTTGTTGAATCTTTCAACAAGCCCATTTGTTTGCGGATGGTAGGGAGTGGAGAACTTGTGGGTTGACCACCATTCCTTCCACATTGACTGCATGTAAGCAGACATGGAGTTGGTGTCTGTGACAGACACAACTTCCTTTGGGAACTCGATTTGATAAAATTCCACATCAGGGCCTTTGCCACTGCAGAAGCAGTAATGGTCGTCAGAGGGGTGCCTAGTGGCATCATCCACCAGACCCAGGATAAACCTATTGCCTGAAGCAATCTGGAGATCCATAAGCCCAACAATGTCAATGCCAACCCTTTCAAACAGTGTGCCATTGACAGGATAGGGATTAAGGGGGCTTTCAGCCTCTGCCCTGTCTTTCCCCTGGCCTGGCGGGTAATGCAAGTCCTACATAACGCTTCTGAGGAAGTCTTTTTTCCTATGCCAATGAAAGTGGGGGACAAGCCTTGAAAGGTCTTGGCTTGATCCAGGTGTCCTGCCATGGAAATTTCATTAGCTAGATCCAGTAGGAAGGCTCTGTAGCATTAGAGGACCACCAGGACCCTTGTAAAGGAAGTTGTCCTCCCAGTAAATGCAATGAACACCAGAGATATCACCTGCTGCTTGGGCTTCTGCCTGTTGCCTCATGCCCTCAAAGGTTGGGCACTTGCTCTGTGCCCTACAGAACTCCTCTTTGGTGGGTACTCTTTCCACATTCCATCCAACAAGCTCTGGCAAGTAACCAAGCGGAGAAATGCCCTCCTTAGTGGGATAAGAGGCGGCCACTGCAGGTGCCCCACTAGCCTCATTGGGAAGACATTCAGGGGCTGATTTCCCATGCCTCTGGCTTTCCACTTCTTAGCAGCTGGCAGGGCAAAATTTCCAGGCTCCAGTCCTTTTTGACTCCCATCCTGGGCAGGCATGGACCTTGTCGTAGCACAGATCCACTCAGGCAACCCCCATCTCCACGTAAGCCTTGAGCTCCATTTCCTTCCAGGTAATGCGCTCAAAGTAATTACCAAGCAAATGGTCCACAGGCGTGGCAGGGCTCACTGCAACTTTCAGAAGACATATCTACCACTGCCCCTTTTTCAAAAGAACAAGGTCCACTGGGTAATGTAAATGTGGGTATATTTGTAAAGCGCACTGTTACTCTAACTGAGTGTCCTGGCGCTGCAGACCGCTGGGGAACCCGTCCTGGTTTTCCCTGTGAGATGGTCCCTTACTGGGTATCTCCAAGGTGAAACCAGGCATCCCTGGCGTCTGTGGGGGGCCTTTGTAGAGATGAGGCAAGCTTAATGCCCAGAGTTACCGAGTGTGTTCCCAGGTTAGAGTAGGCACTGAGGCGAGAATTATCGAGTCCGTTGACCCCTGGTCCAGGACCCTGCCGCGTCAGGAATTGAACCCTGGTCCCGGGCCGTTCTCTGCTTACAGGTCTGTTACCTCTAACCAGTGAGCCACATCTCTCCACCTCTCCCCTCTCTGTTGTCAGCCACCACAACCTAATGGAATGTATTGGGAATCATCTGCTCTGGGGACACCAGCTGACTTCTTACCATGGTCATGCTGGCACCTGTGTCCCTCAGAGCCTCATTGATGGTGATTCATTGCCTATACTTTGTGGTAATAGAGGACACATGGCTCTTAGAAACCATCTCACTTTCACATAAGGACACTAGGGTAACCCCAATAAACTCCCGCCGTTAACTGGGACAATCTCCTCCCCTACCACTACACTCACCACCCCTGGAACCTTTCCCTCAGTGGGAGGTTATGCTCTTTTTGGACACTTGCCATCCCCTTTGTAATGTCCATACCCAAAGCACTCATAGCATTTGGGCGTTTTGGACTGCTGACTTTTGTCAGGATCTTTTTTCTTATGGTGGCCACATTGGGAATTTCACCCTTTCCATTGTGAGTTGATGTGGGGGCTTTTAGAGAGCTCTTCTTTTTACCCCCACCTTTTTCTTCTGTTTGTAACCATGACCAATCTTTTGGGAGTCCCCCCAGCCTGATTTTTCTCATCCAAAGCATGTTTCTGCTCCTCCTTTAGCTTTGCAAGCTCCAGCTTGAGCTTTCTTTTCTCCCTCCTGCGTGCCAGTTCCTCTGGGTACAGGTTCTTTGATGATGCACTGCTCCCTGCTCTGGGAACCACTAGTGCTTCAAGCACATTGTTGTCCCCTCCACAGGCAGTCCCAGATCCACATCAGACTCCAGGGTCAGCTCATCCTCTTCTTCCTCAATTTCTTGCTCCTCCTGGGTCCTCAGCCTCTGCATTAGAGGCGCCAAGACTCTCAAAGTTTCTAAAGCTCCACCTTCCAGGTGCAGCCTTTCATAAATATAAATACTCGAAACCTCTTGCAAAAATCTTTAAGTTGAGCCACAGTGTAGGATTCTAATTTGGCCAGCTCAAAATTAAATACTGCAGATGTTGTTTCTACAAGGAGATACATGGTTTAGAAAAAAACAAAAAGTCAATTAGGGAGAATTGAAAAGGGTTTAAACTGGTCTTAATATAGAGTTGTATTGAACAATGAGCTACTATATGGTATTACACAAGCAGAAGTCCTTTCCTCACCGCTGATCACCAACGTTAGACATAGGATCTCTAGTTGGCAGAGGTATGCACCCTGTCCAAGTAGAGAACAGCACTACAGTCAGGGTAAGCTAGATACCCACTAAAAGATAACCTGTGCTTGCCCCCTGGTAGTTTGGCACAGAGCAGTCAGGCTTATCTAAAGAGGCAATCTGTAAAGTATTTGTGCAACACACACACACACACACACACACACACACACACACATGGTAACAAAATGAAAACAACACAAAAAGCCTCCACAAAGGTTTGGAAGGATAGACAATACATTTATAAATGAATCAATATTAAAATGACAAAAGTCCAATACATAGAAGTTGAGCTATGATTTTTAAACAATAGAAATAGTTTGATCGCTTAGAAGCAATATTAGCCAATGGGGATTATCTGGTCATCATGGACCGGGACAAAATCAACAGTTCGGGCCTACCGCGATGGAGGGCAGGCTGGAGACAAAAGCCAAGCAGGCCAAATGAACAGAGTACCTTGAATCTGGTCACAACAGCGAGATGGGGGTGCAGATCAGCGATGGGTCAAAGCTGAACTGGCAGTCGAAGTGATGCATAAATCTTCTCCACGCAGTGATGGTGATGTTTTGGTTCCATAGGTGAAGTGCCGAGATGCATTGATTCTGATGTGCAATGCATCGGGTTACTCTACACAGCTGAGGCAATGCATTGATCTCTTCATACTGCTGCAGTGGCATCTGGCTCTCGAGGTGATGCACTGGCTCCAAGAGGGATGCGTCAATTCTCCTCTTGCAACAGGGTCGATGCACCTGTTCTGCATCATGCAGGTTAGAGATGCGTTTATTTCTCTGATGCAAGTATCTGAGCCCACTTTCAGTGAAACAGGCCCAGGGATAGGTGCAGAGGCTTTGATATCCCTGAATCTCCACCAAAAGGAGGCAATCCAACAAGCCCTTGAAGATCACTTTAGTTGCCATGCAAAGTCCAGCTCTCCCTCAAAAGGGTCAGAGAGCAGCAGGGCAGAAAAGCAGGTCTTCCGGATCAGCTGTACAGCAGAGTATCAGTCCTTGATGCAGCACAGCAGTTCTTCTGACAGAGTTCAGTAACAAGTCAAGAAGTTTCTGATTTGGTGCAGGGTCAGAGATCCAGTATGTATACCCAGTTGTGCCTTTGAAGTGGGGGTGATTTAAAAGAGCGATCTTTGAAGTGCACAAAAGCACTTTCTTCCCACCCTGGCTCTAGACTATAAGTAGGCAGTAATCAGCCCTCTGTGTGGGGACAGGGCACTGCCTATTTTGGTATAAATGTGAGTCACTCCCTCCCTTCCTGCCCAGGAAGAGACATAAGAATGCAGATGAGTACTCAGACACACCTAACCTTCCTGTGTTCGGGGCTATCTACAGGGATGCACAAAGTGTAGCTATTAACCAACCCAGATGTGTATTGGAGACAGGCTGCAGGCACACAGAGCTGTAAGAGCAGAGAAATTCCACTTTCTAAAAGTGGCATTCCAAAAACAGTAATGTTAAATCTAACTTTATCCAGTAAAGAGGAATTATCATTACCATTCCAAACATAAAAAACTTGACACAGCCACACCTTTCTAATTAAGAATGGCAGCTTAAAAGTGTATTAAGGAATACCCAATGTTAACCTATTAGCGAGGAGGCTTTACAGTAGTTAAAAACAAATTTAGGGGGTTTTCACTACCAGGGCATGCAAAACATAAAGTTACATGTCCTAACTTTTACTAACACAGAAGCCTGCCCTATGGGCTACCTGTGGCAAACCTTAGCAGTGGCTTATGTGTAATAAAAAGGGAGTTTAAGGCTCGGCAAAGGGTTTCAAATGCCAAGTCAAAGTGGCAGTAAACCTGCACACACAACCTCTGCAGGGGCAGGCCTGTGACATGTTTACAGGGCTACAGATGTGGTTGGCACAATCAGGGGTACATTTACAGGCCCTGGGTAAACGGTACAAGAGACTTACAGGTAAGCTAAATGTGCCACTTGTGTATACACCAATGTTACCATGTTTAGGGGAGAAGCACATGCACTTTAGCACTAATCAGCAGTGGTAAAGTACTCAAAGTCCTAAGGCCAACAAAAAGATTAAGCAAAAAGATGAGGTAAGCAGGCAAAATGTTTGGAGGAAAACCACCTTAAGGATGACAGGCCTAACACCTTTTATAATTGGGAGGAGAATCAGTAGAAAACCACACTTATCTCCTCTGCCTGATACAGTGACTGTCATTTATAATAGCTCCAATATTTTGCTGAGCATCTTGTTTTTTGAGCAGGGTACTTACTCCCTGGTGTTTCACCATCCTCAAAACTAAGAATGTTTTGTCTCAGTACTAAGGGTGGGCGTAAAATCCGTTTCGCGGGCGAATTTGTGGATTTTCCGCGATTTCGCGATCCGCGAATCTCGCGAAATCGCGGTAAAATCCGCGAATCAGCGGGGACGAATTTTCAGCCAAGCAAGGGTTACAGCAGCAGGTGCAAAAGTTGAACCTAATTTCTTTGTAACCTTTAACAAAAGGGTTACAAACAAATTAACTTCAACTTGGACACCTGCTGCTAATTGCTTGCTGGCGCCTCGTTGCCTACTTGCAACTATTCTCTGACCCTGCTCTGACCCTTGAAGCAGGGTCAGAGAATAGTTACAAGTAGGCAACGAGGCACCTGTCCAAGGAATTAAACCTCATCAGGAAGCACTTACAGATATAAAAAACAGGAAGAAGGGAGAGGATGGCAAATACACCCATTTTGAGTTGTCAGGAAGGGTTAAACTAAAAGAGACCTTTACAGCACAATTTTCATATGCATTTTGCTAAAAATAAAAAGCTGTATGTTCTGTAGGGGCAACTCAGGAATCTGGCCCTTCAGAGATCCTGCCTCTCTTTCTTTCTCTCGTTCTCTCTCTCCCTCTCTCTTTCCCTCTCTATCTATCTATCTATCTATCTATCTATCTATCTATCTATCTATCTATCTATCTATCTATCTATCTATCTCCCTCTCCCATAAACGACTGCATGGGTAACTTCGCTATGCAAGCGGCTCGCGAAGACGCAAAAATCCCCGCGAACACGCAAAAAACCCGCGAACACGCACAAAACCCCGCGAACACGCAAAAAAACAAAAATCCGCCAATTCGCACAAATTCGCGAATTTTGCGGATCGCGAATTCGCAAATCCGCAAATTCGCGGATCGCGAATTCGCAAAATTCGCCCATGCTTACTCAGTACTGCTCAAGGTATAGATGCTAAATACAATGCTTTAACGTGACCTCCTACTACAAAAACAACAAAGTGGTGGATGCAATGTTTAATTATTCTCAGCCACTGCCAATATCTCTGATTGCATTCCAGACCATTGTGTTTAGCCACTGTGCCATTCTAGAGAAAGACACACCTTATGTAAATCAGTATTGTTCCTGTTCCTATGGGAACAGTCTAGCTCTAACTGCCAGTGTAGGACCCCTTCAGATGGGACCACACAGAACTCCAGACTTGTTTCAATCTACTCCGGTCTCATCAGGGAAGTATAGCTCAAGTCTTGAGGCGCAGTGAGCACACCAATTTATATTTATTGCATTTACGGCATCTACTGCAAAAACAACAAGGTTACAGCAAGCAGGACCGCATGAATTAATTTCAGCCACTCGCAATTTATTGGGGCCACATTCCAGACCATCATTTTTCATTCACTGTGCTATTCTAGGCAGATTTTTACGCAAATCAGTCTTGATCCTGGTCCAATAGGAACAGTCCAGCCCAGACTGGCAGTCAGGTCCAATCCAAATGTGAACACAAGCAACCCCAGGTCATTTTCAATCTACTGAGATCTCAACAGTGAGGTTTAGCTAGAGTCCTATGGCATAGTGAGTATGAACCCATGTCTTCAAAATATCCATCGCACCTAGGACATCTACTGCAAAAGCAAAAAGGTGTTAGTTGAATGGAATGCTTGAATGAATCTCAGTCACTTACAATCTTTAAGGCCACACTCCAGTCTATTGTTTTTGCCCACTGCGCCATCCTAGGCAGAGACCTGCCTGATACCAATCCGTCTTGGTCATCCTAGCTGGAGCAGTCCAGTCCAAACTGCCAGGTCAGGTAATTTCCAGATGAGGACACAAAAAACCAAAGTCTGGTTGCAACTTACTTAGGTACCATCAGTGAGGTACAGCTTAAGATCTATGAACAGTCAGCACAGGATCACACCTGGGCATACCTTTCGCATTCTCACTACATTACTGGAACTATGATGCACCCTACTGAAGTGGCCTAAATAGACTGAAATCAGTTTGATGTCTTGAGTTCCAGTTCAGAGAGAGGGCCTAGTTCAGCAATTCTGTCTGGACTGTTCCTATTAGAGCAGAACCAAGGTTGTTGTACATATGGTTGGGGGTAAAATAGGGTGGAATGATGGGCAAAACAAAATAATGGACTAAGATGTGGCCCTGAGTAATTACCAGTTGATGAGAATAATTCAAGCATTTCAGCCATAATTTTTTGGAATACTTTATTTTGACACCCTAAGTGTGTCACTGGAACCAAGGTATACCCGACTAAAGAGCCTAAATAAGGGTGAAACTGGTCTTGGGTTCTTGTGTTTCAGTTCACGGAGGACCTGGACTGACAGTATAGGTTTGACTGTCCCATTGGAAAAGGGTCAAAACTCATTTGCATTTGGCTGGGTCCAAACTGTGGTGACATGGTGTGCACATTAATGATGGACTGAGATGTGATCCAATTAATAACAGTGACTAAATGAATTCAAGCATGCATTCGTTCACTTCTTTGTATACTTCAGTGTGATGCCTTGAGTGTGACCGGTATGCTCAGATTTTCTTCCTGCACACACAATGCCACTGGAACCAAGATAAATACGAGTGATGAGCCCTAATATGAGTAAAACTGCTCTTTGCTTGCTTGTGTTCTGGTTCAGGAAGGACCTCACAAAGCAGTTCGGGCTGGACTGTTCCTATTGGAATGTGGTCAAAACGGATTCGATTTGTGCAAGTGGCACCTATATGGGGTTCTTCCAGTCACTTTCGGAGCGCAACAACATCAGCATGGAGTCACACAACACTATCTACTGCTGTGCAGGGGTGCTGATTCAAAAGTCTCCTGATCTAGTCCGCTGCTTCGGCAATATTAAAATGGTCAGGAATCTGAAGGTAGAAGTTTCTATTAAAAAGAAGAGTACATAGTAGACTAGATTAGGTGAACTAGAAGCACTAGTTTAGGTGGACTATATGGATAAGTCTGTCTGGGATCAGAGCTAGGGAGCCATCAAGGCAAATCTGTTAAAACAGAAAATGAGTGTTTTTCTTATTGTCTGCTAAATGTCTGCCATGTTGTTGAAAGAAATTCATTTATTTGAGATGTAAAATTGTTCCACTTTTCTATCTTTGACTGCTAAGCTTACTTGAGCTTTCAGCTAAACTCATACTATTTCATAAGATGTTGATCCTTTGATTAGTGCTATGAATTCTTTGACTGTGTCTTTATGATAGAGAATATATTCTTCTCTCACCAATATTTAAGAAGACAGCCCATTTTTGAGGTTGGTTGTATTCATTGGTTAACTCCACTGACAGAGCTGTGTAGCCCCAATGAACTGGCAGGAGGATATTAGTTGTGTATTACATGGAAGTATGTAAATAAGCTAAAATTGAGTATATCCACAACTAGTGCTTGTGCAAACTAGAAAAGAAGGAATAGGACCTATTTATTGTTCCTTACTGCAAATATCTGTTAGCCCGAATTTGGTCATTATCTCACTGATGCTAGCTCTTGATTCTTTCATCCTACACAAATGAGTTATATTGTAATAAGTATAAAACTGAAGACTCTGCACAGAAGTGGAGATTTCCATTAGATTAGCTAGTTCAACTGTAAGAGTCCTTAAAACAAACTTGGGTCATCTGTATTAAAAGCATACAAGCAATAAATAGTATTTTAAATATTTCCCAGCAGTACTTATTCCTTCTGTTTTTGCCTTATGTTTGGTGATCCCCTATTTTTTATTAGTGCTATAACTACTCCCTGAATAGCTGTTGCACTGTTTGAGCAAGTTGTTTAATAACTACCTGTTGATATTAGCATTGTGGATGTTTCAGCTTTGTTAATTAGTTGTCCTGTAAGCAAAATATATCTAGGTAGAATCATTTTATTTCTTCAAACACATGATACCAATTTCTTCACTTATTTAAACTTTTAGAATTTCAGTTAACAAATGTAATCACCAACTTCTGATTCAGATGGGTCTGATAGCATTTCTAAGATAATTAAAGTCAGTGACCTAACCTAGTCAAGCTCAAGTTCAATTAATCTTTATTCTGTTTATTTGTAAACAAGAGATAATACAATAAAATACATTAAAGACGTAATGCTAAAATGAACACATGAAGTTTAAAATATTACAGGTTGCCCAAAAAATATAATAATCTATATTCTATACAGCCACAAAAGGCAAACATTTCCCAATTCTAGCAGCTCTTTGTACAAAAATCAGTACTGCTACACAAACTGACAATGAATCTAATGACTGGAGGTCTACACTGAGTAAAATGTAATAATAAAATTTTTTAAAAAACAGATAAAATTCGAAGATAAATATAAAGCGGTATGTCTGTTAAGAAAAAGACTGGCCCTTCCAATCCCTGCATTAGCACAAATTCCTCCAGCAACTGACTATGGGTCCGATTACAATGTAGTCTGGAAGGGCTCAGGATGGGATTTGGTATTTCAGAATCCGATTCAGAACAAATCGTACATGTTTCCCAACGACTGATTATGATGCCCGAAAACCATTTGTGCAGTCCAAATCGGTTCCGAAAGGCATTTTGATAGCTGAGTCTTTTGGAAGCGAATCTTACAGCTCTATAGATCGGTTCCGAACAAGCAAGTACGATGACCGAATCAGACAGCTGTTACGATTCAGTCTGCTCAACACAAAACAGCTGTTGTAATCTATCTTTGGGGGCCACCCCTTCACCCGGAGCCGTTCTATTGGGCCTGTGGGCGTACCCAAGGGACCTCTCTTCCCAGCCATGCGCAATGTGGCAAGCACCATGGTGTACCCGCCACAGGGTTCAAGGTTTTACCCAACCTCCCCTTTTTTCAATGGGAGCCTGTGTACTCATTCGGAACATCGACTCCCATTGAAGTAAATGTGAGTCCGACCAAACAATGTTGGTAAGCATTGTGAATGGTTGTTTGGATTCGCACAACCCAATTCATTCAGAAAATACTCTGGAACCGATTCAGTTGGACTGCTTTCCGGATTACATCATAATCAGGCCCTTCATTTGTAGCCCTGTAACCTGCCAGACCTGTGCTTACATGCCAATATCCCAGGTGGACTCATACAAATACCTAGGGTTCCAACTTGACCACTCACTTAAATACAAGCTACATTTGGACCAAGGGAATACCAAAGCAAAACAACTCCTGTATGCCTTCAAAATTTTACAGAAGAAGCTAAAAGGTAGCCCAACAGGCCAGTTGCTTAAGATAATCGGAGCCAAATTTTTACCCTCAATATCATATGGGTCAGAAATTATGAACACCAAAGATGGAGCCGCCTTAAATCTAGCCCAATCGAGTTTTTTCAAGCGCCTCTTTTTAATTCCTCGACACATTTCTCAGGCACAAGTCCGATTGGAATATGGGCTGAAAAATCAGAAACCAGCAAGACAAGGGGCGATGGTAAAATATTATTGGCGGATGAGGCAAGCGGAAGACGACACTTTAGCCCACTGCTGTTGGGAAGAAATCGAAAATCAGGCGAGGCAAAAAAATTCCATTGCATCAGTTCTAAAAGAATCACTCGCTGATTTACATCTTGAAGAGGCATGGCACACAACAACGTCATATTCGGGGTTCAAAAATATGGTGAACAGCGCAATAAAACGAACTTCGCTACTAACGGACAAAATTGCCTTCGCTAAGAAAAAACACGCATGGGCAGTGATTCAATCATACCACTTTCTGAAACCCCAAAGGTACTTGTCCGAACACTTTTCGTATCACAAAAAGCACTATTTGACGCTGTTGCGGTTGGGTTCGTTCCCTATAAAGGATTTAACCCCGAAATGGAAGTTTACATGGCCAACGAGAGAATGTCGCCTGTGTGATCAAGGAGAAGAGTCGTTATTACACCTTTTATGCATCTGCCCTGCGCTACTGGAACATCGTAAAACAATTCTTCGGGAGATTTTTAGGAAGCACCAATTGAGATCGTGCAGAGCTGCAGTGATACAATGCCTTGGTGGACTGTCAATCCAGCTGTCATGTCGAGCCATCACCTTTTGGAAAATAGCAGCTAAAGAACTGGACAAAAAAGACAATAGTCCACATGGCAAAGGCATATGACTGACCGGTCACTGCCTTTCTGTACAGGTACCAAGTGCTGCTCTTTTCACATCGAACTGCAATGAACTTCTTATATGGTTATCGTTTAAACTGTCGCAGTGACCAAAGCTTACAAAAGGACATTAGTTTTACTCGTCTATATTTCATAGATTTTTAACCTTAGCTAATTATTATGTAATATGTGTGTTTCTCATGCTTTTACGATTTTTAATGAAATCAAATAAAAGTAATATTTACTACCTATGCCAGTAGCAGTAAGCATATGCAAAGTCTGTTGTGTTGTTGGAATTGCATCTTTTAGACTTATCAATACTACCAGAAGACATTAGCTATTGCTAAAACATGAGTTGTAGAGTAGAGTTTACCTCTTTCTTAGCTGCTTCAGTCATGGTCGCACGCTGATCCGTTTATACCTCGCTGAGGGATTCTGATAATTCTACGATTGAGTTTCTAGGGTTCGTTTTGGTTTAAGGTAATCTTACTGCTTTAGTGTTAACACTATTTTGACATTGTTCATTCTGTGGGGTTTCTGTCTTTGAGGTGGCAGCAGGCCCTACATGTATACCAGCACTACTCTCTATGTTGCTTTCTCTTTGCTGGTTTTTCCAACCCCTTCATTTTTCCTTCCCTGGTAATATTGATCTCTCTGCGGTAAGATTATTATTAAATAAATGTCTTAACCATATCCTTGACATTTATCCTGTGTATTCCATCATGAATATTTCTATTTTGCAATGCAAATTAGTAGTTGAATCCAATCTATATTAGAAAACACAAGCACAGGTGCACCACACATCAAAGTTGTCAACAAGAACAAAATTATAAAGTCAAAATTCAGTCAAGATGTTCTTCATTTTTTTCTCTTTTTATTCCATTTGCAGTAGATAAAAAGTGGAGTCAAACTTACATGACTACACACAGTACAGCCGATGCGTTTCGTCCCGGTACAGGACTTATTCAGGGCTGTTAAGTACAAACAAACAAATAGATATACATATAAAATTCCGTATAAAAAGACACACAAACTTACAGCACCTAAAGAGCATGCTTTACATACTTAAGAATGGGCTAGCGTATCCAACCCATAACAGCATCAAGCTAGATTTACAAATATACACATTGTCAACAGCAAGACAGACCGACATTCTCGTGAACATTTATGAATTATCCCATTCCAAATTAATAGTCAAAACATGAAAATTCAATATTGGCCATAATATTAATGTTTGTGAGACAAGCCAAAGACATGTCTCACAAACAACATCCAAAGAAGTCCAACAAGCTCAGCCATGTGCAGGCAAACAGAAAACTACTTCCGGTTTGAGGAACTACTCTTCCAACAACAACATGGTACAAGTATGCGTAGTACTCTTGCGCCGAGTGTGGCGAGTCTGTACGTCCATCACCTAGAAACCCACATCGCCCACAAATTTTGGAATGGAACAGATACATTGATGACATTCTGGTGATATGGGACGTGAGGAAACGGAAGCCAACACATTCATCAAATGGCTAAACTTACACGATCCCTTCCTGAAGTTCACCCACACAATGAGCAGATCTGAGCTAATTTTTCTAGACCTAAACATCTTCGCTGCAGGAGGCACTTTAAAAACCCCAACATATTTCAAATCAACTGCAAAAAACTGCCTCCTACAGTATGACAGTTTCCATCCGCGTCATCTCGAAGAAAACCTCCCCTTTGGACAGTTCCTAAGGTTGAGAAGAAACTGCACAGAAACATGGGATTACGACAAATAAGCAAAGGAGCTAGCTGAGAAACTAAAAGTACGGAAATACCCTCCCAAGACCATTGCAAAGGCAAAGAAAAGAGCAAGAAACAATCACAGGGATGATCTTTAGAAACCTATGAGAAGAGTTAGACAGAAAAAGCCAAGAGACCGATATGCATAACAACATTCAGCATAGCATCAGACCATGTCTCAAAACTGGTGAAAAAACATTGGTGGAATATTAACAGTGGTATGTTAAACATACCAACACCAATGTTCTCACACAGAAGGCCAAAAAATCTTAAAGACATACTGGTACACACCCACCCTAAGCCCCAAAACAAAAATAACCAGCAGGTAATTAGCACATTACGCACAGGCCACCATCCGTGTGGCAACTGCAGTGTATGCCATCTCACTACTACAACCAAAAAAGTTGTTTTTAATACAGGAAAATCATGGGAATAGCGAAAATTCACTACCAGTAACTCTATGGGAGTTGTGTATCTCATCACGTCCGCATGTGACCTACACTATGTACGGATGACCACAAAAAAATAAGCACAAGTATCTGCGAGCATATTTTTAAAGATGAGGTGAACCAATTCAGAGGTAATCACAAGGATTTATGAAGAAGTAATGCAGCAACCCTCAACAGCTGTTGATCTCAGTTCTTCCAGCTCTTCACTCCTCTCACTCTTCTAGAACTTTATATCGTTGCTAGGATACATTTGTAAAGATACAACTTCTCATAACACATGCATGGAACTATGTACAAATGAAACACAGTAATGAAGAGGATACAACATATCCTCTTTTCTAAAACAAAACAAAAACAAAACAAGACTATGTACAAATGTAATCTTGTAATTTACATGGTGGTTTGATTATACGATTTCTGGTTCTCAACTCTTTGTTAGAATCACTTTTGTTGATACATGCATATCTCTTAGAACTAGAAGTTTGTTCACACATTTATTTGGAATTTAATTTCAACCATTCACGTACTTCAGTGTCATTACATTTGGTGACACGATTGGTATTCCACCATTTCCCATCTAACAACTTCACAAAATCACTCTTGACCATACTTATTTCCTTTGGATCAGATAATTTAGAATTACCTGTACCTTGATTGATACCAGATTTCACCCTCACATACATACCCGCCTCAAAATGTCTTGGTAGTTTAATCAAACTATCATTGTGCCTTTGTTCATAACGATTTTGATATTCCTACACTTTCAACTTTAATTTATATTCTTCAACCGCTCAATTAAACCATTTACCCTCGGATGATAAATTGTAGTTCTTCTATGAGTTATTCCCCACTTGGAAAGAAAAGCAGCAAACTCCTTTGAGATAAATTGTGAACCATTATCGGTCAAAATTCCAGCTGGACACCGCTCTCTAGAAAATATTTCTTCGCAAAATTCAATAATGTTACTAGCTTTCACTTATCGCACGAATGTCAGTTCTGGCCATTTGGAAAAATAATCCATCAAAACAATTGCGTATCTGTTTCCAACACCTAAAATATCAAAAGGACCACATATATCCATTGCCACTTTAGACCACGCTTTTTCAAGAAACTTTGCATGTTGAATGGGACTTTCTTGAACAACATGAGTCTTATCACTACGCGAACACGCCACACAATCCCGTAAAAATCTTTCAATTTGCCTATCCATTCCAGGCCACCAAAAATCATCTCTAGCTTTCCTCCTAAAAGCAGTCATACCCCCATGACCTTGGTGTAACAGTTCCATCAATCTATGTCTTAAAGAAATTGGGACAACTAATCTGTCACATCTTCTTAAAATACCATTCACAACAGACAGCTCCTCCCATACCTCCTTGTATTGAACGCTGTCCTCACGAAATTTCCCTACATTTATCTTTGGTAAGTTTTCTATGACCCATTTCATACATACATCATCCAACATGGCACTCTTCCATTCAGTTTCAGTGATAGCATTAGACACACTCGAGAGTTCTGCCACTACCCAATCATCAGCCTTCATATTATTTTCATCATCAACAGACTTATTAACTGGTAAACGGGATAAACAGTCGGCATTGATATTTCTCACACCTAGAACATATTTCAAAACAAAATCATATTCTTGCAAACGATAAATCCATTTCGCTATCCGTGGCGTAGCCCTGCCAGCACCAGAAGTGGAAATAATATCATTCAAGGGTTTGTGGTTAGTATGCAAATCAAAATTAATTCCCCACACAAAATTCCTGAAATGTTGAACACCCCACCAACATGCCAACGTCTCTTTTTCAATAGTGGATTCTGTACTTTCAGCTCCTTTAAGTGTTCGTGATGCAAAACCAATTACGTGTTCTTTCCCATCATGCATTTGCATCAACACTGCACCCAGGCCATAACCACTAACATCAGTCACAATTATGCTTCTGTCATTAGGGTTGAACGGTTTCAATGAAACTGCATTTGCCACCACACTTTTTACCTTTTCAAATGCACATTGACAATTTTTTGACCATGTAAAATTTGCATTTTTCTTCATCAGTTCTCTCAAAGGGTTGACACAATCTGCAAAATTAGGAATAAACCTCGAGTAGTACTCAGCCAACCTGAGAAATGATCTTAACTGATCTTTGTCTTGTGGTACCGGTGCCTTCTCTAAATCCTCCACAAGTTTGAGTTTTGGTTTAACTCCATCAAAAGACAGAGTATGACCCAAGTACTCTACTTCAGTTCTACAAAATGTACACTTTTGCAAACTTATAGTCAATCCTGCTTGTTCTAATTTGGTTAGCGCCATGTCTAAAACCGCATTATGGTAAAGCAACAAGGACCCCCTGAATGGGATATATTTCCTGGGTCAGGGTAAAGCAATCATGTGCAAGGGTAAAAGCCCAGGCAAAATAAAAAACAAATTGTCTGGCAGAAACAAGTATACAGGAAGGTGAACACACCATAAGGAGAAAAAGACTCAAAGAAAAATATTGTATGATAACATGAAAAATGTAATTACATTTATGAAAATTGATATGAACATATTCAATAATACACATAGTGAAAAAAAGGGGGGGAAGTTTGTTACCCTGTTTATGGTTTACAGGGTAACAAACTTTTTTTGTTTATGTGCTTTTACCCTTGCACATAAAACCGCATTATGATCAACCTTATCCTTCCCCCAAACCAATATGTCATCCTGAAAAACCAACAAATTAGGAATTCCATTTACTACATTTTGCATGACCCTCTGGAACACTGCCAAAGCAGAAGCATGACCGAAAGGCATTCGGACAAATTGAAATGTGCCTTCTGGAGTTATAAACGATGTTAAGTGTTTGGACTCTGGCTGTAAAAAATTTGATGGTACACACTTGACAAATCTAACGTGGAAAAGAATTTCCTTTTGTCAATAGTCGCTAACATTTCGTTAATTCGAGGTAAAGGGTGGCGATCATCCCATATGCATTGGTTTAAATCCCTCAAATCCACACACATGCGGATATTTCCGTTCGGTTTCCGTGCGATAACGATGGAACTTAACCACTCTGACGCCTCAATGGGCTCAATTGTACCCTCCTTGCACAATCTATTCAATTCCTCCTTCAAAGGACCTCTCAATGCAAATGGAACATTCCTTACCTTGTGTACTTTCGGAATAATTCCCTCCTATAAAATTATTTTGGGTCTACATTTCTTAAGACAACCCAGTTCTTTTTAAAAAAGATTTGTAAATGTAGTTGTCCAAATGCTACTCTCCGGGGCTTCAGTGAGTAAAACTTGAGATGGGTGGTTGGGGTTCAGAATAATGTCTAAGGGGCAGATTTATGAGGCCCTTGCGCCACGTTTACGCCGCTGTTGCTTCACGCAAGGCGGCGTAAATGTGGCGCATCCCTATGAACGATTTACAACGTGACGCATCTAGGCAGATGCGTCACGTTGTAAAGCCCTGCGCCGCTTGTGGGTGTTCCGGCGCAGGGTGGGCGTTCCAGGGCAGGTGCGCCTCGCAAAAGTGGCTGAGTGAAATCTATGAGATTTCACTCAGTCACTTTTAAGCCAATGCTGCGTCAAAAGCCTGCGCCTGCTTGAAGCAGGCGTAGGTCTTGACGCAGCATTGTTAAAATGGGGCACCCCCGAGCTTTGCTGGAGCTGCGTCGCGCTTGCGACGCAACTCCAGCAATGCGACACATTTCCGGCACAGATGCGTCACGCATCTGTGCCGTTTTTGCACCATGGTGCGCCGCATTATAAATGCGGCGCACCATGGCTGGCGGAGCTGTGGCGCACTGTGGCGCATGTTAACTGGCGCATCCCTGGGGATGCGCTAGTTAACATAAATCTGCCCCTAAATGTTTTTGATCCAGCCATCCAAGCAATGACTTACCTTTCTCCACTACAAAAATTTTAGCAAAAGCCTCCCTTTCCTGAAAAGCAATATTAGTAGAGAAACAACCTAAAACAGGTAATTTCTGTCCGCAGTATCCTACAGGATTCACATCAGTGGATTCTAAAGTTATAGAACCCAACTCCATCCATATATGTTTGTCTATAATTGTAATCGGAGAACAAGAATCTGCCCACAAAGGAACAATAACACCATTTATCCTAATGTTGCATTTAGGAGGTGTGTACTCATTACTTGCATTAATACCCAAATCATTAACATCTTCAATGACATAGATTTCTACATCGCTGTCACTAGACTGAGTTATATGTTCATCACTAATTGCGTTTACATTAGGTTTAGATTGTAATGAATTGGTAGATTTGCAAACCCTTGAAAAATGACCAATTCTCTTACACTTGTAGCACCTACTCTTCGCAGCAGGACAATGAATGGCATCAGATGTATGCCTGTTGCTACCACATCTGTAACATACTTTAACAACAGGTTTTTGTAATTGAGATTTCTTTAATTCTGAATTCACGTCCATTTTTTTGTTAACATTCTTGCTGATGATATTTATATCACCAACTTTGGAATTTGATTCTCCCTGAACACTTGCACCAGTCAACTCTTTTACACATTTAGTTGTATTTTCGATGCGTTTGGCAACTTGGATAACTTTTTCTAATGAGGGATCCATCAAGTTCTGCAACTTTTCTTGCACTCTCTTGTTGCAGGTAGCATTAATTAAGTGATCCCTAATAAGTTCATCACGTAAATCTTTGAATTTACAAGTAGTAGCTAACTTCCTCAAAGCTGCAACAAACTGATCAATGCTCTCTCCTTGCTCTTGCTTCCTTGAAAAAAAACCTATGTCTTTCCACAACAATGCTGAACTTTTTTCCAAAGTATTCTTGTAACATAAGCACAGCAGTTTCATATACGTCTTCTTCTTCAGTTACTACTGTGTCATCGGAAGCATTCTCACTACTTCTAACAGCAGGAATAGGTTTAGGAAGATTTTTTAAGACATCTCTACCTTCCACACCAAGATGGTGTTTCAAAATTGCTAATTTTCTGGTAGCCACATAATTTCAGCACCAATGGCTTCTATATATGTAGTAAAAGCTTCTATCCAGTTTTCCCACGTCATATAAGGGGAACCTGGTTCTTGTAGAAATGTAGGAGGAGGATTGATGGATTGAGTGGACATTGTTTAATCAGAATGAATTGTACACAGAGTATTGAATGAGGAAAGACAACAGTCCTTGTTTGAAATAACAATAATGTCACCAAAAATCAAACATTAAAGTTCCTCAAATTCCACTTCAAACAAACTGAGTAATGTGCAGTCAGACTGTTAAATGCGGATGTAAATGACAGTACGTACTGCAAATCTTCATCAGAGAGTTCAATAATGTGCATCAATCGCACTTGAACGAGGTTCACAGTTCGGAATGAATATTGCCGAAAAAATATGAACTTACTGTGAATCTTTGATTACAAAGTTTTCAATAACGCGCATCAAAGTAAACAAACAACGTTTTTAGCACGGTCTCCGGTTTCTAACACTGACTCCGGTTTCCTTGGATACGAATTGCAACAAAATCGCGGAACGTACGCACGCAACATTTCCTCTTGATTACGAGGTCACGTACGTGCACTATGACTCCTGGGAATGCTTGCAGTGACACGATGAAGAGTGAGACGAGAACGCACTCCTCGACAACTGCTGAATGCGCTGATTGTTTATCTTTGAAAACAGGTAACGCCGTTCACACACAAATGATGCAAAACAATACAATGTTCTTGTTTCGTGGCAAACAAAAAAAAATATTTGACACAATTAAATCTTTATTTGAATATTATAAGTCCTGGAACACAGCCAAGGAAATCTTCCAATATTTTTCAAAATATTCCAAGTACATCCTCCAATGCCACGTCAAAGATATGCAGTTACTCAGTCTTATGACATGTCCCCAAAAAAAAATTAGCAAATTTTACGACATCAAGTTTTAAGAGTCAAATTAAAAATTCTGCCTTCAAGCTCTTCAAGTGGTTGGTAGCTATTTTCCCTCGTAAATATCCGGTAATTAAAAAAAAAACTAAAAAAAACAAGGAACACACTAACCTGATAGCTTATAATAAGGCACTTCGTTGAGGGTCTTCAATGTTCAATAGAAACATTAATTTGCTGCAATTAAATTTGAAAATGTTGGAAAATTCTAATTTCTTCAATCTTCTTAATGAGGTTTTTGGTTCATGTTCACCATCCCGTCTTCGTCGCCATTTTTAAAGATGAGGTGAACCAATTCAGAGGTAATCACAAGGATTTATTAAGAAGTAATGCAGCAACCCTCAACAGCTGTTGATCTCAGTTCTTCCAGCTCTTCACTCCTCTTACTCTTCTAGAATCTTATATCGTTGCTAGGATACATTTGTAAAGATACAACTTCTCATAACACATGCATGGATCTATGTACAAATGAAACACAGTAATGAGGAGGATACAACACATAGAAGCAACATCCGGTGCCACAGAGCAAACACTAAGATGACAGCACATTTCAATGAAAAACAACACACACCAAATGACATGAGATCGGTAGTCCTGGAACACATCAAACCGTGTGAAAACTTAGAACAGACCCTTCTAGAGAAGGAACAATGATGGTTGTTCAAACTATGCACGGACACCGTGGGGCTAAACTATAACATACCATGGGGACAGTTCCTGAGATAGCCCACCCCAGTTGCACAGAGGTGATCGTGTTGCAATCAACCCCTCTCGTCAGGCAGCCATAAGCATGCTGCCCCCTGACCATCCCGTTAGACCACAAATACAGTGTGGGCGTGTAACTGACAAAAAGGGATGTAGGAACAACTGCAGGGATTTGGTATATTTGCCAAATCTAACTCTATGTTTATGTGTTTAAGTGTTATGTATGTCTATTTGTGACGTTTCCAGTATCCACCCAGAATAACCACCTGTCACATGATACATAGGAATGCCATTGTTTATAACATCTTGAAAATAGCTCTCATTCAGTTTTTTCCCGTTTGAATAACCACCTGTCACGTGATACATAGGAATGCCATTGTTTATAACATCTTGAAAATAGCTCTCATTCTGTTTTTTCCATGTTTGAGTAAACACGGGCTAAACATAATATAACCAATGCCCAATCCAAAATGGCCGTGAAAATACCATCCGGACAAGGGTTAGATACCCGCCGGTTCCATGAATACCAAAATAATCTTACACATATTACAATTCATTCCAAAAAAGGCAAAATATGATTAAGTATCCAAAAATGTTTTTCTTAAACCTTAAAACCGCAATTCAGGTAACGGACATTAGTAAAATGGCGCCCATATCATGCCATAAGAAATGGTTTGGTAACAATACTCGCTAGTCTTAAATAAACAGGAGACCATGACTTGACTGTTTCTCACTAAACTACAACAAGCATTTACAATGCAATGGTTTTGCCTTTGTTAAAGTTAGAGCTATTGGCATTGCTCTTGACATTTTTTTTATTTATGTTTTTTTTAACATAAATAAATGTCATTGTCATTAACAATAGCAGGGCAGGGCACAGGGAAGGGGGGCGAGGAGAGACAAAGGAGAGCTGCGGGCTCAGGGAAGGGGGGCGAGGAGAGACGAAGGAGAGCTGGGGGCTCTTGTTGTAATGCTTGCATGGATGAGTTGGTGGATGCATGCATGGGTGCATGCATGGATGGGTGTATGGATGGGTGTATGGATAGATGGGTGGATGGGTGGATGAATAGATGCATATATACAGCCAATTACTCAACAATTTATGCAATCCACCAACCCATCCAACCAACAACCCATCTATGCATCCACCCATACAACCATGCATCATGAATACATCCATCCATCATGCATCCATCCACCCACTGTGTCCCACTCTGACCCCTCTAAATATAACTAATTTTTTCTGTATATAGAGATGACTGTATTCACTGGTATATGCAGTAGACTTTTCTACTCTAACATTTCTATGTGACTCTTGCAGTACATCTATTCATATCCCTTTCATATGTATATAGAAATATAACAAGAATCAACAGTCTCTTTGTGTGACTACATCTAGTGCATTTCAATTGTTTTCCTGTTTGTATCTTTTACTTAACGCATGTAAATCAAAGCCCTTAGGTTTGGCAACTGGTTCTTATGTAAAGCGCTCTGACACCTTCGGGTAAAGCTTGCGCTACATAAAATCACATTAAATAAAACTTTACCTCACAAATCCAACCATCCATTTTTGCCTAGGCTTACATTTTACGGCCTCGAAGCACACAGAGAAGGGACAGTTTACTAAGTCGAGGCTTTGTAAGGTGTATGGCAGGGGACAGTTTTAGGCGCCAAGGGAGGGTAGGGAGCAGAGTCAGAGTACTTCACGGAGGTAGGGGGCAGTTTTTTATGGTTCAGGGCAGGGGGCTGCGGTACTTTTTGGAGCATGGCCTTATTTTAAAGGGCCCAGTTCAGGTGGAGGAACGTCACAAAACACCAGGCAGACAGAGGGCAGAAGGACACAAAAACGAGGGGAAACAATTATAACTGAGGGCAGATTGGCACAAAAAAACAGGCAGACAGAGGGAAGAAGGATAGACAGAGAGAGGGAGCTAGAGGGATTAAGACGGAGAGAGAAGGAGCTAGAGGGAGTAAGACAGAGAGAGAGGGAGCTAGACGGAGCAAGACAGAGAGAGAGGGAGCTAGAAAGAGCAAGACAGAGAGGGAGGGAGCTAGAAAGAGCAAGACAGAGAGGGAGCTAGAGGGAGCAAGAGAGAGGGAGCAAGACATATAGAGAGGGAGCTATAGAGAGTAAGACAGAAAGGGAGCTAGAGAGAGCAAGACAGAGAGAGAGGGAGCAAGAGGGAGTAACAAAGAGAGAGGAAGCTAGAGGGAGTAAGACAGAGAGTGAGAGAGAGAGCTAGAGTGAGAAAGACAGAGAGAGAGGGAGCTATAGGGAGTAAGACTGAGAGAGAAGGAGCTCTAGAGAGTAAGACAGAGAGAAGGAGACAGAGGGAGTAAAACAGAGAGAGAGGAAGCTAGACAGAGAGAGGGAGCTAGAGGGAGTAAGATAGAGAGAGAAGGAGCTAGAGGGAGCTAGAGCGAGCAAGACAGAGAGAGAGGGAGCTAGAGGGAGCAAGGGAGAGAGAGGGAGCAAGGGACCAGGCAAAACCTAAAAACTGGCTCTTCAGGCAGGAATAGTTGGCCCACAAGACCGCTCTCCGCGAGCACAGGGACACCTCTGCTAAGGAGGCTGTGCACTCTTGAAATCCTCATTCATTCAAACTAGGATCACGCTCACCCCTGCTATTGACAAATATTCCCCAAGATCACTTACAGCACACACCACTTTACAAACTGGTCCCGCTCTGCCACCCGGGGAAAATCAATAGGAAATCCCCATGCATTTTTGGTTTGAAAAGACTGCAGACATTTGCGTTAAGACCTGCATTTACGATCTAACTTGGCTGTTTTTGCAGATTGTTGCACAACAGCTGGATACTTTCTCAGACATTTGATTGCACAGTCATGCTACATGCTATTGTGCCCTTAGGAATTATCCTAAATACAGTTTACATCTACTTATGAACTGTCTGGGTCAGCCATGAAGTCATCTATGTCTCTTTTTGCATGCGGTCGATACAGCTGGGTTTTTCGTTATATAACTATTTGCATTTAACATATCTCCCCAACCCCCACGAGGCGTAAATCACTTTAGGAATCGTGCCACCATTGGAGTTTGTATGCCTTTTTAGTGATTGTATTAATTTGAATTACAGTTGCACTACACTACATCAGGTGTTCGCAACTACACTTGACAAGTGCTTGAGTCAATTACCAAAGTGGATTAGAACGCGCTTTCACTGCGTGGCGCTGCTTCTGTGTTTATGTTTTGCTCTCGGTCCAATTAGGTAGGACTAAACACGGGCATTGGAGAGAAAAGGGCAGGGGGAGACGTTCCTACTCATGGCAAATCATAGTATTAATCCCTGGCTCCACAAGTCAACAATTAATTCAGAATAATAACTGTTTGTCTAAAGATGCACAAATGAAACGACCTGTTTTCCATACAAGAAAGTTCTTGTGCTTAAGGGCGAATTTCTTAACTGTACAGTTAATTAACTGCAAGATTATATTGAGCTGTTCTTTGTAAATACAAAACGTTGATAGAGACAAGGGCAAGGAGCAAATTATCTTTGCTTACTTCTTCCTTGTTACAGCCCATAATATCAGTTGTGCCTCGACTTCGAAATTAGAAACCTATGATTTAGTTGTATTAGCCTCTGGCGAACTCAACCGGATCACTGACATAATATAGAATGACAAAATATAGACTTACCAAAATATAGTCACCAAAATATAGAATGCCATAATTTCGAATTCCTATCTACAAACAGGTAAGTACAAAAATATCGAATCCAAAATATAGTCTGTAAAAAATATAGTCAGTAAAAATATCGAATTTTTTAAAATGTCTTAAAAGTAATTTAAAATTAATGAAATAATAAATATAATTAACTAAAACATACTTAAAAATACTCAAATAACCTTAAAATTAAGATATAATTAATTTAAGTTATTAATAAAAAATGTACAATATTTTACCGTAGGACAGCAGGAGGGTAACATTTAATATTACCACTCCAGTGAGTGCAACAGTAGGGAAAGCGTTGGATAGCGTAGGGGTAAAAAACTACTATTCCCACTCCAGTGAGTCCAACAGTAGGGAAAGCGTTGGATAGCGTAGGGGTAAAAAATACTATTCCCACTCCAGAGAGTGCAACAGTAGGGAAAGCGTTGGATAGCGTAGGGGTAAAAATTACTATTCCCACTCAAGAGAGTACAACAGTAGGGAAAGCGTTGGATAGCGTAGGGGTAAAAAATACTATTCCCACTCCAGTGAGTGCAACAGTAGGGAAAGCGTTGGATAGCGTAAGGGTAAAAATTACTATTCCCACTCCAGAGAGTGCAACAGTAGGGAAAGCGTTGGATAGCGGGAGGGTAAAAAATACTATTCCCACTCCAGTGAGTGCAACAGTAGGGAAAGCGTTGGATAGCATAGGGGTATAAAATACTATTCCCACTCCAGAAAGTGCAACAGTAGGGAATGCGTTGGATAGCGTAGGGGTAAAAATTAATATTCCCACTCCCGAGAGTGCAACAGTAGGGAAAGCGTTGGATAGCGTAGGGGTAAAAAATACTATTCCCACTCCAGTGAGTGCAACAGTAGGGAAAGCGTTGGATAGCATAAGGGTAAAAATGACTATTCCCACTCAGAGAGTGCAACAGTAGGGAAAGCGTTGGATAGCGGGAGGGTAAAAATTACTATTCCCACTCCAGTGAGTGCAACAGTAGGGAAAGCGTTGGATAGCGGGAGGGTAAAAATTACTATTCCAACTCCAGAGCGTGCAACAGTAGGGAAAGCGTTGGATAGCGTAGGGGTAAAAATGACTATTCCCATTCCAGAGAGTGCAACAGTAGGGAAAGCGTTGGATATTCGAAGGGTAAAAATTACTATTTCCACTCCAGAGAGTACAACAGTAGGGAAAGCATTGGATAGCGTAGGGGTAAAAATTACTATTCCCACTCCAGAGAGTGCAACAGTAGGGAAAGAGTTGGATAGCATAGGGGTAAAAAATACTATTCCCACTCCAGAGAGTGCAGCAGTAGGGAAAGCGTTGGATAGCGGGAGTGTGAAAATTACTATTCCCACTCCAGATAGTGCAACAGTAGAGAAAGCTTTGGATAGCGTAGGGGTAAAAATTACCATTCCCACTCCAGAGAGTGCAACAGTAGGGAAAGCGTTGGATAGCGTAGGAGTAAAAAATACTATTCCCACTCCAGAGAGTGCAACAGTAGGGAAAGCGTTGGATAGCGGGAGGGTGAAAATTACTATTCCCACTCCAGTGAGTTTAACAGTAGGGAAAGTAATGATTTAATATATTATTAAAAATACATTAAATATCAATCCCAATAAAACATTAATTGAAATTACTAACCAATTTAATATTATGTAATAATTAATTAGAAATACAACTACATATTATTTATTAAAAATTAATAACCTATTCATAATTATTTAACAATTAATTAATTTTCAATAACAAAAACTAATTATTAATACAAATCAATACCAATTAAAAATTACAAGTAAATTATTATCAATACACAAAAAGTATTTTTAACATGTAATTAATTACAATTACATTTCTTCCCACCCTATTCCCCTAATAAACCCACATCCCACTACAGAAAATACATTAATACAATTATCATAATTATCAAATATTTAATTAATACAAAATAATTACCAATTAATAACAATTAATTGTCAATTAATAGAAATTATTTACCAATTAAAAATTAATTAACAATAAATTTAAAATCAATACCAATGAATGAATAAAATTATTTACTTAATCACAATTAAATTACTTCCCACCCTATTCCCCTATAAACCCACAACCCGCTACAGAAAATAAATTTTGAAAATTAACATAATTAACAATTAATCAATTAATACAAACTAATTGGCAATTAATAAAAAATAATTACCAATTAAAAAATAACAATAAATTCAAAATAAATACCAATAAATAAATAAAAATATTTAATTAATCACACTTAAATTACTTCCCACCCTATTCCCCTATAAACCCACAACTCGCTACAGAACTAAAAAGCAAAATGTAATTAAAAATTAATAATAATTGCTAAAAAATAATATTTAATTTAATATAATTAAATTACTTCCCACCCTATTCCCCTATAAACCCACAACCCGCTACAGAATTAAATTACGCAAAAATTAAATAACATAAAATTCATTACTTAAAATACAGTAAACATACATTACAAAAATAATATACACTTTTCACACATATACTAACATACAAAACACTTTAAAAAAATTGATATTATTAAAAAATCGATATATTTAATGCCTATATTGTATACTTCGATATTTTGACTTCTATATTTTGAAAATCGATATTACTTACCTTAAATTTGATATTTTTAAACACTATATTGTGTCCATTCAATATTTTGTCCATTCTATATTTTTACTTCGATATTATGTCCATTCTATATTTTGGAATCGATATTATGACTGTTTACCGAACTCGACCATCTTGTGTTTTTTCTTGACTCCAAAGCAGGGAGCATCAGTGAATTGCTCCTCCTGAGAGTTGGTCTACATACACTTACAGCCTGTGGTGGCCCCCCCTCTGTTGAGCTAGGGTGTGAGGTGGTTTAGGGGTGCAGCTTTTGAACAATAAAGTTCCTTGGAATGTATTCTCCCATAATGTTGGTAGGTGTGCTGTTTTCCACGAGGAATAGGAGCCCCAACCTAAGAATTGAAGGGAGCCTCAAGAACTTCAGGAATGTCATGAAAACTGAACTTTTCAGACTTGCCTTCAACTTAGATCATGGCTTGCATCATTACTTCCGCCTCTTAATAATGCCATGCCGCACTACTTGACCTATTCGTGTACGCTACCAATAGCACTTCTGTTAGAGGAAGTAGCGGAGTGGTGGGAGGGGGATCGGTCGCACGAGTAGTCGACCCCCTACGGCCGCGCTTCCCCCAAGTTTAAAACATGATCAACCTATTTGTTGTTCCAATTGTGAAGCGCTCTGACGCCTTCGGGTAAAGTCAGCGCTACATAAAATTGCATAAATATATAATCTATAAATAAAGCCACGTATTCGCCTGAGCATCTTTCTGACTGCACCAAAAATCGTCAGGAAGGGGCGGAAGAGATCGGCTAAAAAAAAATCGTGCAGGGTGTAGTAAAGCCGGACCTATACATGGTGTAAATGTACTTGCCCTTTTCATTGTTTAAGCGTACATTTTCTTCCGTATAGGGCCATCGGAGTTTCCAATGGAGCTGCTGTGAGGCCACTCTTTACCTCACACCACCTGTTTTAAATCAACAGTAAACATGTAACTGGACCAGGTAAATACCAGGACTCAAATAGTTATTTATTCTTGCGGGACAGGTAACAATTTCGGAACTGTTCTGCGATTTACCCACCCTTTTGGCACGCGACCCAGTCTGTTTGGCTTCCAGAGTGTACCTGCCCTGGCATCGCTTATTTCCCAAACACGAAAAAGAAACTTGTTCTTCGACCGGCGCTGCAAGATCAGTCTCATTTTAGTTTTCAGGGTAAATATTTTGAATTGAGGCAACCCAACACAGAACAAGCAAAAAACGACACTAAAGGAGAGACACACATTCGGCCCGTGTTTGATGCATGCAGGTGCCAAAGGCTGACAGCTTGCTCTCTCACAGACATTCTAGGAACCACTGATTGACAGGTTCCTCCGCCTGTGGATGTATAGAGGGCGGTGGAGCCAGGGCGGGGCATACCGAGGATGGGTAAATAGAGTGTGGACCAAGTTGGGTCCTGTCCTGTGAAATGGAAAGTGGGTGGTGCTGTGTAGTCGCAGGTGGAGATTTTTCCTCGTGTTTGGAGGGGGGTTGTAAATGGTTTGGTCGACACCCCCTGTGCACAGGTGTGCTGGTCAGCAAAAGGCAGCGGCTGGCGTGTTTCCTCTGTGAAAAGCATCTTTCTGGCTGCACCAAAAATCGACAGGAAGGGGCGGAAGAGAGCGGCTAAAAAAAAGTGTTTGGGGTGGTTTTGGTGGAAACAAGACTGGGGGGTTGATCTGATTGCTTTGTTGGGGTAGTGCTGTGGTGTTTATGGAGGGCCCGCACCAGTTACCTTGGCATGGGCTGACACGAGAGCACGTGTAGTGTCCCAGAAGCAGGGACATTCTCTTCAGTGAGACATCCTCGAAAGAAGTCCCGTCCAGCTGACTTGAAGCACCCTGCGCGTGAAGAACCGGAGGCATGGGGGCCACCAGGCAGACAGCATACCCCCCCCTGCCTGCTCTACCTCGGCAAAGTGTTTCTCCTTGTCATCGTGGTACCCACCGCCTCCGGAACCCCGTGACCCTGACCCAGTGATACAGGGAAGGGCACCAACAGTGAAGAGAAAAGAGAAAGAAGTGCGTGCACTCAAAAACGTATAAATGCTCAACTCACCAGCAACAGGAGAAGCTGGTGACTGCGTAGTCAGGTAAAGCAAGCAATAAAGCTCGAGAGTATCAGGGCTGAAAACCTGACAGTAGCGAACCTACAAAAGCAAAAGGCAAACCCAATTATCAGAACTCTTCCTCGACAAACGCTATCTCTCTCAAAACAAGGGTGCGACCTGAAATCTTACCGAGAGTTTGATCCGCTATCTTGCGTCCACCAAAGCAATGACAACACGCCAGCAACCGCCATCAGCAGCGCGGCGTGAGCACAGATGCCGTTTTATAGAAACTGAAAGAGGACAGCTAACCAAAAGTCATGGGGGCCATGTTGGAATAGTAAAAACGGGTAAAAATACCAATACATGAAATGAAAGGACCATATAATCTCTAAAAGACGTTGTGTGGAGAAAACAAACGTAAAGTGGAAAGACAGAGAAAATAAATAACAAGCATTTGCACGGCAGCCACCTAACTAAAACGTGTCGCACTTACCTGAATAAGTGAGCAGCGGGTCCAGGGCAGGAAGGCAGGTGTCGGCAATGCCGGACCAGATTCAGGGGCGTTCCCGAGAATCGGCTTTCGGCTGACGTAGCGTGACGTAGCCAAAAGCCAAAAATTCTCGGGAACGCCCCCGAATCTGGTCCTGCATTGATGGACAAACGTGTCTTCCAATGGATAGCCTCCATTTATGGAGCTAGCCAATGTAAGACTGGGGCGGATTCCAAGCCCCATACTATACTCATTAGGTTTTCGCCTGCGCGTTTTCGCCTGCGCGAAAAAGCTGCGCAGAGCGCAGCTTTCGCCAGGCAAAACCTAAAAACAGCACCGAGGCACAGACACGCTAAGATGCTGTCGAGCCTGGTACTTACATGTCATACTGACGGAGGGCAGCCGAGCACAGTGAGAACGCCTTCCCCTTGCTTTTAAACACGAACCTGAATTTCTTTTTTTCCCACATTTTGGACCTCCGGAGCTCAAGTGATGCAACTCTACTCCTTTGTACATTATTATATATATATTTCCTATTTTGACCCCACAGGGTTCTACAGGCCCTCCACCCAGACAGATCATCGTGCACATTACTGCTACTAAATAAGTATGTTTGTGCACAAATTGGTGCAATGTTATATGTTATGTGTTTTTAAAGTGTTTTTAGTAAGTTCAGTTTCCTCTTAATAGGGACAACAAGTGTGATTTCAACACAAGATCTGAGCACTAACCACTGTTTATTTATAGGAACACCAGAAGCACTAATTATTGTCTAATTTTAGAGGCACCAACAACATTATATAGGCGCTGCGTAAAACCATAAACCTGCCCACTGGGGCAGGCAGCATGTATCAACTTTCAATCTATTATTTCTTCCTCAAAACAGATACTACGAGTTCAGCACTACACATATATTCACACAACTAGTGCTCCTACGTAATTTTCACAAGTCGCAGCACACCCCAAGCAGTAGATGCTTAGGATGGCCCCAATGATGAAGCATGTCACCTAGGGGCAACTCTGGGTGAGTGAGGGGACTCAAGAAAAGAAATGTTTCTTTTCTAACAGTTGAGGCTCACCCAAATGTGGTGAACCCACAATCTCTCCCTGGCTAGTTTCTTATGATCCATCATCTATGGATTTTTGTGCTGTACTCTGAACAAACAGGAGGGTGAACCTAGCCCGATCCTCATTCTCCCTCTTATTTTTGATTGATAATGTAAACATATAGGCACTCATTACCAGTATTATACACAAGTGTAAGTGCCATGTTCAGGGGCACATACACCTCAACACTTCTGACAATGACTGACCAATCATCTGTATGACTTCTCAAGTGCACACATTCAAATGTACCCATGTGACTATGAACCCAGGCCTACACAAGATGAGTACACATCTACACTGCTGTTCACACACCAAGATAGATCCCACACATATGACGGACCCTATCCACCACGCAAGTTATCCTGTGGCTAGAAATCACATCTGTTGTGGTACCGCATCCAAATAAGACGTGTACAAAATTTGAGACCTGACAATAGAATAATTAGGATAAGAGGACATCATCACAGACAACCATCATTGCACCCTCAATCCTTTGAGTCAAGGTGCACAAAAGTGCCTGTAACCTTCGACAACCTCTGAAATAGAAAATCAAGTAATTGCCAATGCGAATGTGGCATTCAGAGCATGTGTCACATGAACATATACACATACAATACATTTTTTCATTAGCAAGGGCAGCGACAAAGCACACAACATGAGTAACAGTCTTTATGACATAATCTCTGGATAGGCATCAAAAGTGCAAATATCAAGGCCATTGGCCAGTCCTAATTTCTAGTCCGCACATGTGTGCATGAGAACTTACATATCAAATGGGTAACACAGTCCACTGCCATGGGAATCACCACAGGTCATGGGCTTCGAATGGACAGTCCAGGCACCGCTGTGGGAGAAATGTTGTGGGGAGGGGGACTTGGCTTTAACTTTGGGTTGAAGTAGAACTGGGAGGGGGCTGATTGTCGGGCCAGTTGGAGGACTGGACCTGGGCGGTAGACAACTGGCTGAGGTAAAGGGATCTGTGGATGTGGGAGCCTGAGGGCTGCTCGGAATGGGTGGAGTGGTGGCATGGAGAGGTGGTGACATGCTGTGTGGAGCCTCAGTGGCTGAGGGTGAATGTTGAGGGCTGGGTCTCAACTGTTTGGGGATCCGATATCCCACAAGTGTCTTGGCCGGAGTGAGAAGTGAGGTGGGCACAACAGCCTCACTCTGTCACAAAGGTGTAGCAGGTGCAGATGGCTCTCCCTGTGGGATTAGCTGGACCTGGTGGTACACCTCTCTCCTACATCCCCTGTTTCTATGGTAAACCCCCACTTTGCTCTCATGTCCCTGCTTCAAGGGGGTGTGGGTGGGAGTTGACGTTTTGAGTGAATCTGCCTTCGGAATGTCTTTGGGCTTAGCTGTGGCAGGCACCAGGTACACAGCAGACAGGGCAAGTGTTTGTGTGTCTTTGGGATCAGGTGTGGGGATGGGAGTGGCCTTGGACGGTGATGATTTGGAGGAATGTAATGTGGATGCATGCTTCTTTGCCCTATGTTCCTGAGTGTCCTGTGATGGGCCTTTTTGTTTTGCAGTCATATGTGCTTGGTGATGGTTTATGGTGTCTGGTACACTTAGACTGCTGCTGTTGTGTGCTGCGTGTGGATGACTGGGTGCCTGAGGGCTCTGGCGTGTGTAATCTCGTCAGGTGGGGCCACTGGCAGGATGGTCGCTTAAGGGACAGGAGCTTGACAGGGAGCTTGGTACTGCTAAATGGCTGCCGTCACTGTGGAGGAGAATAACTGGACACTTCTGTGTAGGCCACCCACGTCTGAATGAATGCCCTCCGTGAAAGGAAAAACCTTTGACAACCTGTTGCCATGATCCTGGAGGGCATTCAGGAGAGCAGTTTGACCCACACACAGCTGCCGCAAAATTTATATGGCCTCCAAATTGGGAGCAGCAGGGGAGACAAGGGCAGTGGCAAGTGTGCCTGGGGGTAGGAGACTCTACCCTTCTTAGGGCTGCATGCATGGACAGCACTTGGGGGAGCATCCAGGAGGGTAAGCATGGGACTAGGGGTGGCAGAAGAAGAGGCAGATCTGGAACCTTCGTTGCACCCCAACATCGAGGAGTCACCACTGGACTGGGAGGATGTGGAGGTTGGTGTTTCTGGCCCTGAATCCTCCAGGTCACTCCTGTCTCCCTCTGAGGCGCTGGTCCCCTCAGTGTAACTGAACTCCTGTGTCCCAGTAGCTCCCCCAACGCTGTTGGGCCCCCGTCCTTCCCTGCCCTCTGTATATGCTGCAAGAGACAGAGAAATAGGTTCAGTATTGTGCCATACTCACAAACATATGCAATCAAAACTCCAAACTTGAAAATGAATCTACCATGTTTAACTAGTCCATGTACTTTCAGCATATGCCACATTTATGCAATCATCAGATGATGCATGGAAACATGCATAGTTGATAGTCATGCTCCATGTTGCGTTGACACAGCCAAATACCTGGGCCTGTGCCTCCCTGTAGACACACATAAAATTGTCTGTATGCAGACCTACGTGCCTGTTGGTAAGATAGCTAGACATCAAAACATGTTGTCTCTGTCCAATATGGAGTTTATTTCATGGAACACCACAAATAAAAAGTTCAAAGTGACTTTTTTAAATGGCAACCAGCTCCTGACATCCACCATGTTGGGCTCTGCAGTACAACTACAGTTGTACATTGATGTCAGATGTGTAGATGTTACAAGTTATTTGTTGTGCATCAGCACACATCTATGAATGCACACTAACATGATGCTCACTGCCAGTTGATGTCTCTGACACCCACACTGCAGCATATGTCACAAGGCCACATCATATTTTTTAACGTAGTGCCAATGCGCACCATTTAACAATGCAATCATAAACATAATGCACAATAGCAAGAGAAGGGGAAATTAATGCAAGGCCTCTATTGGTTGTGACATCTCACATACCAACATGTCCACAAGTCCCTGACAGGCTCTCATTGATCCAAGGCTGAATTGTGTCTTCTGCTGAGGATGAGGTTGGTGGACTCCATTAGGACAGCTAATATGTGACATTCCCTAGGGTCTAGTATATGACATCCATATGTTGTACTGACTGATGACATTGAGGACACATCAATGTGCCAATAAGTCACACACTGATTACAAGCATTAGCCACAGCTTCACCATGCACTGATGCACAGACACCCCTCCACAATGTAACATACTGAGGACTGACAATCTGAGTACACTTTGCTCATTCTTATCCTTTAAATTACTGTATAACACCTCAGTCAAATCACAATTTGCCATACCGCCATACCCGGTGATCACATCCAATCATGTTAAGCCATAGTGCCAAGACAATTGTGCAATAGCAAGGTTCAGCTACATCGCAGTTAAGTCACAGAGGCTAACCATCCCAGTCATGTTTGCTTGTGCACAAACGGCAAAGGTAATTTAGCCAATGCATCACAGCAATCCTCACCATCTACCCCATCAGCACATGTGTGCAATTGCTGTCACTATGGCAGGTAATTACATCATGTTATGCCATGCTGCTGATATTGGGATAATATAATTTGCAATGGTGCTGTCCTCTCTATCATTGTGAAAAAAGTGACCCATGGGAAAGGTGTGACCCTTACCAACTCACTGCTCCCTGAGTCCACATCTATGCATGCCTGTAGCCACTAACACATCATAACATGAGCACACTATTGAGCTAGCCACACAACGCAAAGAAGCCGGACAAGTGTACAGGGCTACCCACTTCACACAACTAATTATCCTGTGTAGCAATGTCTCAGTGCAGACAACATTTATACAATGGGAGATGAAAAAATGGCAAGATTATTTAATGTGATAAGGGTGATGGGTTTAACCCCTTCCATGCTTATGACGAGCCCAGCTCATCATGAGGCACAGTGGAGCTGTGCTCATGATGAGCTGGGCTCCTTATAACGGTCGTGGTCCGCCCGCGCGCAATTTATTTCCCGCCTGTGCGGGAGAATCAATCAGTGGGCGGAGTCATGATGAGCCCAGCTCGTCATGAGGACAGCTTCACTGTGCCTCATGACGAGATGGGCTCGTCACGAGCACCGTGCACTCAACACTGAGGCCACTTAGAAGCCATTGTTTCACACTAGTGACATCACAGAGGTACACACTGGCTCAGGTGCAGTCACTAATATGCAAAGTCACACTTGGCACAATACTCACCCCCAACTTGCTATTGATGGGCCCTCAAGCATCCTTCCAGCTATAGCTGTGTCACTGCCAAGATGCGGGCCATTAATGGTGTCATGCTCCAGTGTGCCAAACTGCCACTTTTAGGGATCACCCACATCATCATCTCAGCGACGTTTTTTGCTCAGGCGGCAGATGCCATCCCACCTCTTGTGGCAGTGTGTATGACATCTGTTTAAGACATCCAGAGACCGCACTTTGTGTGCAGTGGCCCTCCATATGGCCTTACGCTGATGGACCTTATGCTGCAGGCATGGCAGACAAGAAGAGGAGGGTTCTGTGACATTGTGTTGTGTACCACTACGTGACAGTACAGGAGCATGAAAATACATAGCACACTAATACATCAATGGAGAGCAGAGCCCATACAGCATGTCACCTAGTTCACGTGGATCAAACCATAGCATTACAATGTATGCATATATAATGATGATGGAAACACTACATGCCCATCTCATACACATGCAGAGTGCCAGCACAGAAACCAATGTAAAATGGCCTTCAGCTGTGATGCACTATGTGAGTGAGCATGGTATACAATACACTGGAAATGATGTGTAGAGGTCAGACTCAAGGTGTCCTGCACCACACACCCCTTAATGTACTTGACAATTGCCTAGCTACCTGTGTCATTAGGGCCCTGATCTTACAATCTAACACTCTTCTCACAAGGTGGAGTCCTGTATTGTGCAATCCTCAGGCCTATGATGGCTCATTGAGAAATAGGATTGTGGACAACACATATGTTTCACTCAGTCCTTTTGGTGATGGGTTTTTGTAACATTGGGTATTATCTGTACAGCCAGAGGGCCTCACACTGAGGATAAATGTGTGCCATCACAGAAATCAAATGCATGTACAATTTGAATGGAGATACAGTGCAAGACTCAAAACATCCGGGAATCAATAGTAGGATGACCTGTCAACTTCACATTTAGCTGATGTGTCATAGGTGAATTAGCCCCAAGAGTGATAGACTCAGGCATTGTACTCCTGTGCAGAATGGACACATCTCCATAGGGTCAATTTGAAAACTGTACAAACATTATTCAGTACCCTCTGACCAAGCTCCATTTGTAATGTTACAAATGAGCATATGAACACTTAATGGACTAGGACATCACATACCACAGGGAATGTGTGTTCAAACTTTGAGTCTCTCAAACCAGCAGTGTAACTACCAAACCACAGTATGTCATCCCCATGCTGAAATTTCAGTCAGGGATCTGTGGAAATAAGTCTACACACCCCATCTGCATGAAGTCAGAATGATAGTCAGTGTCACACACATTTACATTACCCAGTCTCAGAACCACATGTGTTTATTTTGGCTTAATAGGAGCTGTACAAGAGTCCACGTTGCCATCCTCCCCACATACTTCAGTGCAATTAGTACTAGGTCATGTATGGAGCATGCTGTTGGCAAAATATTGATGCATGCAGATTGACTTGCACTCACAGGCACATACTACTGCAGTAACATCACATGAGCATTCTGAGCACTCTCAAACTTTTATTCAGACACTTACCAGTAGGCATGGGCAGATTTCGCGGATCCGCGATCCGCGAATTTGCGGATTCGAAGATTCCGCAATTTCGGCGAATTTGCGGATTTTGCAGATTTTGCAGATTATAGTGGGTAAAGGGCAGGAAAACGGTGCACATCGCTAGTGTGAGGGGCAGGGCCAAACGGGAAAGCCTTATATGCAAGTTCACATGCCTCTTGTGTGCATAAAAGGACAGGCACGGATCAGAGAAGCTCGTGGTCACAGGAACTGCACAGGGATTGAGCTCATGAAAGTCAATAATGCAAAGGCCTCCATCAAGCATCATAGCTAATTTTCGACGATAAATATGGGGAGAACGCACACCTGCCCAGCCTCGGCAAAACTCACATTTTGGGGGGCTGATTAACTTTGCCATTACACCGAAGAGCACCGGGGTCCCTCGATTGAGCTGTCCTTCATAGTGGGTAAAGGGCGGGAAAACGGTGCACATCGCTAGTGTGAGGGGCAGGGCCAAACGGGCGAGCCTTATATGCGAGTTCACATGCCTCTTGTGTGCATAAAAGGACAGGCACGGATCAGAGAAGCTCGTGGTCACAGGAACTGCACAGGGATTGAGCTAGTGAAAGTCAATAATGCAAAGGCCTCCATCTAGCATCATAGCTAATTTTCGACAATAGATATGGGGAGAACGCACACCTGCCCAGCCTCGACAAAACTCACATTTTTGGGGGGGCTGATTAACTTTGCCATCACACCAAAGAGCGCAGGGGTCCCTTGAGTGAGCTGCCTGCCAGTGCCCAATCCATCATCCTGTAACTATTTTAGGATGGCGCCGGCAAGCTGCCAGCGCCATCCTAAAATAGTTACTAAATTAGCTTCATCAGGAAGCACTAATAGATAAAATAAAGGAGCACCTGCTTTATTTTATCTATTAGTGCTTCCCGTTGAAGCTAACTTAGTAACTATTTTAGGATGGCGCTGGCAGCTTGCCGGCTCCATCCTAAAATAGTTACAAGTTCAACAGGCTTGAACTTTTGCCCCCTAAATCCGCCGCTCGCGTATTTTGCGGATTTTCGGTAAATTTGCGGGAGTTCGCAGATTGCGGATTTACCGCAAATCCGCGAGCGGAACGGATTTTGCGCTCACCCTTACTTACCAGTACATCTGGAGCACCATATAGCCTCCCACACTGTGCAAGGACCTTGTCCACCAGGACCTCCAGCTCGTCTGTGATGAAGGGACGGGCCCTGATGTTCTCTGTTCACACCATCACTGGGTCCAGAGTACAGGTACAGAAGCAGTTTGTGGTGATGACAGGCAGGCAGCAGTGTCTGAATGCAAGTGACATGTGTGGCTCTCTCACAGACATGTATCACCCTAGGGTTGTTTCAGTGGTGCTTTGATGATGCATTTGGTCTGCCTGGTTTGCATCTTTCAATTGTATCCAATGACCGTGACCGCGGTGGCAGAACACGCCTACCGCGAGTTTCAAAACTGTATTGCACTGGGGGGCGTGGCTACGAGCCGACCGAGATGGCGGCATAGTACGTGAGCTCTGAGACCGAAGCGGCTCTTTTCACATTAATCCGTCTGCTTATCCGGCACTAGTGCACCTTCTGACACTGGACCGGAGTGTGGGAGCTGAGTCGCACTTTCCGCCGCTATCCTGGACAAAATCGAGCGTGGAAAGCCGGAGGAAAACCGACGTGACGAGGCGGGCCCTGCCGCGTGTACAAACACCGGCCTGCCGCTGCGCGACGGACCGGCCGGAAGTGCCCTGTGGACGGCGGACCTCGCCGGAAGGTGCCGCTGTCAGACTGCAGATTTCATCGGCTGTCGGCTTACACGGGAGCGGAGGTGAGCCATTCCAGCCGCAACTTCGCCCAGCGTGCTGCCGCCCACGAGAGAGTGCAATTCGGTCCCCGGTGGCGGAACGCCTGTTCAGCTTGGCGCGCCCCGAGACCGGGAAACCTGCTGACCTGCTGTGCTGGTGGAGCGCGGAGGCGACACCCGCTCCCACCCCTGGCGGCAACTACATAGAACGATTGAGGCACAAAAGCAGATACTGTACCGGCAGAACCCTGGGAGTAAATTGCGGGGGCTGACGCTGCCGCGCTTACCCCTGTACTGCAGACGCCAGTGATACCCCACGCATGGGGGGCACACAACCGATTTCAAGGACACGTCCACTACTCCAATGCCCGGAGGAGTTTCCATGCAGTGTCCTGAGGTGTGCTGCGTGATTCAGTAATGGTGCGGTCAGGCGGGAGGCCAGTGAGTGCTGCCTAGAGACTGGAGGAGTGGGGACCTGTGGATTTACCAGAGAGTTGGCGGTGGCACCATTAGTCTACTGCTCCTTGATTACGGACGCCATTGTCCTGGTACGCCGTGTGGAGGTGAGAGGGCCTTGGCGGACGATGCCACTTTGATACCGCTGCCAAGCGAACACACTGCGGAGCGGAATCTTAAGTGCAACAGCGAGATAACTACCAGACGCAATGGCGGGAAGAGGTCCCAGGAATGCTGCAGCACAAGGGAAGCTGGAGAAGTATGCCTTCGAAAAAGCTGCCACACAACATCCGGAGGGTCGCCCGTCCACGGGCAAAAGTCCAGAGGGAGATGGCGCCAAAAGAGTGACGTTGGAGGATCTGATGAAAATGCTTACGGGCGTCCAAGCACCAGTAGGGTCTATCTTTACGGATGTTGGCCTGCTGAGGGCGGATTTCCACAAAATGATGGAGCTTGTGGCCCAGGTGGAAGTGGTCACCAAATCGTTAGTGGAGGACACTTCAGAACTACTGCTGGCTGCCGAACGCTTGGAAGCGGTCACCAAGAAGCTGCAGGAACGGCTGGACGATCAGGAAGGGCGCTCGCGGAGGAACAACGTCCGCATCTTAGGCATTCCGGAGTCGGAGTGCAAACGTACGATGGATCTATATGTGGAGGACTTATTTAAAACAAAATTACAGCCGAAGGGCCTCTCCCATTTTTTCTCAGTCGAAAGGGCGCATAGACTCCCCGGGGGGGAACCGAAACCGGGGGCGTCGCCGCGGCCAGTGTTGGCTAGACTCTTTAATTTCCGGGATAGGGATGCCATACTTCAAACAGCCAAAATCTCTGCACCTATCAAGATACTGAACTCCACCATTGCTTTCTTCCCGGACTATACAGCTGAGGTGGCCCGGCGACTGAAGACTTTTATCGACATCAAAAAAACCTTGCGGGCCAAAGACATACCATACTCCATGCTGTTGCTGGCGAGATTGAGAATCATGGATAATCACAAAGCGAGGTTCTTCGACACCCCGGAGGCGGCGAGGGATTGGCTGGATGGTTGGAAACGTGTTGAGGCACCTAGGCGGAATGGCAGGAGTCAACGCGACCAAAAAACAGCTAACCAGTCGAATCAACAGGCGTCGCAAGGACATAGCCAGGACCTATTCGCTGAATCAGGTCTGGAGGAGGGAGAACATCCGGAGGAGTGAGTGCCAGAAGACATGATCCATGGTCAACACTATTTCCGCACACTGACTATGAGACCCTTGATCCCCACTCTGTGTTAAGTGGAAGAGGTCACGTGGAGCTGCTACCGGACTCGCAGAGCTACTTACCCCCGGCAAGCATTTACAATAGGTTGGGTTGGGACTACGCGCTCTGATAAGTTGGAGGAGGCAGGCGGTTTTCGGCCCGCACAGCAGGGAGGCAGGGAGGAGGGAGGGGAGGGGATGTTGAATGTTTTGGTTTTAGTTACTGTATTCCACGGCACAACACGAGATGCTCTACACAACACGACGGAGACAGTTAATTTAGCGACAATGCACCGCAAGGCTTGTTCCTTCTTGCCTTGTACGAAGCCACACACCCTGATAAACGGTGACATACGTGATGGCTACACCTGAGATTCACATGTCACGTCCCTCCCACACGCCAACTTTGACAGCCCTCACATGGAATGTCAGGGGATTAGGCGATAAAGTGAAACGGGGCCTAGTGCTACAATATTTGAAACGCTGTAAACCGGCGATAGTCCTGCTGCAGGAAACCCATCTTGTGAGCACGGCCTCGAAAGCGATGGATAGGTGGGGATACAAATTCATTGCGCATGCGGACTTCTCCTCCGGCTCTAGAGGGACGGGGATACTTATACAAAAGAACTTCCCGATGGTGTGTCAACAGACTAACATAGATAATCAGGGCCACTTTGCGGCTGCGACGGTACAGTGGGAGGGCCGACTTTTCAACTTTGAGTCCGTATATGTCCCGCCCGGCCTGCAGGCCACGGCACACGCCGCACTTGCGACCTTTCTACTGTCCCTACCGAAGGCGACGCTAGTCATAGGGGGCGACTTTAATGACGTTGTGGATCATGAGCTTGATAGACACCCACATGCCGCGACGGTGCGGGAAGGCGGGCGACTCGCCGGACTGTTGGATGCCCTGGGTCTGACAGACTGCTGGCGGTACAAACATTCTTATGACAAACAATACACTTATTACTCAGCAACACATAACTGTCTCTCACGGATTGATTACATTTTAATGTCTGGGGAGGGGCTACACGGCATTGAGGATGTAGGCATCTGCCCCAGGGGAATCTCCGACCACTCCCCGCTACGACTCACATACACACACCACCGTTTCCATAGAATCCGCGTGTTTCCTGTCCATGCGAGCTATTTGCAGAGCGCCCCATTGAGAAAAACCCTTTCCGCTACTGCTGAGCACTTCTTTCAGGAGAACTCGGGCTCAGTGGGCTCCCAGAGTACCTTATGGGAAGCGTATAAAACAGTGCTGCGTGGGCAAGCGATTGCTTCCATAGTTGCTCATAGGCGAACACAGCATCAAGAACTTAGCGCCCTTGAGGAGGCCCTCACAATAGCAATCTCTGACCAGGAGTCTCATCCGTCTCGGGGAGCCGCTCAGGCGATCCGGCTGTGCCGCACCGAATGGATGGCACATGAAAAGGAGATGGTTCGGACCTCAATTCAGGCCTCACGCCACAGGATTTATGAGTTGGGCGACAAGATGCTGGCTTGGCACGATAAAAAAAAAAAAGCGGGCAGGGTCATTGCACAACTGGCAGTGCCTGGAGGGCGTCTGACCTCTGACCCCGGTGTCATAGTTGAACTGCTGGCTGACCATTTTGAGGCGATATATACCCCCCAGGCGATACATTCGACGGAAGAAGCTTACGACTATATTAAGGATCTGGCGATCCCCTGTCTCTCGCCTGAGGCGGCGCTATTGCTGGAGGCTGACATTACCGTGGAGGAAGTGCGGGGAGCGACCAACGCACTGGCGTCTGGAAAGGCACTGGGACCCAACGGCCTCCCGGTGGAACTGTAAAAGCAAACAGCCCAGACAACAGCCCCTCATCTCCTCAGCATGTTCGTGGACAGCCTAGAGGTGGGAGTGCTCCCTGGGGATCAACGTCTGGCCACGATCATCCCGATCCACAAACCTTGTAAAGTGTCAGAGGTGTGTACTTCTTACCGCCCCATCTCCTTACTAAATGCGGAACCAAAGATCCTTGCCAAATTACTAGCACTGCGGTTGCCCCCCCATCTTGCCACTCTGGTGCACCCAGATCAGTCTGGCTTTATGCCGAATCGTAATACCTCACATAATTTGCGCCGTCTACAGGCCGTGCTAGCTCGCCGTGAGTACATACAGGAACCGGCAGTCCTTCTCTCCCTTGATGCCACTATGGCGTTTGACACCGTGGAGTGGCCTTATCTGTTCGCGGTGCTTCGACACATGGGCTTTGGCCCCAAGTTCTGCGCATGGGTCTGCCTGCTTTATACCAGCCCCCTGGCTCAGATAGCAGCTAATGGTCATATCTCCAGGGATTTCCCGCTCGGCCGTGGGACGAGACAGGGCTGCCCGTTGTCTCCCCTACTGTTTAGGCTAGTCCTTGAGCCGCTGGCGATTTGGGTCCGGTGGGAACCATCCATCAAAGCTATCCGGTGGTCACCGTCGTGGGAGGATCGGATATCTCTCTACGCGGGCGATATCCTTCACTTTCTCACCTCCCCTAAGAAGTCGAACCTAGAACTACTTAACGTCTGGGAGAAGTTTGGGAGAGTATCGGGATATAGAATTAATTGGGCTAAATCAGTCTTATTCGTTCTAGCTGGCTGCCCACCCCCCCTTCCGGTTGATTGCCCGTTAAGTTACACTGACGCCCCCTTTAAATATCTGGGAGTTTACGTCACTCTTAACCCAGACTAATTCCACACCCTAAATTTAAAACCTCCCCTGGAACGGTTCAATAGGGATGTAAAGGTGTGGCGCTCCCTTCCTCTCACCCTCCTGTGTAAAGCTGCCTTGTTCAAGATGATGGCGCTGCCCCGTTTTCTGTACTTTCTTGAGAACACACCATTTCAGGTCCCCCCCTCCTACTTTAAGACCGTCGCAGCGGCTGTTTACACGTTGCTTTGGAACGGGAAGCCGGCACGTATTGCACAATGCAAACTGGTGAATGACTGGTACGATGGGGGTATAGCACTCCCTAATATTGAGCTGTACTACTGGGCTGCCCATCTTAAACAGATCAATTACTGGCTACACGCCCCACAGACTGAACCCGCCTACTTGGCAGACAGGCAGAGTATTGAATCTAGGGGGCTATTAAGAAACCTCTATAGTCGAGCTGTCCCGACCGATCTACTGGGCCCGACTCGTCACACAGTTCAACTCTGGTATAAGGCACTTAGACACCTTCAGTGCGCGAACATTATTACACAAATGACACCCCTGTGGGACTCATACAGGTTGGGTTACATGGGCAACACCAAAGGGTTCCAGGCGTGGGACGCCATAGGTATTTCTGTTGTGGGGGACCTCTGGAAAAACCACAAAATGGTAGACTTTGCTTTACTACAAACCAAATACGGTATGGCCCAGTCCTAACATTACAGGTACATGCAAATAAGACATGCACTGCAGGCAGTCATCCCGACGGGAACGACTCTGCAGGAATCCACCCCTCTAGAAGACAGGCTGCTGACTGAACATATGACCCACAATGCGACCTCCTACACGTACCGGAAACTAGTTAACAACCTCCCTGACATGCTGTCCAAATTGCTTTCCAGTTGGGTGGCGGATATTGGTGACCTTGACGACGCGGAGTGGCAGGAGGCTCTCTCATCATCGCGTGAATCTACAATTCCTTCCAGACTTAAACTGGTTCATTTGAAAATACTACACCGCACATACTACACCAGAACGGTCCTGCACAGGATAGGGAGAGCTTCCCACGGGTACTGTCTCCTTGGCTGCGGAGAGAGGGGGACGTTCTATCATACCATTTGGGACTGTGGTTGGTTAGCCGGGTATTGGGCGGCAGTAATGCAAACTATTTCCCAAACTACGGCTGTCTCCCTGCTGCCCGACCCTCGCTGCTGTCTGTTGTACATATGGGACACAGTAGACTTAACTCTTCGGCAGCAACACTGGGTCATGTTGGGAATGATGGTTGCGAAGCGCAATATTGCTAAACTGTGGGGTTCGAATGTACTACCCGCATTGAGAGACTGGTGCAGCGACATGGATGAAACAATGGTGGCTGAGACGGCGTGTTTGTCCATCGGGGATGCCCCAAAAAATGGGGACAGATCTGGGGGGCGTGGAACAGGTTCAGGGGAAACATCTGTGAGCCGCCGCGAGAGGACTCGGATGAGTGCCTTTCGGATTGAGGATTGAACCTGAAATATGGATGTCAGTGGTGGTATATCCTGCTGTTCTGAAACCCGCCCTGCTATTAAAGGGTGCGGTACTGCTAAGGACGGCTCTGTGGTGCACAGCTAATGCTACCAACGCTAAAATTATGAGCATATGTCAAGTCGCCCTCAATGTTCGAAATGTTTATTGTGCCTTTGAGTTAACGAGCAGTTTGGTTAAAAAGTAAAACGTAGACCTAAGTCATTTCGTATACCTGTATCATTTGCATTATGCACGAATGAGTTTCATTTGCCGCCGGACCCCAGGGCTAACGGCTACACGGCTGTGTCAACCTTATATTGATAATTTGCTAATGTTAATATTGCGGCCGGCCCCAGAGGTTGTAGGCCCTAAGCTGTGTTATGATGGTAATGTGCAATAAAGGTCTTTAAAAAAAAACAAAAAAACTATTGCAATACCGCAATAGCGATTCCCATTGGCTGCAATGGCATTGGCATAGGCGGTGTCACACCGCGGGAGCCTGGTGGTCTCTACCGCAATCTGGCATCTTTCAATTGTGTAATATAAGTAAACAAAAGTAGAGAGCAAGGGATTTTTCCACACAAGAGTGGAAGGAAAAATAACTCCCAGTCCCCTGGACTGAATTAAAGAAAAACAAAGGGAGGAGTATCACCACCGTTACCTCAAGGAGAGGTTCTGAATGGGATATCAATTGAAAAAAGGAAAATTTTCCTTTTATAAAAACCCCTCACTCACCAACCTGGTTGGTGACATGCTTCATCATTGGGGTCCACCCTGACGGCCAAGTGCCATTAGGGTGTGCTGCGACACCTGAACTACAGTGGAGCTGGATTATTTTTTAGTGTAAAGTGTAAAAAGTGATGTTAAAAATTGTCCTGGTATGACCAACTGAAATTTTTTTATTCGAGGGCTACTGGACAATATTAAAAAAGGTGAAAAGATACTAGTAGATGATTATGACCATGAGTATCTATGTGAATGGTCTACATGTTTCACCATGAAGGTAAATCACAGGTTTTCGTCAGGACCAAAAGTGAGGGAAATGGGTGGTCTGCACACACTAACGAGCAGCCGCTCCTAGATTCCTTGTGCCTAATTGCAAAAATAGGCAATTGGCGTAAGCTCAAACCTAGAATAGGTGAGGAAAAAGCAAGACCTGTGGGAGGAATGGAAGAAAAACAGTCACAAACAAATAAATTACGTGCCTGTAACGTAGTGTTGACTCTCACGTGTCTGCATGCTTCATGCGAATCCCATTCTGAATAAACAACCAACCTATTGTGGTAAATGCACATAAAAGCGTTTGTTTGTCATATAGTTGAGGCTCACAGTTGCTATATGGTAGCCTACTTTCGCTCACTCAGACACAGTGGATCAATGTAGTGCATGGTGGCAGTATTTATAGTTAGATAAGTCACTCGCATCCAAAATATGGGTAGGTGACCCATCCCAGCTCACCGACAACATCGTGAGCTGAACATAAATGCATGCATTTAGAGTTATAACACAGGACGAACACACACAAAATCACGGGAAGGGATCTTACTCCTATTGTGGGCCTGACATGCTTCGTGGGGTCAGAGGGAAGGTTATCTCAGCGGGAGAACATAATCTGTGGTAAATAAATCAAGAGACGGGCCGGGATGCCGCCCGTGGTAAAAGTTAGCCCAATCACCAATAATGGATGGCGCTTTGAGAGGATACGGGAGGCTTATCAGCTTGTTCGTGTTGAACAGATGAGCGATGCGAAACGCGGCTGAGAATACTTAGTTTCGCTGAGGATTAAGGGCAGTCTACCTACGCTCCTCTCTGTGCTCCCCGCTACGAGAATCAAAAGCCAGCGTGCCATAATACCGGCGTTGGTTTCCGGGGAGGGCAGGGCTACGCAGTGCACGTAGCAGTTCATTGCTAGGCAGCGAAATGGGACGCCAGTACGGCGGTCCATAGGGGACACGATGTGTGCCTGCAGGCTGTGGAGCTGCCGGGTGGGAGATAGAATCGTTGTTGGATTATCCCGATGGTATAAAAATACCGCGAGGGTATTTAAGATTAACAATCACCTTCAGGTTTTATAGAAATGTATTAAAGGAACAAAAGGATTAACTAGTAGTTGTGTCTGAGGTAGATAATAATCGGATCGATAATTAAAGGGTTGCAGGTCACCAGACTGTGATGCAGTTGCCCAATAACACAGTTACACTGTGATACAGTTGTCCAATATAACAGTTAAGAGTTACATATCTATGATTGACAGAAAAATTATTGATTCAGAAAAATGAGGTTTTTTTTTGTTTTTTGAAGTGAAGGCATCAGATCAGGATTTAGAGAGTTACAGGGTTTAGTAGCTTCCATATTATAATACAGTTGCCCAGGGTATATTGTCATTAAGTCCTGTTAGATGCGTGGATAGTATATAAATCCAGCGCTGTTCTTTTTCGAACAGGCGTTTCTGTAGGTTTAGTCCTGTTTTCACCTGTTCAATCATAGTCCACCTCATATCGTTAGGGATGTGGTGTACTTCGAGGAAGTGGTCTGTTAGTCTTGTCGCACTTTTTTTGCAGCGGATAGTACTGCGATGTTCGCAGATGCGCAATCACACCTTCCTTGAAGTCATACCGATATATGATTTGGAGCAGGTGCATTTAATTAAGTAAATCACATTACTGCTATTGCAATTAGTGTGTGACATTTGTCTCCAGATCTTTCCGTCTTTGTATTGTTGGTTAAATGACAGACACTGCAGTTACCACAGCAGAAATGTCCTGTGATTGCTGGTAGTCCCCAACTTTGTGTGATAAACTGGTTCTCATTTTGTTCAGTTGTTTTTGGTCTTGACTAAGGTGTCCTTCAGGCTTCAAGATTTTTTGAAGGAAAATAGTGGTTTTTCCCAGTGCAGGTTTCCTGTATTTAGGATTGCCCAGTGTTTGTTCACACTTCTACTCATTTGGTTGGAGATAGCATTGAAGGTCGTTACGCATGTCAGTGGCATAGTATCGGTAGTAGTTGTTTTGTTTTCCAGAAGTGCTTCTCTTGGCTGGTTCCTAGCTCTCTTCTGGCATTTGTCTACAATCTTTTTCGGATAGCCTCTCGCCACCAATTTGTCTGTTAGATCAGCCGCCTGTTTGCGATAATCAGTGACCTTGCTGCAATTGCGCCTTAGCCTCAAATACTATCCGTAAGGGAGATTTTACCTCAGAGGGCGTGGGTGGAAGCTTTCGAACTTGAGAAGATTATTTTTGGCAGTGGGTTTATAATAAGTTTTTGTTTCCAGGGGGTCGTTTTCTTTTGTGATAATGATGTCTAGGAAAACCATCTTGTCCTTGTCAAAGCAGTGTGTGAACCTGAGGTTTGGATCACATGTGTTGATCCAGGTGATAAATTCTTTTAGGGCCTCTAGGGGTCCTTGCCAGATGGCAAGGATGTTGTCAATATAACGTTTCCAAAAGCTCAGGTAGTTTGAAAAGGGGTTTTGATCACTCAATATAAATTTTTGTTCAAAATCAAAAACATAAAGACCAGCCACACTGGGGCCAAAAACACTGCCCATAGATGTTCCGCTTGTTTGTATGGTATAGAGAACCTTCAAACTCAAAATAGTTCCTTTTTAGTGCTAGTTTTGCGCATTCTAATACAAAAGCCTTTGGTGTACTGAATTTCCAGCTTCTGCTATTCAGAGTGTGTTGTAGTACTGTTATGGTGTCATCTTGCGGTATGCTTGTGTATAAGCTTTCGATGTCAAAGCTTAATAGGAAGGTATTTTCATCCACCGCTATATCTCGCAAGAGTCTAAGTAGACTTTTAGTGTCTTGTAATTACGTCGATGTTGATTGAACAATAGTTTTGAGAAAGAAATCACAAAATCTTGACAACGGTTCCAGGAGGGAACCAATCCCAGAGACGATGGGTCTTCCCGGTGGTGGTATCTTGCCTTTATGCATCTTTGGGAGGATGTAAAAGTAGGGAATTTTCCCTTCAGTAGTGCAAAGGTAATCCGCCTCTTGTTTTAATATTTTTCCGGATACTTCTGCTGTTTCAACTAGCTCTTTTATTTCTGCTCGCAGATCCAATGTAGGGTCTGATTGTAGAGTCTGGTAATTTCTTGTGTCATTTAGGAGTCTTAGACATTCATCACGATAGGTGGTCTTGTCCATCACAACCAATCCCCAGCCTTTGTCGGCGGGTTTTATTATGATGGTGTCGCAGGATCTGAGTTCAGATAGGGCGTTGTTTTCTGCTCTGCTCATGTTTTGGAATTGTGATGTAACGGTCATTTTTTCAATGTCGTTGAATACCGCTTGTTCAAAGGCTATCACCTCTACTGGGATAGTGTGTGGAGGTGGTACAAAGGTCGATTTTACTCTGAGTCCAGTTCATTGGGATTTGTAGTGGAGGTAATTTCCCCTTGTTTCTCCAAGAACGCTTTTAATCTTAGTTTTCTGAAAAAGCTGGCTAGTTCACAGTGTAGTTGGAACTTGTCTAGGCGTGCAGTGGGGACAAAGCCTAGCCCTTAATTCAGGACTCTTTCTTTGGTTTCAGAGAGGCGTCTGGTAGACAAATATGTCACTAGGGTTTCGTGTTGCTTGTTCCCGCTTTGCTCCTGGTGTAGCTGCCGACTGGGTCGTCTTCCTCCCAGTGTACTTGGTTCAGTGTTTTTTTTCTCCCTCTTCCGCGTCTGCCCCTGCCTAAAATAGGAGGTCGGAATGGGTTTTGTTGGCCCGCTTTGCTGACCCGCAATAGGAGTAAGATCCCTTCCCGTGATTTTGTGTGTGTTCGTCCTGTGTAATAACTCTAAATGCATGCATTTATGTCAGCTCACGATATTGTCGGTGAGCTGGGATGGGTCACCTACCCATATTTTGGATGGGAGTGACTTATCTAACTATAAATACTGCCACCATGCACTACATTGATCCAGTGTGTCTGAGTGAGCGAAAGAAGGCTACCATATAGCAACTGTGAGCCTCAACTATATGACAAACAAGCGCTTTTATGTGCATTGACCACAATAGGTTGGTTGTTTATTCAGAATGGGCTTCGCATGAAGCATGCAGACACGTGAGAGTCGACACTGCGTTACAGGCACGTAATTTATTTGTTTGTGACTGTTTTTCTTCCATTCCTCCCACAGGTCTTGCTTTTTCCTCGCCTATTCTAGGTTTGAGCTTACGCCAATTGCCTATTTTTGCAATAAGGCACAAGGAATCTAGGAGCGGCTGCTCGTTAATGGCTAATCAACCCACAGTAATGATGGACTGACCGCATAATGTGCCTATATCACTTTGTACATTGCAGTATTTATCTTGATAGTTGACCAGCTTTTACACACTGTGCTCATTGTGTAAAAATGTTCGGCTTAGTGGGAAGTTTGCTAAAGGAATAGTAGGTGCACTTTTACAACGTTTAAGCCTTGAGAAAGTTGTTCATCGGCAGAACACATGTCTGCCGTCCATGTACTGCAACTATGCAACTACGTGTCAACACTGCTTGATATTAATCTTAACTTTTTGATGTTCTTGTCTTTTGGAATGATTCTATTTATGATGTACTTTTGCAATGAAAATACATTACTGACTCTTGCTGGTCACTTGTTACTACTGGTGCTGTGCTCTGTCTTCGTATTTGTACAAGTGCCATCATAGCTGGCTCAATGACTTGCCTCTGGTTGGTGTTTTGCAGTGTGATCCTCCCGTGGTGCTTCTCAGAATCCCCTCCTGCATTTTACAGGGGGCTCTGCTGCAGGCTCAGCAGTGTCTGAGGAGTCATTGTCATGAAGCTCACCCCTCTCTGTGGCAGCAGCTGAGGAGGTGGGATTATCAGCAGGCTGGCCACTGGAGGGGGGTTAAGCCGTCATTTGAGCTGCACGTCTGTCCCTCAGAATACCCACATGCTGGCCCATGAGATCCACAAGTTGGCCCATACTTGTGTCCATGGACCTCAGCAGCAGACGGAGATCACACACTTCTTCTACAACCTGGCCCATCTGTCCCTGGACTCTTGCAACAGTGGCCAGAGCTTCTGCCTCGGTGTTCTCCTGTGGTTGTCCCCCAGTTGCCCTCCCACCTGCCCTGCTGACACAGATTTGTGGAGTTGGGACTTGAGCACCCGCACACTCTCTCTGGCATCCTCAGATTGTGTGGTGTTGTTGGTAATCACTGAGGCAGGGAGAGTGTTGCAGGCAGCAGTGGTGATGGTGGAGATGGCTGCTGCACAGGTCGTTGTAGCAGGGGTCAGCGCTGTGGTTGTTGCTGTGGTGGTGGGGACAATGAGGCCCTGAGACAGAGTGCGCCCTGGCAGTCCTGAGGGGCCAGGTTGTTGTTCCTCATCCGAGAAACGTAGAGACTCTGCATCTGAGAGTTCACGTTCCGGTGGGGGAGACTAGCTCTGCTGGTTGTTGGTGTTTTCAGCAGCAGCTGCTTGTGGAACTCCTTTGAACAGACATTAAATTGTCAGTTAAGTGCACTCCACAAGCTTGGTGTCAGACTTTAAGATGTTAAATTTGATACCCCAAACATTTTACATTTCAATCACTTGGTATGGCTGCAAGATAATGAGCATCATGACATGATGTTGAGGTACCTACATTACTTTGCAATAGTGTGACATGTACATTGCAACCATGTGACACTCACAGATGGTGTGTTTACAAGGACATGTCATCAACTACCAACTTCTGCACATCAACTTTAGGTAATGCATAATTTTTGTGTAGTCTTCAAAGAAACAGTTTCAGCTATGCAAAAACTACCCATTTGAATAGTTTAAATGTTCTTTCATAGCATGCAATTTTGTTTGTTTGACAGATTGACTGTGCATGTTTTTGAGTCATATGGGCCTTCGTGCTCTGACACCATGGCACTTTCACATTGCATTCTGTGCTGTGCGAGATTGGGACCTGAATTTACTTCACATGTGACTTGGCCAGGCCTAGCTTTGAGTTTAATGAGAACAATGGAATGGCTGCCATATGTTTCTGGGTGTGAGGAGTGTTCCATCTTGCTCAGCTGTGACGCAAGGGTGCCTGGTGGGAGTTGTAGTGCCTTCTGCCTATCCACAAACCCCCCCTCCCTGTTAATATGGCTACCTACCTGTGAGTTTGATCAGAGCAATGACATGGCTGCCACATGGTTCTGGGTGTGAGGAGTGTTCCATCTAACTCAGCTTTGGGACAAGGGTGCCTGGTGGGAGTTGTAGTGCTGTCTGCCTATCCACAAACCCCATCCCAGTTAAGATGGATACCTAACCGTGAGTTTGAGGAGAACTATGAAATGACTGCCACATGGTTCTGGGTGGGGAGAGGGCTACACCTTGCTCAGCTGTGGGACAAGGGTGCCTGGTGGAAGTTGTAGTGCTGCCTGCCTGTACACATGCCCCCATGGAAATATTGCTAGATACCTTTGAGGTGATTCAGAGGAAGAATATGTTAGATATGTGAGACATGTGTTGGGAAGAGTGTGTTGTATGTATGTGTATTTAGGTCTAGGAAGTGTAGATTTCTAGTTGTTCAAGACAGTACATAGCTGTGTAATGGGAGACATTTGTTGGTACTTACCAGCCTCCAATCCCCCGGGTATTCCTGTGAGACTCTCTGGATGCAGTATGGCATACACTATGTGCATGCGCAGCGGGCATAGCAGTCTACCATAGAGAGCTGCTAGCTGCAAGTGCACGTAAGACTTGTTTTTAACCTCCCTCCTAAAATACTGTGCTCCCTCGCCCCGGTCCGACGCAGCAAGTGCTGTTGCGCGGAGGGCTCCTGGGAGGCACATTCTTCTTCTGGTCTCGGGGGTTAGCGCTCCAGTCTATTGGCGTACCCGCACCTATTTAGCCATCACACTATGCGCACGTGCAGCGGACGCAGCAGTCTACCATAGAGAGCTGCTAGCTGCAAGTGCGGGTAAGACTTGTTTTTAACCTCGCTCCTAAAATATTGTGTGAAATTATTTTAATTACTGTTTGTGACAAATTTTACTCACTTTGATACGTTTTCCTCTGCTCCCTCGCCCCGGTCCGACGCGGCAAGTGCCGTTGCGCGGAGGGCTCCTGGGAGGCAAATTCTTCTTCTAGTCTCGGGGGTTAGCGCTCCAGTCTATTGGCACACCGGACCTATTTAGCCATCACACTATGCGCACGCGCAGCGGAGGCACGCAGCGGGGACGCCGGCGGCAAGCCCGTCTATGCCCGTCCGCGTCTGGACCGGGCCCAGATCCACCCCCCCTGGCCCGGTGTCCCAGAAACTGATGAAAATTTATTATTCAGGCACAGACCTCCTCAACTTAACACCACCTGTCAATAAAGCCTGCTCACACCTAACTCTAGAGACACTGGCTGATACGCCAATCAATCCCTGTTTAAACTGCACATTCAGACCATCCATCCTTTTTACCCCTGAGGCTACCACCCTACAGCACAATAAGGGAAATGAAAATCTTACAGTAGCACTTAATAATGCTCGATCCTTAGGTAAGCACAAGGAGAAGATAGCAGAGCTACTTACTCACCACAAAATCGATGTTCTCTTTATAACAGAAACCTGGACAGACCCAGCATCTGGTCCAGATCTCGTAGCGGCCACACCTGAGGGATAGTCTGCCTTAAAGCAAGATAGACCAAAAAAAAAGGAGGCGGGCTGGCAATAAATTTTCGTAGCCATCTAACAACTAAAATAGACCCTATCCCCTCTCCCATTTGTGAAGCACTGCATTTTCGATCCTACTCACACCATCCCAAACATTTAAAGGGATTCTGCTATACTGCCCCCCAGGTTCCAGAACAGAGTTTCTGTCAGGCCTAGGTAGCCTTCTGGAATCCACAGTAGCCGAGGATACCTTTTCCATTCTAGGCGACTTTAACTTTCATTTAGAAAATCACCTAGACAAGGATACTATATCTTTATCGACTGACTTAGAAGCAGGAGGCCTATCACAGCGTGTTCTTAAAGCCACCCATATAGCGGGACACACGCTGGATGGCCTTTTCACTAACCTTCGAAATCTCTCCTGTTTAAAAAATGCTTCCCCAAGTATGGACCGACCACCACGCAATTATCTTCAGTATTTCCATTGACAGCAAGTCTTCCCCCTATATTTGCCCCAAAAAGCCAGATTTGGTTAAAGCATGGAAAATGACAGATAATCTTCTCAAATCCCAGCTGTCCACTACCCGACCAGATGTCTCGTTAGACTCTAATACGGCTGTTGCCAACTACACCGACTGGCTGCAGAAAGACTTTAATTTGCTAACCCCAAGCAAGACCCTCTCTAAAAATCGAACTTCCCCGTCAGCCCCTTGGTTCACGGAATCCCTTAGGGAACAAAAGAAAGTCTGTAGAAATCGAGAAAGGCACTGGCGCAAATCCTACACTAGTGAAGAAGAACTTCTCTATAAATACGAGCTTGCCAAATATAAAGGTCTGATTGTACAGGAAAAAAGCAAATACTACGTTAATCAAATAGAACTAGCAAACTCTAACAAAAAGTTTTCCCAGGTAGTGTCTAAACTTTTAGGTCACCCCTCCACCGTTCCCATAACCCCTTCCCAAGCACTGTGTAATTCCTTGGCGGACTATTTCTTCAATAAAGTGAACAATATCTATGCTGAATTTGCGTCACACGCCAAGTTGGCCGATCAATTTCTGAACAACATTCACCCAGATCAATTTGAAAATACCACCCCCGATGAAATTCTCACCACAATGGCCTCTATAAAGTCAGTATCGGCTAATGACCCTTGCCCACCGGACCGACTTACTCCTGTTGCTGAGCAGGTGGCAGCTGATTTAGCCAACATTTTCAATGTAGTTGTTTGCTTCTGGTACCTATCCCACCATCTGGAAAAAGACTATTCTAAAACCACTTTTAAAAAAACCCAACCTGGACCCAGTTGACACAAAAAACTACAGGCCAATAGCCAGTCTACTCTTCCCAGCCAAAGTTGTAGAAAAACCTATGAACATTCAACTTTATAAGTACAAAGAAGACTACCATCTCTTAGACTGCACTCAATTTGGATTCCGCAAAGGCCATGGAACAGAGACCACCTTAATTAAGGCATCAGAGGATATTAGAATTATCCTGGACCAGGGAGGAACAACAATACTCATCATGCTGGACCTCTCAGCGGCCTTTGACACGGTCGATCATACCATTCTGATTAACGGTGTCACTAAAATGGGGATCCAACACAAGGCCAGAGAACTGTTGCAATCCTTTCTCACCAACCGCACTCAGTCGGTTAATTTAGGCAATTTCCACTCTGCCCAATTAGCCCTCCCATGTGGGGTTCCCCAAGGCTCATCCATGAGTCTGACACTTTTCAATATTTATGTATCGGACCTAGCCAAAGTCATCAAGGCACATGGTATGGACCTAACCTCTTACGCCCATGACACCTAACTGGTTTTGGCAGTGAACAACAATGGAGATAAGGTTGTAGCTGATTTTCAGAAGGGCTTGCTCGCCATCAGCAGCTGGATGGCCAGCAATTGCCTCAAATTAAATTCGGAAAAAACGGAGGTCATGATATTTGGTAAATTACATCCTTGCTGGTCACAAACCTGGTGGCCCCCCTCCATGGGCCCCCACCTACTCCAGTAACCAAGATCAAGAATCTGGGCGTCACATTTGACGATAAACTTAACTTTGTCTCCCATGCCAACTCAGTGGCATCTGCATCATTCCACAAATTACGCATGATTAGAAAACTTCTGCCATTTCTCCCTTTGAACACTGGAAAAACTTTAGTCAGCACCTTGGTTATGTCCTCCATAGACTACTGCAATGGACTATTCGCAAACGCCCAACAGCGGGTCATTCAAAAGGTGCAAATAGTTCAGAACCCAGCAGCTAGAATTTTATCAGGTACACCAAAGCTTAAACCCATTTCCCATGTTGTCAAGAATTATCATAGGTTGTCAGTAAAAAACCGGATAAAGTTCAAGACACTTTGCATTGCCTTTAAAGCATCTCGCAACAATGGTCCCGAATTCCTAATCAACCACCTAAAAATCCACACACCCAGTCGGGCACTCTGCTCATCCACTGCCCTTCTGCTAATGGTGCCACACACTAAAACAGCCTCCTGGGGTGAAAGAAGGTTTATGTTCAACACGGCTAAACTCTGGAACACGGTCCCGCTGGAGATCAGATCCTGCCAATCTCTTCTCACATTTAGAAGAATGTTAAAAACCTGGTTGTTCAATCAATAAGCTCTCTATCAGGATCCACCTACTGCAGTCCGAAGCGTCGAGACACCCTCGGGTATTTGTGCGCTCTACAAATTGGAAAAATAAATAAATAAATATGGCAAGCACCTTCTTCTTCCATTCGTTGAATATTAGTGGTGGAATGGGAGGGCCACTGCCAGTCCTCTGAGTCAGCTCATGGTTCTTGTTGGCACGCTCTATCACCCTGCTCTTGAGGTCATGCCACTTATTCTTGATGTCACGTAGGGTGGTCCCTACTGCATTGACTTTGTTGACTATCCTTTCCCACATTTGATTTTTTCCGTCTACTGGTGTCTGTTGGACCCTGTTTCCAAACAAATGTGGTTCTACTCTGATTATCTCATCTACAATGACTGACAACTCCTTGTCTGTGAATTTTGGCATTTATTTCAGTGCCATAGTGTGATGTGCAAATGGGTGACAAGTGCAGGTGGGAAGGTGGTGGTGGAGACGTGTGAGGTGTGTGTTGGTGTGGGTGGTGTTAGTGGTGTGATGTGTGATGATTTGCCTCTACTTTGTGCTGTGGTGTTTGGCCCTTCACTTTTGGAGTTGTGCAAAGGATGCTGGCAGGGAAGGGGTTGGTTTTATACTCAGATACGTGGATGTCTTCAAATTGAGTATTCATGTCAGGTGGGTTATCTGGGTTGACCTGGGATTTGTATTTTTTTTGCCATGGGGATGTGTCATTGGGGTGTGTCAAATGTTTTTGGAGGCAGCGCAAAACAATCAGCAACACTAGGTAGCCTTGTTGTGTGGTTGCTTTCAACCGCCATTCCTCCTTCCGATTGACCGCAGCGATCTGAATGCAGTGAGCCTTCCGCCAGCGCTGCTGTTCATCTTTTTGCGCAACCACTACGGTTGGAAAAAAACTGATCTGTCTGCTGGCTCTGCCATCTTATCATAATTTCATTTGCGATCATTCCGCTGGTTGATCGGCCTTATTACTTATTTCCACCGCATTACCGTCTGCAGTGGTCGGATTTACTGATTTTCCGGACGGTCCCGGCAGAGTTTAGTGGAATTTGATCGCCCCGGTTGGATTTTATGCACAGTGCATCCTAATTTGACCACTGCTTTTGCCGCGGTACTGCCAGATTTTTTTTGCCGCAACCACGCAACATCTAAAATATTATTTGAAATAATGTTATACACACATGTTACATATTTTATTATTACCAAAAATATTAATGATAAAAATCCATTCTGAAAATACGTATAGTTAATTCCCACACCACCATTTATCCTTACAACTAAAACGCACACAAAATATATACATTTAAAAATTATTATTTTTAACATTTTCATATTTAAATCTTAATTAAACATCTATTATTAACAGTTACATAATTATAAACTGGTAATATTTAATTAACTTCCCACCATTTACTCTTACAACTTCAACAACAACTAATATTTAATATAAAATATATTTTATGTACATATTTATAATAATTATTTTATGATTTTTCAATTATTTTAAATTAACTTTATTTAATATTTAGTCAAAACAAATTCACATACACCCTTTAAGCATACAAAAATAACAACACACACAAAAAACATTGACTATATATTACAAAATTTACAATATTGTCTTTCATTTAAATAAAAATATTTTTAAATGATTTAACAAAACATATATTTTACATACATTTAATGTAGTTACTTCACAGCCTATACTCATACAAAACTCACAACCCACACCTAAAAGTTAACTTAAAAAAATTATTTATACTATTAACATAAATATTTATCAATTAATTAATTATCATTAATTAAAAATTAATGATTACTTAATTATAGTTCATTTACTTCCCACAATACACCCCTAGAAAACACACAGCATGCTCCTAAAATTTAACTTAACAAAAATGCAATTAACCAATTAACATAATTAATTATCACTTTAATAATTAAAAGTGGAAGGGAGCAAGATGGCGGCCGTGCTCTCGGCCGAGTGAGGCTGCGTTCTGCTTTCCTGAGCCACAGTGGACCCCTGGAATGACCGTTCTGCCCTGTACACGCAATATTAGCTAAAATGTGATCGTTTACTGTCTATGGCTCTTACCTTCCGCCTGGCTTTTGTCAGACCAGGAGTGCCCTTGAAGCTCTGGTGGTTTCGGCGGGCTGTTCATCGTCCTAGCCGTTGCTCACCGGGGTCGGTGTTTCGTGCGGCATTTTATCCTTCTAAGTCTGGCAGCTGCTCTCCGGGCCCTTGCCTCACGCCACTGGCCCTCAAAGGCAGGATGCCACCGAAAGTGCTGTCTAAAGCGCCGGCTGCCGCTCTCAAGTCCCACAGCTCAACTCGCAATCAGCAGGAAGCTGACCTGAAAGGCTCCGCGGCTGGGATCCAGAGGCACGCCTTACGAACACAGACAAGCCTCCACCCGTGATTCCTGCGGTAACCTCCGATGACTGCCAAGGGTCAAACACTGCCTGAAATGTTCGACAGGCTTAGAGCTAAGGGAAAAGTCTCCGCTGCAAATGCCGGTTTCTGTGATACAGTGCAAGCACAAGACCCAAAGACTTCTAAAGATCTTTTCGATAAGGAGGGGGTGAGTCTTCCTTTAACAGTATCTGTTACCGCGCTGTTTAATTCAGGAAGCCCCACCCATCATATCGACCCTCTCGCACTCCCTGGACTTACTAAATCTATCAGTTTGTCAAAAGAGGCAGTTATGACTCCAGGTTCAGCTCCAGGTTCAGCTCCAGATTCTTCTGATGCTTTATCCTCTCCCGCCCAGTGTATGCTGAGTAATGTAGTTCAGTCTTCTAATATCTTTGCATCCGCTTCTTTGGAGCTGCCTACAGAACGATCCCATGACAGTGCTTAGCGAGTCTACTGATAATTTCTATTCTGTCTCTGATCGTTCTTTATCCGGGGAGGATGATGAGGATCATCCAGAGCTCCAGTGGTCGGACTATAATAGTGACTCTGCTGATTGGCGTCTTAGTGAGGCCTCAAGAGATTTGAACACCGACACAGTCCGCAAAGCCCCTGTCTCGAAAGTATCCACTCAGCAAAATTTGCAGAAGGATTTATCTGTGGGACAGTCCCAATCAAATATGCAGGATGTATGTGGGGGTACTAGCGTGGTCGTCTCAGGTATCCCTGAAGAGGTCTCATTGGTAACAATTTATCAAACTATAATGATGCACAGAGAAGAAACAAGACAAGAAAATATGCGTACTCAGGGGGCCTGCCGCAAAATGCAGAATTCTCTTTGACGTGTTATTAAAACCTGCACTGAGACCACTACCAGGATTGCTGAAGCTGAAGAACGGATTTCAGCTCTTGAAGATGCTGCAGCCACTCAGAAAGATCTAGTCACAGAAGTCAAAGAACAATGCAAGGAAATCTTATGGAAGCTCTCAGATCTTGAAAATCTGGCGAGAAGGAACAATCTTCGGGTCTTGGGGATAGAGGAAAATAAAGAGGGTGATGATGTCCGGCAGTTTATAGTGGAGCTCTTTTCCGATGCCTTCCCAGAGGTCACCCAGTGGGATTGGAATCTCGAAATACAGAGAGCGCAACATTTTCCACATAACAAAAAAAAGCAATCCTCTGCCACTGCCAATAATCCCTACCCCCGTGCTATCCTGGTTAGCTTTAACAATTTCCTTGCCCGTGAACGCATATTCGACCTTAATAGGCCTAATAAGAAGCGATCTGCTAAGGACTTGCCAATTTTTTGTCCGTCCGGACTTTTGTTCAGAGACGGTTGATCGCCGCTGGCATCTCCGGCAACAGATTTCTCTATTCCAGGCTAAGGGAGCCCAGGCATTTCTGCTCTCTCCGGCAAAATTAAAAGTGATTTTTAAGGGTCAGACAAAGTTTTTTCTGTCGGAGATACCTGCTAAGGAATTTCTGGACTCAATATAGCCAGAGTTAGTCTGAGTTAGCCAATATAGCCTGAGTTAGGCAATGTAATCTTTTCTTTTGTTCTTTAAATGCAGGGCAGTGGTCATTTCTTTTTGTGTCTCTTCCTTTTTTTGTGTGATGACCTGAGTGGTATATATAAAAATTTTAATTCTTCTTTCTAGCTGATGTTTTAGGGTCATCCGTTATCTTTTTGGATAGGAGGAAACTGTGGGTTCAGTGGAGTGCGGGGATACGCTTACTCAACCATCACAAGGACCATGATCCTGATGCTCTGTATGGGGGGTGAAGGGTGTGGGGGTGTACTGGGTGGGTGGGAGGGCTTAGCTGGGGTGGGCGGGGTGAGTGGGGTGGGCTGCTGGGTGGTGTGGTGGTGGTGGGCAGAGGTGATCAGATCTAAGGTTATTGACAGTTGTTTATGTTTTTCAAATGTATTTAATGTGATGCCAACCTTCTCATTGTTCTTTAAAAACAAGCTGGATTGCATTCATGTGTGTTATAAAATGTTTAACAGTTCTTCAGGGCTTTTTGTTTTTGATCAAACTTTATGGCTGTTCCTAGATTGACATGTGCAACTTAGAATATCTGCGGATTGAATGACCCTAAAAAACGGAGGATTTTCCATAAGATGCTACAGGTGATGCAGGTGGATTTAATCTGCCTGCAGGAAACCCATATCCCCTGGGGTAGCCATGCTCATCTCAGATTTTTGGGTTATGATTTAGTGGCTTGTACCTGACAAACTTCTACAATTAGGGGTGTTGCTATCATTTTAAAAAAACGGGGTTGGACGTGCCAAAAGGGTAAAGCAAGATAATTTTGGTAGATGGTTAGTAGTAGAGCTATTGGTTAATGGTCATTTGTTTTCTGTCTGTTCGATATATGCTTCTAATCTTGATGACCCGCAGGTTTTGAGGAATTTAAATCTAGAGTTAGCTACCTGGCCCCATCCAATGTTTTTTTGCGGGGACTTTAACATCAATATCCCTAGTCATCTAGATATAACCAAACATAGTACATATGTCGGACGAAAGCGTTAAGTTTATAAGGCGCTCCGGATTCTTCTTACTGAACATGGTCTGATAGATCTTTGGCACTATCATCATCCAAAACAAGAGGGCTATACCTTCTATTTAATACCCCATAACAAAATGGTTCGCATTGATTTTGTCTTTACCTCTGCTCAAACTGTAGGGTCTGCTAAGATTGAAATCAAGCCAAGGACTATATCCGACCATAATCCTATTATTTTCAGTTGTCCCTGGGACCGTCCTGTTAATCAAATCAGACCTTGGACTTTTGATTGGAAACTTCTATTAGATAAATAGTATCAGGAGAAGCTCACCGCTTGGATCTCAGAGTTCTTTGAAATTAATAGTCGCACCGCTTCGGTTGGTATTGTCTGGGATACATTTAAAGCCGCATTGCGTGGTGAAACTAAGAGATTTGCCTCCAATCGTTGGAAAACAGAGCAGCAAATTGTTAAAACTAGACTTGTAGCGCTTCAACAAGCCGAATTGGATCTAAGTCTTAATATCCGTATGGGGGAAGATATAGCAGCAAGTTTGAAATTGGTTGCTATAGCAAAGTCCAACTTACTAGAGCCTTTTTATAAGGACATAGCAACCAAGTATTTCCAATTTCGAGCTTTTATGTAGGAGCTGGGGGAAAACTCTGGGAAGGTTCTAGCAAAACGTCTTCAACAAAGGGCTGTAGCGAGTCAGATTATTAGGGTTAAAGGCCAGTCTGGTATTATTCAAGACACATCCAGTGGTGTTGTAAATGCCTTTGTTGATTTTTATTCGATTTTATATATAGAGGATGCGAGTATAACTCTACAACAACAAACTAGCTTGGACCAATTTTTTCAATCTATGGACACCCAGAAAGTTACAGACGATCAGAATCAAATTCTGGCTGAGCCTATTAGTTGGGAGGAAGTTGTAATTGCTATAAAATCCCTTTCCAATGGTAAAGCTGCCGGGACGGATCTTATCCATCTAGAATTTTATAAGACTTTCTCATACTTATTTAAACAGCAAATGTTAGAGGTTTTTCGCCTTGCCCAGACTGGGTCTGTCCCTGATTCTTGATTCTTGGCGACAATCGACAATTGTTCTCTTTAAAAAGAAAGGCAAGGATGAGTTAAACCCTGCATCATACCGGCCGATAGCGCTAATTAATACAGATAGCAAAATTTACTCAAGGATATTGGCCTTCCGTTTAACCCAAACATTTCTTCCCTTGGTGTCTATCCGCCAGCATGGGTTTATTCCCGGCCGGGATAAGACGGATCACATCAGGCGTGTCATAGCCCTGCTAGACTGGGCAAAGGTCACAAACTCCGCCCTCGGGGTGATCCTGTTGGACGCCGAGAAGGCGTTCGACAGGGTCTCCTGGGGGTATTTATGGGGTGTCTTGCTTTGGAAGGGATACACATTGGAGTTTATTCAGGCTTTACAAGCTCTGTATATTTCCCCAACTGCTAAAATTCGCATTTCTGGTAATGAATCACATTATTTTCCTATTAGCAGGGGCACCAGACAAGGATGCCCCTGTTCTCCCCTTCTTTTCGCCTTATTTATTGATCCCTTTTTTATGTTTGATAGAAAAATCTCAGACTATTTCTCCAATTAGTGTTCATGGAATTGAATAGAAGGCATTGGCATATGCCGCTGATATCATAGTATTAACTGATAACGTCGCCCGATCTTTTCCTGCACTGGAGACTCTGGCATCTCAATTCGGCTCAATTTTGGGCTATAAGGTAAATATCGCAAAGACGCAAATTTTGCAATCCATGGCTATGCCAATTTCTCAAGTTCCTATAACTACAGAGGCAACATATCTCGGTATCCAAATTTCGCCTGATGTAGATCAGATCCTGGACCTGACTTACCCTCCCATTATTGATTTACTTCATAATAAGTTAGTGCGGCTCGATCATTTACATCTTTTGTTATTTGGCCGATGTAATATTCTTAAAATGTTTGTCCTTCCTAAATTTTTATATTTTTTCAGATCTATTCCACTTTTAATTCCTAGTTTAATTTTAACAAGAGCAGAAAGGATATGTCAGCGATTCTTATGGTCATATCGTAAACCAAGGAGGGTGGCTAAATGGACCTGTCTCCCGCAGGATCGTGGGGGCTGGACAGTCCCGAATTTAATGTATTATTATTGGGCAGCTATGGTCCAACACTTCGCTTTTCCTTTGTTAGGTGATGCTGCTGAGCTTCCGTTATATCTGTCACCATCAATATATTCAATATCATTGGGAGATGCCACAAAAGGTGTACTAACTCGTATCCTTGAACCGAGTTATTTAAAAAAAAACTAAATTTAAGGTACTGTGGGCATTATTTTCGGTTTGGCAAAATGTTTGTCACCATTTTCATATTCCTAAGCTTAATTATTACATCCCATTAAATGCCTCAGGATTACTTCCAGTAATATTTCAAGAGGGGGTGGCAATTACTTGGACATCTCTTGGTTTGAAGGAGATTGGCGATCTGGCTGATCTTGGGTAAATGGCATCTTTTTTCTTTCTGAAGGAGAAATTTCATCTGTAGTCTAGCCATTTTTTTAAATACCTGCAATTCAGAAGGTATTCAACAATGTTTCAAAAAATCACTATAGTCGAATCTATCAGAAGGAAAGTAAAAATCGGCAATTTATACCAGTCTTTCCTATTTCAACTCGCAGATGATTTAGAAGATCAGAATATTAAGTGGGCGATTAAATTTGGAGTACCCTCTATTGATTTAAAATTTCCGTTGGTTCTAGCTAGGTTTGTCTTGGTTTCAGGTACTCTTCGTTCGCAAATTATATGGCTATGTTTAATCTTTATTATACGCCTGCAAAACTTGTTAGATGGGGGGTTGTTAGTGGGGGCAAAGGGTTGTTTTGTGCAAGATGTAAATTTCCGTCTGCAGACTCTGTTCACATGTTCTATAACTGTCCGGAGTTATCTTTCTTTATCAACCAAATTCAAATTTTTCTTACCCAGATAACTCAAACTTCAGTTAAAATTTCAGCGGAAATGGTAATTACTGGCTATGAATATTAAGAACAAGATATCTGCAAGCTTTTCTGTTTATCGCTATGGCCATGGTCCGACTCTGCATTACATCACTCTGGATAAATCCTGAACCTCCTACTTTTTGTCATTGGAAGGCCAGGATGTTCGCCTGGCTCAAACTAGAGACTTCTGTTCAGGCTTTCAGAGGAAAGAAAAGACGTTTAACTGCTTCTAAGAACTGGGCACCATTTGAAAAGTGGTTGGCAAATTAATAATGTCCTTTAATTACTATTGTATACTTTCTTATGTATAAATCATGTAAGACTCATGTTTGTTTGTTTAACCTGTCTCCCACCACCCCGGGTTAAATCGAAAAAATCAATCAATAAATTTTAAAAAAAAAGAAATTAATAATTAATATGGATTAAAACGTAAATATTACTTAATTAAAATGAATTTAATTCCTACCCTATACCTCTGCAAAATCCAGAACCCACACCTAAAATGTAAATAAAATAAAATGATTTGCACAATTAACATAATTATCAATTAAATAATTAATATAACTGTACAACTAAATATTAATTACTTATAATTAATGTACGTCCAACTCTGTATTCCTATAAACCCCACAACCCACACTTAAAATAAAAAAACAAATAAATAAATAACACAGTTAACATAATTAATTATCAATTAAATAATGAATATTGATTAACACCGTAGCTGCGTGTAAACATCCCTCCCCAGTGCTGCGCTGTCCATTGGAACCAGTGCTGAATGGACGTCCAATGGTCGTGCGCAGCACTGGGGAGGTAGCACTGCTGCCGACCGTTGGCCGTCAGCAGCACTTAAGGGGTTAACAACTAAATATTACCTAATTATAATCAATGTACTTTCCACCCTGTACCCCTATAAATTCCTCAACTCACACCTAAAATGCAAATAAAAAAAACACACACAATTAGCATAATGAATTATAAATTAAATAATTAATATTCATTAAACATGGATTATGAATTATGCCTAATTCAATTCGTTTTCACCCTGTGCCCCTACAAACCCACAACCCGCTATGGTACTTATTACTTTTAATAACTACAAAAAGTGTAACAACTATATTAAAAGCATAAACAATAATTATAAGTTTTTTGACAACATATGCTTTTAAAATGTATACTAAAGTATATAACAATATTAGAAAAACAATATAATTAACGCCTATTTTTTGCAAACTATATTAATGATTTCAATATTTTTAACATTGGTATTACTTACCTTGAAATCGATATTCATAACAACGATATTGCTTGCAGGCGATATTTCCATATCACAATATTTTGTATATGATACTTTGGTAGGACAATGTTTTAGTTCAATATTTTGTCTTAATACCTCGTCACTTGAGTGATTGCTTTATTTATTCTTAGTAGATTGCTCTACGTGCTATTTTTTACTTTTCCTCAACATGTCTAGATTTCCCTAAGACAGGGCATATTCTTGGAGGCTTCAGAAAAAAACTGTCTGTTTTGTTAGAGGTTTGTGATGGCTATGGCGTCACTTAACACTATTTGCTCCTGTGCTCCTTTTTTAGTCCTACAGCATTAAAGTTGAGTATTTATTTGAAGACTTTATATAGTGCTGTCAGACGAAGTCTTCCTCGGAATCTGATGCGATGATATAAGGGCCCACCTCTCGATACCTCCAATTCTGATTGTAATTATTACACAGAATATTGAAGTGATCAAGCGGGGGGAAAAGGGGAGTTGGGAAGGGAACAGCTGGGAGGGAGATCTGAAAAGGAAAAAGTTAGACACACACTAATAACTATTTACTTATATTTCAGTAAATTTTCCTTAATGCAAGCAGCAATCTAAGCATGGAGTTTTCATGTAAAACTAGATTCACTTCACAAAATTCTGTGGAATAATATCGCAATTAAACCTCTTGCAATTTGACCTTTTATACTAATTATTCTCCAAATGCTTGATATTTCTTTGCACATAAAACATCTGTACTTTTCTGATAAAACTCTCTCAGAAAAAATAGCACGATTTACATTATCTTCTGTAAATTGTTCACTGTTAGATAGTATCAAAACCTTTAACTTGTTCACAAGCTGACCTGAAAGGCTCCGCGGCTGGGATCCAGAGGCACGCCTTACGAACACAGACAAGCCTCCACCCGTGATTCCTGCGGTAACCTCCGATGACTGCCAAGGGTCAAACACTGCCTGAAATGTTCGACAGGCTTAGAGCTAAGGGAAAAGTCTCCGCTGCAAATGCCGGTTTCTGTGATAGAGTGCAAGCACAAGGCCCAAAGACTTCTAAAGATCTTTTCGATAAGGAGGGGGTGAGTCTTCCTTTAACAGTATCTGTTACCGCGCTGTTTAATTCAGGAAGCCCCACCCATCATATCGACCCTCTCGCACTCCCTGGACTTACTAAATCTATCAGTTTGTCAAAAGAGGCAGTTATGACTCCAGGTTCAGCTCCAGGTTCAGCTCCAGATTCTTCTGATGCTTTATCCTCTCCCGCCCAGTGTATGCTGAGTAATGTAGTTCAGTCTTCTAATATCTTTGCATCCGCTTCTTTGGAGCTGCCTACAGAACGATCCCATGACAGTGCTTAGCGAGTCTACTGATAATTTCTATTCTGTCTCTGATCGTTCTTTATCCGGGGAGGATGATGAGGATCATCCAGAGCTCCAGTGGTCGGACTATAATAGTGACTCTGCTGATTGGCGTCTTAGTGAGGCCTCAAGAGATTTGAACACCGACACAGTCCGCAAAGCCCCTGTCTCGAAAGTATCCACTCAGCAAAATTTGCAGAAGGATTTATCTGTGGGACAGTCCCAATCAAATATGCAGGATGTATGTGGGGGTACTAGCGTGGTCGTCTCAGGTATCCCTGAAGAGGTCTCATTGGTAACAATTTATCAAACTATAATGATGCACAGAGAAGAAACAAGACAAGAAAATATGCGTACTCAGGGGGCCTGCCGCAAAATGCAGAATTCTCTTTGACGTGTTATTAAAACCTGCACTGAGACCACTACCAGGATTGCTGAAGCTGAAGAACGGATTTCAGCTCTTGAAGATGCTGCAGCCACTCAGAAAGATCTAGTCACAGAAGTCAAAGAACAATGCAAGGAAATCTTATGGAAGCTCTCAGATCTTGAAAATCTGGCGAGAAGGAACAATCTTCGGGTCTTGGGGATAGAGGAAAATAAAGAGGGTGATGATGTCCGGCAGTTTATAGTGGAGCTCTTTTCCGATGCCTTCCCAGAGGTCACCCAGTGGGATTGGAATCTCGAAATACAGAGAGCGCAACATTTTCCACATAACAAAAAAAAGCAATCCTCTGCCACTGCCAATAATCCCTACCCCCGTGCTATCCTGGTTAGCTTTAACAATTTCCTTGCCCGTGAACGCATATTCGACCTTAATAGGCCTAATAAGAAGCGATCTGCTAAGGACTTGCTAATTTTTTGTCCGTCCGGACTTTTGTTCAGAGACGGTTGATCGCCGCTGGCATCTCCGGCAACAGATTTCTCTATTCCAGGCTAAGGGAGCCCAGGCATTTCTGCTCTCTCCGGCAAAATTAAAAGTGATTTTTAAGGGTCAGACAAAGTTTTTTCTGTCGGAGATACCTGCTAAGGAATTTCTGGACTCAATATAGCCAGAGTTAGTCTGAGTTAGCCAATATAGCCTGAGTTAGGCAATGTAATCTTTTCTTTTGTTCTTTAAATGCAGGGCAGTGGTCATTTCTTTTTGTGTCTCTTCCTTTTTTTGTGTGATGACCTGAGTGGTATATATAAAAATTTTAATTCTTCTTTCTAGCTGATGTTTTAGGGTCATCCGTTATCTTTTTGGATAGGAGGAAACTGTGGGTTCAGTGGAGTGCGGGGATACGCTTACTCAACCATCACAAGGACCATGGTCCTGATGCTCTGTATGGGGGGTGAAGGGTGTGGGGGTGTACTGGGTGGGTGGGAGGGCTTAGCTGGGGTGGGCGGGGTGAGTGGGGTGGGCTGCTGGGTGGTGTGGTGGTGGTGGGCAGAGGTGATCAGATCTAAGGTTATTGACAGTTGTTTATGTTTTTCAAATGTATTTAATGTGATGCCAACCTTCTCATTGTTCTTTAAAAACAAGCTGGATTGCATTCATGTGTGTTATAAAATGTTTAACAGTTCTTCAGGGCTTTTTGTTTTTGATCAAACTTTATGGCTGTTCCTAGATTGACATGTGCAACTTAGAATATCTGCGGATTGAATGGCCCTAAAAAACGGAGGATTTTCCATAAGATGCTACAGGTGATGCAGGTGGATTTAATCTGCCTGCAGGAAACCCATATCCCCTGGGGTAGCCATGCTCATCTCAGATTTTTGGGTTATGATTTAGTGGCTTGTACCTGACAAACTTCTACAATTAGGGGTGTTGCTATCATTTTAAAAAAACGGGGTTGGACGTGCCAAAAGGGTAAAGCAAGATAATTTTGGTAGATGGTTAGTAGTAGAGCTATTGGTTAATGGTCATTTGTTTTCTGTCTGTTCGATATATGCTTCTAATCTTGATGACCCGCAGGTTTTGAGGAATTTAAATCTAGAGTTAGCTACCTGGCCCCATCCAATGTTTTTTGCGGGGACTTTAACATCAATATCCCTAGTCATCTAGATATAACCAAACATAGTACATATGTCGGACGAAAGCGTTAAGTTTATAAGGCGCTCCGGATTCTTCTTACTGAACATGGTCTGATAGATCTTTGGCACTATCATCATCCAAAACAAGAGGGCTATACCTTCTATTTAATACCCCATAACAAAATGGTTCGCATTGATTTTGTCTTTACCTCTGCTCAAACTGTAGGGTCTGCTAAGATTGAAATCAAGCCAAGGACTATATCCGACCATAATCCTATTATTTTCAGTTGTCCCTGGGACCGTCCTGTTAATCAAATCAGACCTTGGACTTTTGATTGGAAACTTCTATTAGATAAATAGTATCAGGAGAAGCTCACCGCTTGGATCTCAGAGTTCTTTGAGATTAATAGTCGCACCGCTTCGGTTGGTATTGTCTGGGATACATTTAAAGCCGCATTGCGTGGTGAAACTAAGAGATTTGCCTCCAATCGTTGGAAAACAGAGCAGCAAATTGTTAAAACTAGACTTGTAGCGCTTCAACAAGCCGAATTGGATCTAAGTCTTAATATCCGTATGGGGGAAGATATAGCAGCAAGTTTGAAATTGGTTGCTATAGCAAAGTCCAACTTACTAGAGCCTTTTTATAAGGACATAGCAACCAAGTATTTCCAATTTCGAGCTTTTATGTAGGAGCTGGGGGAAAACTCTGGGAAGGTTCTAGCAAAACGTCTTCAACAAAGGGCTGTAGCGAGTCAGATTATTAGGGTTAAAGGCCAGTCTGGTATTATTCAAGACACATCCAGTGGTGTTGTAAATGCCTTTGTTGATTTTTATTCGATTTTATATATAGAGGATGCGAGTATAACTCTACAACAACAAACTAGCTTGGACCAATTTTTTCAATCTATGGACACCCAGAAAGTTACAGACGATCAGAATCAAATTCTGGCTGAGCCTATTAGTTGGGAGGAAGTTGTAATTGCTATAAAATCCCTTTCCAATGGTAAAGCTGCCGGGACGGATCTTATCCATCTAGAATTTTATAAGACTTTCTCATACTTATTTAAACAGCAAATGTTAGAGGTTTTTCGCCTTGCCCAGACTGGGTCTGTCCCTGATTCTTGATTCTTGGCAACAATCGACAATTGTTCTCTTTAAAAAGAAAGGCAAGGATGAGTTAAACCCTGCATCATACCGGCCGATAGCGCTAATTAATACAGATAGCAAAATTTACTCAAGGATATTGGCCTTCCGTTTAACCCAAACATTTCTTCCCTTGGTGTCTATCCGCCAGCATGGGTTTATTCCCGGCCGGGATAAGACGGATCACATCAGGCGTGTCATAGCCCTGCTAAACTGGGCAAAGGTCACAAACTCCGCCCTCGGGGTGATCCTGTTGGACGCCGAGAAGGCGTTCGACAGGGTCTCCTGGGGGTATTTATGGGGTGTCTTGCTTTGGAAGGGATACACATTGGAGTTTATTCAGGCTTTACAAGCTCTGTATATTTCCCCAACTGCTAAAATTCGCATTTCTGGTAATGAATCACATTATTTTCCTATTAGCAGGGGCACCAGACAAGGATGCCCCTGTTCTCCCCTTCTTTTCGCCTTATTTATTGATCCCTTTTTTATGTTTGATAGAAAAATCTCAGACTATTTCTCCAATTAGTGTTCATGGAATTGAATAGAAGGCATTGGCATATGCCGCTGATATCATAGTATTAACTGATAACGTCGCCCGATCTTTTCCTGCACTGGAGACTCTGGCATCTCAATTCGGCTCAATTTTGGGCTATAAGGTAAATATCGCAAAGACGCAAATTTTGCAATCCATGGCTATGCCAATTTCTCAAGTTCCTATAACTACAGAGGCAACATATCTCGGTATCCAAATTTCGCCTGATGTAGATCAGATCCTGGACCTGACTTACCCTCCCATTATTGATTTACTTCATAATAAGTTAGTGCGGCTCGATCATTTACATCTTTTGTTATTTGGCCGATGTAATATTCTTAAAATGTTTGTCCTTCCTAAATTTTTATATTTTTTCAGATCTATTCCACTTTTAATTCCTAGTTTAATTTTAACAAGAGCAGAAAGGATATGTCAGCGATTCTTATGGTCATATCGTAAACCAAGGAGGGTGGCTAAATGGACCTGTCTCCCGCAGGATCGTGGGGGCTGGACAGTCCCGAATTTAATGTATTATTATTGGGCAGCTATGGTCCAACACTTCGCTTTTCCTTTGTTAGGTGATGCTGCTGAGCTTCCGTTATATCTGTCACCATCAATATATTCAATATCATTGGGAGATGCCACAAAAGGTGTACTAACTCGTATCCTTGAACCGAGTTATTTAAAAAAAAACTAAATTTAAGGTACTGTGGGCATTATTTTCGGTTTGGCAAAACGTTTGTCACCATTTTCATATTCCTAAGCTTAATTATTACATCCCATTAAATGCCTCAGGATTACTTCCAGTAATATTTCAAGAGGGGGTGGCAATTACTTGGACATCTCTTGGTTTGAAGGAGATTGGCGATCTGGCTGATCTTGGGTAAATGGCATCTTTTTTCTTTCTGAAGGAGAAATTTCATCTGTAGTCTAGCCATTTTTTTAAATACCTGCAATTCAGAAGGTATTCAACAATGTTTCAAAAAATCACTATAGTCGAATCTATCAGAAGGAAAGTAAAAATCGGCAATTTATACCAGTCTTTCCTATTTCAACTCGCAGATGATTTAGAAGATCAGAATATTAAGTGGGCGATTAAATTTGGAGTACCCTCTATTGATTTAAAATTTCCGTTGGTTCTAGCTAGGTTTGTCTTGGTTTCAGGTACTCTTCGTTCGCAAATTATATGGCTATGTTTAATCTTTATTATACGCCTGCAAAACTTGTTAGATGGGGGGTTGTTAGTGGGGGCAAAGGGTTGTTTTGTGCAAGATGTAAATTTCCGTCTGCAGACTCTGTTCACATGTTCTATAACTGTCCGGAGTTATCTTTCTTTATCAACCAAATTCAAATTTTTCTTACCCAGATAACTCAAACTTCAGTTAAAATTTCAGCGGAAATGGTAATTACTGGCTATGAATATTAAGAACAAGATATCTGCAAGCTTTTCTGTTTATCGCTATGGCCATGGTCCGACTCTGCATTACATCACTCTGGATAAATCCTGAACCTCCTACTTTTTGTCATTGGAAGGCCAGGATGTTCGCCTGGCTCAAACTAGAGACTTCTGTTCAGGCTTTCAGAGGAAAGAAAAGACGTTTAACTGCTTCTAAGAACTGGGCACCATTTGAAAAGTGGTTGGCAAATTAATAATGTCCTTTAATTACTATTGTATACTTTCTTATGTATAAATCATGTAAGACTCATGTTTGTTTGTTTAACCTGTCTCCCACCACCCCGGGTTAAATCGAAAAAATCAATCAATAAATTTTTAAAAAAAAGAAATTAATAATTAATATGTATTAAAACGTAAATATTACTTAATTAAAATGAATTTAATTCCTACCCTATACCTCTGCAAAATCCAGAACCCACACCTAAAATGTAAATAAAATAAAATGATTTGCACAATTAACATAATTATCAATTAAATAATTAATATAACTGTACAACTAAATATTAATTACTTATAATTAATGTACGTCCAACTCTGTATTCCTATAAACCCCACAACCCACACTTAAAATAAAAAAACAAATAAATAAATAACACAGTTAACATAATTAATTATCAATTAAATAATGAATATTGATTAACACCGTAGCTGCGTGTAAACATCCCTCCCCAGTGCTGCGCTGTCCATTGGAACCAGTGCTGAATGGACGTCCAATGGTCGTGCGCAGCACTGGGGAGGTAGCACTGCTGCCGACCGTTGGCCGTCAGCAGCACTTAAGGGGTTAACAACTAATTATTACCTAATTATAATCAATGTACTTTCCACCCTGTACCCCTATAAATTCCTCAACCCACACCTAAAATGCAAATAAAAAAAACACACACAATTAGCATAATGAATTATAAATTAAATAATTAATATTCATTAAACATGGATTATGAATTATGCCTAATTCAATTCGTTTTCACCCTGTGCCCCTACAAACCCACAACCCGCTATGGTACTTATTACTTTTAATAACTACAAAAAGTGTAACAACTATATTAAAAGCATAAACAATAATTATAAGTTTTTTGACAACATATGCTTTTAAAATGTATACTAAAGTATATAACAATATTAGAAAAACAATATAATTAACGCCTATTTTTTGCAAACTATATTAATGATTTCAATATTTTTAACATTGGTATTACTTACCTTGAAATCGATATTCATAACAACGATATTGCTTGCAGGCGATATTTCCATATCACAATATTTTGTATATGATACTTTGGTAGGACAATGTTTTAGTTCAATATTTTGTCTTAATACCTCGTCACTTGAGTGATTGCTTTATTTATTCTTAGTAGATTGCTCTACGTGCTATTTTTTACTTTTCCTCAACATGTCTAGATTTCCCTAAGACAGGGCATATTCTTGGAGGCTTCAGAAAAAAACTGTCTGTTTTGTTAGAGGTTTGTGATGGCTATGGCGTCACTTAACACTATTTGCTCCTGTGCTCCTTTTTTAGTCCTACAGCATTAAAGTTGAGTATTTATTTGAAGACTTTATATAGTGCTGTCAGACGAAGTCTTCCTCGGAATCTGATGCGATGATATAAGGGCCCACCTCTCGATACCTCCAATTCTGATTGTAATTATTACACAGAATATTGAAGTGATCAAGCGGGGGGAAAAGGGGAGTTGGGAAGGGAACAGCTGGGAGGGAGATCTGAAAAGGAAAAAGTTAGACACACACTAATACCTATTTACTTATATTTCAGTAAATTTTCCTTAATGCAAGCAGCAATCTAAGCATGGAGTTTTCATGTAAAACTAGATTCACTTCACAAAATTCTGTGGAATAATATCGCAATTAAACCTCTTGCAATTTGACCTTTTATACTAATTATTCTCCAAATGCTTGATATTTCTTTGCACATAAAACATCTGTACTTTTCTGATAAAACTCTCTCAGAAAAAATAGCACGATTTACATTATCTTCTGTAAATTGTTCACTGTTAGATAGTATCAAAACCTTTAACTTGTTCACATAGCACGAAACTGTGCATTGCAAAACACTCTAATTTTGTCTTGTTATAGCTTCATAATCAAGTTACATGTAGAAAACATAAGCAAGAGATTTATCTTGTTTCTGTGCTAAAACAATAACTTTCTATTCGAAATATTATGTTGGGTTTACTTCATACCAAAAACATTGAAGATTTCTAATTCCTTAAACAACATGATATAAAAAACTGAAACAGCGTTTAAATCTTTCTTGCTCTTTAGATTCTGTAAATACAAAAAATAAAAACCTTTTTGTGCATTAAATCGCCTTCATACCTAAAGAGTACGACCTACTCTTAATTATAGGTTCATCTGCAAAATCTGGACCCCAATGGAAGAAATTCCTCGAAGAAATCCGGTCCAAAACCACCTTCTCAAAGACTGCCGGAGAAGTTACCAACTCAAGAAGCGCCTCCGGAAAGGTCTGCTCCAGCGCGGCACACACGAATCTGCATCAAAGGGTTAAACAGCATACCAAAACACAGAGCCTGCCTGGAATCAACCTCCTTCTCAGAAATCTCCAGAATAGTGAGCACAGATCCTTGGGTGTGGTCACGTACATCAACGTAACCACACCCGCGTAATTTCCCCTGCTTGCGGCGTTGAAATGCGACAGCATGCCAAATTGCACGCATCTCGCGGTACGCGGTTGCCAAAGTGCACGCATCTCGCGTACCCTGCCAAACCTCACTCATCTCGCGTACCCTGCCAAACCTCACTCATCTCGCGGACCATAGGGAATCAATGGAATTTTTAGGGCAAAATACATTTCCAAAGTTTAGCCTGCCCTAGCCCTATAACAAAGCAACCACCAATGTCCAGCAGGGGAAGACCCATGAGTCTTTCCACATAAACGTTTGGGACCTGGCCAAAGGCCAAATGGGGCGGGCCCTAGACCGCAAGCGCCCCTGGGCCTGACAAGTGCCTAGTCTCTGGGCAGATATTAAGGTACTTTACATAGAACCAAACAGCTTACAGGATAAAAAACGCACCAAGAACAGAAGGAGGGGAGACAGCCGGGTGGGATGGATGGTAAAATGTACCAAGGTGAGGTCAACAACATTAAACAACTGAATATAGCCTTTTCAGATGTTACAGTATGAAAACACATGATGGTGGTGTTAAAGATGTGTTCTGAGTGAGCATCATGGATGCTATTTTAATCACTGCAGAGGTAAGTATTGAATAGGTAAATCTTGAGGCTTTTCCTGAAACATAGTATGTCATGGCAGCATCTTAGTTCAAGAGGTAGGGAGTTTGAAAAAGTGGCGTGGCTTCAATAAAGAATTTCTTTAGTGCTAAAGCAGACTTGAATTTATGTGTTTCTAAAGTTAAGGGATCTTGTTTCTAGATAGTGTTATTCCTTCCAACAGTGAGGGGAGGTTGGCTAAGTATGTGGGTCTGTAAAAAGTGGTAGACTTTGAAGGTGATGCATGCTAACTTGACTTTTATTCAAATCTGAGGAGTGGCCAATGGGGGTCTCTCAGAATCAGGGCACAGATTGGAGAGGTGCAATGCAGCAAGACCTCTTTCAGCACTGCGTCAAATATGGTGCATTCCTGCTCTCTCCCTGTGCTGAGGCACTGTGTGCTGACTAGTGCCAAAGCAGTCACCCTTGCACCATGGTACCATGGTGAAAGGCTGCCTGTGTTGCAGTCAGATTGTTTTTCTGCATGAAAAGACACAGTCCTGCACAAAAACAATCTTTGGAGGCGTTTTCCTCTTTGTAAGTATGCTGCAGAATGCAGCACGCTTAGAACGGTCCCACAAGGAGTGCGCCAGGAGGCGCATTTGCAGGGTATTGTGGTTTTATTTTTAGGAAGGGGGGATGGGTAGCCCCCTTCCCTGGCCCATTTTTGGCCCTTAGGACCCCATCCCCACGGCCTGATCCTTTAAAAAAAATATTTAAAAAACAGGAGGGGCCACCTTCCGGACCAATTTCGGACCCCATCCCCGGTCCCCCATCCCCAGGCCTTCAACATTTTGTTTTTTAATGGGGAAGGGGGCCGATATTGCCCCGGCGACCCCATCCCCCAGGACATGGTCACCTTGTTGGGGACTGCGGGGGAGTAGCCGGCATTGCTTTTGGACAGAGGGAGCTGCTAACATGCAACTCCCTCTGTCCAAAAGCAATTCTGCTCCGTTTTGTGGAAGTAAGATCATTTTAATACTCTCGCTTCCATGAAGAAGACCAGAGCTGTCCCTGGTGGGTGGCGGTCTTGAGGGCCATGCAGGGCTCAAGAAAGGGGGCCATGTGACCCCCTCTCATCTTGCATATAGCCCTGGGGAAGTGCTGTTGGTCCACAGGGGCAGGGAGTCCACAACACACCCACTTCATTAGTGTATGTTTACTCTGGGCAGGTGACAGTCCCCGGGGCAGGGGGTTTCACAGGCCTCCTCATATAAGGTAAATTAGCCCCAAGGAGGTGGTGGTCCCCAGGGCAGGGGGAGTCCGCAAGGTCCCCCCCACTTAATAGAAACTAGCCCCAGGGAGTTGGTGGTCTGCAAGGCCATCCATATTGTTTCAATAGCTCCAGGGAGGTGGCGATCACCTGTGCTTTATTAAGCCCTAGGAGGGGGGCCCCATGCACACCCCTCCTATGTTAGTTATATGCCCCTGGGACCTGGCTCACCTGGGGGTTATTTTAAGGCAAGCAAGCAGGCCTCACTAGCTTTTTTTTATTTAAATGCAGCGAATTAGCAATTTTTTAAAAATCCCAAAGCTTTTATGCTCTGACAGGGTCCTAGGGGGACCCCAAGACCATGTGGCCCCCTCTCATCTTGCATATAGACCTGGGAGGTTGTGGTGGACCCCTGAGGCAGTGTATGTTTGCTCCAGTGAGATGGCAGTCCCCGGGTCAGGGGGTTCAACAGGCCTCTCCATATCATGTAAATTAGCCCTGAGTAGGTGGTGGTCCCCAGAGCAGGGGGAGTCCACAAGGTCCCCCCCACATAATAGAAAATAGCCCCAAGGAGTTGGCACTCCGTACAACCCCCCATATTGTTTCAATAGCCCCGGGTAAGTGGTGATCCCTGGTGTTTTGTTAAGCCCTAGGAGTGGGGCCCCATGCACACCCCTATGTTAGTTATATACCCCTGGGACCTGGCCCACCAGGGGGTAATTTTAAAGCAAGCAAGCAGGCCACCCTAAGGGACCTAATATGATGGCGGGCAGACTTTGTACCGGTAAATGGGACCGACTGCCAGAGGTGCGACGGTCCCGCTATGGCAATTAGGATGCGACCGGCACCCTTGTGGTCACATCCCGCATATTCAACATTGTGGCGGGCGGTGCTGTCAGCAGCACCTGCCACAATGTTGAATATGCATGTTGTGCATTGGAATGTGCAACATGACAGGCACGGAACCGTGCCTGCCACCTTGTGTATGCCAATGTAGCGGGGTACCATAGGTACCCCCCAAGTGTAGCCCCCACCACCCCGGGGGGCCACAACGGGCCCCCAAAGTGAACTCTGCATGCCTTTCCATGACGGAGTCTCTGCCATGGAAAGGCATTCTCCCAAATGCAATGTAATATGGATGGCGCACAAACCATGCACCCAACCACCGAACCGGCGCCCCCAACGCCACCCTCTGCATCTGGACCCCTGTCAGCACCAAAGACAACACCCACATGATGAACACCATCCACTCCGGCTCCCCCACCGACCCCTGCCCACACCACATCTTCAACAAAGCCGACTCCATCGCACCCCAACTCCGGAACATCATCAACAGCTCCTTTGCAACCTCCACCTTCCCGGAGTGCTGGAAACATGCCGAGCTGAGCGCCCTCCTCAAGAAACCCACCGCGGACCCCACGGACCTGAAGAACTTCCACCCCATCTCGCTCCTCCCCTTTCGAGCCAAAGTCATCGAGACCAACCGATCCCTCGACCCCTCACAGTCCGGCTTCCGAGCAAACCACAGCACCGAGACCGCCATCATCGCAGCAACCGACAACATCAGGTCCCTGCTCGACAACGGGGAAATGGCTGCCCTCATCCTCCTGGACCTCTCAGCGGCCTTCGACACCGTCTGCCACTGCACCCTGATACAGCGCCTCAGCAACACCGGAGTCCAAGGAGCGGCCCTGGAGTGGATCATCTCGTTCCTCGCCGGAAGAACCCAGAGAGTCCGCCTCTCCCCGTTCCGCGGCCACCAAAGTCATCTGCGGCGTCCCTCAAGGATCCTCACTCAGCCCCACCCTCTTCAACGTCTACATGAGCCCTCTCACAGCCATCGCACGCCAACACAACCTCAACATCATCTCCTATGCCGACGACACCCAACTGATCCTCTCCCTCACCAATGACCCCGCCACCGCCAAAGCCAACTCCAGGAAGGTATGAAAGACGTCGCAGATTGGATGAAGATCAGGCGTCTGAAACTGAACTCATCCTCGGACCATCTCCCTCTGCGTGGGACGACTCCTGGTGGCCCCCTGCCCTGGGCAGCGCACCCAAACCAACGGACCACGCACGCAACCTGGACTTCATCCTGGACTCCTCCCTCACGATGACCAAGCAAGTGAATGCAGTCTCATCATCCTGCTTCAACACCCTGCGCATGCTCGGAAGATCTTCCGATGGATCCCCACAGAAACCAGGAAGACGGTCACCCAGGACCTCGTCACCAGCCACCTGGACTACGGGAACACCCTCTACGCTGGAACCACAGCCAAACTCCAGAAAAGACTCCAGTGCATTCAGAATGCCTCAGCACGACTCATCCTAGACATCCCTCGCCGCAGCCACATCTCTGCCCACCTGAAAGACTTGCACTGGCTCCCCGTTAACAACAGGATCACGTTCAGATTCCTCACCTACGCACACAAGGCTCTCCACGACATGGGCCCGAAGTACCTCAAAAGCCGCCTCACTTTCTACACACCCACCCGCCAGCTCCGATCCGCCAGCCTCGCCCTTGCCTCTGTCCCGCAAATTCGGAAATCCACTGTCGGAGGAAGATCCTTCTCCTACCTGGCAGCCAAGACATGGAACTCCCTCCCCACTCACCTACGGCTGACCCTGGATCACCTCTCCTTCAGGAAACAACTCAAGACCTGGCTGTTCGAGCAGTAGCGACCCCCACCCCCCCCCCCCCCCCCCAGCGCCTTGAGACCCTCACGGGTGAGTAGCGCGCTATATAAATTCCGTGATTGATTGATTGATTGATGGCGGTGCCTTGCATTATTATTGGTCTTTTCTGCCCAGCAAGCATTCGTGATGATTGCCTGCAGGCTGAAAAGCGGTGGATTGACTTTCTGTCCGCAGTGGTATCCCCCGCCATGCTACTGTGGCGGGGGTTAAATGGCCGTCCAGTGGTGCAATTTGGTGGGCGGATTGTCACTGCCGGTTGGGTGATGACGATCCACCCGCCATGATAATAGGCCCCTTACTTTTGTTTTTTTTAAATTGCCACAAATTCCCTTTAAAAAATGCTTTTATGCCGTGGCAGAGTCTCAGGGGGACCCCAGGACCATGGCTTGGGGGGTCGGGGTATTCCTACACTGGATCCTTTTCTATATTTTCACATTTTTGGGGGGGACTCTGTGAAGCGGAGTTCCAAGATGGCTGCCAATACTTCCTGGTTGAAGTGTTGTAGCCAATCAGAGAAGTGCATTTTCCCGTCTGAGCTCGTCTTGTTCGCAAAGACTTCCCAACCAGAGATATCACTACAATTTTAAACTTACATTTCTCAAAATCTAGTGAACTGATTTATACCAAATAAGCAAGAGGAACTTCCTTGAACTAATCCTGCCCTGCCAAATGTAGTGTAAGTCCGTTCAACCTTATTATTTCCTTTACCCTACTAGCATATAACTATATCCAATATTACCTACTGGCGGTCGCCAGTAGGTAGTTATAGTTAGGATTTTTTTCAATGTTAAATCTCAAAATTCTATTTGGAATAACTTTGGCACCGGTTGACGAATCTGCCTGAAAATTTCCTGAAAATGGCCTCGTCGAGCTCCGGTCCTTCCTTGAAAGTTTGGGGGGGATACGTCAAGCGGGGGCCGAGATAAAAGGGGGGTCCCAAAACGCGTTTTCCCCATGTAAATTTCCATAGGGCGGTCGATTTCACTTTTAGCCCGAACGGCTGAATGGATTTCCAGCAAACTTGGCAAAATTGAAGGGACTGGTAGCCCGATGTGCCTTTGCTATGTCTCAAGATGTGTGCTGCAGTGGATTTTGAGTAATTTACGTTCAAAAAAATATATATATCTATAGGCGCTCTCCGGTGCGCGCACCGGAGTGCGCTCCTGGCGCGACACGCGACTTGTGCGCAGAAAGCTGATTGGCTCTTGGGTGTCTGTAAACATTCTAAACAGTCTGGAGCGGCCGCCATCTTGTGTCTCGGTAAAATCGAGACACAAGGGGTTTGAAAAAAAAAGGGGCAAATGACCATAAGGGGGAAGAGTAGACCCCCTCTGACCCCCTAGGTTTGATGTGGGGGCTAAAATAGGGTCCTGCGGGGCATTACATTTTTTATTTTATTTTTCGTTTTGCGCGGGGGAAGCGCATGGTACGCGCACCGGCGAAGCACGGGGAAAATCCAGGACCATATTTATGAAGGCCTTGCGCTGCCAGTTTTGCGCCGCCTGTGCGTCAATTTTTGTGACGCACCAGCGGTGTAAAAAAATGCGCATTGTTACGCAATATTTAAAAAGTGACGCATCTATCTAGATGCGTCACTTTTTAAATATAGTGCAACGAGGCACATTTTTTTACACTGCTGGTGCGATGCGTCACTTTTCTGTGCGCACTCCTTATGACATTCCAGATGTGTCATATTTAATGTATGACGAATCATGTTGCAAGGAGTTACAGATACGTCAGTATTTCTGACATATCTGTAAACATGAAAGTGACGCGAGGCAGGCGCAAGATTTTGACGCAACAGCATCCTAAAAGTGACGCAGAGAAATCTCATAGATTTCAGTACCTCGTTATTACCAAGCTTTTTGCGAGGGATTGCCCCCTCTGCATACATTATACCTGATGCAGATATAATGTGGCGCAGAGTTTTAAAAAGTGACCCATGTACCTAGATGCGTCACTTTTTAAAAATAGCGTCAGGTATAATGCATGCAGAGGGGGTGTTCCCCCGCAAAAAGCTTGGTAATAACGACGCAGTGCGTCACTTTTAGGATGCTGTTGCGTCAAAATCTTGCGCCTGCTTCACAGCAGACCTTTCACATGGTGCTTTTTCCATGTGAAAGGACACATTACTGGAGTTGCGTCACTTTTGTGACGCACTCCAGCAATGCGTTACTTTTGTGTTTACAGATACGTCAGAAATACTGACATATCTGTAACTCCTTGCGAATTGATTAGTCATATATTAAATATGACATATCTGGAATGTCATAAGGAGTGCGACCAGAAAAGTGACGCATCGCTGTTTTCACGTAGCGATGCGTCACTTTTCAGAAATGAGGCCTCCAGTTTATTCACTGTGTCATAACTTTCTTTTCTAACACTCACCTTCTTTCATTCCTCCTACTTCACTTCCTTTCACCTCTCATACCTTTCTGTTCTTTCTTACTCATTCTCCTTTCAATTATCAATGCACTATATTTCACTTACTCTTCATTTTTTTAAGAATATAGCTCTTTGATGAGAATTGGAGGTAGTTCTGAAAAGAACTTTTGGTTTTCTTCTTTTAACTGAAGAGGAACAAAAACAGGGAATGGAAACTGCTCAACAGGAGCAAAAAGAAAACAAAAAAATTAGGGGTGGGAAGGGCAGCGATGGTTCTCCAATGCTCGAACCATGAGCTGGACACTTTGCTCCCCATAGGTGAGGAGTTGATTGCAGTATCTGCATCTGACGACCCCATGGTTAAATGCAGGTTGTATGTTTGGCACCTGCTCCTGCGATTGCTCTCTCCCAGAAGAAGTTGCTCCTCCGGTTGATGTAGAGGCCCCATCTCTGGGAACCTCTTGTGCCAGAGCCCTGACACTTTCCCGGGCAAAATTCTGGGGGTGCCTCCTCTCCACATGCCGGATCATGGTAAAGTTCCCAAAAGAGTACTTTTTTGGGGGGTTACCCCGTGACAGGACCTGTTTGCAGATCCTGCACTCCACTTTCGGTGCATTCACCTTCTTCTGGTCTGCTGGAAACGTAAAAAATTTCCAGATGAAATGTTCCTTCACCTTTGGGGTAGGAGGCTCTTCATTGATGAACTCAGGTTCATCCTCACTGCTGGATTCTCTGGCAGCCATGGTAATTCACAAAAGATCCAGGTGCAAAAAACAGGTCTTTCAGTCACAAAAGTGAAAGAAGAAGTGAAGGAAATGGGTGGGGATTTCATTCATTGTAAAAAAAACTGTTAGCAACCAATGAAAAGTGTTATTTTAGGGTCACATGACCCGACGCGTTTACGCTGCGCACTCCGGAGCACTTCCGGGTGCGTTTACGCAGCGCGATCGTATGCTCTTCCGGGGCGCAAACGTGGCGCGATCGTAGGCGCTTTTGCGTGCGTTTACGCGGCGCGAACGTAGGCGCATCCGAGGGCACTTACGTTGCGCGCCGAAGTGACGTCATCAAACTTTTACAGAAATGCATAATCATTTTCCTTATTAAAAAAAACTAATTTTATTTGTATGGTACGAAATGTTTTGCATTATTATTAACTTTTCATTCATATTTTTTTCACGAACGACAGTAGCGCTCTGGGTGCGCTTTCAGGTGAGCTCACGGAAAAGCTTACCGGAGAGCTTAGCTGAAAGCTTCCCGGAGCGCGCACCCAGAGCGCAAAAAAAAAAAATTATATAAAAAAAATGAATACTTAAAAAAAAACAGCAAATTGTAAAAAAAAAAAAAGGGTTAGAAACTCGATATACAAAGGAATTAGCATTTAAAAAACCTATGAAATTCACTGAAAAAACCATAGGTTTCACACCAGTTATAGTTAGGAATTAGCATTTAAAAAACTTATCAAATTCACTGAAAAAACCATAGGTTTAACACCAGTTATAGTTAGCTGGAAATTTTACTGATATAAAACCATTGAAATTCCCACGTTATAGTTAGTTGGACTCACTATAACTTGCACGTGCACATATACGTGTATATATATATATATATATATATATGCATAAAAGAAGGAGAGAACTCTGCGTAGTTCCCAAGTTTAGGTGAAAGGCAGCTCCTGTATAGAGCACCCTCAACACCAGCAACACTCTAAATTTGCTCACCTCAAATGTTTGCTTTTCTATCAAAGTTTTTAAGCATAGGATTAACACAGTGCTATCCACGCCGAGCTATAAAATGACAAAAGCCCTTTACCACTCCAGGCACAATATTACAGCTTTGGATTGATAAAATACCATCCAAGCCAACCTGAAATGAATAAAAGCAACCCCTGACACGTGTTTTGCTGTCATTACAGCTCTTCAGAGAGGTTTAGCTTTGTCCAGACACAAGGGAGTACCCAGTATAAGTCAAAACATTCCCTTGCAGGCATAGAGTGATGCATAAATTATGCAAAAAAGAAGGAGAGAACTCTGGGTAGTTCCCAAGTTTAGGTTGAAGGCAGCTTCTGTATAGAGCACCCTCAACACCAGCAACACTCTAAATGTGCTGACCTCAAATGTCAGCTTTTCTATCAAAGTTTTTAAGCATAGGATTAGCACAGTGCTATCCACGCCGAGATAGAAACGGACAAAGTCTTTTGCCATTTTTACAGCAAAGTCTTTAAGCATAGGATCTGAAAGAGACACGTTAGTGATAGCTTCCTTACCTTAGAATATCCCCAGGCGTCAGACTGGATCCGGAAAATTTTGCGTAGCAATACCCCTGCGCGCCGGCAGGCGTCGTCCGCGGCTCCGCGTCCGTTGTCAGCGTCGTTAGCGCCGGAATGACGTCGTCGGAGTACTTGGACGCCGCCCATGCGCGCTGACGTCAGTTCTTCTTTTTTCAGAGCCAGCTAGCGCAGATCCGGAGAAGCTCTACCCCTTAGTCTTTTTTGACTAAACTTTTTGATCTTTTTGATCATTTCTTTCCTCGAGTCTTGGACTCCAACGGTACCGGTAGGGATGCCCGGGTTTAAACCCTGTTCCAGGTGCGACCGACTGATGTCGGTTACCGACCCCCATCGCCGGTGCCTCAAGTGTTTAGGCCTCGACCACGACGACCGCACCTGCTCCGACTGCCGGACCCTCACGTCTAAGGCAAGGCGAGAGCGGTCTCGCAAGTGACTGGAGCTCCGGCAGTCGGCCCGCGCCGCTCCAGGTCCCCGTATCACGGGAGGTCGAGGGACAGGTCGCGGGGTCGGAGCCCTCGCAGCTCCGGGAGTGGACATCGGTCGTCGGGATCCAAGTCCTCAGGTAAGAGGCACAAGAGGTCGGAGAGACATCATCGTTCCTCCGACCCCCCGACGCTCGCACGATGCGGCCGGGGGTTCGCGTGACCCCACCCGAGCGGCTCCGCCATAGCCGCAGTCATCGCCGCCTGCCCCACACCTTCGGGTCCCTGGGCAAGACGCGACGCCTGAGGAGGTCGAGCGGTACCTCATGGCCAAGAGGTCCCTCCCTCCTCGGCCGGGTTCGGCTGGAGGGCCTAGCGGGTCGGGTGCATCGGCTCCGACGCCGTCGGGTGCTCCAGCCCCGGCGCCGCCGGCGACTTCGGTCCTGGCGCCGCAGGCCCTCTCTGGATCCGCTTCCGGATCCGGGTCGGTCCAGTCGACCTAACGACCTTGCCGACGCCGACCCTACCTGTGTCACCCCCGGCGCCTGCTATGGGCACCGTCTCCAATCCTACCCCCGGTCCGGTTCTGGCGCCGCTACCGACGGCATTTGGAGATTTCTATTTCCATGAACAGGACCCATCTGTTGAACCTGTGCTACAGGAGATGGGTGACGAGGGTAATTGGGAGGGGTCTGAGGACCCTCTGGCACGGGAGTGCCAGTCTCCACAGGACTGGACATATGAGCTTGGGGAGGCCAGTGGCATTGACACTTCGCCAGACACTGGATTTGTCTCCCTTCCCACCGTGGCTACGGAGGAGGGGGCAGCTTATAGTGTAGTGTTGACACGGGCAGCCAAGGCCCTAAACCTTGAACTCCCTGTCGCGGCCATGAGGACTAACCTCCTCACAGAGGTCCTTAAACCGCAGGCAAGCTCCAGTGAGCCTCTACTGCCGTTTAATGAGGCCTTGTGTGACGTTCTTGTGGGCACTTGGTCCAAGGCCGCCACAGGTCCGCCTGTGGATAGGAACGTGGCCAGACGCTACCGCCCGGCCCCGGGTGACCCTTGCTTTTTGTCCACCCACCCCACCCCCGAGAACCTGGTCATCCAGGCCTCCACTTCCCAGACCGCATTCCCGACGGCTCCACCCGATCGGGAATCCAAGAGGTATGAACAGTTCGGGAAGAAGGTTTTCTCGTCCCTCAGTTTGGGACTGCGGTCAGTTAATACTGCATGCCTCTTGGGCCGCTATACCTACACCCTGTGAGACGCGGTTGCGGACGTGCTGCCACAGTGTCCGGAAGAGGTCCGGGCAAAACTCGCCCAAACCCTTGCGGAGGGCCAAGATGCAGAACGGTATTCCATCCGGTGTGGGCTGGATACCACGGACTCGCTGGGCAGGGCGATGGCAACGACAGTGGCGGTTAGACGCCATGCCTGGTTGAGGTCCGCCAACTTTTTGGCCGATGTCCAGGCCACTCTGCTGGACATGCCGTTTGATGGCCGTCGCCTCTTTGGCGACAAGGCAGACCATGCGCTTCAGCGATTTAAGGACTCCAGGGCTACGGCCAAGTCCTTGGGCCTCTTGGCCCCTCGCCAGCAAACGGGTGCCTTTCAATCCTTTCGTGGCCAGGGAAGGGGCGCCCCCACACGTGCCGCCAGCCACGCGCCGCAGAATGCCCAACAGCGCGGTGGCGGCCGTGGAAACCGCCATGGCGGCGGTCGGGGACACCGGCGTGGCCAGTCCACACCTTCCCCCGCAGCACCTGCCTCAAAACCTTCCTAGTCTGTGCTTTCAGGCCCATGTGACGCCAGTGGGGGGCAGGGTTCACCATCACCTCTTCCACTGGCGCACCGTCACTTCGGACAGGTGGCGGCTGCAAATCGTCCGAAGGGGCTATTCCCTCCCCTTCGAGGCGACCCCTCCAGCCATGCCACCGCAATTCCACCGCGTGTCGGGGGATCAATTGCAACTTCTGCGAGAGGAAGTCACCTCCCTCTTGGCCAAGGGGGCCATCGAGCACGTTCCTGGGCCAGAAGTAGGGTGTGGTTGTTACTCCCACTACTTTCTGGTACCCAAGAAGGGCAAAGGGGGCCTACGCCCTATCTTGGACCTACAGAACGTCAACGGCTTCCTCCGGAAGGAGAAGTTCAAGATGCTGACTCTGGCTCAGGTCTTAGCTGCCCTGGACCCAGGAGACTGGATGGTAGTGCAGGACACCTATTTTCACATCCCCGTCCTGCCGGCCCACCGGCGTTACCTCAGGTTCATGGTAGGCCACGAGCACTTTCAATTTACCGTGCTCCCCTTCGGCCTTACCAGCGCCCCACGGGTGTTCACCAAAGTGATGGCGGTGGTCGCAGCCCATCTGCGCAGGTTAGGGGTTTCAGTCTTCCCCTACCTTGACGACTGGTTGTTGAAGGCGGGCTCGCCCCAGACAGTTGTCAGCTACCTCCAGACTACGGCCGATCTCCTGCATCTTCTGGGGTTCTCCATCAACGTGCCGAAGACACACCTGTGTCCCTCTCAGAAGCTCCTCTTCATCGGAGTGGTTCGGGACTTGGCGCAGTTTCGGGTTTATCCACCCGAACAGCGGGTTCGGGATATTCAGGCTCTGATTCCGATCTTTCAGCCTTTATCCCGGGTCTCGGTCAGGTTGACGCTGCGGCTTCTGGGGCTGATGGCCTCCTGCATCTTCTGGTGCATCACGCCTGTGGCGGATGCGGGCTTTGCAGTGGGACCTGAAGTTTCAGTGGGCCCAGCATCAGGGCAACTTGTCCGACCATGTCCTGATCTCGGAGGTCACTACAAACAGCTGCAGTGGTGGCTCACAGACCGCGAATGGGTCAGTGGCAGATCCCTCTCCCTACCCCACCCGGAGCACGTAGTTGTAACGGACGCGTCACTCCAGGGCTGGGGAGGCCACATGGGAGAGGCGGAGATCAGAGGCCTCTGGTCTCCGGCGGAGTCCCGGCTCCATATCAACCTTATGGAGCTGCGGGCGATTCGTCTTGCACTGAAGGCATTCCTCCCCTCTGTCCGGGGGAGTGTAGTGCAGGTGTTCACGGACAACACCACCGCCATGTGGTACTGCAACAAGCAGGGCGGGGTGGGGTCGTGGACCCTATACCAGGAGGCTCTGCGCCTCTGGCAGTGGCTGGAACATCAGGGCGTGACCCTGGTGGTTCAACACCTGGCAGGTTCCCTGTACCCCAGGGCAGACAAACTCAGCCGACGGTGCATGATGGATCACGAATGGCGTCTGAACTCGGACATGGCGCAAGGACTCTTTCAGCAGTGGGGAGAGCCTTGGTTAGATATATTCGCCACAGAAGAGAATGTCATCAGTTCTGCGCGTTGGAGTTCCCAAGGCGGCACTCGCTCTGGGACGCTTTTAATCGCGAGTGGAGTTGAGGTCTATTGTGCGCCTTTCCGCCTATACCACTTCTGGCCAGAGTGCTGAAGAAGATCAGGCGCGAGCAGGCCCAGGTTATCCTTGTGGCTCCGGACTGGGCACGAAGATACTGGTATCCCTAGCTACTCAGCATGTCAGTCGATCCCCCGATTCGTCTGCCTCTTCGGGAGGACCTTCTGTCACAGCAGCAGAGGACGGTCCTCCACCCGAACCTGTCCAGTCTCCATCTACAAGCTTGGAGATTGAGCGGCGACAGTTGAGGCCATTTGACTTGCCTCCCAAAGTCTGTAATGTCATTCTGGCAGCCAGGCGTCCCTCCAAAAAGTCGATATACGCCTGCAGGTGGAACAGATTTGTGGCATGGTGCACAGCAAAGGCTGTGGATCCTCTCTCTGCCCTTCTCTCTGAGGCTCTTCTCTTCCTTCTTTCTCTTGCCCAGCAGGGCTCTGCTCTGGGCACTCTCAAGGGCTAATAATAATCACAAACGAATGGGTTGAGGGTCCAAGGGAATATTTAACGACCACACAGTTACAGCCCCCTAAACACAATATGTACTACAAAAAGAATAACTGTGGGTCTACAACAAATCTATGTGTGTCTAGATGACTCTATGTGTACTCCAAGTGTGTTAGTAGAGCCCACAACAGGATATCGCACTACGTGAAGAGATATCCATCAGTTACTCTTCCTTTGCCACCCTTTCATCATTTGGACCACTTCCCAGAGTGGAGAGTCCCTGTTGTTGCCACCTCACTTGATGTAAAATGAAAATGGCTAATCCTGTTAAATAAAGGACTCAAAGAACTAGTGGCTGGTATGTATTAGTAACTGAAAGCAGTGCATGGAAAAGTTGTGAAAAAGAAAAAGTGCTCTATTAAAATTGGAGAGTGGACACAAACGACATTTTATTCTGGTGCCGTCCATTTCCAACAGGATAAAAACAATTCAGTGCAAAGGGCCAGTAGGTTCAGCAAATAGCTACTGACTGGATGTTCTGGTCGACATGTTTCTGCGGTTATTTAAAGATCCAAGAGGTATCTACCGCTTCATCAGGGCCTAAGTATTTGCTACTGCTTCAAACTAAATAAAGGGAATGGAAAAATTGATACAGATATCACCTGTTCAATCCTGGTAGTCCTCCTGTGTGTAAAGGAGATGTCCCAGTGCGCAAGTCATCTAGACACAGACAGCATAGATAAAAATACACATACAAAAATAATATAACAGTACTACAGTTAGTATAAGTCATCTAATGTCACAAGTGTTATGTGAAACAATTACTCATTATGTGGGTTCTACTCGGCCCATCTCTATCATGTCCTCTAGCTCACCTCGGATTCAAGAGGGCTACCTTTCTGCCCTTTCCGCCTTCTTAAGGCTACCTGATCAGCCTTCTTTGTTCAAGTCCCCCATTGTCAACAGATTCTTAAAGGGCATCACTCATATGTTTCCTCCTGTTCCCTTCGTGATGCCCCAGTGGGACTTGAATCTTGTGCTTACTTATCTAATGTGTGCTCCCTTTGAGCCGCTCCATAACTGTCCTCTCCGTCTTCTTACCTTGAAGACTGCTTTCCTGGTTGCCATCACCTCTGCCAGGAGAGTGAGTGAGCTCCAGGCTCTTTCTTCTACACCTCCTTTCCTCTCTCTTCATCCGGACAAGGTTGTGTTGCGAACGAGACCTTCGTTCCTACCCAAGGTTGTCACGGCCTTCCACATTGGGCAGTCCATTACCTTGCCCACCTTCTTTCCGCCTCCGCATCCCTCGAAAGAGGAAGAGAGGCTCCAACGTCTGGACCCAAAACGTGCTCTCTCTTACTATCTGGATCGCACACGCCAGTTCCGGGTGGATGACCAACTCTTTGTTGGTTACGTGGGCGCTAAGAAGGGAAAGGCGGTGCACAAGCGGACCATCTCGCGGTGGATTATCTTGTGTATCCAGGCATGTTACTCCTTGGCGAAGAAGGAACCCCCTGTGGGTCTACGGGCTCATTCTTCTTGGACCACGGTGACTACAACTGCCCTGGGCCGAGGAGTACCCTTGCAGGATATTTGCCAGGCAGCTACGTGTGCCTCGCTGCACACGTTTGCGGGACACTATTGCCTGGACAGCCAAGTCCGGAGGGATGGCTTCTTTGGCTGTTCTGTCCTCCAGGACTTTCTGGTGTGATTATTGGTTTGCAGACCCACCACCGGGGTTGGGATTGCTGGGGTATCTATTCCCAGGTAAGGAATCTATCACTAACGTGTCTCTTTCAGATGCACAAGTTACTACTTGTGTAACGATATATCTGTAAGAGACATTAGTTAGTGATAGATTCCTTACCGACCCACCCATCCTCCCCTTTCTGCAAACCGATATCTAGGGTTAAGGTCATCCCTTTCAGGGCCCTAGTTTCATGGCACCAGTGTTGGTTCTGTCATGGCTCTGCGTATCTGGCGCGGAAAAGCTGTGTATCAAAACTGACGTCAGCGCGCATCAGCGGCGTCTAAGTACTCCGACGACGTCATTCCAGCGCTAACTACGCCGACGACGGACACAGAGCCGCGGACGACGCCTGCCGGCGCGCAGGGGTATTGCTACGCAAAATGTTCGGATCCAGTCTGACGCCTGGGGATATTCTAAGGTAAGGAATCTATCACTAACTAATGTCTCTTACAGATATATCGTTACACAAGTAGTAACGTGTGCATTAGCACAGTGCTATCCACGCCAAGCTGTAAAATGACAAATGCCATTTACCACTCCAGGCACAATATTGCAGCATTGGATTGGTAAAATACCATCCAAGCCAACCTGAAATGAATAAAAGCAACCCCTGACACGTGTTTCGCTGTCTTTACAGCTCTTCAGAGAGGTTTAGCTTTGTCCAGACACAAGGGAGCACCCTGTATAAGTCAAAACAATTCCCTTGCAGGCATAGAGTGACGCATAAATTATGCAAAAAAGTAGGAGAGAACTCTGGGTAGTTCCCAAGTTTAGGTGGAAGGCAGCTCCTGTATAGAGCACCCTCAACACCAGCAACACTCTAAATGTATACACATATAAATAACATTTATAGAGATAGCCAGTAGATAGTCATAGTTAGAACCTAAGGGCATATTACCTAGAAGTGCATTAGAAAACGCACAACGCACATTCCCGTATCGCCGGCTATCGCCGGATTTTTTCGCAGTGATAGCGCGCAATTATCAATGCGCATCACGTAGGCGAAATGAAATCCGACGATAGTCGGCGATATGGCACATTAGCGCATGAAAACAAATGTTGTTTTCATACGCTAATGTGTGCATTGATAATATGGGGGGTGGAATCAGCGTTATGATCCACACCTCCATGTTATCAATGCCCAAACACCTGGTCAGAGCAGGCATTGGGAGACCTGCAATAAACGAGTTTATCGCAGGTCTGCCCCTCCCAACGCCTGCCTTGGTAATAGGGTGTTCCCACCTCCAACCACATTTTACATGTGGTTGGACGTGGGAACGTCCACTTTGCAAGTCATTAGCGATGTTTGTCGCCGACATGCAAAGTGGGCTTGAGCCAGGCGTTAAAATGCCCTTGTGGATAGGGATCTAGAAGTATCGCCGCTTTCTCGGTACAATTTGCCGAAAAAGCGGTGATACTTCCCCTTGCTAATATGCCCCCTAGTTTCCATAGGAAAAGCTCTTTTTGGCTTGCCTATATCTTTGGTATCGATTGAAGAATCTTCAGGACTTTTTTTCAAAAAAGTGCCCCAGTGATTCTTGCTGAGAATGCAAAGTTTCAGGGTGAGACGTCAAGCAGGGGCTGTGTGCTTCCCATGTTAATTCCCATAGGAGTTTTAGACATGACTACAACCCGAACTGCTGAACGGAATTACACCAAATTTTGCAGAAAAGTAGATATTAGTCCAGCGAAGTGGCTTTTTATGAATTGTTGCAAATCCAATCAAAAGTTTTGGAAATATTAAGGGAAATCCAAATTTGTATATATAGGGATGCGGATCCTCCTCAGATTTGCGAATCCACGCTTCAGCAACAATGCAGTGATGGGCTGGCCACAGCCTGAGAGTAAAGTTGGGGTCACCCTTTTGTTCATCAGGAGCCAGTTCCCTGCGGAGAAAAGAAAGTTAAAAAGTGATGGAAGGGGTCAGGATAGAGGTACTCTGACCCCATGGAACTAATGGAGGGGTCTGTTAGGGGCCTGTCATGGGTAAGAAACTGATAAAAAAACATTTTTTATTTACCATGCCAGGTATCACCGATCCTCCCTGGATCCTTCCTGGATCCTCCCTAAATCCTCACTGATTCAGGTTGACCCAAATTTAAAAAAACATACACACACTCACATATCAACACACCTACTCACACACTCACTCACACACCTACACAGCCACCCTCACACCCACTCACACACATATCCATACAACCACTCGCACACCCACGTACACAGTCATACAACCTCTCACACACCCATACAGTAACTCACATACCTAGCCACAGACCCTCTAAAGCACTAACACACCCACTCACAGACCCATACAGCTTCTACACAATGACTTACACACCTACAGAACCACTCACACACCTACTCACACACCATTAGCAAATCACATACCCACTCGCAGACCCACACAACTTTCACACACCCACTACACACTCACACACCCACTCCCACAGCCACCCATACAACCACTGACAGACACACAAAGGCACTCACATACCCACACATTCACTCACAAGCCTACTCACACACCTACACATTCAGTCCCACACCCCCAGTCACATGCGCATCCACATACCCACTACACACAAACCCACACACTCAAACGTCCACTCATACACCCCCTCACACACTCTTATTGCAGTGATGTTATAGTTAGGAACTAGCATTAAAAAATATAGAAAATCACTCAAACAATCAAAGGTTACAGGGACGTTATAGATTGGAAATAAAATGTATAACAACCTTGGAAATTCACTGGGAAATGAAAGGTTACATGCCATTATAATTAGGTTCAGATTTCACTCATACAAACCCATTGGCATTTGGCAGTTATAGTTAAAGGTATCTCAAGTAATTGGCTGTAGGGAGCTGGCTGGCAGAGCGGGGCCTTAGGGCCCCTTGCGGCCTCCACCAAGGATATGCTGCGCACCCTGGGTGGACACCCGGATACCGACCTTTAGTTGGCGGAGCACCGGGGGATGAAGTCCCTGGGGCGATATGGGCCTAGGGAGGAGGACTACATGCTCCCTTCAATCATTGCCCGTGACTCGGGGATGAGGTCCCCAGGCTTGAAACAAGTCCAGGGAGAGGGGCCCCTTGTCCCCCATTAGTAATTGGCCATGCCCCAGATGATGGGGTCCCCTGGGCTGGTATCAGCCTGGAGAGGGGGCTCCATGCCTCCTTCCCATTTCCAAAAGATTCTAGGCCTCGGTGTGTATTCCCCACAGCCAGAATCAGCCCGAAAAAGGGGGCTGCATGCCCCCTCCCCATTTAGAATAGGGCCAGGTCCAGGTAGATTGGGTCCTTGAGGCCAAAATCAGTCCAGTGAGGGGGCCATGTACCTCCCATAATTACAGGAGTGGGCCCTGGGGACGGGAGTCCTAGGGGTCAAACATGTCCCATGGGGGTGTCAAGTACCCACTCCCCCTCAAAATGTGCCAGGCACCGGGAGTTGGGGTCCCTGGGGATAAAATTGGTCCAAGGAGTGCAACTGTGTGCCCCCCTCCCAGGTTGGGTGCCTTTGAGGAGTTGGCAACATGGCCTGTCAGCAGGCCAGGCCTTCTGGCCAACCCTCCCGCTGCGTTCTTGCCATGCACTGCTAATTACCCCACATAGTTGAGCCTCTGCGCCGGCTCAACATCCTGTGATTCTGGGCAAATTACTTAATCTCTCCGTGCGTACCAAAAATGAATGTGCCCTTGTGTAACATAATGAGTGATCATGTAAAGCACTCCAATACCTTTGTGTCAAGTTCGCCCTATATAAAAACGCAAAAAATATATTTATTACATCACTTATGACATCTTCTATGACATCATTGATAATATCACTGAAACATTTGCTGTGAAATTATTGATGAGAAAACTGTGCATGGCGGTGGCACGAGTTATAGCTACCTTAGGGCAGGAGTTATAGTTACTTGAGAAAACTGTTATATATCTCATACAGTAGAGTTGAGTGCTGAGTTGTACAGTGTTAGAAACTGTTGTAGAGTGCTGTACAATAGAGTTCATGGGAATAGAGCTGAGTACAGATTATACAATGGTATGTATGGGGATAGAGTGGAGTAGAGTCAAGCAAAATAACACAGAGTGTAATAGAGTTTTGTGGAGTGGAGTTATATAGAGTGGAGGAGAGTACACTGGAATGGCATACAGTGGAGTATCATAGAATAAAATGGCATAGAGTGGAATATTATATAGTGGAGGAGCGTACAGTGGAGTGATGTACAATTGAGTAGCGTAGGCAGGAGCAGCATACAATGGAGTGGCATAGAATGGAGTGTTGTACAATGAAGTGGGGTAGATTGTAATAGTGTACAGTGGAGTGACATCCAATGGAACAGTCTATAATGGAGTGGGGTAGAGTGAAATACCATACAGTAGAGTGGCGAAGACTGAAGTTGCATACAGTGTAATAGCGTTGAGTGGAGTGGCATATAGTAGAATAGCGTAGAGTACAGTACAGTGCAGTGGTGTAGAGTGGAATAGCATACAGTGGAGTGGCATAGACTGGAGTGACATACCGTTGAGTGGGGTAGTATGGAATAACACTCTACAGAATTACATATGTAAAAATTGTAAATACCCTGTACTACACTATATTTGTGAACTATAGAGTATTACAGGGTTTTTACAACTTTTTAAGATATTTACTTTAAACAAAATGTAGGTACTGCTGTAGTTTCTAGGTAGTACCACAGTACTACATAACATGTGTTTAAAATATATAGAAAGTGGTAATATGTAGGACAAGAATATAAAACCTAATACTTACCTATATCGAAGGTCCTTAGTCATAATATTGGCAAATCGGCGTCATAACAACATGGCTGCCTTAATCTTTTGCAAAGTGTTACAGCTACTAACTAATGATGGATGGAATTCTAAGTACATGAAACATTTACCCCCATTCAAGAGAGCTGGGTTAAATCCATTTTTCTTTTGCTCGCTATACTACCCCAGTTTGGACACATCCATATGCAAATCAGTCTTGACCCTGCTCCTCCAGCCCGAACTGCCAAGCCAGGTCCTCTACGGACCGGAAATAAGCAACCTAGGGCCGTTTTCAGGGTTTCACCCCTCATCAGCCAGGCTAGCTTGAATCCAATGGCATAGCGAGCAAGGAACCCACGTCTGGCATACGCATCCCAATTGGGGCGAAAAGTACTGCAGAAAAAAATGACGGACGGAATGCTGAATAAATTAAACATGCACCCCCAGTCAAGAGATCTGGGTTAAAGCTTGTTCCTTTGCTCACTACTCCACCCCAGTTTGGACCCAGCCATATGAAAATCAGCCAGCAGTTCCAGCTGGACTGTTCCCATGGGGAGCAGGGTCAAAACTGATTTGCATATGGCTGGGTTTAAACTGTAACAGCATGGTGAGCAAAAATGAAATGGATTTAGGCACAGGTCTCTTTATTGGGGTGAATGTTTGACATTGTCCACCATTCTGTCCAACAATTGTTCTTCTTGCATTTGTCACCCCTAGTCGGACAGGTATGTCCAGGCATAGGCCACATGTTCTCCATGCCACTGGAGTCATGCTAGCCTGGCTGATGAGGGGTGAAACCCCAAACCAGTCCTAAGATGCTTGTTTCCAGTCCACAGAAGACCTGGCCTGGTAGTTCGGGCTGGACTGTTCCCATGGGGAGCAGGTTTAAGACAGATTTGCATATGGCTGGGATTAAACTGGAATACCATGGGGAGCAAAAAAACAATGGATTTAGGCCCAGATCTCTGTACTGGGATGAATGTTTGACATTGTTCAACATTCTGTCCATAATTTTTTCTTTTTGCATTACACTTTTGTAAAGGCAGTCTTTAGCCAATTAGATAATAACCTGTCATCACCATGTAATGCAGTACCTTCACAAAATATTGAGAAATTCTATAATAGTTCCACAGTCACAGACGTACCTATGTTTAAATGCCTTATAGCTTATGAAACACTTACCCTAATTACCAGCAGTACCAAAAAAGGATCCTTCCCACACCATAATATATAATTATGCTAAATGTAATGTAAATCCGTTCAGCTGTTTTTGCGCTTCATCAAATACAATATTCTATGGAATATTCTTTGGTGGAAAATGTTGTTTTGGGGCCCACTTTAATTTTTGAAACCTCTTAAGGATTCATTTAAAAAATATACATCATCACAAAATGTAGAACAATGCTATAGGAAAGTATGCAGTGATTCGACAAATGAGTAAAAAGGTATTAGGTAGCAAAAATCCGTGGAATTCCTATCTCTGGGAATCCTAACTATCACAAACGAGAGTGGCAATGAGATTTAGGGCCGGATTACGATCTTGGAGGACAAGGTTACTCCTTCACAAGCATGATGGATATCCTGTCCTCTGAATTACAAGTCCATTACTGCCTATGGAAATTGTAATATATTGGACGGCATATCCATCACATTTGTTACTGGATATCCAATCCCCCAAGATGGTATTCAGATCCTTAATGTGATTTCTTAATTTTCTTCTTTTGTATTTATTGTGTATTTGTTTCTTGGTTTACATACTCATGTGACTATAAATATGTCTTTTAGTTGTTCATGTATTAATCAAATGCAGTCTATTTAATTTTCTTGGGGTTCCTTGCTACTTTTATTAGTATTGTGCTACACATCTATCAACAGGATCATCTACGTAGTCAAATTGACATTGCTGTGAAATTTCATTACAATCCATTTGGCCGTTTTACTGCTACATCAAATAAAAAAAGTCTATGTAAAATGCATTGGTATCAAAACCTGTTTTGGGACCACCCTTTTTTTGTATACATTGACTAAACACTGCAAAAGTATCCATCCTCCACCAATGTAACTGGTGCAATAGGTTGAGAAAGTTTCACTGAGATTCGTCAAATTTGTGCAAAGTTGTTAAGGTACTTCCTCATGTCATTTTGATATGAGTCCTCTCTCAAGTTCACTCTGGGGCCTCTATCTGCCTTTGAGTAAAGCTTCATTTTTCCGATGAGATCTGTAGTATAGATCCGACCCAATGACTTAGGTGAATCTAGGGTTTTGTCACATGGTTTCCACAGTGCAGGTCTCAGCTCCATTTAGTTGCCAAGCTGAGAGAGTTTTGTCTGGCTCTCTTGGTCTCCATTTAATAGCTTTCTTGGAGCGCAAGTGTTCCTAAACTTGTAGATAAACTTGGCAGGAGCAAATCATGCAGAGAGGTTATTCGAATTGTTGAGTTACAGGGTAGTTCTTCCCATGTTAGCAGTTTTATGTGGCATCCCAATTTATCCAGAAAGAAGTTGTCACACTGCAAATGCCTGTAACGTGTTGTCGGGAAGAAGGTTAGGTCAGATGATACTGCAAGACATACCTCCTCCAAAGAATACCGGCTGCAGATGCAACTTGGTGCTCTCGTGTTTCTAGACTGTCACTTGCTTCTTAGCCATTGATTGGAACACCAGTTTTACTCTGTTACTTATAATAAATAACAGAGAAAAACTCTTGACTGCGTACATCACCACTGAGGGAGTTTACCAATTTACCCGGATGCCCTTTGGACTCGCATCGGCGGCAGGGGGTTTTCAAAGGATGATGGGGTCAGTTTTGAAAGGAATAAGTAATGTGGTTTACTTTCAGGATGATGTTTTGCTGTTTGGAGAGACCGTTGAGCAAAACAACCAAATTTTGAAGGAGGTCTTGAACATAATGGAGCAAGCGGGGTTAACATTAAAGAAAGAGAAGTGCAAGTTTGCGGTGGAGGAGGTAGAATATTTGGGTTACACTCTTTCTTCTAGGGGTGTCAGGCCGAAGAGGGATCTTTTGGAGTCGATTAGGAAGGCGCCGGCACCTTGTGACAAGGATCAATTGAGATCGTTCCATGGGCTTATAGAATACTATGCAAAGTTTGTGGAGAATTTTGCAGCAAAGACAGAGAAGATTAAGTTGTTACTAAGGAAGGGATGTAGGTTTTTGTGGGGCAATGAGCAGGATGAGTGCTTTGTTAACATCAAGAGGGCGATATGTGAGGCAAAAATCTTAACCCCATTTGATACCAAGCTGAAATCTCTGTTGACGGTCGATGCCAGTGGTATTGGTGCGGTGTTAGCGCAGGAACATGATTCTGGGTTGAAGACGGTGGCTTTTGCATCACGGACACTCACGAGTTCAGAAAGGAATTATTCCATTATTGAACGTGAGGCGTTGGCAGCCGCTTGGGGCTGTGAGTACTTCAGAATGTACTTGTGGGGATTTGAGTTCAGGATGATGACAGATCATAAACCGTTAGTGAAAATACTGTCACCGGGTGGTGCTGGAAAAGGGTCGGCGAGGTTGGCTAGGTTGGCTGCTAGACTCCAGGAGTTTTTGTATAGGGTAGAGTATATTCCAGGGTGGAAAAATGGTCAGGCAGATGGGTTGTCCAGACTTCCCTTATCTTGGGAGGTGGTGGACAAATCGGGTGTTGAATCAATGCATTCTGAGGGATCTGTGGGAGCGATAGATGAATTGGTGGATATGTGCACTGGGGCTATCAATAAGAGTAGGTGGAACTCATGTATGTCAATTGATGAGGTATTAAGAGGAGTGAGAGAGTTGATTGTGAAAGGCCCTAGGAGGGAGAGTACCTTGCCTATGGGCGTACGTCCTTATGTGAAGATTTTGGAGGATTTGCCAATTCTAGATGGTGAAGGAAATGTCATGATGAAGGATGATAAATTTATCCCATCCTCGTTGCCATCTGATGTAACCGAAGTTAAACAGCCAAGAATACCATTGAAATTGTTGAGGTTATTTATTATAAGTAACAGAGTAAAACTGGTGTTCCCATCAAAGGCTAAGAAGCAACTGACAGTCTAGAAACACGAGAGCACCAAGTTGCATCATGACATCAGTAAAGTTAGAATGTTCTATTCAAAGTGAAATGCACACTACAACAAAATAAGAGAATACAACATAGATCTTGTGGATCAATGGCAAAAGAAAGGATGCAGGACTCAGTGGTATTCCTTCAGTAACCCTTCATACTTTGAGGACAAGCCTAGACTGCTATATATCTGCCAGATGATAAAAAGGTGCTCAAGGAAAGGGACTCCAGGGTACAGGGAATCTGCCTTTATCAGATGGGCCACCCAAGTCCCCGCTGCGGGCCTGCCTATGGGGGAAACCTTAGGTCCACATCAGTGTGTCACAGGGCGGGCCACTTTTCGGGCTCAACCATGTCTGTATGGCATGGCCACTATTGACAGTCTCAAGCATTCTGCCTAAGCTAGAACCCATCAGTTCTAGCCCTACATGCCAGTGGCTTCCATCTTCAGTGCCTCGCAGTCTACACCTGTGGATACGCCTAGGGAACAACCCAGTCTCCTCCAGCGGCTCGACCCTCAGGCTGCAAATAGGATTTCACTAATGCATCACTGATGCATTAGTCAGATGGGTCCTTCCTGGTGCTTATTAGTGCAGGACTCGGGACTCTAGCGGGGATTCAGGACTTGAGTGGGGAGAAGCCGAGTTAGGCATCTGCCATCTTTGGTTCTAGGGCATTCCCCCTTCTCACGCTTTTAAATGGTTCCATTTGTAAGTAACACCATTGTGCATGCTAGAGTGCCATATGTTCTTTTTCAAAAAATATGTTATGATAAAGCTGTGCTGGTATTCGTTTGTTGATAAAGTAAACTACTTATTAATCAATTTTTTGTGTTTCAGGCCAGACCTAAAAAATAACCTAATGAAGAAAATGAGAATCCTGATTTATCGACCTGTACGATCCTGAAGAAAAAAGCGAACCTTTCATCACACCGCTTTCATATGAGCACATCCTGTGACCTACAGCCAAGTTCAACAGTCTAGTGCTTAATTGTTGCCTCTACAGCCTCCAAATACGCGAGTGTGTTGCTCTTTAAACCAAATTCACGTTTTTTATAAGAAGAAAGCATTAAGATATAAACTTGTAAATTAGTTGATAGTTACAATTTGGCATTTTCTCTTGAATTATATGTTAAACTTTTATTCATACGTTTTATTTGTCTGTGTTACCAAATAAACATAAATCATTCAAGTAGTGATTATTTTTCCGACATGAGGTGCACACTGACATGTACTAAATATACCTAATAGGGTCCCTCTCCCAGATGAGTAAGAGTGCATACTGTGTCAGGTCAAAGGTGAGAGTCTGTATTAGGAGGGTGAAAGTGCTCTGTACAGAACCTGGAGGCTGAGAGCCAGGTGTAGGCGTCTAAGGGCAGCAGGAGGATGCAGGGAAGACTAGGAAGGTGTTACAGTCAATGTGCACTATGTGTGAGTTGGAATGTCTAGGAATGCTGAGATGTGTCTGAGAGACAGCGTTTCTTAATGTGTGAGGCAATCCTTTGGGGATGACTTCCAGTAGTTGCAAAGACGAGTACTAGTTTATCTGAGCCAGTGGGAGTTCCAGCCTCCCACCACTCCAGAAGCACCTAGGAGTGCATTTTGTGGAGAGTGGCTGTTAGACCTGGCATCATTGGCATGAGTCTCCCTTCCATTTTGACGGATTGCCTCCTCTTTTTTTATATGTTTTTGCTGGTTTTAAGTTTTGGGCACTGTGCCACTGCTGATCAGTGCCACAGTGCAAATGCTCCCTATGTTACATTGGTGTACTAATTGGTTATTCCATGATTGGGTTATTTGATTTATCTGTCAGCCCCTAGTACAGTGCACCATGTGTGCTCAGGGCTTGTAAATCAAATGCTGCTGGTGGGCGTGTAGCACTGGTTGTGCCACCCACAGAAGCAGCTTGTAAAGTGTGTCTCAGGCCTGCCATTGCAAGGCCTGTGTGCAGTCTAACATTGCCATGTCGACTTGGCCAAGTGCACCCACTTGCCAGTCCTTAAACCTTCCCTTTGCTTCATATTAGACACCCCTATGGTAGACCCAAGGGCAGGGTGCATTGCAAGTATAAGGTAGGACATGCTCTGATGTGTGTAGCATGTTCTAATAGTGAATTACAGCCATTTTTGTGTTTCACTATTGAAGGCTACCTGTTCTCATAGTCCTGAATTGTCTGTTAGATTATTACATTCTTATAATCCTAACTGACTCAGGGAACGTGGTAGAAATTCGAATTTAGAATGCCTGAACTCAAAATAATAACATACATCTTGTAGTAAAGTTGGTTTTAATATTTTGTGTTTGAAAATACCACTTTTAGAAAGTAGGTATTTTCTTGACTAACTATCCAGGCCTGCCTCTGCTGGGTTGTGTATTCCTTGTCTGGGTTTGTGAGTGACAGGGCTGGGGGATGATTCCAGGAGACAGGCTGGGGCAGCCCAGTGGTGAATAGAGAGATCTGCATCTAGATGGGAGGGAGGTGTTGCACCTGGGGCCTGAATAGGGCTGGGCCTTCCCTCTACAATGCTGGCTCCACCTCCTGTGGCTTGTCTGATGTCTCTGCCCTGCACTGTGAAAGGAGAGGAGGAATCATGTCAACAGAGTTCTCCAGAGCTGTATCTTCCCTCCCCTGTGCTGGCTCCACCTCCTATGGGGCGGCTGATGTCTCTGCCCTGCACAGTGAAAGGAAGAAGATAGTCCTGTAAACAAAGTCTCAGGGACAAAAATCTTCACCTCCAGCTCCCTCCTGAATTTCCTTGCTGGGAATTCTGACTCCAGACACTTGCGTGTCGCTGGGAGCTGGAAGCGCGACGCATTGATAAGAAGCATGTCGCCGCCGCAGCTGAAATCATCGCAACGTCGGAGAAGCAAGCCTTCGCCGCTTCTCCCTGGAAGCATGTGTTCATCTAAGCTGCCTGCCGTCGCATCACTAGAGAAGCGTGACGCCATTGTGAGAGTCGCCATAGCATCACCGGAGAAATGTGTCGCAGGGACTGTCGCGGCTCCAAAGTACAGAGTCCTCGCAAGGCTGCCAGGGCGTCATCACATTATCATCGCATCATCGTCCCATCGCCGCATCAAGGGCGCCATCTTCTCGCATCGCAACCGGATCATCGCATCGCATCAAGGTGCCATCTTGCGCACCGCAACGTGCCCGCAGGCCGAGAATCTATGCATCACCTCTGCACCGGTAAGGCTCACGACGAGTCCCCCACTCTGCACAAGCATTAAGGAAGGACGCAACCATTCCCCCAGGTCAAGGAACCGACGCATCTCCCCTTTTGCGAGCCTTTTGTTCACTTTGCGTTACGCATCCAGGTTGAAAACTTTGTCCCATTTACCAACAACTTGAACTAAGAGACTTTAATCATCTTTTAAGTAATCTTAAGCGTAGTATTGTGGATTTTTGTCGTTTTGTGGTCTTGTGTTAAGTCTATATAAAGAATACTTATTTGTATAAAACCTGTGTTGTGTCCATCTGTGGTGTTTTCACTGTATTACTGTGTATATTCACTAATGCTTAACACACTGCCTCTGAGATAAGCCTGCCTGCTCGTGCCAAGCTACCAAGGGGTGAGCAGGGGTTATTAAGGAGTGTAATCCCCTTATCCTGACTTAGAAGTAAGGGTCCCTATTTGGACAAAGGTGAATACCATTGCCAACTAGAGACCCCCAGATCTAACAGTGGCAAAGACCAATAGATCTGGGAAGAGGGTCATTAGGTTGCCAACATGTTTGGCCACCTAGTAGGTCTGCTGCCAGTACAATTCCTTTAGAGGACATTCGGAGACTTCGCCAAAATTATAGTTTGCCATTTGGATGTTCCTTCTCCCCTAGCATCAAGCCCATTACTGAAAATCTAGGGGCATATTACCAACAAATAGCGATATTCGTCACTAAGTTGGCTTAGCGGCAATATTTTTATCGCCGCGCATCACCGTTTTTTATCGCTGAGATAACTTGCTATTAGCAAGGTTTATCTCAAAAGCGATAAAAATCCAGGCGATAGCAGCGAAAGGCGTGAATATCGCTGAGAATACAGCGTATTACCGACAAAATGCTCTTAGCCATGTTATCCACCTCCCATTGGATAACATGGCTAAGAACTGGTCTGGGCAGGTGTTAGTATTTGGAGATATTCGCGCTTAGCACAAACATTTCCATCGCTGCAAACAGTGCAGGGAATTTAATTGAACAAAAGGGTTTTCAGTTTTTTACGAAAAGGGAGAAGATCAGTCTCGGCTTTCAAAGCCGGCGGAAGAGCATTCCACATCTTTGGGCCAAGATAAGAAAACGAGCGGCCGCCCATTTTGGCCAGTTTAATTCTGGGGACAGAGAAATCGCCACTAGTGGAAGATATTAAAGTCGGACCAGGCTTATAGACTTGGACCAGGTTCTTCAGGTATTTAGGGGCAGAACCCTGCCTGATTTTAAAAAGGAGGCATAAGGTTTTAAATTTTACACGGTTCGGGACTTTAAGCCAATGAAGGTCACGCAGAGCCTGAGTTGCGGAAGATCTCCGAGGTACATTGCACAATAGACGAGCTGACGAGTTTTGCACCACATGCCCCCTAGTCCTTCCTGTTGCGCCTTTTCGTGTCACATTAACTACTGAACTTCCTCCAGTGCTTTAATGGACCAAACGCCTTGTGGGAATCCATAGGGTAGCGTTCGTCATTACCAATGTGTGGTATTCTTATCCTAAGCTGAGCCAAGGTTACCTGTTGTATTCTATGTCTCATGCATCTGTTTTGTGTTCTACTGTAGAATGAAGCTTCAATAGAATGTTTTGCCTCAAACTACAGTCAGTTGTAGCTGGACTGGAGGTTGAGGTCTCTTACTTTGATGATACAATAAAAACCTCAATAACTTTATTACTGCATCCCTGCTGTTCATTTCTTCGGCTACACCACATTTTGGCGACGATGCAACCTCTCTGTGTCATGCGATCACCTTGCCTGAGCTCTCAGCAACGTATGGACTCTGCGCCTCTCCTGTGACGTCTTCGGATCTTCCGCTTCCCTGCGATGGCCGTGACTGACGAAGCGTGTCTTCCTCTTCACTCCACACGCTGACGTCAGTACGTGACGTCACTTCGTCATTACACACCAGCGCCATCTTTGTTTTCACAAGCGCTGATCGGCACAGCTTCATTTGTAATTGCCGGTCATATCATTCACGTTTCCCCCAAACGCTGATCGGCACTGCTGATTTCAAGATAAGATTCGTTCTCCTCATCAAACGCTGATCGGCACAGCTGGGTCTATTCACGGCGATCAGTATATTCATTCTACGCTGATCAGCACAGCCTTTACGCTGATCACTTCAACCCTGCACTTATCACTATTTAGCCTACGCTGGTCAGCACAGCTTGCCCCTTCACTCTGTTTCATCTTTCTTACAGTCTTGCAGCATAACCTTCAAGAAGGAGAAGAGGTACTTTTCTTTTACTAATGAAGGAGAAGAGGTACTTTTCTTTTACTCACACCCATCTGCTCAGTATCTAGCAGGTTACTAACTCAACCTCCAGTCTGTTTGTTTACATTATTCATGTGATGTTTGATGTTCATCTCTTTATTACCTTGATTTGCATGTTATAATCACATTTTTCTTTTGAAAGTGTCATACATATTCTTCTAACTTAAGTAAGGAAGATTTACAAAACTTTTCTCTCTGTCTTGAAGTTGGTTAATACATCCACATTAACCTGTGACCATGCAAATTGTTACGGTCGCCATTTTTTCTGTCTGAGCCCGGAGATCCGCCCATACCATGGCTTAAGTGGAAAAAGGTTTTGACTCGTTATGCAAGGGTATGTGGCACCTCTTTGAGTGAAGAGTGAAAATCGTCTTTACTCATGCACTGTCTAGGTTCAGAGGGAAGGGATGTCTTTGAGAACCTTGCTGATTTGTCTGGTGCTGATGCTGATGGGGGGGCGCTCAATGAGTATGAAATATGTATAAAAAAAATGGACTTACACTATCTACTCAAATTCAGCATGGTATTAGAAAGGTTTCATTTTCGCAAAAGAATGCAGAAGCAAGATGAAACCGTAGAACAGTACGTTACTGCCCTTTGCAAACTGACTTCACCCTGCACTTTTGGAGGTACCCTGGATGAGCAACTTAGAGATCAGCTCATGCTGGGTTCTTCTCAAGAAAAATCAAAAGACAGTTTATGACAGAAACACAACCCCTCTTCAAGAAGTCATAACTGCTCTCAATTTACACGAACATTCTAACACCTGTTCTGAAGTAATTCGCAAGAGTAATTTAGATGAGAATAAAAATTTTACGGATGTTAAGGAAATTAAAATGTCCACCTCAGCTTTATCACATGCAGTGTCTATTCCCGATACAGGAAATTCTAGTAACAGCAAAAGCTCTAGTTCTACTACTAAATCCTCTATCTTTATGTGCTTTCGTTGTGGCAATACTGGACATTTGGCAAATTCAAAAGATTGCCCTGGCTGGAAAGCAACCTGTTCCTTTTGTAAGAGAAAGGGGCATTTTTCGAGATGTTGTAGATCCAACAAAAGTCAAAAAAAGGTGAGGGAGGTGGACATTAATGATCACAGTGAAGATGAATCTGTGGTATGTCAAGTTGATTACTTTAAAGTGGACCGACCTATAGAGAAGGTTCTGATTAATGACTGTTGTATGGATATTTTGTTTGACTCCGGTGCCAAAATTACATTAATACATAGGACCTTCTTTGAGAAAAACTTACTAAACAAAGTCAAATTACTCAAACCCGACATAGTTCCTAGGAGTTATGGTGGTCAAATAATAACCCTGTTGGGTTGATTCATGGGCACAATTGATTTCAAAGGAAGGATCACAGCTGGGAACATTTATAAATCAATGAAAGGGGATTCTCTTATTAGCTGGGCGCATCAGAGAGACCTTGGAGTCTATCTTGACCCCAACAAGGTTCCTTCCATGCGTCTGAGAGATCTTCCGGGTGTGGCTGTGGTCTCGGATCATGATGATTGGGTCAGAAAGTTTCCAAATGTCTTTGACAAGAAACTTGGTTGTCTTAAAAAATACCTGCATCTCATCAAACTGAAAAAAGACTCTGTCCCCAAGGTTGCTAAGGTCAGAAAAGTTTGGGTTGGGGACAACATGAAGGCGGAGTTGGATAAGTTAATAACCAATGGTGTAATAGAAGAAGTCAAAGCCACGGAATGGATTTCTCCGGTAGTGATGGCCCGTAAGGCCAACAAAGGCGTTGGTGCTGTTCTTTTACAGAAGGGAGGAACAGTTGACAATACCATCTTGTTCATTTCGAGGCCTCTGAGGGGAGCTGAGTGTAACTGCTCAGTAGTGGAAAAACAGGCTCTAGCCGTTTAATAGGAAGCTCGCAAACTTAAGAAATTTTTGTGGGGGGAAAAGTTCTGTGTGATTTCGGACCATAAATCTCTAAAGGAGATGTTTGAAAAGAAAGGGATTTATTGCGCTTCTCACAGGATAAGGAAGTGGGTGGTTGCCCTACAGGACTTTGAGTTTACTGTTTCTTATTTGCCTGGTTCTAGTAACATTTTAGTGGATTGTTTGTCCAGGCTTGGTGGTGACTCTCTCTCTGAGCATGACGAGGATCTTTCTCTTCTTAGTGGAGATTCTTCAGAAGACTTTATAGTATGTATTGTTACAGAAGGCGTCATTACTGAAAATTAATGGCTTACTGAAATGGGCGCTGATTCTGATTTACAGCGAGTGATGGTGTTTGTACGTGATGGTTGGTGTGAAAAGAAAGAGTGCAATGAAGAGATTAAAGGATTTTGGTGTGTTAAAGAACAGTTGTCCTTGCTCAATGGTTTGTTAGTGAGAGGAAGCAGACTTGTTCCTCCTACAAAATTGAGATATAAGATAATCGAAAATGCCCTCTCTAGTCATATGGGAATTGCCAAAATGAAAGAAAGGGTTAGAGAGCTGTATTAGTGGTCCGCTATGGATACTCAAATTGAGAGATCGGTACGAGATTGTACCCAGTGCGCTGTGAGCGACAAAATACTCAAGTGTAGGGCTCAACCAATGGTTCTCAGGAAGCAGTCCACGGACCTTGGGTTGATATTTCTTTAGACATCATGGGACCTGTAGGAGTTAGGAGTCAAGATAAGTATGTGTTGGTGTGTGTTGATATGTTTTCCAGGTGGCCATTAATTAAAATAGCCAACCGAGTGGACTCTTCTTGAGTAATCTCTTTTCTAGACGACTTGTTTGCGAATGAAGGTTTGCCAAGCTCAGCACTTACTGATAATGGTGTACAATTCACTTCAGGTGTTGTCGAGAGTTTTTTGAATGAAAGAAGTGTTGTGCATAAGCGTGCATCACTTCATCATCCAGAAAGCAATGGAGTTGTCCAGAGATTCATTAGAGTCCTAAAGGAAGCCATGCAGTTGGCTCTTGTGTCTAGCTGTGACTGGAAAAAGGCTATTAAGGAAAAGATTTGCGAATACAGGTTCACAGCACAATCCTCTACTGGTGTGACTCCTTTTGCCTTGTTTAAGGGGAGGCCGGCTTGTACTCATCTCAAACCTTCTTGGATCTCTGCAAAACTTTCTGGTACTGCAGATTTAGATGATAACACAGCTGGTTGGAGAGAAAGAGAGTTGGAAAAAATGGATATGAGGAAGAGTGCGTATGATGTGAGGAAAGCTGTAAAAAAAACTGTTGTAAATGTTGGAGATTTGGTGAGGATAAAATGACCTGAGAGAAAATTTGGTGTTTCCAAATATAGTCAACCTATCAAAGTTATCAAACTGTTAGCTAATGCTGTTAGGATACAAGATCATAAGGTTTAGAACCTCAATAAAATTGTCAAATGTTGTCCCAATGTTTCTGAACAAGACATCTCTCTTCCTTCCACTTCTTCACCAGGTATCGCCGTGAGAAGATCTTAAAGGGAAACATCTACTCCTCCTATTTGCTTTAAAGACTTTGTATAGGGGTGCCTATTCTCCTTCCTTTTGTCCATTTTGTTCTGCTGATGATAAGAGGGAGGTGTTGTGGTATTCTTATCCTAAAATGAGCCAAGGTTACCTGTTCTATTCTATGTCTCATGCATTTGTATTGTGTTCTACTGTAGAATGAATCTTCAATAGAATGTTTTGCCTCAAGCTAAAGTCAGTTGTAGCTGGACTTTGGAGGATGAGGTCTCTTACTTTGATGATACAATAAAAACCTCAATAACATTATTACTGCATCCCTGCTGTTCATTTCTTCGGCTACACTACACAATGTTATCTAGGTTCAAGCCTCCCACGTTACTCCACAGAGCCATGCACTATTTTTAATAAAGTTTCACTCCTATATTATTGTTGACCCAGTTTGGTAAGACTTAGATAATTCACAAGCTTTTGGATCCAGAGTGTAGGAGACCATAATGTGGCTCACTAATGAACAGGGAAAGTTTATAGGCTAGCTTCCCCAGGTAAAGCCAATGCAAATAGAAAGGACGAAAACCCTGCCTTGGGATATAAAGGCCCTAACAAAGGGGTCCAACAAATGTAGGTAGAGGGGTGATTGGCCTAGGGGTTGACACAACACATAACAATCACATGGTCAAATCAAAGATAAACAAAACAATTCATATTTGAGAATATATATCTTTTTTTATTATTTTTAAGAATAGCAATGATATAAATATAAAGTTTTTTTTAAAGTGTCACATATATAAATAGATCATCAATAAAATAGACATGGATAAGCAAGCAATATAATAAAGAAAATTCTATCCTGCCCAGTAACGGCCACACTACACACACTCTAACTCACTCACTTCAATCTCTACCCACTCTTTCCTATTTGATCTCATTCACCATTCAAGCTACATCCATTCATCTAATCCTGGCGAATACAACACAAAGATGGTTTCACGTGTTGTATAGATCGGGATGTTTTAGTCCAGGGAGGTGGTTTTGACTACAGGTCCTGATGTAAAAGGGACAATAGTCATTTTCCTGGGGACATAAGCCGACGCGCGTTTCGGTGGAAGGCCAATGGGGCCACACCTTCGTCAGGGCAAAGGGCAGTATACTGGGAGGGGGCACAGGAAAGGAAACACAATCTGAAAGATAAAGAACGAGAACAAATTTCATTTCACTTATACAAATTTCATTTCACTTATACCTAAATATACAAGTTTTTCAAAGAGTACACTTTAATATACAGTAAAACATGCGGTTCAACATTTTAAACATAAACAAGTCATTTAGATTTAAGAGACTAGATTTTAATCGACTGATGGATTTCGGAGCAAAGCTTCTACATTTGGCCAGTGGTTGCCGTGCCATGTCTAACCCTCTAGAAACACTCCCTAGGAGAGATTCCCTATCACGTGGAATCTATAAAGGCATCTTGATAGCCTTAACCAAATGGACCGTAGAGAACAATTTATCCCAACACTCAATCTTCATTTTCAGACAAGTATTAAAAAAACCTTTTGTTTGGGTATCAACCACATTCACATAGTTTATAGCACATACCAGAGCTGTTTTCTATTATACACACATGATCCTATAAGTGAGGACAAGACCTGGTCCTCAAGGGGCAACTAGACAAGCTAGTCCTGGTTCAGTCAGTGACGATCTTAATAAGAAGCTAAACCAAAATTTACTGTCACTTTTTTCTCTTAATCTGATTACCTGTAAGTGTGTCTTATTCAGCCAATTAAGAGATGTCAGGACAAAGTTGGAGATAATTTATAGTGAGCAAGACTTCAGGTCGATTCAAGTCCTGTAAGGGGGACAAAGTAATGTCATCCTAGTTTAGACAACTCGAAAGTTTCCATTTAGGCCCTAAGTTTAATCGTTGACTAATGTTCCTAAGGCGCTAGGATGCTACAGCTGTTAAAACAAATCTTTTAAATCTCCCTCTTGTTGTTTTTAAAGAAATAAAGACAATACTCCTACATATGATCTACTGAGTGGGAGTTAGTCTTTAACAAGCTAGGGACGGTATAGCACTTTCATGTTTTAGGGTACCTACTTTTGTCACCAGCACTTCAGCGTAACGTTTTTCTCTTTCAGGGCTCACAACTCTCAGGCAGGTTTTGAGTAGGGCTGTGCATCCGTCTTGCCTATAGATTAAACAGCGGCATGGATCACTCTAATGCTTATGTTTAAAATACAAGATTCCTAGCAGAGTTGGATAAGAGACACAGTCGATGTTTTCTGGGGTGTCAAGATCACATTTAAGTGCAGCTAAAGGTCTGGATACATACCAGCGCCGCTGGATCATATAGACTGCACTGTCTTTTTATGTACGTCCTGTTGTTCCAAAAGGTATGTAGGTTTAGTTGCCTATGGAAAGAACGTGGCATTTAGTAAATACAGAGCCACTCAGGTTTTAGAAACATTTACACGTTTGTCCCAGATTTTACCTTCCGTGTAAAAAAAGCTGTTCCTAGACTGGGGTTCTGATGAACAGGTCTTTAGGTATAAAGAGGATTTTTCTTCGTGGAATCCAAGTCTACGTGCCGTCCTCCATCGGCGGTAGGTGACCCATGGGGGGGCTGGCTAATCTAGAGCCAAGAGGTAGAAAGGGGGACAGGATAGTCTCATCAATTATTTTAAGCCCATACTGAATTCCTAGTCAAGAACCATCCGTTTTGCGGGCTTACCTTAGTTTAAAAAGGCTGTCTCCGTGGAGCAGGGGTTCCGCCGTCCAAGTGTTCCGGCCAAATGATTCTCCCTCCTAGCTTCCAGTTCACCGTTTTAAGTAGCGCCATATTCGCGCCATTGTTTGAGTGATACCAGCTGTGTGGACTACCGGTGAAAATAGACGACGGGCTATCGGCTTCCCTTTTACTTTTAGCCGCCATCTTGTGTATACCTGAGAAAGGCAGGATTTGCAGTTCTCTAAGTATAATGCGAAGAACCGCGGCGGCCATCTTGATATAGCCCGTAATTTATTGTATATTTGCAAACGTTTATTTGTTAATAACTTTAAATGGTTTATCCATCTACGGCGATTTTGGGCTCACGTTTGTGGTATCCTATAGATGAGGCACTGGCAGTGCATAATTTTTATTTTTAAAGATTGTAATTCTTAATTGAGTGGCATCGAACTGATGCTCTATAACCCAATATTAAAGTGTTATTATAAACAGGGTCTTTTTGTTGTGACAGGGAGACTTTTTATTCACTTATTGGTTGTATTAATGCTCACATGTCCTTTATCTCGTTCTATAATTGTGGTCCTGTGAACAATTCTGATAAAGTAGGAGGCAGGTTGTAGCTAGCTCACTGGCTATAGATGATGGACCTTATTGTAGAAGGGGTTGAGGCTAGCGTTTCTGGGGTAAGAGACACTCATCCCTATGGTACTCGTTCTAATATCGATTTCATCATAGTGATCGTTATAGTCTCATATTACCCTTAAGAGGCATGGAACTATTAAAATAATTGAATTTAAGAGACACTCCTCTCTATGGTGTCCATCCTAATATCGGTTTCCCCATTTTGTTCATTTCAGTCTCATATTTCCCCTTTAGAGGCATGAAGCTATAACAGTATAGTTATAAAAGGGCCTGATGCCAGGGACATTCTTCATTCAATCCTTTTTGGACAGTATCTAGAAAAAAGATCCAAAACACTTCCCGTTTTTTTCGGAGGCATGTAGGGTCGATCCCAGGATTTGCTTTTATCTTTTCAAGGATGAACCAACGTATTTCTGTTTCCTTGTGATCCTTTTCCAACCAGTGAGCCACAATAGGGGCTGCCATCTTCTTGTTTCTTATATTGGACTTATGCTCCCCAATGCGTACCCGGCATTCTCTACCAGTTTCTCCAATATATGGGAGATTGCACGGGCACAGTATAAGGTATACGATGTTACTGGTACGACAGTTAGTCAGAGTGGCATTTCGACTGACTGAGACTGTGCGGGTGTTGGTACTAACAGTATTGCCTACAATGGCTTGAGGGCATATATGGCACGTTCCACATTTGTGATTGCCATATATTGGATCCATTCCTGTTATGGTGGTTTGCTTGTTGGTCGGTGGTTCCAATATTTTTCCTCTTACCAGATGGTTTTTTAAATTCTGGTTTTTTTTGAAGGCGAAGATAGGTCGTTTTAGGTGTGTTTTGTCACTTTCCAGGTTCAAGATGTGCCAACTGGAGTTTATTGCTTGCCTGATCTTATGGTTCATTTCAGAGTGACGAGTTACACAAACTAGTTGGTTCAATTTCTCCGACTCTTTCTCTGTAAACATAGCTTCCCTGTTCGTGTATCTGGCACGTTTGAAGGACTCTTTGATCAGTCTTGGGGGATATCCCCGGAAACGTAGTTTCTCCTGAAGTATATCCGCCTGGGTCAGAAAATCTTGTAGATTAGTACAGTTCCTTCTAATGCGAAGGAACTGACTATAGGGGATACTATCCCTCTGGCTGCGCGGGTGGAAACTCGCGTACTGAAGCAAAGTATTTCGCGCTGTTGGTTTCGTATACAATGATACTTTGATGATGTTGTTCTGATGTTCAATCCATATGTCCAGGAATTCAATTCTAGACCTACTGGTGTGGCTGGTAAATCTCAGATTTTTGTCTGCCATATTCAACCATTCAATGTATTCGGTTAGTTGGTCCTCTGCTCCCCTCCAGATAAAAAAGATATCGTCGATGAACCGTTTCCAGTTCACGACGTTTTCGAAGAAGGGGGCCATCTCATTGTAGATATTAGTTCTTTCGAATTCGCCCATATACAGACAGGCAATACTTGGTGCACAGCTCGCTCCCATACTTACACCAGAGGCCTGTCTATACAGTGTGTTGTCAAATTCAAAGTAGTTCTCAAATAGAACTACCTTGAGGCATTCGAGGATAAAGGCCGAGTTTGTTATGTTGGCATTTCGGGAAAGAACAGTCTCGATGGCATCATATGCTCCTTCCTGTGGTATATTTGAGTATAGTGCCTCCACGTCAAGTGTGACCATAATTTCAGAGTTTTCATTGAACGGAGTGCCTTCCACTTGCTGGATAAAATGCCCGGTATCCCGTACATATGACTCCAATTCCATGACCATCGGGTTGAGAAATTTATCGATGTACTTCGATAATGGCTCAGTTGCAGAACCAATGGTCGAAACTATTGGTCGCATAGGGGGGTCTACACTGTTTTTGTGTGTTTTTGGTAAGCCATATATGATGGGGATTTTGGTATTTGAGGGAGTCAGATACTCAGCCTCAGCTTCACAGATATAATCATCATTGACCGCTTTTTGGACCATTTTTAGAATTCGTTTTTTAAGGGAATTTTCGGGGTTCCTGGTAACCTGAATATAATGGCCTGAGGACGACAACAATTCATTCATCCTCTTTTTGTAATCCATAGTATCAAGAAGTGTAATACCACCACCTTTATCACAGGGTTTAATTGTGATATTCTTGTTGGCTTCAAGTTCTTTCAGGGCGTTACTTTCTTGGATGGATAGGTTGGCTTTTGGTATGGGTACATATTTGGTCATTTTGTTGACCTTTTGCATGACGGTCTTTTCAAATATGTCAACTTCTGGTCCCACCATTTCCAAGGACGGTGTAAAGGAGGAGGGAGGTTTACAACCAGATCTATTAGTTTCATTGTCGGTGGGGGGCGCATCTTGAAAAAACTTTTGGAGTCGTACCTTTCGGAAGAAAAGTTGTAAATCCCTGTTCAGTTCAAATTTGTTGAAATTGGCGGACGGTACGAATGATAGGCCCCTAGATAGAAGTTGGATGGCCTCAGGGTTTACTGTTTCATTTGATAGATTGAACACAGGGAGCCCCCTTATGTTCGCCAATACTGATGGTGGCGAGTCTGAACGTACATTTGTGGTTGTCCGCGACCCTGATGGTAATTCCTCGGTTGAGGCGTTCTTAATGGGGGACGGGTATTGCCCCGGCGGTTCCCTAAAAAACGATTTGGTTGGTAGTTGCGGTCATACCCTCCATTTCTGTTTCCCCTATTGGAGTTGTGTCCTTGATTAGAGTTATGTCCTTGTTCATAACTGGGGTCATATTCCTCAGGGGTTTCCCCCTCGGAATCAGTTGTTTCAGAGAAAGTGGTGACTTTCCTTCCTTGTCCCCACCTCGATGTTTGCCCTCGAGGGGCACCTTCTTCTTGGGTGGTGTAGAAGTTGGTCCCTAAATAGGGGTAAGCCCTCTCCTGTGAGAACATGCGGACATCCTTCCTTAGTTTTTCTGTCTTTCTCTTAAGTAGGTAATCGGAGAAGGATTCCAGTTCGAATTGGATTTCTTCTAGCTTCCTTTTCCCCTCTTCGACTGAGTCCCCATCCTTAAGTTTGTCCTCTAATTCTCGGATTTCCTTCTCGAGGATCTCCATCACTGTCCGTGCTGTTTCCACGATCAGCATCATCCAGTCCCTGGAGCAGCGGTTGGATATAAGGGCCCACCGCTCCAGGAACTGTCTGATTTCAATAAACATTCCAGGGATATTACGGACTCTAAGCCCAATGGGGATCGTACCGGCTCGTAAGTAATCTAACATGAATTTCGCATGTAGTTCCGTTCTTTTTGATTTTTTTCGGAGATTTAGTAATTTGTTCCAATCCCCGTTTAGGCCTTTTGGTACAGTAAAATCTTGATTACCATCTACTGGGAGGCCAAGCATTTTGGCGAAATCATCGTCCGTGAAGCCAAATGTTTTTATAGCATCCATTCTGGGTCTTTTTACGTATAGATTTTATAGATATTAGATATGGATGCCAACTGGTTTCTTGTTCAGTTGATCTCAAGAAGGTTTAGGTATAGGTCATGTGTGTATCACTATCAAAGCCAGTCAATCATACCATTCTAGCACTCTTGAACAACACTCACACTATCCTTACACTTTCTCCTGGTCCATTTAGTTAGAAGAACCCAAAACAACCCCCACAGCTCAAGGCTGGGAATTAAGTAGACACAGAAGGGGGTTCCCCAAGGGTAACTTTAGGATATAGGCAGGTAATGGGGGGAAAAACCAATGCAAATAGAAAGGACGAAAACCCTGCCTTGGGATATAAAGGCCCTAACAAAGGGGTCCAACAAATGTAGGTAGAGGGGTGATTGGCCTAGGGGTTGACACAACACATAACAATCACATGGTCAAATCAAAGATAAACAAAACAATTCATATTTGAGAATATATATCTTTTTTTATTATTTTTAAGAATAGCAATGATATAAATATAAAGTTTTTTTTAAAGTGTCACATATATAAATAGATCATCAATAAAATAGACATGGATAAGCAAGCAATATAATAAAGAAAATTCTATCCTGCCCAGTAACGGCCACACTACACACACTCTAACTCACTCACTTCAATCTCTACCCACTCTTTCCTATTTGATCTCATTCACCATTCAAGCTACATCCATTCATCTAATCCTGGCGAATACAACACAAAGATGGTTTCACGTGTTGTATAGATCGGGATGTTTTAGTCCAGGGAGGTGGTTTTGACTACAGGTCCTGATGTAAAAGGGACAATAGTCATTTTCCTGGGGACATAAGCCGACGCGCGTTTCGGTGGAAGGCCAATGGGGCCACACCTTCGTCAGGGCAAAGGGCAGTATACTGGGAGGGGGCACAGGAAAGGAAACACAATCTGAAAGATAAAGAACGAGAACAAATTTCATTTCACTTATACAAATTTCATTTCACTTATACCTAAATATACAAGTTTTTCAAAGAGTACACTTTAATATACAGTAAAACATGCGGTTCAACATTTTAAACATAAACAAGTCATTTAGATTTAAGAGACTAGATTTTAATCGACTGATGGATTTCGGAGCAAAGCTTCTACATTTGGCCAGTGGTTGCCGTGCCATGTCTAACCCTCTAGAAACACTCCCTAGGAGAGATTCCCTATCACGTGGAATCTATAAAGGCATCTTGATAGCCTTAACCAAATGGACCGTAGAGAACAATTTATCCCAACACTCAATCTTCATTTTCAGACAAGTATTAAAAAAACCTTTTGTTTGGGTATCAACCACATTCACATAGTTTATAGCACATACCAGAGCTGTTTTCTATTATACACACATGATCCTATAAGTGAGGACAAGACCTGGTCCTCAAGGGGCAACTAGACAAGCTAGTCCTGGTTCAGTCAGTGACGATCTTAATAAGAAGCTAAACCAAAATTTACTGTCACTTTTTTCTCTTAATCTGATTACCTGTAAGTGTGTCTTATTCAGCCAATTAAGAGATGTCAGGACAAAGTTGGAGATAATTTATAGTGAGCAAGACTTCAGGTCGATTCAAGTCCTGTAAGGGGGACAAAGTAATGTCATCCTAGTTTAGACAACTCGAAAGTTTCCATTTAGGCCCTAAGTTTAATCGTTGACTAATGTTCCTAAGGCGCTAGGATGCTACAGCTGTTAAAACAAATCTTTTAAATCTCCCTCTTGTTGTTTTTAAAGAAATAAAGACAATACTCCTACATATGATCTACTGAGTGGGAGTTAGTATTTAACAAGCTAGGGACGGTATAGCACTTTCATGTTTTAGGGTACCTACTTTTGTCACCAGCACTTCAGCGTAACGTTTTTCTCTTTCAGGGCTCACAACTCTCAGGCAGGTTTTGAGTAGGGCTGTGCATCCGTCTTGCCTATAGATTAAACAGCGGCATGGATCACTCTAATGCTTATGTTTAAAATACAAGATTCCTAGCAGAGTTGGATAAGAGACACAGTCGATGTTTTCTGGGGTGTCAAGATCACATTTAAGTGCAGCTAAAGGTCTGGATACATACCAGCGCCGCTGGATCATATAGACTGCACTGTCTTTTTATGTACGTCCTGTTGTTCCAAAAGGTATGTAGGTTTAGTTGCCTATGGAAAGAACGTGGCATTTAGTAAATACAGAGCCACTCAGGTTTTAGAAACATTTACACGTTTGTCCCAGATTTTACCTTCCGTGTAAAAAAAGCTGTTCCTAGACTGGGGTTCTGATGAACAGGTCTTTAGGTATAAAGAGGATTTTTCTTCGTGGAATCCAAGTCTACGTGCCGTCCTCCATCGGCGGTAGGTGACCCATGGGGGGGCTGGCTAATCTAGAGCCAAGAGGTAGAAAGGGGGACAGGATAGTCTCATCAATTATTTTAAGCCCATACTGAATTCCTAGTCAAGAACCATCCGTTTCGCGGGCTTACCTTAGTTTAAAAAGGCTGTCTCCGTGGAGCAGGGGTTCCGCCGTCCAAGTGTTCCGGCCAAATGATTCTCCCTCCTAGCTTCCAGTTCACCGTTTTAAGTAGCGCCATATTCGCGCCATTGTTTGAGTGATACCAGCTGTGTGGACTACCGGTGAAAATAGACGACGGGCTATCGGCTTCCCTTTTACTTTTAGCCGCCATCTTGTGTATACCTGAGAAAGGCAGGATTTGCAGTTCTCTAAGTATAATGCGAAGAACCGCGGCGGCCATCTTGATATAGCCCGTAATTTATTGTATATTTGCAAACGTTTATTTGTTAATAACTTTAAATGGTTTATCCATCTACGGCGATTTTGGGCTCACGTTTGTGGTATCCTATAGATGAGGCACTGGCAGTGCATAATTTTTATTTTTAAAGATTGTAATTCTTAATTGAGTGGCATCGAACTGATGCTCTATAACCCAATATTAAAGTGTTATTATAAACAGGGTCTTTTTGTTGTGACAGGGAGACTTTTTATTCACTTATTGGTTGTATTAATGCTCACATGTCCTTTATCTCGTTCTATAATTGTGGTCCTGTGAACAATTCTGATAAAGTAGGAGGCAGGTTGTAGCTAGCTCACTGGCTATAGATGATGGACCTTATTGTAGAAAGGGTTGAGGCTAGCGTTTCTGGGGTAAGAGACACTCATCCCTATGGTACTCGTTCTAATATCGATTTCATCATAGTGATCGTTATAGTCTCATATTACCCTTAAGAGGCATGGAACTATTAAAATAATTGAATTTAAGAGACACTCCTCTCTATGGTGTCCATCCTAATATCGGTTTCCCCATTTTGTTCATTTCAGTCTCATATTTCCCCTTTAGAGGCATGAAGCTATAACAGTATAGTTATAAAAGGGCCTGATGCCAGGGACATTCTTCATTCAATCCTTTTTGGACAGTATCTAGAAAAAAGATCCAAAACACTTCCCGTTTTTTTCGGAGGCATGTAGGGTCGATCCCAGGATTTGCTTTTATCTTTTCAAGGATGAACCAACGTATTTCTGTTTCCTTGTGATCCTTTTCCAACCAGTGAGCCACAATAGGGGCTGCCATCTTCTTGTTTCTTATATTGGACTTATGCTCCCCAATGCGTACCCGGCATTCTCTACCAGTTTCTCCAATATATGGGAGATTGCACGGGCACAGTATAAGGTATACGATGTTACTGGTACGACAGTTAGTCAGAGTGGCATTTCGACTGACTGAGACTGTGCGGGTGTTGGTACTAACAGTATCGCCTACAATGGCTTGAGGGCATATATGGCACGTTCCACATTTGTGATTGCCATATATTGGATCCATTCCTGTTATGGTGGTTTGCTTGTTGGTCGGTGGTTCCAATATTTTTCCTCTTACCAGATGGTTTTTTAAATTCTGTTTTTTTTTGAAGGCGAAGATAGGTCGTTTTAGGTGTGTTTTGTCACTTTCCAGGTTCAAGATGTGCCAACTGGAGTTTATTGCTTGCCTGATCTTATGGTTCATTTCAGAGTGACGAGTTACACAAACTAGTTGGTTCAATTTCTCCGACTCTTTCTCTGTAAACATAGCTTCCCTGTTCGTGTATCTGGCACGTTTGAAGGACTCTTTGATCAGTCTTGGGGGATATCCCCGGAAACGTAGTTTCTCCTGAAGTATATCCGCCTGGGTCAGAAAATCTTGTAGATTAGTACAGTTCCTTCTAATGCGAAGGAACTGACTATAGGGGATACTATCCCTCTGGCTGCGCGGGTGGAAACTCGCGTACTGAAGCAAAGTATTTCGCGCTGTTGGTTTCGTATACAATGATACTTTGATGATGTTGTTCTGATGTTCAATCCATATGTCCAGGAATTCAATTCTAGACCTACTGGTGTGGCTGGTAAATCTCAGATTTTTGTCTGCCATATTCAACCATTCAATGTATTCGGTTAGTTGGTCCTCTGCTCCCCTCCAGATAAAAAAGATATCGTCGATGAACCGTTTCCAGTTCACGACGTTTTCGAAGAAGGGGGCCATCTCATTGTAGATATTAGTTCTTTCGAATTCGCCCATATACAGACAGGCAATACTTGGTGCACAGCTCGCTCCCATACTTACACCAGAGGCCTGTCTATACAGTGTGTTGTCAAATTCAAAGTAGTTCTCAAATAGAACTACCTTGAGGCATTCGAGGATAAAGGCCGAGTTTGTTATGTTGGCATTTCGGGAAAGAACAGTCTCGATGGCATCATATGCTCCTTCCTGTGGTATATTTGAGTATAGTGCCTCCACGTCAAGTGTGACCATAATTTCAGAGTTTTCATTGAACGGAGTGCCTTCCACTTGCTGGATAAAATGCCCGGTATCCCGTACATATGACTCCAATTCCATGACCATCGGGTTGAGAAATTTATCGATGTACTTCGATAATGGCTCAGTTGCAGAACCAATGGTCGAAACTATTGGTCGCATAGGGGGGTCTACACTGTTTTTGTGTGTTTTTGGTAAGCCATATATGATGGGGATTTTGGTATTTGAGGGAGTCAGATACTCAGCCTCAGCTTCACAGATATAATCATCATTGACCGCTTTTTGGACCATTTTTAGAATTCGTTTTTTAAGGGAATTTTCGGGGTTCCTGGTAACCTGAATATAATGGCCTGAGGACGACAACAATTCATTCATCCTCTTTTTGTAATCCATAGTATCAAGAAGTGTAATACCACCACCTTTATCACAGGGTTTAATTGTGATATTCTTGTTGGCTTCAAGTTCTTTCGGGGCGTTACTTTCTTGGATGGATAGGTTGGCTTTTGGTATGGGTACATATTTGGTCATTTTGTTGAACTTTTGCATGACGGTCTTTTCAAATATGTCAACTTCTGGTCCCACCATTTCCAAGGACGGTGTAAAGGAGGAGGGAGGTTTACAACCAGATCTATTAGTTTCATTGTCGGTGGGGGGCGCATCTTGAAAAAACTTTTGGAGTCGTACCTTTCGGAAGAAAAGTTGTAAATCCCTGTTCAGTTCAAATTTGTTGAAATTGGCGGACGGTACGAATGATAGGCCCCTAGATAGAAGTTGGATGGCCTCAGGGTTTACTGTTTCATTTGATAGATTGAACACAGGGAGCCCCCTTATGTTCGCCAATACTGATGGTGGCGAGTCTGAACGTACATTTGTGGTTGTCCGCGACCCTGATGGTAATTCCTCGGTTGAGGCGTTCTTAATGGGGGACGGGTATTGCCCCGGCGGTTCCCTAAAAAACGATTTGGTTGGTAGTTGCGGTCATACCCTCCATTTCTGTTTCCCCTATTGGAGTTGTGTCCTTGATTAGAGTTATGTCCTTGTTCATAACTGGGGTCATATTCCTCAGGGGTTTCCCCCTCGGAATCAGTTGTTTCAGAGAAAGTGGTGACTTTCCTTCCTTGTCCCCACCTCGATGTTTGCCCTCGAGGGGCACCTTCTTCTTGGGTGGTGTAGAAGTTGGTCCCTAAATAGGGGTAAGCCCTCTCCTGTGAGAACATGCGGACATCCTTCCTTAGTTTTTCTGTCTTTCTCTTAAGTAGGTAATCGGAGAAGGATTCCAGTTCGAATTGGATTTCTTCTAGCTTCCTTTTCCCCTCTTCGACTGAGTCCCCATCCTTAAGTTTGTCCTCTAATTCTCGGATTTCCTTCTCGAGGATCTCCATCACTGTCCGTGCTGTTTCCACGATCAGCATCATCCAGTCCCTGGAGCAGCGGTTGGATATAAGGGCCCACCGCTCCAGGAACTGTCTGATTTCAATAAACATTCCAGGGATATTACGGACTCTAAGCCCAATGGGGATCGTACCGGCTCGTAAGTAATCTAACATGAATTTCGCATGTAGTTCCGTTCTTTTTGATTTTTTTCGGAGATTGAGTAATTTGTTCCAATCCCCGTTTAGGCCTTTTGGTACAGTAAAGTCTTGATTACCATCTACTGGGAGGCCAAGCATTTTGGCGAAATCATCGTCCGTGAAGCCAAATGTTTTTATAGCATCCATTCTGGGTCTTTTTACGTATAGATTTTATAGATATTAGATATGGATGCCAACTGGTTTCTTGTTCAGTTGATCTCAAGAAGGTTTAGGTATAGGTCATGTGTGTATCACTATCAAAGCCAGTCAATCATACCATTCTAGCACTCTTGAACAACACTCACACTATCCTTACACTTTCTCCTGGTCCATTTAGTTAGAAGAACCCAAAACAACCCCCACAGCTCAAGGCTGGGAATTAAGTAGACACAGAAGGGGGTTCCCCAAGGGTAACTTTAGGATATAGGCAGGTAATGGGGGGAAAAACCAATGCAAATAGAAAGGACGAAAACCCTGCCTTGGGATATAAAGGCCCTAACAAAGGGGTCCAACAAATGTAGGTAGAGGGGTGATTGGCCTAGGGGTTGACACAACACATAACAATCACATGGTCAAATCAAAGATAAACAAAACAATTCATATTTGAGAATATATATCTTTTTTTTATTATTTTTAAGAATAGCAATGATATAAATATAAAGTTTTTTTTAAAGTGTCACATATATAAATAGATCATCAATAAAATAGACATGGATAAGCAAGCAATATAATAAAGAAAATTCTATCCTGTCCAGTAACGGCCACACTACACACACTCTAACTCACTCACTTCAATCTCTACCCACTCTTTCCTATTTGATCTCATTCACCATTCAAGCTACATCCATTCATCTAATCCTGGCGAATACAACACAAAGATGGTTTCACGTGTTGTATAGATCGGGATGTTTTAGTCCAGGGAGGTGGTTTTGACTACAGGTCCTGATGTAAAAGGGACAATAGTCATTTTCCTGGGGACATAAGCCGACGCGCGTTTCGGTGGAAGGCCAATGGGGCCACACCTTCGTCAGGGCAAAGGGCAGTATACTGGGAGGGGGCACAGGAAAGGAAACACAATCTGAAAGATAAAGAACGAGAACAAATTTCATTTCACTTATACAAATTTCATTTCACTTATACCTAAATATACAAGTTTTTCAAAGAGTACACTTTAATATACAGTAAAACATGCGGTTCAACATTTTAAACATAAACAAGTCATTTAGATTTAAGAGACTAGATTTTAATCGACTGATGGATTTCGGAGCAAAGCTTCTACATTTGGCCAGTGGTTGCCGTGCCATGTCTAACCCTCTAGAAACACTCCCTAGGAGAGATTCCCTATCACGTGGAATCTATAAAGGCATCTTGATAGCCTTAACCAAATGGACCGTAGAGAACAATTTATCCCAACACTCAATCTTCATTTTCAGACAAGTATTAAAAAAAACTTTTGTTTGGGTATCAACCACATTCACATAGTTTATAGCACATACCAGAGCTGTTTTCTATTATACACACATGATCCTATAAGTGAGGACAAGACCTGGTCCTCAAGGGGCAACTAGACAAGCTAGTCCTGGTTCAGTCAGTGACGATCTTAATAAGAAGCTAAACCAAAATTTACTGTCACTTTTTTCTCTTAATCTGATTACCTGTAAGTGTGTCTTATTCAGCCAATTAAGAGATGTCAGGACAAAGTTGGAGATAATTTATAGTGAGCAAGACTTCAGGTCGATTCAAGTCCTGTAAGGGGGACAAAGTAATGTCATCCTAGTTTAGACAACTCGAAAGTTTCCATTTAGGCCCTAAGTTTAATCGTTGACTAATGTTCCTAAGGCGCTAGGATGCTACAGCTGTTAAAACAAATCTTTTAAATCTCCCTCTTGTTGTTTTTAAAGAAATAAAGACAATACTCCTACATATGATCTACTGAGTGGGAGTTAGTCTTTAACAAGCTAGGGACGGTATAGCACTTTCATGTTTTAGGGTACCTACTTTTGTCACCAGCACTTCAGCGTAACGTTTTTCTCTTTCAGGGCTCACAACTCTCAGGCAGGTTTTGAGTAGGGCTGTGCATCCGTCTTGCCTATAGATTAAACAGCGGCATGGATCACTCTAATGCTTATGTTTAAAATACAAGATTACTAGCAGAGTTGGATAAGAGACACAGTCGATGTTTTCTGGGGTGTCAAGATCACATTTAAGTGCAGCTAAAGGTCTGGATACATACCAGCGCCGCTGGATCATATAGACTGCACTGTCTTTTTATGTACGTCCTGTTGTTCCAAAAGGTATGTAGGTTTAGTTGCCTATGGAAAGAACGTGGCATTTAGTAAATACAGAGCCACTCAGGTTTTAGAAACATTTACACGTTTGTCCCAGATTTTACCTTCCGTGTAAAAAAAGCTGTTCCTAGACTGGGGTTCTGATGAACAGGTCTTTAGGTATAAAGAGGATTTTTCTTCGTGGAATCCAAGTCTACGTGCCGTCCTCCATCGGCGGTAGGTGACCCATGGGGGGGCTGGCTAATCTAGAGCCAAGAGGTAGAAAGGGGGACAGGATAGTCTCATCAATTATTTTAAGCCCATACTGAATTCCTAGTCAAGAACCATCCGTTTCGCTGGCTTACCTTAGTTTAAAAAGGCTGTCTCCGTGGAGCAGGGGTTCCGCCGTCCAAGTGTTCCGGCCAAATAATTCTCACTCCTAGCTTCCAGTTCACCGTTTTAAGTAGCGCCATATTCGCGCCATTGTTTGAGTGATACCAGCTGTGTGGACTACCGGTGAAAATAGACGACGGGCTATCGGCTTCCCTTTTACTTTTAGCCGCCATCTTGTGTATACCTGAGAAAGGCAGGATTTGCAGTTCTCTAAGTATAATGCGAAGAACCGCGGCGGCCATCTTGATATAGCCCGTAATTTATTGTATATTTGCAAACGTTTATTTGTTAATAACTTTAAATGGTTTATCCATCTACGGCGATTTTGGGCTCACGTTTGTGGTATCCTATAGATGAGGCACTGGCAGTGCATAATTTTTATTTTTAAAGATTGTAATTCTTAATTGAGTGGCATCGAACTGATGCTCTATAACCCAATATTAAAGTGTTATTATAAACAGGGTCTTTTTGTTGTGACAGGGAGACTTTTTATTCACTTATTGGTTGTATTAATGCTCACATGTCCTTTATCTCGTTCTATAATTGTGGTCCTGTGAACAATTCTGATAAAGTAGGAGGCAGGTTGTAGCTAGCTCACTGGCTATAGATGATGGACCTTATTGTAGAAGGGGTTGAGGCTAGCGTTTCTGGGGTAAGAGACACTCATCCCTATGGTACTCGTTCTAATATCGATTTCATCATAGTGATCGTTATAGTCTCATATTACCCTTAAGAGGCATGGAACTATTAAAATAATTGAATTTAAGAGACACTCCTCTCTATGGTGTCCATCCTAATATTGGTTTCCCCATTTTGTTCATTTCAGTCTCATATTTCCCCTTTAGAGGCATGAAGCTATAACAGTATAGTTTTAAAAGGGCCTGATGCCAGGGACATTCTTCATTCAATCCTTTTTGGACAGTATCTAGAAAAAAGATCCAAAACACTTCCCGTTTTTTTCGGAGGCATGTAGGGTCGATCCCAGGATTTGCTTTTATCTTTTCAAGGATGAACCAACGTATTTCTGTTTCCTTGTGATCCTTTTCCAACCAGTGAGCCACAATAGGGGCTGCCATCTTCTTGTTTCTTATATTGGACTTATGCTCCCCAATGCGTACCCGGCATTCTCTACCAGTTTCTCCAATATATGGGAGATTGCACGGGCACAGTATAAGGTATACGATGTTACTGGTACGACAGTTAGTCAGAGTGGCATTTCGACTGACTGAGACTGTGCGGGTGTTGGTACTAACAGTATCGCCTACAATGGCTTGAGGGCATATATGGCACGTTCCACATTTGTGATTGCCATATATTGGATCCATTCCTGTTATGGTGGTTTGCTTGTTGGTCGGTGGTTCCAATATTTTTCCTCTTACCAGATGGTTTTTTAAATTCTGGTTTTTTTTGAAGGCGAAGATAGGTCGTTTTAGGTGTGTTTTGTCACTTTCCAGGTTCAAGATGTGCCAACTGGAGTTTATTGCTTGCCTGATCTTATGGTTCATTTCAGAGTGACGAGTTACACAAACTAGTTGGTTCAATTTCTCCGACTCTTTCTCTGTAAACATAGCTTCCCTGTTCGTGTATCTGGCACGTTTGAAGGACTCTTTGATCAGTCTTGGGGGATATCCCCGGAAACGTAGTTTCTCCTGAAGTATATCCGCCTGGGTCAGAAAATCTTGTAGATTAGTACAGTTCCTTCTAATGCGAAGGAACTGACTATAGGGGATACTGTCCCCTGGCTGCGCGGGTGGAAACTCGCGTACTGAAGCAAAGTATTTCGCGCTGTTGGTTTCGTATACAATGATACTTTGATGATGTTGTTCTGATGTTCAATCCATATGTCCAGGAATTCAATTCTAGACCTACTGGTGTGGCTGGTAAATCTCAGATTTTTGTCTGCCATATTCAACCATTCAATGTATTCGGTTAGTTGGTCCTCTGCTCCCCTCCAGATAAAAAAGATATCGTCGATGAACCGTTTCCAGTTCACGACGTTTTCGAAGAAGGGGGCCATCTCATTGTAGATATTAGTTCTTTCGAATTCGCCCATATACAGACAGGCAATACTTGGTGCACAGCTCGCTCCCATACTTACACCAGAGGCCTGTCTATACAGTGTGTTGTCAAATTCAAAGTAGTTCTCAAATAGAACTACCTTGAGGCATTCGAGGATAAAGGCCGAGTTTGTTATGTTGGCATTTCCCCAGGTATCCAACTTTTCTTAATTCCCCCGATGAGGTCACAAATGTCAAAGGTGAATGAGAGGCCAGAGTAATCCTCTGTGTGAATGTCTCTGTGGTATGCTTCAAGACTAGTGGCATGGGGGCAGATGTACAATAACTGGCGTATCCCTGCATATCAGCAGGGATGCAACAGTTATTGTGTGTCACGGTAGACACCCCTTGCGCCACCAAGTGACGCAGCGGCGGCGCAAATGTGGCGTACAGGGCTTGTACATCTGCCACGTGATATGTTTGTGAAAGGGCTTCCGTTTGTATGGTTGCCAATCATATACATTATATAAAAAGCTCTGTAATATGGAGAGGTTGCACTCTTAGAGTGTCATTCTCTAATTTTTTTGAGAATTGAAGATTCTTTGTTATTAATAAAAATAAATGGGAGCATTGTATATTCTGTAAATTTTCTCCTGTCAACTGAGACATAGCACACTATGTAAGTGAGACAATGTAAGTGAGACACTAGCAGACTGAGTAAACACAGCACCGTGCTAATGTACACATCAGAGGCGCTTATGAGCCTTACCCCTTTACACACATGTTGCACCCATTACAATTCTTTCTTCAGTGATAGTAAAAACGTAAGACTTTGCAATATCACTAAGGTCAATTTGGGAGCTGCTATCAAGGTTAGTTCAGCCGTCTGTACAATCACTACTTACATTCACTTGTCAATACACCAGAACTTCCACTTATTCATGATAGTTATTTGGGTCCATGCACCTCCACCGACGGGCCTACCAACCAATCTGACAAGCAACCAGCCTCATATTACATCAACTGCCACTCATTTATATTGGCCTTTGTGATTTTAGTGCATCCAAAAAGTTCCAAAGATAATGTAAAAAATAACAAAAACGATACATCAAGTTGTCCTTGTACTTTTGTGGAAGTAAATGTCAGAAAATAGGTGACAGAAAATAGGTGACAGTCTGAGGATAATTGTGAGAAAGTTTTCATTTCTGGTTTCCATTTTAGAAATGTCCTGGCTTTTTCGCAACAACAGAGAATACTTTGAGTATTTTAGATTTTTTAGGTTATATCTGCATTGTGTACTCCACGGAACTCAAAAAGCCTTCCCAAGAAACACCTAAGTATATTCAAATAAGTAGATTCGCACCTTATGGGCTCCAATTTTAACTCAGGTCTGTAATGCAGCCACCCAAGAATGTGTCCCATAGTACGTGTAAGTACAGTATAATTGTCCCAATCTTCAAAAAAGGTGATAAAGGGGATGTTAAATTCTACCGCCCTATATTCTTTCTTGTTTGAACAGATTTTGAAGGGATATAGGAATGGCGGAACAGTGTATCAACCTAAACCTTGTAATTGGTGAATATACGCTAGCTAAGAGGAAACACATCCATCTCTGCTTCCCAGATTTAAGTTGTGCCTTCAATTGTGTCAGTCATGCTAAACCCCTGCTGATATAATATCTCATTTGTCGCAATTGTATTAATCTCTGACTGCATCAGTAAGATATGGGATTGAAGGGGAGTGCACCTCAAGTTTTGAGGTTTCTAGGGGCATCAGACAAGGCTGTGTCCTTGCGCCCTTTCTATTTCATTGTGTATTAATGGTATAGACAAAATATTACAACAGGAGAACACCGATGTCCCAAAAATTGGTTCCTGCCCAATCCCTATGTTTCTGTATGCACATGACGAGGTATTAATATCTATAACTGCAAACGATCTACAACAGATGATCAATGCTTTTGTCACACACATGAAGCAGAGGGATTTAAAACTATACTTGACTAAAACTTTTGAGATGGTCTGTAGGTGTGGGAAAGCAAAGAAAAAGAATCATTTTGTGAAGGACTTTAAGTTGATTGAAGTCCAAAGATTTTCATATTTGGGCGCACTTATTTCTTATAATGACAGGTGGGCCCCCACATAGAACTGGCAACACTTAAATATTTTAGATCAGTGGAGGCTATATTCTGACTTTCTAGGAAGATAGGAAATAAACCCATATATGATAAGCTAAAAGTATAAATTAGTAAGTGTATTTCGGCCGTGTCTTATGAGGAAACAGTGTGGGGCATGGCCGATGTCTCTTCATTACAAGCTTGTGAAAATTAATTTCTTCACAGACTATTAGCAGTCCCTTGGTCCGCTTCCATATACATTACACACAGAGAAACTAATGTAACTTTCCTTATAGACACAATACATATTAAGGCAGTAATCTCCTGGCTTAACATCTGGAGTACGAAGGGAACAAAGTTCACCGGAGATATCATTGAAGACTGTTTAGCCCTTAAGTATTATAAGAATCTCATTTTAGTAAATTGTATCAAGACACTCTCGTTTCTGCCAATGAGGTAACATTCGATACCACCCATGAGTCCGCAGACAATTTAGAATTCACACTGGGCAAGGTGGTAAATGCTATGGAGAGATTGGCGCTGGGGAAGGCACCAGGCCTTGATAAACTCCCTGGAGATTTGTTTAGACACCATCCAGAGATCTGGGGCCCTTACTTCCAAGTTATATTTAATTCTATATTGGGAGGGATGGAGATCCCCTGTACTTGGCTGGGGGCAGAGATAGTACCGATTTTTAAGAAGGGCTCTCCTCTGCTCCCAGCCAACTGCAGGCCGATCAGTCTCATAGACGTAACCCCAAAACTTTTTGCCCGCCTTCTCCTGGACCATCCCCTTGACTGGATGGAGGACAATGCGATTCTTAGTCCCCTCCAGGCGGGCTTAAAAAAAAACACGTCCACCATGGACCAGATTTTCCGCCTCGTTCTTCTTTACTGGAAAACAGTGGTGATCGAGGGGGGGGGAGTCTGTACATGGTGTTTGTGGACCTGAAGTCCGCATTTGATTTAGTACCCCGCGGGAAATTATGGGAAGTTCTTAAGGAGTTGGGCGTTCCTCCACAATTGCTACAGGCAATAATCAGGCTCCATGTTGGCAACTATGCCCAGGTTAGGTGCGGGAGGGATGGTGCGTTGTCTTCTAGGTTTCCAGTTCACAGGGGGGTAAGACAGGGGTGCGTCCTTGCACCGACCCTGTTCTGTCTCTTTGTTAACAATGTCATATCCCACCTCGATAACATTAGGGACAACGATGCTCCTAGGTTTGGAGGTAGGAGGGTTCCGGCAATCATGTTTGCCGATTATACCCTCCTGCTCTCCAAATCCCCGATGGGGATTCAATGGATACTGGGTGGGTTTGGGGATTTCTGCAAGGTGTACGGCCTGGAGATCAACGCAGGAAAAAACAAATTATTGGTATTCAATCCTTCCTCAACAACTAGGCCCAACCCAACCCTGGGTTCCGAAAGGTTGGAAAGGGTTAGAACGTTCCAGTATTTGGGGGTAACTTTACATGAAAACCTATCGTGGGCCCCGCAGATAGCAAGATCCCGTTTAAAGTTATCCCAAATGGTGGGAGCAATTTTGAAGGTTTTGAATTCATCAACCTTCAAACCTGTTAGTCCAGCCTTGGAGATGTACAAAACCCAAGCCAGAGCAGCCTCTTCTCACGGTGGTGAGCTATGGGGCCACAAAGCTGGGATAGAACTCATCAAGGTGGAAAACAACTTCCTTAGACGCCTGTTGGCCCTTCCCCAAAGCACACCCTTGTTACCTTTGAGATTAGATCTGGGGCTCCCCCCAATAGGGGACGAATTGGCATTAAAACCATTGAGGTTTTGGCACAGGTTATGGACTACGGGTGAACTTTTCCACTACAGGCAAGATCTCAAGAACATCCTGGACTTAAACCACACTGACAGAATTCCATGGGTGGCATATGTCAAGCGAGAATTCTATTGTCTAGGATTGCCTGAGTTGTGGGACGACCCCGAAAGAGGTTGTCAAGGGGTGTCACGCAAGATGGTTACTAAGATTTTTAAGGATAAAAGCTTAATCTCGCTCGTGCGTACATCGAAAGTTGGCACCCTAACTGAACAATTTTTGGCCACCAAAAATTCTTTTTACTTTGAAGGTTTTATGGACATCATATTCCAAATTCTTGCAAGAAAGCTGTTCATCCAATGGAGGTTTGGAACGCTGCCCCTTAAAGCCCTTGCTAGTAAATGGACAACGTCGGACGATAAAATCTGCCCTGGGTGCAGTGGGAATGTGGAGGACGATCTACATGTGTTGTTTTTTGCCCTGCCTACAACAGACCGAGGAAATATTGGCTAGCGCCACTGTGCAGGAACTTGGGCATTAGAAACTATTCACAATCCTATAGAATCTTAAAGACAAGTACCATGCACCATGTAGTTTTTGCAGTTGCCAAGTATTTAATGGCCATGTGGCAGATAAGGGGAAAAATACTGAAAGGTTAATTTCCCACTAAATGTACTAAATGTACTGGACTGTAATGAAATGTAGTTAACTGTGTCCATAGCTCCCTGACTATCCTGGAACCGAACTGATTTGTATGTTGCTCCTTGCCCTGATTTTACTGTATGTTTTATGTGTTTTAAATGTTTTAATGAATCTTTTATGGTCTCAAATGGCCGAAATAAAGAATTTTTGGATTGGATTGGATAAGAAGATTCCCCGGTTATCATAGATGGACAAGTTACTCAGAGACTGTGAGGAAAATGTATCAGTTACGAACCCTGTTAGTATATTACTGTATGGAAAGACAGAATTGAAAATGTTATTTTTAAAGAAATAAGGCTATGCCAGAAAAAGCAGAGAGGGTAAAAAGACACGTATGATGAGATATATGACCGGACCAATCCAACCAGTTTTACAAGATTATCTAATAAAGGTAACACATGTACAAGAAAGATTTTATATGACTAGATTGCGGATGGGTACCCTAAACATTTCCAAAAGATGAAATATGGAAGAAGAAAACCCTAGGTGCCCATGTGACAGGAGAACAACTAACCTACAGTTCATTTTATGTTCTTTTGCAGGTTTTATGATGATATCAGATGGATATTTGTATGACCCCTCTTTTTAATATTGAAATGTATTTTCTATAAGGACAATTAATTTTATAGGTAGACTTGAAAATGACATGAAAATGAAGTTGTCTGCAGAATAGTTGCAGTTTATATCTTGCAAAAGAAACTCTTGATGGACGGAATGCTGGACAATGCAATCATTCACCCCCAGTCACAAGGATCGGTGTTTAATCCATCACTCTTTTGCTCACCACACCACCCCAGCTTGGACCCAGCCATATGCAAATCAGTCTTGACTCTGTTCCTTGTGGGAACAGTCCAGTCCAAACTGCCAAGCCAGGTCCTCCCTGGAATGGAAACAAGCATCCTGGGACCGGTTTCAGGGCATCACCCTTTATCAGCCTGGCTAGCTTGAATCCAGTGGTGTAGTGAGCTTACGACCCATGCCCGGGCATACTCTTCCCACTTAGGGTGACATATGCAAAAGAAACAATTGATGGACGGAATGCTGGACAATGCAATCCTTTTCCCCCAGTCACAAGGATCTGGGTTTAATTCATCATTCTCTCGGCTCACCACGCCACCCCTGTTTGGACCCAGCCATATGCGACTCGGTCTTGACCCTGTTCCTTGTGGGGACAGTCCAGCCCGAACTGCCATGCCAGGTACCGTGCTCTCCATGCCACTGGAGTCAAGCTATCCTGGCTGAAGAGGGGTAAAACCCCGAAACAGGTCCTAGGATGCTTGTTTCCAGTCCAGGGAGGACCTGGCCTGGCAGTTCGGACTGAACTGTTCCCATTGGGCGCAGGGTCAAGACTGATTTGCATATGGCTGGGTCCAAACTGCAATGGCATGGTGAGCAAAAACAACAATGGGGTAGATTTGTGAGCCCCTTGCGCCACTTTTGCATCACTTTTTCCATGTTAAAAATGACGCAAAAGTGGCGCAAGGGGCTTGTAAATCTGCCACAATGGATTTAGACCCAGATCTCTGTACTGGGGTGAATGTATAATATTGTTCTACATTCTGTCCAACAACTGTTCTTTTTGTGTTTATATCTTGCAGGCATTTAAAAGAAGGACATCTTAGGTTCACCTGGAAAATTTGGATTATGAGGTACAATATATTTGAAAATTAGGAAGCGGACGTTAAGGACCTCACACTTCTAATATTATCTGATCTTTATGGCTATGGTTTTAACTATTATCTTAATACTAAAACCTTTATGATGCAATGTACGAACACATTTTTTAAGTTTGTATGAAAAAAATTGTTTTGCCATGTACTTTTATGGATTTAAAAAAAAGTTTATATTGATTTGAACCCCAGATGCTGAGATATGAAAGGTTGCAGCCTTTCAAGAGAGACAACTCATTATGAGAGAGACTGTGGAAAGTGCAGTGGCCTGAGGTGATCAAATGGAGGCAAGGTGCACCACATTAGCAGTGTGAGTAGCTCAGCAGAAGAGGAAGCCCAAACCTAGGGCACCCTCAGTGGTGCATGTGAAGGTGTTTGTATGCAAAGATGATTGGAATCCCAGTGCCTGGAATGGGTCAATCTCTGATAGTGATGAGTTGGACTGGGATGATGAAGTAGAGGTACATGTGGCAGAATTGGGAGAGAATGTAGGTGAAAGGGGGGAAGGTTTGGAGGCTTGCCCCTTGCACAAAAAAAGTCAAAAGGAATAGGTGGGAGGCAAGTGCAAAATACCCATTTGGTGAGGGATTATACACAAAGTGAATTGTTATAAATAACTAACATGTTTAGAGGGGAGCCCCTCTTTAATTGGCTAGTGTGGCTGTGGGATACCGGGTTACATAAAACATGTTTATCACCTGATGAACTTTCGAAAATGGGATTTGTTACAACACATGCCATGTTGGGACAGCTGCTGCGAGGTCCCCATTGGCAGTAGACATTTTCCTTGATAGGGTGGTTCATAGAGGGATTGAAGCAGATGTACCCAACTGCCATATATGTTGAGGAATATTGGGGACCTTGGCATACTGTCCCAAAGACAAATGAGCAAATGAGGGAGATGGAGATGCAAACTGTTATATATTCTCAACAACTTGCAGGGCCTGATGTTGAACAACTGACCGCATGGATTAGAGCACACCTGAATAGAGATGCACCTCCACACATGAATGGAGCTTTGCTAGCCCTTCTAGGACCTGCTCAGGGACAACCTGTGGGAGTAATGGTGTTGTTGATGGTGTAGCTGTAAGGACTGGACAGGCTGAAATCAGCCAGAGCAGTGGGACAGGATAGTAAAGACAAGGGGATAGAGCCGTCAATAAGATTGACTAAGCGACAGATCTGAATATATTTTTTAAATGCTAGAGTGAAGAAGGGAAAGATAGATGGGAAACCAACTATTTATTTGTTCAGTGAATGGAGGTGACTACAGCTTAGAAGGAAGGAGAACAATTATCCCAGTGGAGAGGAATTCAACTCGCCTTCTGCAGAGGAGATGGAGAAGAAGAAAATTGGGTGAGACAATAAAGGAAGGAAATTTCCAATTTCAGCTTTTTACCCTGACTTGTCCAGCAATGGCTTTGAAGTTCCGGAACCATTATGAAGCTCAAGCCAAGCCCTGGGGGTCAGAGCAGTGTGAGAGATAAGCCCCAGGGAGAGGAGACCATATATACCTCTCACCATTTATTGCCAAAAAGGAGTACAACATGTGATGGCACTGCTCAATACAGGTGTAGAGATAACCTTGATAAACAGAAACCCCCAAAGGTTGCCTGGGAAGCATTTAACTATCAGTGGTTATGAGGGTGCTGAGATAGAGGCTGAATCTGCCAGGATCAAGCTGTCAATCGGTAAAGGACCACCATTTACTGCTCAGGTATTGTTGGCCGAGGTACCAGAGAATATTATTGGTATAGACGTGCTATTTGGAAAACTGTAGAGACAAAGGAGGCAAATTTCACTTTTGGTGTGAGGAACAGTCACATAATGAAACCTGGGAAGATCGTTGTTGGGCACTCAAAATGGAGCCCCTTGCATGTGCCCCCTCCAGCTGAGCCAGTGTGTATTAAACATTTCTGTATACCAGGAGGGCACAAAGAGATTTCTGAGACTATTCGGGGGTTGCTGGAGGTGGGCGTCATTAGACCAGCTGTGAGTCCTTTCAATTCCTCCATATTACCTTTTGTAGGAGGCTGGTACTCAGTATAGTGTACTGAAATGAAGTACCCTGCGCAGAGTGTCCAGTGAATCCCCAAAAGGTGTACATAGGTAAAAGCAGATAATTCTAATGATCTTTTTGTGATAGTGTCAGTGAGCAGTTAGGCTTATCAGAGGGTACTACTAAGCATTGGTTGTACTCACAGAGGCAATAAGTGATACACGCACTCAAGAATAAATCTGAGGGGGCGTGGCCAACAGCATGGCCGGATAGGACGTGCTCCGGTGTAGCTCCTGATGAGCTACTCTAAATACGACCATTAAAACCAGTCATGCAGCTCCAAGACGGTAGAGACGGGACCATAGGGGACCAGACGCGCCCTGGGGCCAAGAAATTGCTGACACTGCAGATAGAAACGGGGTAATTTGGCACCAAAGTACCAGCGAGCCAGGACGTGAGCCCCAAGATGGTGGCCGGACCCAGAGAGACAGGTCGAGTGGTACGGTGAGCACCGCGCACACCCCAAGGAGGTAGCCAGACCGCAGCCGGAAGTAGAAAAAAAAAGAGTACAGCCAGAGAAGGAGCGGGTCCTGGCGTTATCGCTTCTGAGGCAGCGGGGCAGCTCTGAGGCATGGAGACACAAAGTGCGGGCCGAGACCAGATCCCAAGCGGACTAACGTGCACCACAGGCCCCGCAGACAGCGTAGGGAAGGTGCATCGCAGCAGAGTGGATAGGCGCAGGCAAGGGCTGGAGGCGCCGGACTCCACTCGACACAGAACTGAGGTCGCTAGTGGGAGCCACCCAAGGGAAAACGGAGACATTGTGCCGGAGAAGGGTGGCCCCAGAGCCAGGGCACTCTGAAGTACGCCGGTAAGGAGGAGGATAGAGAAGAGCGCTGCAACCCCCCCACCCTAGACGCAGCTAAACAGACCCGGTTGCCCGGGGGCCTGGGGGCGGGGATCATCAGCACCTCGGCGAGGAAGCAGAGACGCCGGTCCCGGCCGGACAGCGTGTCTCCTAGCAGTGGTGGTAGGCCTCAGACCGGAGGGGACGGCGGTACGGAGGGTTCAGATCGAGGGCGCGGATAGTGGCCTGCCGCCATCCCCCCCCCCAGACGAGACCGGCCTGTGACGGAGATCTCACTGGAGCGGGCTCCAGAGACAGACCGGACCTGCCAACCGCCAGTGAACGGCCAGAACACCAGGGAGGCCTGCAGTGAGGGCTGGAGTCTGGCGCCGAGGAGGAGTGTGGGACGCCCGGGCCCTGAGGAGGTGGATCACCTAATGGTGCCCAGGCCAGGGGGAGACACCATCACTGACGACAGAGAGCCTCTGCGCCAATAGAATTAGTTCCATTTCACCGGCTAGGCACAGACTGGGCCCCACACGCCACTGGCTTCCGAGAGGCCCTTGGGAGAGCAAGGGGGACACGGTGAAGTCGGCGGAAGGTGTACAGATGGTGGAAGAGGCCTGTGAGAAAGCAGAGACTATGGGAATTGAGGAAGTAGGGGACTGGGAGAAGCCTCCATGACGAGGGTGAACGGATGACCACCCCTCCCCCACAGACAAAGAAACAGCGGCGAAGGGTACGCAAAGAAGCCACCCGAGCTGGTGAACGCACGGAGGGGTACGGGATAGGGAAGAGGGGCTTGGCCGCTGAATCCTCCAGTCAGGAGACCATGGACAACTACGCCATGACTCGGCCACATAAAGAGGCTACACCTTCCGCCTCTGGCACACGCTCGGACACTGAGCTGCTGATGGGGACGATTCAAGCGTCTAGGACTGATATTCAAGAGTCCCGGGCAGCCCTGGAGGTCAAGATTGGCGAGGTAGGCTCGGAGGTGACATTACTGCGACAGGACTTCTGTAACCTGACAGAGAGGGTGATGACGGCGGAGACGCGGATCAGTGAGACGGAGGATTCTCTCACTACCCTCTGGAAAGACATGATGGAACTCCAAGCATCGCATCACCAACTGTTATGGAAGGTGGATGATGCAGAAAACAGGGCGAGAAGCCACAACCTGCGCTTTGTGGGCTTTAGAGAAGGCATCGAAGGGACAGACATGGTGACCTACCTGCATACCTGGCTGAGGAAAACCTTCCCGAAAGCACAGTTCTCGAATTGCTTTGTTATTGAACGAGCACACAGGGCGCTGTTGGTAAAGCCACCGGAGGGTGCGAGGCCGAGACCGGTCATTGCACGCTTCCTCAATTTTGCGGTCCGAGATCCGATACTCCGTGCGGCCAGAAACCTGGGGGAGATCCGGCTAGAAAATACGAACATTATGATATTCCCGGACTACAGCCAGGAGGTGCAAAAACAGCGACGCTCCTATGATGCGGTGAAAGCAAAGCTAAGGGACTTGCATATCACATATATGTTGCTCTTCCCCGCAAAATTGAAAGGGATATATGACGGTAGAACGCACTTCTTTTGTCATCCGGAAGATGCATGGCAGTGGCTAGAGGAACGTCCTACATTCCGTAGAGCGGAGGACGAAGGAAACAGGGTGATGGACGGGTCGGCAGCCAACAGACTTCGGAGGAGTCCGCCAAAGACCCAAAGACCAAAGAAACCAAGGAGCAGGAGACGGATGCAGACAACGCCTTATCCTGGACACACCTCGTCGGGACGAAGGAGACGGAACTCGGCATCACCCGGAGGGAGAGAAGCGACGGGTTCTATGTTCAGTTGTCTGGAAAGGAATGACCACTCTGAAGGTGAAGAAGACACTGGGGGCCGATCATCAGGAGGGGAAGAGGAGGAGATTCACTCTTTGCATCCCTTGGTGACAGCAATCCGAGAAATGGAGCAGGACGCGTCTGGACTGGCGGAAGACCCAAGAGCTGATACCCAGAACTCAAACTCCTGAAAGGGGGCAGAACTGGCAGCAGAGACTGCAGCTCATCGCTGTTACAACTCCCCTTTACCTATTGTTTTGCTATTCATTCTTATGTACTGTTCTTGTGAATTTCCAGGTTGATCGGGCGGGGATGGGCCACATACCCGCTATACAGATCACAATTGTAGGTTAAAGAAGGGGGTTCCAAGAGAGGGCGACAGACCCTCTCCGCCGACAGTCCTGTTTCTGTGGAAGTTGAGATTGAAGGAGGGGGTGGTGGGGAGGGGGGAGTGGGGGGTAGTTATGGGTGTTTCCTGTTTGAGGGAGTTGAGGGTGTGAATGGGGAGGGAGGTGGGGGAGAGGGGGGAGGCTGGGAGGGGGATGGTACGGGTCATGTCAGAAAGGTCGCACACACCGCACTGCAGGACACTCCACTAAAAAGCAACCAGAACACCACGCGCAGGGGGTCATGGAGGGATGCCGGGTAGACGCATAGAACAGAGACAGGACCTGGAGGGTCTCTCGATAATAACATGGAATGTGAACGGGCTAGGCAGTAGGATCAAACGAGGCCTGGTGATTGCATACATCAAGAGGATAGGCCCGGATATTGTGCTACTACAAGAAACGCACCTTCTGGGGAGCAACTGCGGTTTCCTAGCGAGAGGGCAATATAAAGTCCTAGCACATGCAGGATTTACCAAAGGCTCGAGGGGGGTGGCAATACTGATAAGGAAGACCCAACCATTCCAGGTAGTATGGATCTGGGCAGACCCACAGGGGACATATGTTGGGGTGAGGGGCACCTGGAGGAGGAAAGAATACACTATAGTGTCAGCCTATGCACCACCCAAACTACAGGCAGCGACACTGAAAGGAGTCACTGAGGTTCTACTTCATACGTCTGATACTATACAGGTGGTGGGAGGAGACTTCAATGACGTAATGACCCAGACCCTTGATAGAACAGGAGATAGGGGCAGAGACCAGAACCAGACCACTCTCTAGCGTAATTAATGCTATAGGACTGACGGATGTGTGGAGGCGGCTCCACCCGGAAGAAAGGGCCTATTTCTTTTACTCCAGTGCTCATAGGGTTTATTCAAGACTGGATTATATCTTCCTTGCCCTACACGCGATAGCGAGAGATGATTCTGCCGAGTACAAAGCTAGGGGAATATCGGACCACTCCCCGCTCGTGGTAAAGATGGGGAGAAGGACCTAGCGACAGGAGTCCTGGCAGCTGTCAGCATGGGACCTGCAGAACCCGAGCCTATTGAAGGGCCTTCGGGCGGATGTAAAAGTCTGTATGGAAGAAAACGAGGGATCAGTATCATCCAAAGTAGTCTTATGGGAGGCCTTTAAGACAGTCATGAAAGACAGGGCACAAAACAGGCTAGCAGAGGTGAACTGTGAGGTTCAGAGAGAGCTGGAGACACTGGAAACCCAGATACTAAGGCTAGAAGGGGAATATCAAGACGGTAAAGCCGCTAGGACTCTCCATCAACTAACGGACACTCAAAGTCAGTATAGGGACATGGTAACAGGGGAGGCCAAAACGCAGGCGTTGGCGCCGCTACACCGTTTGTATGACGTAGGAGACATATCTGGCAAACTACTGGCATGGCTGAGCAGAAGGGAGAAGGACGCTAGATGGATAGAGCAGGTATGAGACACCCAAGGGAACCTGACGGAATCAGATGTCCAGATCGCGGAGGCGTTTGCCGCGCACTAACCGGCATTCTATGAGGCGAGAGATCTGGGCACTCAGGAGGATGCCCTGAATATATGAAGCACCTTGAACTCCCAGTACTGACAGACACCGATGTTAAAGACCTGGAGGCTCCTATCACGTTGGAAGAGGTTAAAAAAGCCCTGGCTAGACTACGTGCAGGGAAAGCCCCTGGCCCGAATAGGTTCCCGGCAGAGTTCTTTAATAAAAAAGCGGACCTTCTGTCTCGCCATCTACTGGGACTCTTTGAGGGGGTGCGTCAGGAAGGGGCACTTCCTCCGGACCTCCGCATGGCCAAAATCAACCCGATTTTTAAGGAAGGTAAACCACTGGAGGAATGCACCTCTTATCGTCCTATCTCCCTCCTAAACATAGAGGTGAAACTACTGGCAACAGTACTGGCGCTTAGACTGCGGAGGGTGATCCCAGATCTGGTCCATTTGGACCAGGTGGGATTTCTCCCGGGTAGGGCTACGAGATTCAACCTAAGGTGATCACATAACTGGCTGCAGGAGGTGAGTATGAGGCGAGACCCCCCATTGGTTTCTCTCGCTAGACGCTGAGAAAGCGTTTGACTTTGGTCCCAATTTTCGGCAATGGATACATTTACTCTATACAGACCCGAGAACAAGAGTCAAGGTAAACGGAACGATGTCGGGGGACTTCCCAGTGAGACGGGAAACCAGGCAGGGATGCCAACTGTCCCCTTTGCTCTTCACGTTGACAATCGAGGTGTTGGCAGCGAAGATCCGACAGCATTCGGACATCAAAGGCTTCCAGATGGGGCCAGGGGTCGCCACAGAGGAAAAAATATCCCTATACACGGACGACATCCTCCTCTATATAACGCGCCCCGAAACGACAATACTGGTGCTCTTCTCGGGGCAAGAACGCTATGGAGCACGAGCGGGTTATAGGATTAACTGGCATAAATCTGTACTTTACGACCCCAGGGGCCTAGAGCAATGGCCAAACCTTCCGGAAAGACTGCAGACGACAACGGAGGGCTTCACCTATCTGGGAGTGTTTATGACTCTCAATAAGTCTGCCTCGTACGATAAAAATGTCGGATGGATACTATGTACTTTTGTAGAGGACGCGGCTAGATGGCGGCTCCAACTCCTCACACTCCTAGGTCGCTCGGCCATGTTCAAAATGGTGGTGCTGCCCAAGCTCCTTTATGCGGTTCAAAACGAATATTACCTCTTCCCCGCAGGGTGTTTCGGGAAATAAACTCTGAAGTCCGCTCCTATCTCTGGCTCGGTAAGCAACCTAGAGTAGCTCTGTCGACCTCGCAAAGACACCAATATAGCGGGGGGATCTCAGTTCCCAACGCTGAAGTCTATTACTGGGTGGAACACTTGGTAGCTATCAATGACTGGTTTCATGCCCCGGCTATGCACCCCACATACGCACTAGAGAGACACGCAATGGGTACCCACCCCTACAACTATTACCTATACGGGGGGAAAGGGAAAGGGAGACTGCTGCCGGCCACTAGGCTCACACTGGTAGCATGGCATAGAGCAAATAGGACTATCGGCTGGGAAAAAAAGCCCACAAGACAGACACCTTTGTGGCACTGCGCATGGCTACCAGACTTGAATAAATTGAAGGGGCTCAAGGGGTTAGATAATATAGGGATCTCGACGCTAGGAGATGTGATTGCAAAGGGGGCACTGAAGTCATTCCCGGCCCTTAGGGCAGAATTTGGCCTGCTTCCCACGCAATACCTTAAATATGCTCAGCTGAGACATGCGTGGCGAACGGAAGACATCCTGGTGGCCACACTCCCTGAGTATGCACCTCTGGAGGGCCGTCTATTGCAGGAACAAATACCAGAGAGAGCAGTGTCACTTAAGTATAGGACCCTTATGAATAACATGCCAGAGGACCTAAGGGCACTTAGACGTAAATGGGAGAGTGAGGTGGGTGACCTGGACGAGATAGACTGGGACACTGTTCTCATGCATCCCAGGGAAGTAGCGATTAAATCCCGGTTGCGACTGATACAATTTAATGTCCTTCATAGGACCTATTTCAATAGGGTACGCCTCCATAAAATGGGAAAGATAGGAAATACAAACTGCCTAAGATGCGGCAGAGAAGGAGGGGACTTCTTCCACACACTCTGGTCTTGTCCGCAGATTCAGGTTTACTGGGGGGAGATTCTTAGAGAACTGGGTGAGGTACTTGAAGCTCCTCTACCTGCGGACCCAAAACTGGTCCTACTAGGTATGGCCATTGATATCGAATTCACTCACCCACTGCTGATCTTATTGACCCTGGCCTTGGTAGTAGCTAAGATAGATGTGGCAAAGTACTGGGGGGCAGCCACAACACCACGGCTGGAGGAATGGAGAAGAGGCCTAGACCTTTATATGGCGGCTGAAAGGGTAACATACAAGGCGCGCGGCTGCCCGAAAAAAATTTGGCAGGGTGTGAAGTAAGTGGAGGAAATACCATGGCCTTGACGGGGGTCTGTGAGCAGGGGGGCGGGATGAAGGTGTATACACAGCCAAGTGGGGGCCGAGGGAACTCTGATGGGACATGGCAGACTGGGTCGCAGACTGTGAGGGTGAAGTGGTGTAAGGATAGTGGGTGGAGGGTGGGCAGGCGGGATATGTGGACTTATGATGACATGACTGTTTTGTTGTTATATGATAAAATGCAAATAAAAATATTTTAAAAAAGAATAAATCTGAGACTAATTTATAAACATTATGTCGATTTTTTTAATGTAATTTGTAGGATCAAGAGCACAGTTGTGAGTCAAGTATCTTTGGAGTTACGTTTTGTTAAAGTTGGGAAAATACATCAATTTTGTGTGCATTACACACCATTGGGAACAATGGGGAGAAAGCAGACAAATGCATAAAAAAATCATGGTACAGCATTTGAGAGAGAGATCTGGCACTGGGAATCTAGTTAGCAGGGTCCCAGTGCACTTACATTTCTAAAACACATCAGGAATCAGGCAAAAAGTGTGGGCCAACCATGCAAAAAGAGGAACTTCCCATACCTTAACAATAGCCCCTCCACTGGAATCAACTGAGATGGAGTCTTCTCCATGCAAAACTGCCCCAACCTAGGAGCAGCTCAGCACGGTACCAACGGAGCAAAAGGCAATGACAGGCAGTTGCATTCCAGCACACTACAGAGACACTGCTGCTGAGAGTAGGAAATAATGTGTCGAGCCAGTTTGATTAATTTCAAGGGGTGGCTGAGATAATTGAACATGCCCTGGCTGGAGACAGAACATTTGTATACACTGACAGTTAGGTCACTTATCAATGACTGGTGAGCTGAGCTCCAATCTGGCACAGAGAAGGATGGGAAATCAAAGGCACCCCTATCTGGGGGTGGTGAGCAGTTGTGCTAAGAGATGTAGAAGAAAGGACAGGAGTGTAAGTTCATGTGGGTCATGTGGATGTCCACTGTTCATTGGATACTTCCTGTGCATCTCTATTAAACAATCAGGTGAATCAAATGGGAAAATCACAATCAGTGATCAATAATGAAGAGGCTGAAGTGGTCTTAGCAAACTCGGCTCACACAACTTCAGGGTATCTAGGAGAGATTGGCACTTATGCATGGTACAACAATGTAATAATAATAAACTTTATTCGGATTATTACAATCCATAAAAGCAGTACAATTAAAAAAAAAAAAAAATCTTCAAAGAGATCTGATTATCAGTTACTTAAAAACAGCAAAAAGGAATTTCAGTGATATATACAGTACAAATATTTTTAAAGGTTTTTCCTATGTCTGCATATACATTTCAGAAAATTAAGGACATGGTAACATGTGGCTTCGGTGTCCAAAAGCTGCAAGCTCAGCATGGCTGCTCTGCATTGTCTGAGACCCCAGGATTTTAAAAGGGTCAGTAGCCAGAGTTTGCGGTGTTCCTGATAAAATTTACAGAACAGAACTGTATGAAGAGTGGATTGACCTGATATCCCATCACATGGGCATGGAGGTGAATTTAGGTCCCAAACGTTTGGTGTTGGGAAGACCACCAGTTTGTGAAATATGTTCAGTCTGAATCTTATCAGGAGAAATCGTTCAAAGGTACCAATGTCAAGATTTAAATATGGCTGCATTGAAGGGGTAGATTGAACCAGCATGGCGTGCTGTGCCGACTGTTTCCCAGCTTCTGCCTGAAGTCTCAAATTAGTCAAATGGTCCAACGCTCGCTTTTTTAGGTTATCGTTTGCGAGTTCTCCAATTTTTTCGGGATTAAGATAATATTTTTCCATTCCAAGGTCGCGAAGAAAGGTCCGGATGTAGGCCAGCCATTTAATTTTTAAAACATAGTCCAGAGACATTGCATCCGCCACTATTGTTTTTGTGAGGTCGTTTTTATCTGATGCCCAAATACGTCGCCAGAGTAGAAGTGGTTGGATTTTGGCAAGGTCTTCGATGTATGGTGCCCCTAATTCTAAGTGGCAGGCGTAAACGGAGGAAGTTTTGGGGGCAGATAGGATAAATCTGAAAAACTTATTTTCTGCGATTTGCAGAGAGGTGACGTCCGTATGTCCCCATAGTCCTGCTCCATATAAGGCTGTGGATTGGCACTTGGCCTTATATATGGTTATCAGTTCTCTGGGTGGACTTTTTCCTAATTTTTGAGAAAACGACACCAAGGCGGCTAGTGCTCTTTTAAAACAATGGTTTCTGGCTTCTACTGCTGGTTTCCAGGAGAGTTTATTGTCTATCATGACCCCCAGATAACAATATTCTTTTGTTGAATCAATTTTTTGACTGTCGAGGTAGATAGAGTTTTGCTGTTTTTTCCCGACCCCAGCATTCATTACGAAAGTCTTTTTCACATTTATGTGGAGGTCAAGGGTTCTCATGAACTGGGAATATCTATTAAGGGACCTTTGGAGTTCACGGGGAGTTTGTGCGAGAAGGACGGCGTCATCCGCGTACAGCAGAGCGGGGATCGGGCGATGTTTGGCCAAAGGGAGGTCACGGGCACCCTTTAGTAGCTCGACCTCCAAGTTGTTGGTATAGAGGGAGAAAAGGAAGGGTGCCAGGACGCATCCTTGTCTGACCCCACGCTCTACTGCGAAGGACGCCGTCAGTTCTCCCTTTATTCCGTAGCGAACTCTTGCGGATGGGTTGGAATAGAGTTCCCTTAAAAAGTTCAGGAGTGGTGGGTCTACCCCCATCTGTGCCAAAAGGGACCACAATTTTGTGTGGGAGACGCAGTCGAAAGCCGCGGACAGATCTACGTAGGTCATGTAAAGTTTTGCTTTCTTTGCATGCACATATTTTCCGAAGATTATTGATAAATTTAGGGCTTGTTCCACGGTACCTAATCCTTTTCTGAATCCGAATTGAAGGTCGGATAGGATACCTCTTTCTTCTGCCCAATCCTGAAGTCTTTCTAAAATCACTCTTCCTGCTATTTTCCCCAGTGAGTCCAGCAGGGAAATTGGGCGATAGCAGGCGGGGTCCATACGATTACCTTTTTTAAAGATCGGCACCATGATGGACCTAGTCCAAGACTCCAAAATTCCTATTTTTGCCGTAGCGGTACAGACCCTTGTTAAAATTGGTGCCCAAAGATCTGTTTGATGTTTAAAAAGGTCTGCCGGGACACCATCCGGCCCTGGAGCTTTCCCTTTTTTGGTGGAGTTCAATGCCACAAGAATCTCAGGAATTTCAAAACTTATATCTATTGGGTATGGTGGGAGTGTTTTTTCCTCTTCTTCCAGGTCTTGGTCGTGGGTTCGTTTTTGGAAGATACTGGTGAAATGTGATACCCATGTTGCAGCGTCTATGGCGGCTTCGATTTTTGGGCGAATGTCGTCCGCCAAAAAAGGAGTTCTTATAATTCTCCAGAAGGCTTTAGAGTTTTTTTCCTGGGCACTGGTGTGGAGTTCATGCCACAGCTCTCGCTTCAGTTCCTCTTTCCTCCTTTTCCTTATTTTATGATAATCACTTCTAAGAGTGGCTATTGTGCTGGGATCCCTTTCGTTTTTATTTAAGGCTAACTTTAGTTTTGTATGAGCCTTAGTGCACTCTTGATTGAACCAGCCATTAGGCTTGGATGAGCCAGGTTTTTGTTTTCTTGTTAGTAACACCTTAGTTTTTTCCATAATTTGGGCGAAGTTAGTTAGAAGCTCCGTATCATTGGTAGCTGTGTCCAAACAGATTTCAATTTGAGGATGGACTAATCTTATTAGCTCTTTGGTGAGTTCCTCTGGATTTATCCTCTCCCATTTTATAGTGTACCCGTTTACTTTATCCATGTTGATATTTTCCTGAGTCAATGCATTAGCTATTGTTTCTGGAGAACATTTCTGATAAGTTAGTGAGACTTCCAGAGTTAGTATTGCATGGTCACTTTGGGAATTTGGTATTACTTCAAAGTTCTTTACTCTTAATTGTAAGGATGCTGATATAATTATAAAGTCTACCGTAGTTTGGTAACCTCTTCCAATATAGGTAGGTGCAAGTGAGTTTTCCCCATAGTCCAAGGTGTTTACTATCTGGAGATCCAGGTCGGATAGGAGATCATTCATTTGCCTTCCCATTTTGTTGTGCGAGAAATGGGTAAGTAAGAGGCCGTCTTCTGTCACCATGCCAGGGCATTTTCTTTTTGATTGGGTACAGGCGTGCAGATTGAAGTCGCCTGCCCATAGTATAGGTGCCGGGCCTCCTTCTCCTTGTTGCATTCTTAAAGTAGTTAGTTTTTCGTGGAGGTGGGCCAAGACTCTCTCGAAGTCCAATTCATCCAGATTGTTATAAAAATTGATGATGATCATTGACTCTCTTTTCTGGAAGTAAAAACCAAGGATCTGCAAATTTGGTGCCAATTCGATAACCTTTATTTTAACGTTTTGGATAGTGTTAGCTATGTAAATACACAGACCTCCCTTTGGTCTACCTGTGTGTCCCGACTGCGCGAGGGACGAGTACGTTTTGTACCCCTGCAGGTGATATTCTTGTAGGGACCATGTCTCCTGCAAGCATAGTACTTGATGGTTAAGCGTGTGGTACAGGATTGTCCCATCCTCTATTTTTGTCCTTAATCCAGCGATGTTCCACGAGATCAAACTCAGGATTGTTAAGCTGTCCCTTGAGCTTTTTGTTCTTTTTAGTTCATTTAGGATCTCGGAAGCTGGTGAAATCTCTAAGTCTGGAGGGACTGATGGGGGTTCCGTAGGTTCCAAACGGTCTGTTTGAGTTTGGGAGTATTCCTGAGGTTGTGGTAGTCAATCAACGCACTCCAGGGGACTGTATCTATTTGCTAATTGGAGGCCATTCCAGCTATCCCAACGTATGGAGTCGTTATACTTTGTCCGATGATCCTGGCCACTCCATTCGTCCCTATCTCTGCCTTGATGATTTAGGCCTAGTGGGTTGAATGGGGGAAGCCATCCTTGCCGCGGCTGTTGCCATGGGTGGGTGTTGTAATGCATTGATTGCTGAGGTAGCCACCCTTGTTGGGTGGTGTGATGTGGATATTGAGGTGGATTGATGGGGGGTTGGGTAGCAGGGTGTGCGGGTTGGGGAAATAAGACAGGTGGTTGCCACTGAAAGGCTGGTTGTTGTAAGTTTTGCGAAAAACGTGGCCTATCTGGGTAGTGTTGGGGATGATACATGTTATATTCAGAGGGATTTATAGGGCCAGGGTTTGGTGGGTGTGCGTGAAAGGGGAAATTTTGCCTTGAAGGTGGGGATAGGAAGTAAGACAAGGGAAGGGGATTTATTTTTGTGGCAGGACCTCTATTGGGCGAGTTGCAAATGTAATTTGATGCCCCTATCTCCCTGAATTTGATACTAATGACGTCCCCCGCTATTGCCTTCGTGCTTCTACCAACCCAATCTCCTCTCCGTGCGGAGAAGATATCACCCCTAATATGGGCGGGTAGTGGTCTATGGAGTTGGAGCCACTGGGCACATTTGTTCCTCAGCTCTGCGAAAGTTTCTCTTGCGCCCTCCTTCAGTGGGGGCACTGCTGTTAACACCACCACGAAGGGAGAGGCTTCCGGGGGTAAGTTAATTATTTTGGGCCGAGGTTGCTTTGTCTTCAGATCTGATGGTTTTTCCTGGGAGGGGGTCTCTGCTGAGATGGTGGAGTTTCCTTTTGTTTGTCTGTTATTTGTTTTTGATTGACCTGCTGGACCTGTTTGTGTAGCAGAGGGAAGATCTACCGCCTCAGGAGTGTTTTGGGAGACTTCCAGATTGCTCACTTTTTTGGCTAAAGAAAGTGTTACTGCCGCTTTTTTGGTTAGCGAAATGTTCGGTTTGTCTGTTGTGCCTATTATTTGTTTGGTGCTGGATGATTTTTGAAGTATTTCCTTTGCTCCCTGCGTTGGGGCGGGACCATTCCTGCTTGATTTACAACTGCATTTAGTGTTGATTAGTGACGTGAGTCTGTCCAACTTTGATATGAGTGGTTTGATCTGTGCTGTAATTTTGGCTTCAAGATCGGATTTTAGGTCCATAACCATGTTTTCCACCCAACAGGGGATACCTGCCGAGGAGTTTGGGGTAGGTGTGATCAAATTATGGTTCTTTATTTTTGGATTTTCCTTGATGGTTGGCATTGCCTTGGGGAGGGTGGAGGTATTTTCCCTTATTTTTGTTGGTTCTAGGGTCATTTCTGGCTCAGGTGGTAAAGGATTACTGATGGCACTCTGATCTAATTTCTCGGCCGGTGATTGACAGGCTTCTAAGTCTGGGGTTGCGTCAAGATCGACGTATGATTGATCAGAGTCCGATTGGGTTACGGATAAATCTACTAAGTTTGGAACAGTCATCGTCGGAACGATGGTTAATGGCAGTGGTAGGGAGCAGTTATTAGCCACCTGGTGAACGGGGGAGTTTGCGGTGGCAAGTGAACCGAGCGAAGATCGTTTTGCCTGCATGAGGTCTAAAGAGACTCTTTTCTCCAGTAAGATGATGCTTTTGTCAATGGTGTCATTGACCCTGGATATAAAAAGGTCTATAGGGCCGGTCACTTGAGTCACCAGTGTCGCTTTCTTGGACGCACTTCTTGTTTTGGGACGCATCCTGAGCCCCAATGGTATGCGTTAGAAATTCGTGGGGGCCTGGGGGGGTTGTCGTAGAGTGCAGGGTGACAGGGCCGGGGCCGTCCTCTGCCGTCCTCGAAAGGCCTCAAACGGCCCTGTCTTTGCCCTGTCTTCGCCCGAGCTGCGTCCCGCGCTGCGGGAGAGAGATGTTGTTAAGTAAGAGGCGTAAAGGGCGGGGGGCGGGCCAGCAGGGAGAGCGGACCGGAAGCTCTTCCTTGGTCTTGCAGGGACTTCTGGGAAATGAAGTCCCCGCACGCTCGCAGCCCCGCTGGTCTCTCGCGCCCCTTACCGCCTTGCTGTCTTGCTGCTGGTGTCCTCACCTCAGTCTTTCAGGATGCTGCCTCTACCAGCACCCACCAACGAAGCGGCACCCGCGGAGCGGGTGCGGCGAGAGGTGGGCCGGGAGGCTGATGCGCTGCTTGGCTGGTGCGTGACCGCTAAACTGGTGGCTTCCGCTTGAATGCAGAGTAGGTAGGTGTCCCAGGAGTGGAGGGAGAGGGACGCTTTTAGCGGAGTTGGATGGGCGGGGGGCGGGCCAGCAGGGAGAGCGGACCGGAAGCTCTTCCTTGGTCTTGCAGGGACTTCTGGGAAATGAAGTCCCCGCACGCTCGCAGCCCCGCTGGTCTCTCGCGCCCCTTACCGCCTTGCTGTCTTGCTGCTGGTGTCCTCGCCTCAGTCTTTCAGGATGCTGCCTCTACCAGCACCCACCAACGAAGCGGCACCCGCGGAGCGGGTGCGGCGAGAGGTGGGCCGGGAGGCTGATGCGCTGCTTGGCTGGTGCGTGACCGCTAAACTGGTGGCTTCCGCTTGAATGCAGAGTAGGTAGGTGTCCCAGGAGTGGAGGGAGAGGGACGCTTTTAGCGGAGTTGGATGGGCGGGGGCGGGCCAGCAGGGAGAGCGGACCGGAAGCTCTTCCTTGGTCTTGCAGGGACTTCTGGGAAATGAAGTCCCCGCACGCTCGCAGCCCCGCTGGTCTCTCGCGCCCCTTACCGCCTTGCTGTCTTGCTGCTGGTGTCCTCGCCTCAGTCTTTCAGGATGCTGCCTCTACCACCACCACCAACGAAGCGGCACCCGCGGAGCGGGTACGGCGAGAGGTGGGCCGGGAGGCTGATGCGCTGCTTGGCTGGTGCGTGACCGCTAAACTGGTGGCTTCCGCTTGAATGCAGAGTAGGTAGGTGTCCCTACAACAATGGCAAATCCCAGTCTCCAAGGAACAAGTGCAACAACCAGTGAAGGATTCCCCTATGTGTAACCAGCTTAGACAGTTGCCCTTGCACAAAAGAACAAGAGGACTTGTGGCTGCCACAATGTGATAAATGAACCATATTGGACGACTGCTATGGGGGGGGGGGGGGGGGCAAGTTCTACTTGCTAACAATAGTGGACACTTATTCTGGCCATGCTGGACATGCCTTGCAAGTCTTTGGATCAAACATTTACTTCACGAGGGTTAGATGACCTGGTTAGCAACTATGCGGTGCATGGAGACATTCAGACAGTCAGTTGCACACATTTATCAGGGAAAATGGGCTCAGGAACAAGTGGTTCAATGGGTGTTACACCTTAGCTATTACCCTCAAGCAGCAGGAATGATTGAGATATAATGGGTTGCTGACAGAACAGTTGAAGAAGTTATCAGAACATCACAACTTAAAAATGTGGAGTGCCAATCTGAATAGAGAATTGATTGAGTTAAACAATAGACCAGTAGGACAACAGACTCAGGAGTCAGGACAGGGCACTGAACCTACACCCACTATAATTATTTTAAAAAGGAAAAAAAACCTGAGCCAGACTTCCATTACAGCCCACTCTGGGCATTATTGGACTAGGTCTGTTTGCGGTAGAGGTGGGAGAAATTCAAAAAGGGCAGACCAAGGTGATACCCTTGGTAGTTGGAGTGACCAGCCGGAACATATGAGAGGTTTGCCTAAAGGTCTAGTTTACCTATTAAAGGAATCAGGGCCTCGAACGGCTGCAGCAGGAACCAGCGGGTTTTCCATTGAGCTGGAAGTGTGGGGGCCTGTTTTGTTACAAGGTGCCGGATTTGCAGCAGTGCTGCAATATCGCCCCATGTAACAAAAGCAGCAGCAGTGATGTTAAAGCAGCTGGTAGCAGCGCTAAATCGGCTGCACTGCTTCTAACTAGGGGTTCACAAATAAATAGAAATGTCTCTACGTGTTTTGGGATGAAACAGATTCTCAGGAAAATCTTCGGTTCTCTCTCCCTACCCTCACGGAAACAGGCAGGGTGGCCTTGTGGTGTCTAGATTAGACTACTGCAATGCCCTTTATGTAGGGATATACAAGGGGCTCCTACATCGACATCAACTGATGCAGAATGCCGCTGCTAGGCTGGTAATGGGCCTCCCTAAATTCCACTCAGCTTCAGCCACCATCAGAAGCCTGCACGGGCTCCTTTTGGGGAGGAGAATTGTGTTTAAAGCCCTTTGCCTGGTTCACAAAGCTGTCCACAATATGGGATCAGAAGGCATCAATAAAATGTTTCAAAGATACCTCCCCGGCAAGGATTTGAGATCTGCAAGCAAGAACCGGGTAACAGTTCCCAGGATTAGGAAAGCCAGGTGGGGGGGAGGGCCTTTTCGCTGATTGGAGTTAATTTGTGGAACTCCCTTCCTTCCCCAATTTACACTCTGGAAACTCACTCCTTATTTTGTAAGGCCTTGAAGACCTGGATATTCACCTGTCCTGAACTGTAAGTCCTGAAAACCAAGGACATCTCTGACTCTGATCTCCGCAGTGCCTTGATGCCCCTGGGCTAAGTTTGCGCTTTACAAAATATATATATATTCATTCATTCTAACTAGCACTTGCAGTGGGCCAGTCCAGCTGAATTGTCAGCGCTGGTTTGTGTTACCAGTCCAGCCCGAAAGGAATATCAGAGCTGGGAGGAGCTATTGATCCAGATTACTGGGGGGAATTCAAAGTGGTGCTACTAAATCAGGGGGCTACTGTTGTATCACATTAAACAGATGACAGGATTGCACAGTTGATCTGGGAGAAAGCTCAAATCTCATCTCACATGTGGAGGAAAGATCTCAGCCCCCAAATACTACCAATAGAAGATACGTAGGATTTGTAAGTATGGGAAGAAAAGTGTGGGTACATCATCCAGGGTAGATACCTGAAGTTAGAGATATATTAAGCCAGGGAGTACATACGTTGTGGTTTTGAAAAATTCGAATGTGTCTATATTTATACCTTCAGTGAGGCTTAGTCCGCATTCGTGAATGCTGAGAGCTCTGCCAACGATATGGCTCCTTTTTGCGCTTTCAATTGTAGCAGTGTGAGCCATATGGGTATAATCAAACATGTACGAGAATGTCACCTATGACCTCTGTGTTGTTTATGCACCTCAAACAGCCAACAATATTGACAACGAAGAGGTGGTTTCACTCTATAAGATGCCGGTGCTGAGAGGAGGATGGATGGCCACCAAAGTGAAGACTTGGAAGGTGACAGGACAATTGATCTGACATGTTGATGGGCTAACTAAGCTGCAAGGAACACCCTCAAGGGTGCAAGCACTGAACTCTATCCTGAACATGACACGGAGGTATAGTATTGTGATTGTACCTTTATGCCAGCATTAAGGTATCCATGCAAGCATTATGAATGATCCAAAGAGCATATAATTTTACCAAGGCCCGTGATGCTAGTCACTATGCATAATGGTACTAGCGGGGTATGAAGCTCCAAACCTCCTGCATTTATGTACTATATAGCCAAGAAGCATATGGTTAGTAATTTTGGCAACTACTCTGTAGCTAGATATAAAATAGGATGAAAACAGGCCTTGCATGCAAATATAATTAATCAAGTCATATTACAGATGAATGTCACTAAAGGAACTGTTACATGCTATGGTCCTCTGTGTGCAGAGTGGACACCACCAATGTGACCCTTCCCAAAATTACAAATTAGAAGAGATTTAGGATATCTAATAGCCAGAGCAACCAGAATTGGAGTTGGAGCGCTTAACTCACTGAACATTAAAGCCATTAAAAATAAGTTATCATCCACAGGATATTGTACAGGTGAAGCTATCAAAGTTATATCTCAGTGGGACCCCATCCAGTCACAAAGGGTATGGAAAGTCCTATGGGGTCTATAACAACATGTGGGGTGGCACAATTTTACATATGAGAAATTTGGTAGATTTTTTAGAAATATACGTATGTTGTCCAAAGGTATCCAATGCATATTATGGCAGGATGTCGTGAATCAGCTATTTATACAGTTCCAAACTGAGTAGGTACAACTACAGGGAGAATACTTTAGACAACAATTACAATTACCCAAAGACATATGGGCCAAACCAATAAACTTTCAGTGCAAAGAAGAAAAGCGTTACGTCCACTTTGATATAGTAAAAAGACATCATCCTCCAGAAATATGGTGTCCCTTTGAGTTTATTCGAATTGTAATAAAAAAGGAATGGTGGGTACCACATACAAACAAGGCATAGATTGATCAAACCAATAAAACTTTAGACCTTACAAAATGTGCCAACTAGTCAAAAGGGAGGATGTGTGCTCACACAGGGAGAGCCTTAGATGCATGTCTATAGACAATTCCAGGAGAATATGAGTGGTTACCCTATCCCATAAACCGCACGGACCTATACCAAGTAGAAACAGACACCATTTGTTATTTGTTATGTTACCAATCACCCATTACTTAGTAATGGATTCATGTAACTTATAGGAGAACAAGTGATATGTATCCATAATGTGAGCAGCATAAGTGGTGTAAGCATCCAGATACTGTACCTTACTCATCTAGGTTGGTTGAGCAGGTTCAAGGTTTACTTGAATGGAAAGTCCCACTTACTATTAAGTTACATAGACTAGAGGCAATTAGACAGTGTGCATATGTTGCTTTTGCTAAATTTGACACTATGGTTAATTACACCAAAGACACAGCTACACACATGACTATAAAGGCCAAGCAACTCATGCACACGGCTGCGCATCATCAACAGTTAACGAGCATCATTGGTATGGCATAAGTTTTGTCTGGGTACCAGGAGCTACAAAAAATTGTAACCTGGTGTTGCACCCCTTAATTGTACTGGTAATGACTTTTGCTATATTAGCTATTATAATGTGCACATTGTATGTACGCACTAAACAGCGTTATGTCAAAATAAAGACACCTATTACAATGTTTCCCTGGCTCCATAGCAATCTACCTATGAATATAATTAAAATAATTGTTTTTTTCATTCATTTGCGCTCATCAAAAAGGGTGGAGTGTACAGTATAGGCCTAGTGTGTCAGACACGGTGAAGCAAAAACATTAACTAGCTTTTAGGTTGTGTGAAAATGCATGCAGAAAACAGGTATATTGCACTGAACTTGTGAAGCTTCTTTTTGACATTCCATAGATGAAACTATTTGCTGAGATGTTCTGTTTATCGTTCAGGTAGCCATGGGAATCATGGGAGTTACATACCATTGAGATTGTACTGACTCTGAAAGGGCTTGGGAGTAGTTTGGCGGTCCTTGGAGTATTATGTGTATCAGTAAGAGCAAATTTATAAACACTGACAAAGAGCCAGAACTTGCAGTTAGGTAACAGAATGTTGTGTAAGCTAATTCTTTAGTACAGTACAAGAGGAGGGTTTACCGCTGCCTCAAGGAAGCTCACAGACAGAGTTGTACAGATCTGCCATCGCTCAACATTGATGCTTCTGGTCCCACCTTTCCAAGAGAGAGGGAGAGGGAGATTAAAGTTGGCTTCCCGGCATTTAAAGATAGTTAGGTTCCAGGGGGGTGAAAGGCCTGATCCTACTTCTCTATTTTGATTTACCTGTTTATTATTATTGCACCTTTAATGAACTGCATTTCAATTGATTCAAGACTATAGGCCAGATGTAGGTAGGCAAATACCGGTCGGTAACGGCCGAAATTCGGTAATTTCGACCGTTACCGACTGGTATTTGGAAAATGAGATGTAGGTGGGCATTTTACTGATTCAGTAATTTACCGAATCGGTATTTTAAAGAATCGGTAAGTTACCGATTCCTTAAAATACCGAATCGATAAATTACCGATTTTGCTATGTAGGGAGCACTCAAATTAGTGCTTTTCCCCTTTTAGGATTCAGTATTTACCCCAACTACAAGTGGGTGGTAAATAATGAAAACCTTGGAAAAAGCATTTTTTTTGCTTTTCCAACAGTGTCATGTTGCAGACATACATGCCCTTAGGGATGTATGTCTGCAACATGTGCACCCATACACAATTGAGGGGTGCAACAGGGTGTCAAAGTGACACCCTGCCACCCTTCAATGTTTCCCCATTTTACCGAATCGGTAAATACCGATTCAGTAATTGGCATTCATCCCTATGGGCCTCCAGGCCCATAGGAATGAATGGCAATTACCGAATCGGTATTTACAGATTCGGTAATTACTGAAACTTTCCGATTCGCTAATTTTTTCGGTAAAATTACCTACATCCCATTCGCCTGGTCTTAAATATCGAATCGGTATGATTCGGTATTTAAGAATCGGTAATCTGGGATTACCTACATCGGGCCTTGTGTGTTTCACCATCACTGTGCAGGCATTGCACGGCACAAACATGTATATAGAACAGTGACTATTTTGCCACTAATAGTTGATAGACTATGTTTAACAGAATTACTTTTGTGTTTTTGATGTACTGCATTGTGACTAATTTTGATCAGTTTACATGCAACTATTCTCCTAATGTATAATCATCATTGATGTGTGTGTGTGCTAATATTTTATTAAAGCTAAGTTGTACCCACTATCAATTTGCTGCTCCTTACGGAGTGACCTTATTGATTTGTGCCTGATTGACAGCACTTGGGTTGGTTACCAGTAGCCAGTTCAATACAGAATGGGAAACAGATTATATTGTTTAGAGGGTATTTCTGAAGTAAATGTTTGCTGTCATCCATGGCATGCATGCTTACAGTTGTAATTTCATGTAAATATTTTGCTAATTGGTGTATAATCTTCTTCTAAAAATACAAATGCAAAACATTTCTCTTGTGTTGTATCTTACCTGATTTCTTTGTTCTTTGACTGTCCAATTCAAATACTGGAGAAAGTTTATCAAAGTTAGTTATTCAAGCCCTTTAAAAAAAGCCTTATATGTACATATGTATCTATTTTTAAAAGTGGTTAAGCCAGTGACCCCAGTGTTTTATCTAATCATCATCATCATTAAATCTTTATTTCGGCCAAATGCCATAAAAGATACACATATATAAAACAGTAATTTCATAACAATACACAATATATAAAAACAACAGTAATTCAAGGATGAGATTTGATTCAATGTATCAGAAGGAGAAAAGATACAGTCTCAGCAGTTATAGATGCCATACAGTATAGCAAGCGAGAAAAATTACAGGTACAGAAGGATCAGCATGTCCGTGATATAGTAGCTATGTATCACTTTCATAATGCTTTAGTTAAAGGCATTCGCATGCGCCACATTGTTACTAGAAATTGTGACACGGCAAAAACAGTTGGTCTAGTTCTGTTTGTTTTTAAAACTCTAAAAGCATGCATGCAATATTTGAATCCCAGATTCTTACACAGAGGCACGAGTCAGTACTTCCTGGGCTTATAATAGGCTGGACAGAAGAATAGAATGTGGAGATCGTTTTCCCTATCACAGTTGCACCCTGGACATTTTTCAGTTCCTGCTGGGGACCACCTGTTGGTAAAAGCTCGCAGGGGTAAGACCCCGTATCTCCACTGTGTGTACAATTTTCGAGCCAAGATAGGATAAATTTCATCCATGAATTCTTCAAATTTATAAAAGTCTTTACCAGTTACAAACGAAACAGTTAGGGTATTGATTGCAGAATTGGACAAAGTAGCAGTGTGATTATTTTCATAATAAATCTTAATAAGGTTGTTTCGAGAGATCCTACTGGCAGCGTTCCCTGGGTCAGTCCACAGAGCATGCAATCCTAGCCTCCCAGCCCCAATGAGGGTCAATAATTCAGCTAGTTCCTGTCTGTAGTTTGCAATTTCAGGAGTCACCCAGAGCCTGCGCCAGAACCTTAGGGGTTTAAGTGTTAACACCTCATCAATAGGCCTAAGTCCTAAGTCAAGCCTTAAGGGCAGAAGAGGAGTGCTAGATGGTAGGGCCAGCAGCTGTCTTATGAATTTATTTTCAGTCCTAATCAATACAGTCCTCCGTGAGTAACCCCATAATTCCCCACCATAGACAATCGCACCCATCGCTTGCGTTTTATATACCTCCAGGGGTGGGGCAACCGGTTTGTTGGAGGAAGTATTAGATAGTTTCAAAATACCACCGGCGAGTTGGGACAGCCTTAATTGAGATTTGACTATCTGGGGGCCCCACGTCAGATCCTCATTTAGGGTAACCACCAGATAGTCAAAATTCGATAACCTTTCCAAGCTTGATGCACCTAATCTTGGATTTGGGCGAGTAGTTACTGGCGGGTTGAAGATCATGAATTTCGTTTTGAGTGAATTGATCTCCAAACCCCTTAGTCTACAAAAATCGTCAAAACCGTCCAATGTGCGCTGGATCCCCATTGGGGACTTAAACAGCAACAGGGTATCGTCAGCAAACATGATAGCGGGAACCCTGCTACCCGCCAACTTTGTTGCATCGTTATTCTGCAGTCGATGCAGTCGATTCAGGTGCGAGATTACCCCGTTGACATAGAGACAAAACAGGGTCGGTGCGAGCACGCAGCCCTGCCTTACCCCCCCTGTCAACAGGGAATCTCGGCGACAATGCACCATTTTTCCCACATCTGACTTGGGCGAAATTCGCCTCATGAAGCCTCATCAATATTGTCAGCAGTGGGACTGGTATGCCCAGTTCGAGGAGGACAGTCCATAGTTTCGCCCGTGGGACTAAATCAAAAGCCGAGCGGAGGTCGACGAACACCATATAGAGGCTGCCACCCTCTATATTTACTGTTTTCCAAAATAATAATGATAAACAAAAAATCCGCCCCCAGCCAAGTGTAGGGCACCGTCAACCCTTCCAGGACTGTATTAAAAAGGATCAGGAAGTATGGCCCACATATCCTCAGTTCCTGCCTAAAAAGATCACCTGGAAGTTTATCTAAGCCCGGGGCTTTACCCGAGGCCAATTTAGAGATTGCATTGCATACTTCAGTAAGCGTAAAATCAGCCTCTGCCTCTACATGTAAATTAAAAGCTGGCTGTGCCCTCATTAACTCAGAAGCATCTAGCTGGTCCTCACTTTGGTACAGAGCCTGAAAGTGGTTTTCCTAGGCTTTGTGTGCTATATTCGATTCAATGGCCGGTTTGGGTTCCCCCGAACCATTGTTTACTATCCCCCAGAATACCCGGGGATCTTTATATCTTAGTGCAGCAGATAGATTAGCCCACTTCTCGTAATCCCACTCCTCCTTTGCACATTTCATAATTTCTTTGTAGTGTGTTCTCCTGGCTTTAATTTCAATTTTGTCAGTATTCTCTTTTACTGCCTGTATTAATTCAGACTTGGCCTTCCTGCAAAATGCATTATACCATGACTGCTGCTTGGGCCTTTCACTCTTCTTTGTTCTCTGAGGATTAAATACCTCAGCCAATTTGGAAACTAGATCCGAGTGAGACGTCTGCATTTTGGTATAGTAGTCTGAAGAAACTGGTTGCGTGATTAGATCATCAACCTCAACAAATATGGAGACAATGATGCTATACAGTTTGCAGAGTTCTTTCAGATTATCAGCGAGTTTGTCCCATCTCACTCTTCGCCTATCATTTGTAAGAATGAGCCTATCAGCAGCATCCCCAGGAGCCAAGCTGCTGCTCCCCCTGGTGCCCAGCGGGCCAAGCTCTAGAATCAACGGGTTGTGGTCACTCTCAGCTCTCGTAACTACATTAAAATTTATGCCTAGTGGCCACAGCAGTGTTTCTGCCAGAATGTAGTCCTGGTGTGACATCTGGCCTGGTTTGATAAAGGTACACTTTGCTGGTCTATCAGGCTCATTAACAGTGATTTAATGTTAGTGCTGTGATCTGTATAACCAGCGGTGACCATGCTCTCGGGGATGGAGCCTGAGTCGGTGGTATGGGCCAATAATCGTCTTCTGCTGTCAGGGCATCATCCTTCAAACCCACCAACGGCTCGAAGTGGCAGTTCAGATCCCCCAACCATCAAATAGATATCATTCGGGAGGGTTTGCAAGAAATTAGACTGTTCTTCAATAGTCCTAGACTCGCTGGCTATACTCACAGGACGGGAGTACACATTTATGAGGGCAAGCTTCAGATGATTATCCCATGTTAAAACCACGCAATGAACATCATTGGAATGGGTTACTAATGTCATGGCAGTGCATCCCAGGTGGGAGCCAACCAACATAGTAAGGCCTCCCGATGGTCTGCCTCTCCCGCGCCAGAGTGCTGGCACATGGAATGAGGCAAACCCCTAACGATACTGCTCTTCACGGGCCCATGTCTCTTGAAATAGACACACATCGTTCTCATCTACAAAAGATCCCCAGTTGGGGCAGGCCATTTTATTTGGCAGGCCAGCCATGTTCCCTGATCAGTACTCTGGGGCACCTCGATCGGGTCACCCTGTGCAATTGCCGTGTCGTAAAGCACAGTGCCCGGTGGGCAGCCTTCCACCGGGATAGAAGTCAGTGGGCTGGTTGATTTCTTTGGTACGAGTTCGGTATCGCTTACAATAGGTATCTGCTGGATAGTATGTGGGGCGAGGGAAGCTGTCTCCAGCATGCCTTGTCCTGTGCTTATGTTGTTAGACATATTAGGGCAGATCTCCCTTGTCCTCTTCCATTCTTCAACCCTCTTACTCCCTATGGGTGCCCCACTAGGGTCTACATCCCCGTATTCCAGTCAGTCAACCATGTCCAGACAGCTATATCTATTTTGGGTACAAATACCTAAGGGTACAGGTAAAGCTCCGGGCCTCTCCCTATTATATCCCCCCCCTTATACAAGACCCCACTGTCTTTCAGTTCTGATCAATGAATTGCCTTGGACGGGCGGGGCCAGGAGGATAAAAATACGACAGTGGCAGGGGTTTGTTTTCTGACTCAAAGTCCGACTGCACCCACCCGCAAATGTGAGATACCGTGCCTGCATCTCTAAAATTTACCAGCCCACAGTCTCCCTTGATGCTCTTAACTCTATGCCCGACCCAGGATACCCTTCGAACTTGCAAGATTTTGCTGCTGATATGGGCGGAAAGTGGTCTATTTCTACTCAGCCAATCTATAGCCTTGTTTTTTAGGGACTGATGGGATTCTTCTCTGGTGCTAGAGTATTCAGGTACCCCTGCTAAGACCACCACGTATGGACTTGATTCTGGGGGTAAGTCCATTTTAATTAGTATATTTGAGGCATTGCTTACATTCCCGTGAATAGCAACAGAAGGACAGCTTGCCGTAGAACCAACAGGAACTACTTTCACAGGACATGTCACCTGTTCGGAGGGTAAATCAGAGGGTATTACAGGATTTTGCAACAAAGGGCCCCCCTTTTCAACTGAAGCTTAGGCAGAGCTCACGCTATGTAACTTAACACAGTCCATAGTCTTGGTTGTAGCTTTTTACCATATCATCCGGAAAATATGCATTGATAAGTGTGTAGATCCCCCCAATCGTGTTTTTGTAATCGTGAATTAGGACCTCCACTAGTTTGTTGCTTTGAAGCCCCACCATCCTCCAATCTTATGTAACAGAAAGTCCCTTATTTGCAGGTATTTGAAAAAATCTTGCCAAACAAGACTAAATTTGTTTTTCAGCTCTTCAAAGGACTTTATCCCTTCCGGAGAGACTAAGCAGCCAATTTGTACAGCCCCGCCTCCAACCATTTATTCATGTAGCTGTCCTTAAAGATTCCTGGGAGACTTGCATTGTTTGAGTGTATAAAGACCATCTCCCTAAGTCCATCATTTTCTTTACGGTCTCCCATACCTTAAAACTACTGAGTAGTGTTTTACATTTTTCTTTCTTATGATAGCTATCATGTAAGTGTCGCCAAAAATACCCTCTGTTCTCTCGTCCTAAAAGTAATTGAAATATAGAAGGTGTGTGCACCTCCCTCCCCTCGGTTCCTCGGGTCTTCTGTAGCAACTCGCTGCTATACAATAACGCAGTCGCCCAATAGTATGCTTTTGAATTAGGGAGGGCTAGTCCTCCTCTATCTTTGTGTAGTGTGAGAAGTTTAAATGCCCGTCAAGGCTGTGAGTATGCCCAGACAAAATTTGAAAACATGCGTTCTAGTGATTTAAACCAAGAGAGTGAGAATTCCAGGCAAATTGCCCTAAAAAGATATAGAATCTTAGGAAAGAAGATCATTTTGATCACGTTCACTCTTCCAATGATAGAAAGGTGCAAGTTGTCAAGGCGCTGAAGATCTTTTTGCATGGCTGGCAACTAGGATTTCAAGTTTATATCGACCAGCTTATCCAGATCAGATGTAATACTGACTCCCAGATAGGTAGCTTGTTCCACAACTCGAGAATCCCCCATATTGCTATTTTTGTTCAACACAATCTGTGTTTTACCCTGATTAAGTGTGTATCCGGATACCAAGCCAAACTGGTTCGCCTCACCTTCAATGGCACTCATGGCGGCATTGGGTTCAGCTGTCATGATTGCAATGTCATCCGCATATGCAAGTGTTTTGGTGACATAGTTTTGTGAAAATTTGGGTTTGATTACGCCATTCCATTCTAACTTACGGATGAAAGGGTCTATGTATATGGCGAAGAGAAGTGGGGGGCAAGGGCAGCCCTGCCGTGTTCCCTGTGAAATCATCAGTTCGTACGTTAGGCAGCCATTCACCATAACTACCGCCCTTGGGTTCACATAAAATTTTTGGATTGCCTGTATGTATCCTTCCCTTACGCCCAGTCTAGACATGGTAGCCCAAAGGAAGGGCCAGGAGACCCTATTTAATGCTTTCGCTGCGTCAAGCAGTACCAGTGCTATATGGTCTCCTGTAACATCCATGGAGTCAAACAAGGCAATCAGCCGTTGAAAGTGGTTGATAGTTGATCTGCCAGGAATGAAGCCATGTTGGCTCTGAGCTACCACTTTGTGCAGAATAGGCACAAGTTTGTGTGCCAACATTTTAGAATATATTTTAGAGTCCGAATTAATAAGAGTGATGGGTCGATATGAGCCAACTTGTTCTGGGGGTTTCCCTTTTTTATCGAAGATAACAATTTTTGGCCGGGACCTTGATTTTGGTGGCGATACCCCTTCAAAAATGTGAAGAATAACATTTAATAAGGTGTCTTTAATTTGATTAAAAAAACAGCATAACACTCTGATAGGATACAATTCAAACATGTTGCTTTTCCCTTTGGAAATTCCGTAATAGTGATCGAGAGATCATCTTGTGTTGGGGCTTCCTCTGGGGAGTCTACATCATCATCCTCAAATTTTTCAAAGGTAACACTCTCTAAATATTCCTCACATTTTGCCTGGTCTCCACCCCCCCCCCCCCCCCCGGTTTCTGTGTATAAGGCCTGATAAAACTGCCAGAAAGCCTGTCTTATCTGTTCTGTGTCAGATACGCTTTATTTTCCTGGGGGTCAAGAATTTCCCAAATCAAATTTGAGTTTGTCTGTTGCCTTGTACGCACAGCCAGTTGGTGTCCAATCTGCTCACTCACCTCGTATATTGTTTCTTTTTGTGAAAGCATTTTTTTAACAGCCTTATCGGTAAAGACATTTGTAATTTTAGCTTTTTCAATTGCCACTTGACTCTGCAACTTCTCTATCATCTCCTTTCCTCCTGGTGTATCTCCCATTGTCACTCTCACCAACCCCTCCTCCGCCTTCCTTAGATGTTCCTGCATCTGCTGCATAACTAGCTTAGCCTGTTTATTAGCCTTTAAAGAGTAATGCAGAGTCTCCCGGTGTATCCCTGCTTTCAGTGCATCCCACACAATTTCGTCTGATGTACTCCCCATATTGACTGCTCAAAAATTCGGAATCCATTCCCTCATGTGACTACAGTAATTATTGTCTAAAAGTAGAGTTTTCTCAAAAGACCATGAAGTTGGAGTGCTTTTATCATTTTCTATTTCTATAGAGTATATTAATGGATTATGATCCGAAAGAATTCGCTGGAGTTTTTCCATCTTACATTCAGTTTTAATTGCGTTTGACATAAATACGTAATCCAGTCTTGCGTGGGTAAGATGCAGATTAGAAAAAAATGTAAAACCGGGGTCGCTAGGATTTCTTGTCTGCCAACCATCTACTAATCCGCGCACGCTACAAAAATCTCTCAGAGCTCTAAATACTTTGGGCTTGCGACCCTTATAAGGCCAGCTATCAATTAAAGACCAATTAACCGAAAGATTAATATTAAAATCCCCGCAGACCATAAGGAGTAAAGGCCAATGCCTAAGTTCATTTGAGACTACCTTCAGTACCGACGGGTCATCACTGTTACATCCATGAATAGTGCAGAGCGTCAATTTTTGTCCTTTCCCATACTGGCATTCCGTGATTGCCCACTGACCATATTTGTCTGCCTTAGAGCGATTGAAACAAGCCCACTTCCCTTAGCTAGAATAGCAACTCCCCAAACTCTTGCACCTTTTGTAGAAGCGCAGATCAGCCTTACCCAAGGGATTTTAAAATGTGCATTTGGGACCCCTCCACTTGTGTCTCTTGTAAGCATACCACATTTGTTCCCCAGGCCTGTAGTCCTTCAGCAACCATTTATCTTTTCTTGCTAGCATAATAACCTTAGCAAACCCATTTTATCTTTTTGCTTGAGCCATACTCATACTCTAAGTCTGGCACCTGTTGAGCACTAGTTTTATTGCTATACCAGATTTGTCTACACCCTAATGTGAGATTCTGAAATGTCCTGTCTGACCCAGCCCAACCCACACCCTCAGAGATTACCTGGCCGAGCCGGGAATTTGGCATCCGATGTACAGACCCCCAGGAGCCCACTGAGCTCACCACCTCCCCAAGAAAAAAATCTTATCTGTTATAAATCACAGTTTTTCTTGTCTCTGGTAGCAACACCCTCCATTGCCCAAGAGACAACCTATTATCTTGAAAAAGAAAAATAATAATAAAAGTAAATAGGACAGAGCAGGACAGAGCCGGCCGTAAGCATATCTCCCACATAACCCTTAATCAATTGATCCCTCCTACTGACAGACTTTAGTTGAACCACCCTCCTATTGACAGACATAATTCAAGTTTCCCCTGGTCGCTACAACCCCATCCCTCAATCTCCATAGGATCAATGTTGACAATCTCACTTATGACTAGACAATTCCTCCAGGTATTATTGTGCTTGAATTTCAGAAATAAAGCTGCGTATGGCCCCTTTGAAAACCACTTTGAGCCTAGCTGGATTTTGTAAGTTGAACTCAGCTCCCAGTTTTTGAAAGGGCTCAAACAGTTGCCGGAGTCGCCATCTACACTCCACAGTGGCGTGTGCAAAATCAGGCCTGGTGAAAAAAGATATCTCCTGAAAGGTTCGCTTGTTAGTGTGTCTTGTCAGGTCAAAAAGAATTTGGAGGAGTAAGTAGTTCCCAAAGAAAACCAGCATAGCCCGGGGGTGCTGTGATGTTGTCTTGCGTTTCCCTGGAAACAGAGGAAATCTGTGGGCTCGCTGGATTTTCCGGTCTAGGTCCCAAGTCTGCAATTCTAGTAGAGCAAGGTTATCATAAATTTCTTGGGATCGTCTTTTTCAACCCCTTCTGGAATCCCAAGAAAGCGGAGGTTATTGCGTCTATACAGATTTTCTTGCTCCTCCATCTTCCACATTAAGTCTTTTACCACTCCCTCGTGTTCTTCGTGCTGTGCCTGGAGTGTAACAACATCTTTTTCTAGTTGCTCTCCCTTCCACCGTAGCCATCGGATCTGCAATGTCGGAGCAAGTTCTTCCAACCTTTTTGACCGCCCCTTGCAGCTTTTTTGCGGCTAGTCGAGATCTGCGGCTGTCAGCCTTTACTTCCTCTTGAAACCCTTTAATAGTTTGTAGGATATCCACCATTGCTGGTCCATTTGCTGAGGTGTCACCCCCTTTCACCTGGCCAGTGGCTGAAGCGGTATTCTCGAGTAAGGTAAGGGGGTATTATTATAATCCCACTCCAGTTCCCCTGTGCACTCTTTCTTAGACATGTCACTTTCTTTTTGGAGTCGGCCTCTGCTGGATTTCTTTTTGAGGCGTCTTTTAGTACTTGGCTTACTCCTATGTGCATCAGAGTCGTGGCTGCTATACCACTTCTGCCCTTCCTCTCCGCTTGACAGTGATATACCTTTATTACTTTTAACTCTCCAGAGTCAACAGGAGACAATCTTTTTAACTTTATTCAGCAGGGCTCGGTGGAGTGTGGGCGCCATCTTTGCTTGGGCTGGTCAGGCGACCTAGCTCGGCGCCACACCCCCCGCGCTCCGCCCCTACTTAGGAGCAGCTCCCTCAGCGCTCGACATTGGAGGCAGGCGACCCCGGTGGCAGAGGGTTCTCGCCTGCAGTGGAATACGAGACTGTGACACGAGACTGTGCTTGCAAACGCCCTGCAGATCGAGAGCAGCGGCGCTGGATCACCTTTATTACTTTTAACTCTCCAGAGTCAACAGGAGACAATCTTTTTAACTTTATTCAGCAGGGCTCGGTGGAGTGTGGGCGCCATCTTTGCTTGGGCTGGTCAGGCGACCTAGCTCGGCGCCACACCCCCCCGCGCTCCGCCCCTACTTAAACGTCCCCCTATGAGGAAGCGCAGCGGACAAGCGCAGCGGGCGCGACGAAGGCGCGCCGAAGTCGAGCCTAAGTCAAGCCCGTCTGCGCCCGTCCGCGGCCAGTCGGGGCTAGGGGCGTGTTATCATGTTCCCTCTTACTCTTCCACTGATTTGCTTGCTCTTCAGGGCCCTTGGCCATTGGCTACACCCACTGTCAGGCGCATCTCTGCTCTTGGCCTTGACCCTACCTCCCATTACTCCATACCTACCAATTTGATCCCTTCCCTGCCCCATTTCCCTGATCCTGACCCCGCGCCCCTTTCCCCCCCCCTGTCTCTTATTTTACTCAATACCAGGTCGGCAGTAAAGCATCACCAGGAGCTATTTGTGCTGCTTGATACTCACCAGCCTGACATGTTACTGCTAACAGAGACATGGTTTTGCGACTCCTCCCTGCCCTATTTGTTGGCTGCCCTTCCCTCCTCCTATGTGGCCCTTCGCGCCGATCGACCAGCGGGTAAGGCAGGAGGTGGAGTGGCTCTCATTGCTCGGTCCGAGCATAACTTTCAACTTCTCCCCTCCTCTACTATAAATCCTACTGAGCACTTGGTAGCTCGTTCACTCGCCTTTTCTCCCCCGCTCACCTGTTTATTAATGTATCGCCCACCCCAGCCATCTCTCCTGTTTTTGCCGGCTTTTCAGGACCTATTGGCCACTTTAGCGATTAATCACGCCTCAGTTTTGGTTTTGGGGGATTTTAATTACTGGCCTTCAGATCCCCAGGAATGTACTGCCTCTAAACAATTCTCTGATTCACTTGCATCTTTCAACTTTATTTCCCATTTGCATACCCCTACGCACACCCATGGCCATGTACTTGACCAGGTTTGGTCGCTCAATGCCTCGGTCTCTTCCATGACTGTGTCCCCTTGCCCGTGGTCAGACCATGCCCTGATTTCCTTTTCCCTTCGCCTCAAATCGGCAAAAAAGATCTTGCCGGCCAAAAACACCTGGGCACGGAATTGGAATAGGGTAGACCTTCCCGCCTTGTCATCCTCGCTTTTGAACTCCGCACCCAACTTAGAGGGCTTATCTTCCACCTCTCAAGCCGCAGCAATTGACACCTGGCTTGCTGGAGGCTGTGACACGGTAGCCCCATTACGACGGATTTCGACCCGTAGATCCAAGGAGTCTAATCGGTGGTTTGGTGACGACTTGAAGGCAAAAAAACTGACCTTTCGGCAGGCCGAGAGACAATGTTATATAATTTGTTATGTTATATAATTTGTTAAGCGCAAACAGCTGCCCCAGCAACGGAGCGTCCCGGCGCTGACCTAACCAATACCAGAGGGGAGGGGGGGAACCAATAAAGGACTTAAATGACAGAGAAAAGATGGGTCTTAAGTGCTTTCCGGAAGGCGATCAGATTGGTTTGGGCACGGATGTGTAGAGGCAGTGAGTTCCATAGCTTAGCTCCTAGAACTTTGAAGGAGCGTCCACCCTGTCTGCAGAGCTTAGTTCGGGGGATCATCACAAGGTGTTGTCCCAAAGAACGCAAGTTGCGCTGGGGTGTGTATGGTGTCAGAAGTGGGCGTAGGAGTTCAGGGCAGTCGGCTTTGAGAATTTTAAAAGCCGTGGTCAGGGTTTTAAAACGGATCCGAGATTCCACAGGCAGCCAGTGCAAATTGCGAATGGTGGTTCTGGCAGAGCACCTGCGTGGGAGACCAACCACAGCTCTGGCGGCCGAGTTCTGGATACGCTGCAGTCTTGTAAGTTCAGCTTTGTTTGCTCCTAAGAGCAAAACATTGGCATAATCTAGCCGGGCAAGAATTGGAGAAAGGACTATTGCCCGCTACAAAAAAATCGATACCTGACTTTGCTGAGTGACTACAAAAGAGCCATACTAAGTGCTAAAACTACACACTTCTCAGCAAAAATCCTGGCAGCGGAAAACAAATCCAGGGAGATTTTCTCCATTGTCCAGGAATTGGCCTATTCTGACAGGGCCACTCTCAAGCCCCTCCCTTCTCAGTCCCTCTGTGATTCTTTGAATACTTATTTTCTAGAAAAAATTGTCAACATTAGAGCTAACATTCCACCCCCTTCCCCCACTTTTTCTGAGCCTTCTCTCCCGACTATTCACGGTTCTCTTTCTTCTATCCCGTCGATCACTAAAGAAGGGTTTCTGGCAATCCTTCCTAAAGTAAAATCTGGTTCCCCGGCGGACATTTGCCCAGCCCACATTCTGCAACAGATTTACTCCGCTTGTCCCGAACCGCCTATATCCTTTCTCAATAGCTCGCTGGCCCAGGGGGTGGTAATTCCATCTCTTAAATCTGCCACCATAGTCCCCATCCTCAAGAAGCCTGGCGCGGACCCTTCCGCTCCAGCCAACTACCGTCCCATCTCTCTCTTGCCCTTTCTGGGCAAGGTGCTGGAGCGGCATGTAACATCGGTCCTCAGTGCCCATGTAGAAACTAATGGGGGCCTTGCGTCCCGCCAGGCAGGCTTTCGGCCTAGGCACTCCACCGAGTCCGTCGTGGTGTCGGTCCTGAACAATCTCAGGGAGGGCATGGACTATGGCAACTACCAGGCTCTGGTGCTCCTCGATCTTTCCGCCGCATTCGACACGGTGGACCATTCCATCTTACTCTCCCGTTCGGTGCGGCGGGGATCGAGGGCTCAGCCCTGGTCTGGTTATCGTCCTTCCTGAGGGACCGCACCCAGGCGGTCCGGTTGGGGGATTTCTCGGCCACCCAACTCAAAGTCACTTGTGGTGTCCCTCAGGGCTCTTCTCTTTCCCCCCTCTTGTTTAATCTCTACATCTATCCTTTGATTGCTGCACTTCAACAACTGGAGGTCACTGTGTTTAATTACGCAGATGACCTCCAGCTTATCTTTAATCTGTCTTCTTCCCCTCATTCTATCTCTAATTTTCAGTCAATTATGATTTTCATCAG